>NC_091282.1:814193598-814844098 GCF_032444005.1 Ranitomeya imitator | reverse complement strand
CATAGAAACTCCTTTACATTGGAGAAAAAACTGCTGATCAAAGAAAAAATAATTGTGAGTCATTAAAAAAACAATAACCTGCAAGATATAATTGCACAAATCAATGGTGTAATTACTGTACTTATGCAAATGAAATTCAAGTGCTTGAATAACAATATTTTGTGGAATGCAGGTGTACAGAGAGATGACATCACAACTTATCCATTGAAATCCATCACACCATACAATATTAGAGAGCTGATGTAAAACATCTCTCGAATCTCTCAAGAATCCTGGAACTCTCGTAACCAATGGCTGTAAGAGGGAATCTACCCATTGACTAAGATGTTCTGTTAGAGAGCCCATCCCTGATAATATAGGGCGCATTGGTGGAGGTGTAACACCTTTATGTACCTTGGGTAAGCCATATATTGTAGGTATAATGGGGCAATCAACCTTTAGGTATTCAGCATGTGTTCTAGTAAGAACACCCAGAGCTGCACCATCATCAATCAAACTGAACAATTCCTTTTTGTAAGAAGATGTAGGATCTGAGAGTAATTTTCTATACGTGGTGCTGTCATTTAGGAGATCATTCATTTGTTCTTTGTAGACCAATGTGTCCATCACCACAATTAGGCCACCTTTGTCTGCCTTTTTTATAGTGATCTCGTCCATTTTTTTAATTTCATGGAGAGCTCTGCGCTGCTTCCAATTTAAATTACCTTTGTGAGTTTCTTGCTGGACATATGTATCCAAAGATCTTAAATCTCGTTCCATGACAGCCTGGAATCTGTCCATGCAGTCTACCCTCGAATGAATGGGGTAGAATGATGGATTTTTTGTTATGAATTGATCAGCTTGATTTACATCGCGATTCAAAGATACATTAGAACCATTCAATTCATTCAAGTTCATCAAAAGACATTGTTCATTAAATGTGAGATCACAGAATTCTGTGACAGATTCCAGGCTGTCATGGAACGAGATTTAAGATCTTTGGATACATATGTCCAGCAAGAAACTCACAAAGGTAATTTAAATTGGAAGCAGCGCAGAGCTCTCCATGAAATTAAAAAAATGGACGAGATCACTATAAAAAAGGCAGACAAAGGTGGCCTAATTGTGGTGATGGACACATTGGTCTACAAAGAACAAATGAATGATCTCCTAAATGACAGCACCACGTATAGAAAATTACTCTCAGATCCTACATCTTCTTACAAAAAGGAATTGTTCAGTTTGATTGATGATGGTGCAGCTCTGGGTGTTCTTACTAGAACACATGCTGAATACCTAAAGGTTGATTGCCCCATTATACCTACAATATATGGCTTACCCAAGGTACATAAAGGTGTTACACCTCCACCAATGCGCCCTATATTATCAGGGATGGGCTCTCTAACAGAACATCTTAGTCAATGGGTAGATTCCCTCTTACAGCCATTGGTTACGAGAGTTCCAGGATTCTTGAGAGATTCGAGAGATGTTTTACATCAGCTCTCTAATATTGTATGGTGTGATGGATTTCAATGGATAAGTTGTGATGTCATCTCTCTGTACACCTGCATTCCACAAAATATTGTTATTCAAGCACTTGAATTTCATTTGCATAAGTACAGTAATTACACCATTGATTTGTGCAATTATATCTTGCAGGTTATTGTTTTTTTAATGACTCACAATTATTTTTTCTTTGATCAGCAGTTTTTTCTCCAATGTAAAGGAGTTTCTATGGGAGGCAAACATTCACCATCCGTTGCTAATTTGGTAATGTCATATTGGGAGGAATTATTTCTTTATTCGGATCGTAATCCATTTTTGATGGACATATTCTGGTATGGTAGATATATCGATGATTTGCTCCTCATATGGAGTGGCGATGAATCTACCATACCGGAGTTCCTCAGTTATCTCAATTCTAATGAATTTAATCTTTGTTTTACATGCAGCCATAATTCACACATGATTTCCTTTTTGGACTTGATGCTGCATAGTACTGTTGGCTCTGGTATTGCCACTTCCACATTTCATAAACCTTTATCTGGTAATAGTATTTTACATGCGTCCAGCAGTCATCCTGGACATACAATAAAGTCTATACCAGTGGGTGAGCTGACTAGAATAACCAGAAATTGTAGTGATGCTAGCATTTTAAAGCAAGAGACTGATTTGTGTTGTAAAAAATTAGAAAAAAGAGGCTACTCTAATTGGTCTCTGGATAGAGCCAAAAATTTAGTACAACATAAAAAACGCAGTGACATGCTGTTATCTAAAAATAAGAGTAAATTGCATCAAAACCAAAAAAATTTCTGCTCCATTAAATACAGTCCTCAATACAATAACATCAAATCTCTTATTTTGAAAAACATTCCTATTCTTTATGAGGATGAGATTCTCTCCAAAATTCTGTCTTCAGGCTGTCAGGTGATTGCAAAAAAGGCTACCACTTTGTCTGATATTCTTTCACCCAGCCTATTTAAATCTAGCAAGGTCTCCCACACATGGTTACATCATAAAGGCTTTTATCATTGTGGTGCTTCTAAATGTCGCACATGTGCGCATTCCATTGTTATGCATTCCTTTACTGATAGTAGTAACAGACAAGAACACAAAATTCAGCAATTTATTAACTGCAATAGTAAGAATGTAGTTTATATGATAACATGCATTAAATGTAATTTAAGTTATATAGGTTGCACTACTCGCATGTTAAAGACGCGTATTTCTGAACATATCACTGACATTGTTGTTTCTACTAATAATAATCGCTCTATGTCTCACGCCTCTAAGCATTTTATTATCAGTCATCAAAGAGATACTGCATTCCTTCGGGTTGTCGGCATTGAAAAGCTTTTGATAACAGCCAGAGGAGGAGATCTGAAAAGACGCTTAATGACGCGTGAAGCCTACTGGATGTTTTGCCTTAACACTTGCTATCCCATGGGTTTAAATGCTCGCAAGGAAATCATGTTTCATTACTGAGAGATCAATGCTGTTTAGTTATATTATATGTTTTTTATATGTCTGTATTATATATTTTCTTTGTTTTTCTCTTTTGCAATATTATTGCGTTTTTATTGTATACAATTACTGATGTATCAGGTGTGGATTAATTCACTGTGATTGGTCACAGTTGCTATTTAAACCTCATTCTGGTGCATAGTAGGCAGCTTTGAAAAAGAACCTAGTGTTCGAAACGCGTAGCATGCTGCTATCTCCTCTCCTGTGAACCATGTTTTTGGACCTTGGATTTTAACTTTAATAAATTGGATATTTTTGGAAGCTGGATTTTCTCTTCTATTTTGCCCCACATATAATGACTGTGAGTAAGATGAAAAGACAAAACGTAGGGATGAAATAGATTCAGCAAAGTGGGGCCCGATATTCTAGGACAGAGCGAGGACAGTAAAGCGAACTTTGCAGTCTACAAAAAACCCTAAAGCAAAACCACGCAAAGGGGGCCAAAAAAAAAACCACCGTGCCGAACTAACGGCACGGCGGTACACCCTTTGCGTCTCAGAGCTTCCAGCAAAACAAAAGACAAGCTGGACAGAAAAAAAGCAACAAAAAAGCAAAAAGCACTTAGCTATACAGAGCAGCAGGTCACAGGAACAATCAGGAGAAGCTCAGATCCAACACTGAAACATTGACAAGGAGCAAGGATAGCAGCATCAGGCGGAGTTAAGTAATGAAGCAGTTAACGAGCTCACCAGAACACCTGAGGGAGGAAGCTCAGAAGCTGCAGTACCACTTGTGACCACAGGAGTGAATTCAGCCACAGAATTCACAACAGGTGCCAGAACGTATTCCGAACCCCAGACCTCATTCTAGTGAATGGTGGGCCCAAACACCTGACGATTCTCACACCATCATCTGTGTGCCAGCATGGGGAAGACCGGTTCTAACCGGCGGTAACCTTACAGAGGTCACCGCCAGTCATAGCCACTGGGTATCGCGGTTCCCAAGCTGTCACACAGAGGACAGTATGCGAATCAACATCTTGATAGGTGGTGAAAATGTTACCGCTGGTCAAGCGTTGGCTGATGACTAACAACTCTCATCATCATATGTTTGATCTTGCTGAACTGCAATGGGGGACAGTTGTGCCCCCTCGTATGCAAATTTATTTTTGGGCGCATGGCAAAGAGACATCTTTCAAAGTGAGTCACTACCTTAAAGCTGGATGATCCAGAGATGGATGAGATATACTGTATTGATGACATGTGGTTCATCTGGGAAGGGTCAGTTGGTGAACTTTTGAATCTCATGGATAAATTCAATGAAAACTCTCTGAACATCAATTTAGCATTCAAGTATGGCAAAACTGTTGACTTTTTAGACGTACAGATATGTATGCTTCCAAATGGAAATTTATCCACTAACATATTTTAAAAACCTACAGCAATGAATCGTCTTCTTCTTGCTCACTCTTCTCATCCACAGGCCACAATAAGAGGAATTCTTGTGGGACAATTGGTGAGAGCAAAACAAATATGCTCGGAAATTCAAGATTTTGAAGAACAATCTGAAGACCTGATTCAAAGATTTAAAGTATGAGGCTATAATAGAAAAACCATTAGGCAGAGCTATTTAACAGCAAAAAAAAAATATTTGTATAAGGCAAAGAAAAAAATTCCAGATGACAATAATCAAGTACGACTTATTACAGTTTATCATAACAAATGACAGCAGTTTATAGAGATTAGATGGTTCTCCAAACGAATCGTATCCTTAAGAAAAGTCTACCACATAAACATTCAATTGTGGCTAAAAGATCTTGAAATCTCAAGGATATATTGGTACACAGTGATTATGATTCTACCAAGAATTCATCAAGGTCTAGATGTACCCATTTGGACTATGTAAAGCATGCCCCAATATGATAAAAGCAAAATATTTCTGTAACAATGATGGATCAAAATCTTTTGACATTAGGAAGAACATTTCATGTTCATTCAAAGGTGTGATGTATCACTCAACATGCCCATGCTTATGTACAGATAAGATTAACAACACGTGAACTTAAAATTTGCGTACGGGACCATTGCAGAGATATTGAGAAAACAAAGATGGCTGAGGAAGAATCCACATTGAAAACCATCATTTCTAGCGGTTCCATCAATGCCATTCCAATCTGCTAAAAATCAAAGGTGTTGATTTGATCACACCTGGGTAAAATACTGGCACAAACGGAAAATCGCTGGATCTTTAGACTAGGTACTCTTACACCCTAGGGTCTGAATGAAAGTTTCAGCATTGGAGCCTTTTTATAAATATGATTTTTTTTTTGTATAGACGTATTTTTATGAGTTGGGGGCTGTTTTTATTGTTGTTTATTTTTGAGATTTTAATTTGGTATTCTCTGCTTATTTGGTTAGGATTCTATTACTTAATAAGTCTGTCTGTGAATATGGATATACCTTCATTACCTCTGGGCTTGGACTATTGAGTTGGATCATTACATGGGAATAATCGCCATATAAGAAAAAAAGAAGCATTGCATCCAGAAAATGTCATGGTCATAGAAATCTGAACATTATACAAGAATAGGGGAGAAGACTTTGAGTCATCTCAAGTGACCTTGGATATACCTACCGTAATTTCGTGAGAAGATGAAGATTAGAAGGCATAACCCCATGGACAATTCTTTTGGTGATAATTTGATCTATTTAGAATATTAACCTTTCAGATAATTTATTTTATATGCATATGTGGCAACATCGCATTTAATCTGAATTACCCAGTTATATTATTTCAGTAGGCCCAAGGACATGAGCTAGAGTTCATGTGAGAATGACTGTTGGCCCTTATTGTAATGATTTCACTGGCTGCCATTTGTTAACTGGTTGTTAAGGCTACTTTCACACTAGCGTCGGTTCGGCCCGTTGCAGTGCGTTGGGCCGAGATTCCGACGCTAGCGGTGAATGCGCCGCACAACGGAGGCAGCGGATGCATTTTCCGGTGCATCCGCTGCCCCATTGTGAGGTGCGGGGAGGTGGGGGCGGAGTTCCGGCCGCACATGCGCGGTCGGAAAAAGCGGTCCATCGGCAGCAAAAAACGTTACATCTCTGCCACAACACGGCGCAACCGTCCCACGACGGTTGCAACGTGTGTCAATACGTCGCAATGCGTCGGTAATGTTACTCTATGGGGCAAAAACGCATCCTGCAAACAACTTTGCAGGATACGTTTTTTCCCCTAAACAACAAATTGCGACGTATTCAAAAAAACGCTAGTGTGAAAATAGCCTAACTGGTTGCTGATTAGCTATTGTATCTGTCCTGGTACTGTTCTACAATCTTTGGGAAACAAAGGCACAATGCTTGAATGTTTGTTAATTTGTTGATAACTCATTGGGGCTCTGCCAGGGACGGACCTATCACATGTGCAGTCGATGTGGCTGCACTGGGGCTCAGAGGTAGATGAGGGCACCTGCAGGGTGGCTAATAATGAGGGCAAACTGGCCTGTTTTTCAGCACCGAGGCTCCAGGAGGCCACTGGCAAGATTGCCCTCATGTGCGGCGCTGGGCAGGGAGAGATCATTGCAGCTGGAGCTGCAGCAATCTGTCCTGCTTCCTGCCGGTGCTTCCTGTCTCACACAGCTGTCAGCAGTGCGGTTGGATGATATCATCATGTGCCAGAGACAGGAAGCTGCCGGTGACGGTGATTTTGCGGCTGCGGGAGAGCGCACGGAGAAGTGGAAGATGCGGTGTGTGTGTTGCAGAGAGGTGAGAGGTGCTGTGTGAGTGTATGTAGAGAAGAGTGGTGGTTTGTGTGACGTGGTGGAAAGGACAATGATGGGGTGGTGGGGAGAAAGCAATGATCGACATGGTGGAAAGGACAATGATGGGGGTTGTGGGGAGAAAGCTATGATGGAGGTGGTGAAAAGGACAATGATGGGGTGGTGGAAAGGGTAGTAAAGGGGGTGGTGGGGAAGAGAAAATGATGGAGGTGGTGGAATGTGCAATGATGAGGTGGTGGGGAAAAGGCAATGGTGGTGGTGGAAAGGACAATGATGGTGGTGGTGGAAAGGGCAATGATGGGAATGGTGGGAAAGGAGGAAATGATGGAGGTGGTGGGGAAGAGGGCAATGATTGGGTGGTGGGGGAGAAAGCAGTGATAGACGTGGTGAAAAGGACAATGATGGTTGTGGTGGAAAGGGCAATAATGAGGGTGATGGGTGAGGAGGAAATGATGAAGGTGATGGAATGGGCAATGTGGGGGTGGTGGAGAAAGCAATAATGGAGGTGGTAGAAAGGACAATGATGTGGGTAGTGGGGGAGAAAACAATGATGGAGGTGGTGGAATGGGCAGTGATGGGGTGTTGGGGAAAAGGCAATGACGTTAGTGGAAAGGGCAATAATGGGGGCTGGAGGGAGGAGGAAATGATGGAGGTGGTGGAATGGGCAATAATAGGGGTGGTGGGGAAAAAGCAATGATGGTGCCAGAGGAAATAACAATGATGGAGGTGGTGGGGAAGAGGGCAATGATGGGGTGGTAGGGAGAAAGCAATGATGGAGGTGGTGGGGAGAATGTTATGATTTGGTGGCCTTGGAGCAGCATGAGACGTACTCTGGATTAGGTGGTCCCTGTACTGACCGCAAACCCTGAACCTAGCAGCGCAACTAAAAGTAGCCGTGGGGGGTACCTAACACTCCCTAGACCCCTCGGCACAGCCTAAGATCTAACTACCCCTAAAGACAGAAACAGGAAACCTATCTTGCCTCAGAGAAAATCCCCAAAGGATAGATAGCCCCCCACAAATATTGACTGTGAGAGGAGAGGGAAATAACATATGTAGAAATGAAATCAGAATTTAGCATAAGAGGCCATACTAGCTAAAAAGAAAGAATAGAACAGAGTACTATGCGGTCAGTATAAAAACACTAGAAAATATCCACCGCAGAAAGTACGGATCACCACATCTGACTAAAGACATGGGGGGTATATCTGCATCTCCAGAAAAATAGCTAGGCTGCAAAAAATCCTTCACAGACCAAGCTGGACAAGACAAAAACATGAAAATGCACAGAACTATAAGGTCCACTGCAGGTGGACAGCAAAAACAAAGCCAGGACTTATCTTTGTAGAAAAACACAGCAAACTGGAGAGACCAGCAGGGAAGTGAATCCTTCAAGAACAATGGACAACTGGCACTGACTAAAGGATCCTGTAAAGCTATATACCCCAGTCAGTCCTGCAATTAGTAGATACACATGTCCACTCCTGCAATCCAGACACAACTGCATTACCCTCTACAACCACCGGAGGGAGCCCAAAAGCTGAATTCACAACAGTACCCCCCCCCTTGAGGAGGGGTCACCGAACCCTCACCAGAGCCCCCAGGCCGATCAGGATGAGCCCGATGAAAGGCACGAACCAAATCAACGGCATGGACATCAGAGGCAGAAACCCAAGAATTATCCTCATGGCCATAACCCTTCCACTTGACAAGGTACTGAAGCTTCCGCCTCGAAAAACGAGAATCCAAAATCTTCTCAACAACATATTCCAACTCTCCATCGACCAATACAGGGGCCGGAGGATCAACAGAGGGAACAACGGGCTCCACATATTTCCGCAACAAAGATTTATGGAAGACATTATGAATAGTAAACGAGGCCGGAAGCGCCAGGCGAAAGGACACCGGATTAATAATCTCAGAAATCCTATAAGGACCAATAAATCGAGGCTTAAACTTAGGGGAAGAAACCTTCATAGGAACATGACGGGAAGATAACCAAACCAGATCCCCAATCTGAAGCCGGGAACCAACACACCGACGACGATTAGCAAAACGTTGAGCCTCCTCCTGAGACAGCACCAAATTGTCCACCACATAAGCCCAAATCTGCTGCAACCTGTCGACCACAGAATCCACACCAGGAAGGTCAGAAGGCTCAACCTGCCCAGAAGAAAAACGAGGATGAAAACCAAAATTACAATAAAAAGGCGAAACCAAAGTAGCCGAACTAGCCCGATTATTAAGGGAAAACTCGGCCAATGGCAAAAAAGCCACTCAATCATCCTGATCAGCAGACACAAAGCATCTCAAATAGGTCTCCAAGGTCTGATTAGTTCGCTCAGTCTGGCCATTTGTCTGAGGATGAAATGCAGAAGAAAAAGACAAATCAATGCCCAGCCTAGCACAAAAGGCCCGCCAAAACCTAGAAACAAATTGGGAACCTCTGTCGGACACAATATTCTCCGGAATACCATGCAAACACACCACATGCTGAAAAAACAACAGAACCAAATCAGAAGAAGAAGGCAATTTAGGCAAAGGCACCAAATGAACCATCTTAGAAAATCGGTCACAGACAACCCAGATAACCGACATTCTCTGGGAAACAGGAAGATCGGAAATAAAATCCATAGAAATATGTGTCCAGGGCCTCTCGGGGACCGGTAATGGCAAAAGCAACCCACTAGCGCGGGAACAGCAAGGCTTAGCCCGCGCACAAATCCCACAGGACTGCACAAAAGAACGCACATCCCGCAACAAAGAAGGCCACCAAAAGGACCTACTAACCAAATCTCTGGTACCAAAAATCCCAGGATGGCCAGCCAACACAGAACAATGAACCTCAGAAATCACTTTAGTAGTCCATCTATCAGGAACAAACAGTTTCCCCACAGGACAGCGGTCAGGCTTATCAGCCTGAAATTCCTGAAGAACCCGTCGCAAATCAGGGGAGATGGCAGAAAGAATCACCCCTTCCTTCAAAATGCCGACCGGCTCAAGAACCCCAGGGGAATCAGGAAAAAAACTCCTAGAGAGGGCATCCGCCGTAACATTCTTAGTACCAGGAATGTACGAGACCACAAAATCAAAACGGGAGAAAAACAGGGACCATCGAGCCTGTCTAGGATTCAGCCGTTTGGCAGACTCGAGATAAATCAGATTCTTATGATCGGTCAGGACCACAATACGGTGCTTGGCCCCCTCAAGCCAATGTCGCCACTCCTCAAATGCCCACTTCATAGCCAACAACTCCCGATTGCCGACATCATAATTGCGTTCCGCAGGCGAAAACTTCCGAGAAAAGAAGGCACACGGTTTCATCAAGGAACCATCAGAATTCCTCTGAGACAAAACGGCCCCTGCCCCAATCTCAGACGCGTCAACCTCAACCTGAAATGGAAGAGAAACATCTGGCTGACGCAACACAGGGGCAGAAGTAAATCGGCGTTTAAGTTCCTGAAAGGCAGAAACAGCCGCGGAGGACCAATTCGTCACATCAGCGCCTTTCTTGGTCAAATCGGTCAGAGGTTTAACCACACTGGAGAAGTTGGCAATGAAACGACGATAAAAATGAGCAAAACCCAAGAATTTCTGAAGGCTCTTCACAGATGTGGGCTGAATCCAATCATGAATGGCCTGAACCTTAACCGGATCCATTTCTATAGATGAGGGAGAAAAAATGAAACCCAAAAAAGAAACCTTCTGCACTCCAAAGAGGCACTTTGACCCCTTCACAAATAAAGCATTATTACGGAGGATCTGAAATACCATCATGACCTGTTTCACATGAGACTCCCAATCATTGGAAAAAATCAAAATATCATCCAAATATACAACCATGAATTTATCAAGATAACTCCGAAAGATATCATGCATAAAGGATTGGAACACAGATGGGGCATTAGAGAGTCCGAATGGCATCACAAGGTATTCAAAATGGCCTTCAGGCGTATTAAATGCAGTTTTCCATTCGTCACCCTGCTTGATACGAATAAGATTATATGCCCCTCGAATGTCAATCTTAGTAAACCAGCTAGCCCCCTTAATCCTAGCAAACAAATCAGTAAGCAAAGGCAAGGGGTATTGAAATTTGACCGTGATCTTATTCAAGAGGCGATAATCAATACAGGGTCTCAAGGAGCCATCCTTCTTGGCAACAAAAAAGAACCCCGCTTCCAACGGTGAAGAGGATGGCCGAATATGCCCTTTCTCCAAAGACTCCTTAATATAGCTCCGCATGGCGGTATGTTCAGGCACAGACAGGTTGAAAAGTCGGCCCTTAGGGAACTTACAACCTGGAATCAAATCAATAGCACAATCACAGTCCCTATGCGGTGGAAGGGAACTGGACTTGGGCTCATCGATTACATCATGGAAGTCAGACAAAAACTCAGGAACTTCAGAAGAGGGGGAAGAGGAGATTGACATCAAAGGAACCTGATCATGAACCCCCTGACAACCCCAACTAGTCACAGACATGGATTTCCAATCTCACACCGGATTATGTAGCTGCAACCATGGAAAACCCAGCACAATATCATCATGGTGAAACACCAGAAAACGACAATCTTCCTGATGGGCTGGCGTCATGCGCATGGTCAGCTGTGTCCAAAACTGAGGTTTATTTTTAGCCAACGGTGTAGCATCAATGCCCCTCAAAGGAATAGGGTTCTGCAAAGGCTGCAAGGGAAAACCACAACGTCTGGCAAATTCTAAGTCCATTAAGTTCAGAGCGGCGCCTGAATCCACAAATGCCATGACAGAAAATGATGATAATGAGCAGATCAAGGTCACAGATAACAGAAATTTAGGTTGTATAGTACTGAGGGCAACAGAACTAGCGATTCTCTTAGTACGCTTAGGGCAATCAGAAATAACATGAGCAGAATCGCCGCAGTAAAAACACAACCTATTCTGACGCCTGAAAGTTTGACGTTCAGCTCTAGACAAAAAATCCTATCACACTGCATAGGCTCAGGGCTCCGCTCAGAGGACAACGCCACAGTGTGCACAATTCTGCGCTCGCGCAAGCGCCGATCAATCTGAATGGCAAGAGACATTGAATCACTCAGACCAGTAGGCGTGGGGAACCCCACCATAACATCTTTAACGGATTCAGAAAGACCCTTTCTGAAAATTGCCGCCAAGGCATCCTCATTCCATTTAGTCAGTACAGACCATTTTCTAAATTTCTGGCAATACAATTCCGCCGCATCTTGACGTTGACACAGGGCTAACAAGATTTTCTCAGCCTGATCCACAGAATTAGGCTCATCATACAACAACCCCAATGCCTGAAAGAGCGAATCAACATTAAGCAAAGCAGGATTGCCATATTCCAGGGAAAATGCCCAATCCTGTGGGTCACCACGCAGCAGAGATATGATGATTTTAACCTGCTGAATAGGATCACCAGAAGACCGGGGTCTTAATGCAAAAAACAGTTTACAGTTATTTTTGAAACTCAAAAATTTGGATCTGACACCAAAGAATAAATCAGGAGTGGGAATCTTAGGTTCTAAGGCAGGAGTCTGAACAATGAAATCCGAAATCCCCTGTACCCTAGCAGCAAGCTGATCCACCCGAGAAACTAACTCCTGAACATTCATGTTAATACTAGACTCCGTAGCCACCCAGAGGTAAAGAGGGAGGAACAGACCAAACAGGCTAAGGAAAAAAAATGGCTCAAAATCTTTCCACCCTTCTTCTGAGATGCAATTAACTCATTGTTGGCCAGTTGTACTGTTATGATTTGGTGGCCTTGGAGGTGGTCCCTGTACTGACCGCAAACCCTGAACCTAGCAGCGCAACTAAAAGTAGCCGTGGGGGGTACCTAACACTCCCTAGACCACTCGGCACAGCCTAAGATCTAACTACCCCTAAAGACAGAAACAGGAAACCTATCTTGCCTCAGAGAAAATCCCCAAAGGATAGATAGCCCCCCACAAATATTGACTGTGAGAGGAGAGGGAAATAACATACGTAGAAATGAAATCAGAATTTAGCATAGGAGGCCATACTAGCTAAAAAGAAAGAATAGAACAGAGTACTATGCGGTCAGTATAAAAACACTAGAAAATATCCACCGCAGAAAGTACGGATCACCACATCTGACTAAAGACATGGGGGGTATATCTGCATCTCCAGAGAAATAGCTAGGCTGCAAAAAATCCTTCACAGACCAAGCTGGACAAGACAAAAACATGAAAATGCACAGAACTATAAGGTCCACTGCAGGTGGACAGCTAAAACAAAGCCAGGACTTATCTTTGTAGAAAAACACAGCAAACTGGAGAGACCAGCAGGGAAGTGAATCCTTCAAGAACAATGGACAACTGGCACTGACTAAAGGATCCTGCAAAGCTATATATCCCAGTCAGTCCTGCAATTAGTAGATACACATGTCCACTCCTGCAATCCAGACACAACTGCATTACCCTCTACAACCACCGGAGGGAGCCCAAAAGCTGAATTCACAACAGGAGAATCAATGATGAATGTGGTGGAAAGGACAATGATGGGGGTGTTTGGGGAGCAAGCAATCATGGAGGTAGTGGAATGGGCAATGATGGGGATGGTGGGAAAAAGGCAATGATGATGGTGGTGGGAAGGACAATGATGGTCATGGTGGAAAGAGCAATATTGGGGGTGGTGGGTAGGAGGAAATGATGGAGGTGGTCGAATGGGCAATGTGGTAGTGGTGGGGGAGAAAGCAATGATGGAGGTGGTGGAAAGGACAATGATGGGGTGGTGGGGGAGGAAACAATGATGTAGGTGGTTGAATGGGCAGTGATAGGGTGGTTGGGAAAAGGCAATGATGGTGGTAGTGGAAAGGACAATGATGGTGGAAAGGGCATTAATGGGGGTGGTGGGGAGGAGGAAATGATGGAGGTGGTGGGGGAAAAGGCAATGATGGTGGTAGTGGAAAGACAATGATGGGGGTGGTGGGGGAGAATGCAATGATGAGGTGGTGGAATGGGCAATGATGGGGTGGTGGGGTACAAAACCATGATAGAGGTGGTGGAAAGGGCAATGATGGGGTGGTGGGGGAAAAGGCAATTATGGTGGTAGTGGAAAGGTCAATGATGGTGGAAAGAGCATTAATGGGGGTGGTGGGGAGGAGGAAATGATGGAGGTGGTGGGGAAAAGGCAATGATGGTGGTAGTGGAAGGGGCAATGATGGGGTGGTGGGGTAGAAAACAGTGATAGAGGTGGTGGAAAGGGCACTGATGGGGTGGTGGGGAGAAGGCAATGATGGAGGTGGTGAAGAGGGCAATGATTGGGGTGGGGTAGAGGACAATAGTGGGATATGGGGAGGAGGACAATGAGGGGTGTGGAGGATTGGGATGGGAGGAAGGGGAATTTATAATGGATTTAGAAACAGGGGGAGGTGGAGGAAGACGTTATTATCGCTTATTATGTTTAACATAGTCCCTTAGTATATAGTGTACTCACTTATTATACATAGCACAGCCCCTTAGTATATAGTATACTTACTTACTATGTATAGCACAGCCCCTGAGTATATAGTGTACTCACTTATTATGTATAGCACTGTCCCTTAGTATATACTGTAGTGGTCACTTATGTATAGCACAGTCCCTTAGTATATACAGTAGTCTACTCACTTATTATGTATAATACAGTCCCTTAGTATTTAGTGTACTCACTTATTATGTTTAACCCCTTTCTGCCATATGACGTACTATCCCGTCGAGGTGGGGTGGGCCCGTATGACCACCGACAGGATAGTACATCATACGCGATCGGCCAGGCTCACGGGGGGCTCGGCCGATCGCGGCCGGGTGTCAGCTGCCTATCGCAGCTGACATCCAGCACTATTGCCAGGAGCGGTCACGGACTGCCCCCGGCACATTAACCCCCGGCACACCGCGATCAAACATGACCGTGGTGTGCCGGCGGTGCAGGGAAGCATCGCGCAGGGAGGGGGTTCCCTGCGGGCTTCCCTGAGCCCCCCGCAGCAACGCGATGTCATCGCGTTGCTGCTAGGGTCTCTTACCTCCCTCCCTGCAGCAGGCCCGGATCCAATATGGCCGTGGCATCCGGGTCCTGCAGGGAGGGAGGTGGCTTACCAAGTGCCTGCTCAGAGCAGGCGCTTGGTAAGGCTGCAGTGCTCTGAGACAGATCGGTGATCTGACAGAGTGCTGTGCAAACTGTCAGATCACCGATCTGTGAGGTCCCCCCGGGGCAAAGTAAAAAAGTAAAAAAAAATGTTTCCAAATGTGTAAAAAAAAAAATAAAAAAAACACCTAAATAATGAAAAAAAAAAAAAATTATTCCTATAAATACATTTCTTTATCTAAATAAAAAACAAAAAACAATAAAAGTACACATATTTAGTATTGCCGCGTCCGTAACGACCCGACCTATAAAACTGGCCCACTAGTTAACCCCTTCAGTAAACACAGTAAGAAAAAAAAAACGAGGCAAACAACAACGCTTTATTATCATACCGCCGAAAAAAAAGTGGAATAACACGCGATGAAAAAGACAGATATAAATAACAATGGTACTGCTGAAAACGTCATCTTGTCCCGCAGAAAACGAGCCACCACACAGCATCATCAGCAAAAAATAAAAAAGTTATAGTCCTCAGAATAAAGCGATGCAAAAATGATTATTTTTTCTATAAAATAGTTTTTATCGTATAAAAGCGCCGAAACATAAAAAAAATTATATAAATGAGGCATCGCTGTAATCGTACTGACCCGAAGAATAAAACTGCTTCATCAATTTTACCAAACGCGGAAAGGTATAAACTCCTCCCCCAAAAGAATTTCATGAATAGCTGGTTTTTGGTCATTCTGCCTCACAAAAATTGGAATAAAAAGCGATCAAAAAATGTCACGTGCCCGAAAATGTTACCAATAAAAACGTAAACTCGTCCCGCAAAAAACAAGACCTCACATGGCTCTGTGGACCAAAATATGGAAAAATTATAGCTCTCAAAATGTGGTAACGCAAAAAATATTTTTTGCAATAAAAAGCGTCTTTCAGTGTGTGACGGCTGCCAATCATAAAAATCCGCTAAAAAACCTGCTATAAAAGTAAATCAAACCCCCCTTCATCACCCCCTTAGTTAGGGAAAAATAAAAAAAAATTATTTATTTCCATTTTCCCATTAGGGCTAGGGTTAGGGCTAGGGTAAAGGTACAGTCACATTAAGCGACGCTGCAGCGATATAGGTAACGATGTCGATCGCTGCAGCGTCGCTATTTCGTCGTTGTGTGGTCGCTGGAGAGCTGTCACACAGATAGCTCCCCAGTGACCAACGATGGCGAAGTCCCCTGGTAACCAGGGTAAACATCGGGTTACTAAGTGCAGGGCTGCGCTTAGTAACCCGATGTTTACCCTGGTTACCATTGTAAATGTAAAAAAAACAAACACTACTTACTTACATTCCGGTGTCTGTCCCCCAGCCTCAGCTTCCCTGCACTGTCTCAGCGCCGGCCGGCCGTAAAGCAGAGCGGTGATGTCACCGCTGTGCTTTACGGCCGGCCGGCGCTCACAGTCAGTGCGGGAAGCTGAAGGCGAGGGGACAGACACCGGAATGTAAGTATGTACTGTTTTTTATTTTTTTTTACATTTACAATGATAACCAGGGTAAACATTGGGTTACTAAGCGCGGCCCTGCACTTAGTAACCCGATGTTTACCCTGGTTACCAGTGAAGACATCGCTGAATCGGCGTCACACACACCGATTCAGCAATGTCTGCGGGAAATTCAGCGACGAACTAAAGTTCTGGCCTTTCTGCTCCGACCAACGATGTCACAGCAGGATCCAGATCGCTGCTGCGTGTCAAACACAACGATATTGCTATCCAGGAAGCTGCAACGTCACGGATCGCTAGCGATATCGTTGTTAAGTCGCTCAGTGTGAAGGTACCTTTAGGGTTAGGGCTAGGGTTAGGGCTAGGGCTAGGGTTAGGGCTAGGGTTAGGGCTAGGGTTGGGGCTAGGGTTAAGGCTACAGTTAGGGTTGGGGGCTAAAGTTAGGGTTAGGGTCGGGGCTAAAGTTACGGTTAGGGTTTAGATTACATTTACGGTTGGGAATAGGGTTGGGATTAGGGTTAGGGGTGTGTCAGGGTTAGAGGTGTGGTTAGGGTTACTGTTGGGATTAGGGTTAGGGGTGTGTTTGGATTAGGGTTTCAGTTATAATTGGGGGGTTTCCACTGTTTAGGCACATCAGGGGCTCTCCAAACGCGACATGGCGTCTCAATTCCAGCCAATTCTGCGTTGAAAAAGTAAAACAGTGCTCCTTCCCTTCCGAGCTCTCCCGTATGCCCAAACAGGGGTTTACCCCAATATATGGGGTATCAGCGTACTCAGGACAAATTGGACAACAACTTTTGGGGTCCAATTTCTCCTGTTACCCTTGGGAAAATACAAAACTGGGGACTAAAAAATAATTTTTGTGGGAAATTTTTTATTTTTTTTATTTTCATGGCTCTGCGTTATAAACTGTAGTGAAACACTTGGGAGCTCACAGTTCTCACAACACATCTAGATAAGTTCCTTAGGGGGTCTACTTTCCAAAATGGTGTCACTTGTGGGGGTTTTCTACTGTTTAGGTACATTAGGGGCTCTGCAAACGCAATGTGACGCCTGCAGACCATTCCATCTAAGTCTGCATTCCAAATGGCGCTCCTTCCCTTCCGAGCCCTCCCATGCGCCCAAATGGTGGTTCCCCCCCACATATGGGGTATCAGCGAACTCAGGACAAATTGGACAACAACTTTTGGGGTCGAATTTCTCCTGTTACCCTCGGGAAAATACAAAACTGAGAGCTAAAAAATTATTTTTGGGGAAAGTTTTTTTATTTTTTATTTTCACGGCTCTGCGTTATAAACTGTAGTGAAACACTTGGGGGTTCGAAGCTCTCACAACACATCTAGATGAGTTCCTTAGGGGGTCTACTTTCCAAAGTGGTTTCACTTGTGGGGTTTTTTTACTGTTTAGGTACATTAGGGGCTCTGCAAATGCAATGTGACACCTGCAGACCATTCCATCTAAGTCTGCATTCCAAATGGCGCCCCTTCCATTCCGAGCCCTCCCATGCGTCCAAATGGTGGTTCCCCCCACATATGGGGTATCAGCGCACTCAGGACAAATTGGACAACAACTTTTGGAGTCCAATTTCTCCTGTTACCCTCGGGAAAATACAAAACTGGGGGCTAAAAAAAAAATTTTGTGGGAAAAAATTTTTGTTTTATTTTTACGGCTCTGCATTATAAACTTCTGTGAAGCCCTTGGTGGGTCAAAGCGCTCACCACACATCTAGATAAGTTCCTTAGGGGGTCTCCTTTCTAAAATGGTGTCACTTGTGGGGGGTTTCTACTGTTTCGGAACCCTAAACAGGTTCCTACCTGCTTAGGACCCTGCTATTCTTGAGCACCAACCTTGTTAAAGCTGACAGCTGAGGTTTGCAGCCCGCAGCTATCTGTTTTGCATGGCTAGTTATCAAAAATACAGGGGAACCACACATCATTTTTTTTAATCTATTTATTTATAGCACAGGCGGCGGATGATCAATACTCTCATCAGCTGCCGCCTGCTCTCGCTGTTGTCAGTTGAATACAACTTTCAATATTCTCTCCTGATTGCGCTGATCAAGTGTCAACTGTTCCGCTGATTCCCATGCGCCGGTACGTGTCACACTGATGACACACGTATGTGTGTGGAACGTTTTGTGGTCCGTGCTGCTGATAAAAAACAGACATGTTAGCATGTTTTGCCCATGGACACACGGTCCATGGAAACACACTGACATGTGCACAGACCCATTCACTTGAATGGGTCTACGTGTGTAAATGTCTCAGGTACGTGTGAAAACTGTCACCACACATACCGGAAACACTGACGTGTGAAAGAGAACACAGATGCAAAATAGGAATTTAGAAGTTCTGCCTTCTCAACATTATTTTTGAATTTTTGCATTCCCTGCAAACAGCATACTATTCTTCTTTAGATATGCCCCCCTTTTTCCATTTAGTATACATTTTTTTTCCTTTTTAATAAGCTTTTTAACAAGTGATTAAGTTCTCTGATCATCCATGCTGGTCTTTTTATAAGCTTCCAGTTCTTTCTTCTTTGCGGGATCGTTACCGATTGTGCAGTGAGAATTTCATTTAGCAAAATCTCCCATCCTTCTTGGACATTTTTGTCCTTTCGAACATCCAACCATTGGACCTTACTTACCCTCTTTTTGAGTCCATTAAAATCTGCCTTTCTGAAGTCCAACCTCCAAGTCTTCCTCCTTGCTGCTCTTCCTCCTCTTGTATTCTAAAATTTGAGGATAGCATGATCGCTGCCTCATAAATTCCCAGCCACATTTACTTCCTAAACCATTTCCTCCCTGTTGGTAAGAATTAGGTCCAAGATTGCAGATCTTCTTGTTCTCTTTTCTACCTTTTGAAGGATAAAGTAGTCAGCAAGAGAAGATAAGCATTTTCTGGACCTATTACTTTTGCCTGAGACAGATTCCCTAGAATTATCTGGATAGTTAAAAGAGCCGATGATCACTATGTTACACTTTTTTGAGACCAGAGACATCTGATGTAAAAAGAGTTTATCCATATTTTCAGTCTGTCCAGGTGGCCTATAGGAAACACCTACAATAGTGTCCTTTTTTTTTCTACTGTCCATATTTTCTTACCCAAAGTTTCTGCAAAGCTTCCATTCTCTGAAGCTTGGATCTCTGTGGAGGTATACTTTTTCCTAACATATAGTGCAACACCTCCTCCCCTCTTGTTAAAGTTGTTTCTAATAAATAAGTTGTAGCCTTCAAGGCTTGTATTCCAATCATGTGTATCATCTCACCAAGTTTCAGTGATGCCTATGACATCATACCTCTCTTCCTGTGTTAGCAGCTCCAATTCTCCTTGTTTGTTTCCCATGCTCTGTGCATTTGTATATACGCATTTTAGTTTGTAGTCGGTTTCTCTTGCTTTTCTATTTTCATTCAGAATTTGTTGTTTTTGTTCTTTATTTCCACTTCTAATAGCAGGGTACTCAAAAGAATTCATTAGCTGCATATTTTTTCCTGGCCCTATATTTCCCATGCCATATTGCTCTACCTTTGCTGATGAGTGTAGCAAAGCGTCTACCACAAACAGTCTCCTCCATTTAAATTATATTAGATTCAGCATTGTCCATTAAAGTGAGCCTGTCAGTCGATTCATGTTTCCCAGAGGTGTAGCTAGGGCTTCAGCTCAGGAGGGGGCAAAACACTTGAGTGGGCCCCTAACCAGGTAATCCTGACAATTACAGTGGCACATCCTAATTGTGGCTTCAGGGGAAACTCAGTAATACCATGGTATTACTGAAAATTAGTGAGAAGCGAACGTCTGGGAGTGCTTGTATATTATGTTCAAGTCCTTGTGGCTGCATGATTTGCGGCTATTAGACAGCCTGACCGCATGTGGGGATTCTATAGCAAACAGGCAATCACTGCATGTGTTCAGGCTGTCTAACAGTCACAAATCCTGCAACCACAAGGACTCGAACATGATATACAAGCACCCCCAGATGCTCGGATAAGACATTATCCCATTACATTCGCTCACCACTACTGAAAATAAATCTCTATACAAAGACCAACGCTGTTATTACTGACATACTGTGAGCATACAGTGGTAAGGACCAGTGCTGCAGAACATGCAAGTGATCACAGTACAGTTATAGATAGTGACTTACAGCTGACGTTCTTCCTGATGGAATCGTTCAGTACGCTCATCTTTTCCATCTGCCCCAGACCGACATAATTTCTCCAGCCACGACTCCTCTGCAGAGATCGCAACAAAGACATGTATGACTTTTCACATTTTGTGCACTGTCCCTATCTATTCCCAACCTGCACAAACTCCTCATCCTATTGATACCCCAATACTGAGCCGCTGCTGCCATATGTGTCCCTATTACTGCCTCTCCTGTGTGCTGTGTGGCACAAATATTATCCTCTTAGCGCCCACATAATAATGCCCACCATTGTGCCCCTTACATAGTAATGAAATGCCCCCTAAAAAATTTGAATACGCTGTGAAAGTGCCATAGAAAACTATGTCAATGCCCCCGTGTGCATCTTTGATGGTTGCAATACCCTATGCGCTCCTATAACAGTAATACTTAAGTGCCTACTAAACATTTAACACTGTCCTCTGAGTCCTCCCATATACAGCTCCGCTATACACAGTATGGTGGTCCCCCTCATTAATCCCTACACTTTATGAGGGCCCCCACACCGTAAGATGGCCCTCACAGTAGCCCCCAATCTGTATAATGGCCCTCATAGTAGCCCCCAAACTGTATAGTGGCCCTCACATTAACTCTCATACTGTATAATGGCCACTAAACTGTATGTTGGACCCCTCAATTGTCCCCACACTGGAGGATGGCAACCACATTAGCTCCCATACTATATGATGGCTCTCACATTAGATCCCACACCAGTAAAAGGCCTCCAAACTGTATTATGGCCCCTACATTTGCACCCACGCTGTATAATCACCCCCACGCTGTATAATGGCCCCCACATTTGCATCTACAATATATAATGGCCATCACACTGTATAATGACACCACACTTGCACCCACGCTGTAAAATGGTCCCCCCACAGTTGAACCCACATTGTATAATGGCCTCCAAATTGCATCCATGTTCTATAATGGCCCCCACATTTGCACCCATGCTGTATAATGGCCCGTACATTTGCACCCATGCTATGTAATGGCCTCCATATTTGCACACATGCTGTATAATGATTTCCACATTTACACCCATGCTGTAAAATGGCCCCAGCATTTGCATCCATGTTCTATATTAGCCCCCACATTTGCACTTATGCTGTATAATGGCCCCCACATTTATATTCACATTAGATAATGGCCCCCACATTTGCACACTTGATGTATAATGGCCGCAGCATTTGCATTGACGTTCTATAATGGCACCCACATTTGCACGCACGCTGTATAATGGCCTCCATATTTGCACCCACGTTAGATAATGGCCCCCACATTTGTACCCTTGCTGGATAATGGCCCCCACATTTGAACCAACACTGTATAATGACCCCAACATTCACATGCACGCTGTATAATGGTTTCCCCATTTGCACCCCACTGTATAATGGCCTCCACATTTGTGCCCATGCTGTATAATGGCCCTCACAATGTATAATGGCCCCCACATTTGCACAATGTTTAAAGGCCCCCACACTGTATAATGGCCCCCACACTTGCACCCATGCTGCATAATGGCCTCTGCATTTGCACCCATGCTCTGTAATGGCCTCGACATTTGCATCCATTTTGTGTAATAACGCACATATTTGTACCCACACTGTATAATGGCCCCCACACTTGCACCCATGCTGCATAATGGCCTCTGCATTTGCACCCATGCTCTGTAATGGCCTCGACATTTGCATCCATTTTGTGTAATAACGCACATATTTGTACCCACACTGTATAATGGTCCCCCCATTTGCACCCCACTGTATAATGGCCTCCACATTTGTGCCCATGCTGTATAATGGCCCTCACAATGTATAATGGCCCCCACATTTGCACAATGTTTAAAGGCCCCCACACTGTATAATGGCCCCCACACTTGCACCCATGCTGCATAATGGCCTCTGCATTTGCACCCATGCTCTGTAATGGCCTCGACATTTGCATCCATTTTGTGTAATAACGCACATATTTGTACCCACACTGTATAATGGTCCCCACATTTACACCCATGCTGTATAAAAGCCTCCACATTTGGACCCATGCTGTATAATGGCCCCCACATTTATACCCATGCTGTATAATGGCCACAGCATTTGCATCCACGTTCTATAATGGCCCCCACATTTGCACTCATGCTATGTAATGGCCCCACCAGACTTGAACTGGCCCACTGGAGAACAGAAGAATCCTCTGGTGGGCCCCTATGCAAGGGTGGGCCACCACTCTCTTATATGAGCAATACTTGGCACAATATGCTTCAATCACTATGTACAGACAAAGGTGGCATTTTATTCATTTAACAATCTACACAGTTCATTGTTATACAAGTGCTTCTCACAAAATTAGAATTTCATCAAAAAGATAATTTATTTCAGTTCTTCAATACAAAAAGTGAAACTCGTATATTATATAGAGTCATTACAGAGTGATCTATTTCAAGTGTTTATTTCTGTTAATGTTGACGATTATGGCTTACAGCCAATGAAACCCAAAAGTCGTTATCTTCTCAGTAAATTAGAATACTTTATAACACCAGCTTCAAAAAAATGATTTTAAAATCCCAAATGTTGGCCTACTGAAATGTATGTTCAGTAAATGCACTCAATACTTGGATGGGGCTCCTTTTGCATCAATTACCGCATCATTGCGGTGTGGCATGGATGTGATCAGCCTGTGGCACTGCTGAGGGGTTATGAAAGCCCAGGTTGCTTTGATAGCAGCCTTCAGCTTCTCTTCATTTTTGGGTCTGGTGCCTCTCATCTTCTTCTTGACAATACCCCATATACCCCATAGATTCTCTATGGGGTTAAGGTCAGGCGAGTTTGCTGGCCATCAAGCAGTGATACTGTTGTTTATAAACCAGGTATTGGTATGTTTGGCAGTGTGGACAGGAGCCAAGTCCTGCTGGTGAATAACATTTCCATCTCCAAAAAGCTTGTCGGCAGAGGGAAGCATGAAGTGCTCTAAAATTTCCTGGTAGATGGCTGCACTGACTTTGGCCTTCATAAAACACAGCGGACCTACACCAGCAGATGACATGGCTCTCCAAACCATCACTGATTGTGGAAACTTCACACTAGACCTCAAGCAGCTTGGATTGTGGCCTCTCCAATGTGAAATATTACCAATATTAAAACATGGTAACACAAGCCCCATAAAGAAATATTCAATAAAAACACTTGACACAGATTTTTGGTTGCGATAAAATGGCCGTGGCGTTTATTTTTGGGTTACCAATAAATTTATCTTAAACTAGTAAATAAATATAACCATTGAGATATGAGTAAATTGTTTAAAGCTCCACACATATAATCCAATCCACCCGAAAATTAACGGGCGACTTTCCCACAAATAAACGACACGACGAATAAAAATTAACAAAAAACATAACTTCAGGGAGGGAGGGCGGGATCTTTGATCTTCTCAGCTGACTGGCGACGAGCCGTTAGAACAGCTGATTTTTATACATAAAAAGCCCCCCCGCACTTTTGCTTTAAACCAATCAAAACCCACAAAAAATGCGGGAAAACATACCGGAATAAACCAGATAGAACCTGCTCGTGCATAGCACAGCTTACTGAACATCCTTAACCCTTTGTAAACCATCCCATCTCTTTATAAATGTATACACACCAAAACATAAACAAAAAGGGGGGGAGAGGAGAGGCTGTGTTATCATGCAACCCCCTTTCAATTGACGAAAGGGGGGCGTCCATGGTAACACAAGCCCCATAAAGAAATATTCAATAAAAACACTTGACACAGATTTTTGGTTGGGATAAAATGGCCGTGGCGTTTATTTTTGGGTTACCAATAAATTTATCTTAAACCAGTAAATAAATATAACCATTGAGATATGAGTAAATTGTTTAAAGCTCCACACATATAATCCAATCCACCCGAAAATTAACGGGCGACTTTCCCAAACGCCTAGCCTTAATAAGGCGAGGCCCCCCCAAAACGCCAAAGCCATTTTTCAATGATGGTCTGGAAGTCCAAATTTAACACATCCAGACCAACATCAGACAAATGAACCCAATCCCTTCTGTACATGCCTGGAATAATTTCCTCCAGATCAACATGCCTGTAGGAAAAACCTTCAATTAAACACATAAATTTCTCCAAACTCCTATTGACTCGCTTACGAATCCTTTCCAAAAATAACATATTATTACTGAACCATAAAAACCTTGGAATGATCTCTGAAAATACAAGGGTTGCATTACTAAACTCTGTTTTCAACATAGCCATGTCCCTTTTCATGAAGGCAATCAAATTCAGGGTGCTGATTCTACCTAAATCATTCCCTCCCAGTTGAAAAATTATTAAGTCCGGTCGAGGCCATATTTCCTTCAATCTTCTAATTTCTTCCATTAAATTCTTCCACTGCATACCGCGCCTGCTAAACCAAAAAACTTGGAGAAAAGAAGAATTAAAAGACAGATTCCCTGTATAAGTTCTCACATTCGCCCTCTTTTCCGCCCAAAAAACATAAGAGTGTCCGATGATCCACACCGACCGAATTCCTAAAAAAGGAATGAAATATTAAGAGGAATACAAGTTAGGGCGAATGTACAACCTAAATCTATCAGAATCCCAGCGGCCAATTCTTTTAATTGTGTTATCGCGAAAGCCTAATCTAGCGGCCTCAGTTGCCGCTCCAATACGAAAAGAATGGGATGATAGTTTCAAATCCGTTAGATTAAGCTCCTTCAAACATTTTTTGAGTATAAAATTGAATTGAAAACAAGTCACAGGCTCGCCATTAAGGTGAATAAAAAATGGGCCATTGATCTTAGGTCTTAATAACACCCATCTTTTCGTATTGGAAACAGGACAAATGGTATTGTCAGAGATCGAGTTCAGCCGCAAGGAGGAGCCTCTACCCATTTGATCCGTTTTGGATTTACGCACAAATAACATGACATAGGAATCAAAAATTGAAACGTCCTCAACGAAAAGACCAGACGGAACAGATTTCTTCTGGGATACCAGCTCACCAACCCGTAATGCTGCAAAAAACGCTAAAGAAAAGGCTGTTGAGAAAAGACATGACTCAAACTCATTAATACAAACTAATGACACACAAGAACAAAGGTTCTTTAACAAATTAAAAGAAATCGGGCGGCGTTCATCCGGTTTAAAGTGAGACCTCCTAAAACCTTTCAAAAATTGGCGCACATGAAAAATGTCAGACATAGGACTAGCGCCTAGAATCTTTAGAAAAAATGAAACTCCCGCTACATTTTTAGCTAAAGCAGAATAAGATAATCCTTTTCGAACTAGAGACTCTAAGAACATCAGTGACATTTCTACGCTACAAACTGTATGTGGATGATTTTTCACTAAACAAAAATTACACCATAAATTCCATGCCGCCGAATACTCGGCCCATGTTCGGTCAGCCAAAGATTTAGCAATGAAGTGTGAAGCTAATCCTGTATCACATCCCAAATCCATAGTGGGCAAATTGCTCTGTTTCCTTCCACGTCTTGATTTCCTCTCTTGGGTAGAGAAAGCTGGCGGCGATAAACAAATGCAGCATTATTATTGTCCAGAGAAGAGAAAGAAGCCTTTAGCCAGATGTTAAAATCCAAACAGAGAAAAACCAAATGCCTAATGATCTTAGCAGCCCATCTGTTTTTTGAAGACAGCGTATTCAATGCAAAAACTAAACCTTGATTACTGGAGAGAAACAAAATTCTTTTATTCCTAAGAAGCGAACCCCAAAGATGTAGACATAAAAATACAGTGAATAAATCCAAAACTGTCTGATTATCAATAACTTTAAGCTGCTGCCATGAAAAAGGCCACTCCTCAGACAACCAAAAAGACAAAAATGATAATCTAACGCCGAAATCTCTATCAGCCAAATAAAACAAAGATAATTCTTCAGCAGAAGCAAATGGCGCTTGCCAAACAGTTCTTCCATTAAATTTGTACAAAAATTTCAACCAAACCTTCAAATCCTCTTTCAACGCAGAACCGAGCCGAATATGAGAATGAGGTGAGGAATGGCCCGCAGTTGCTTCATATAACCTCCTAGAGAACACCCTGCCTATGGGAATAATTCGAAGCGCAAAATTCAAAGATCCTAACAACGACTGCAAATCTTTCAGAGTGACCTTCTCTAACGCTAAACAACGAGAAACGGAAACACACAATTTAGATACTTTCTCAAGAGGTAAAGAACACGTCATGCTTTCAGAATCTAATAATATACCCAAAAATTCCAAAGATGTACAAGGAGATACCGTCTTCTCCGCCGCAATGGGAACGCCAAAATGATTACAAATACCTAAAAACTTGTTTAACATAGAATGACAGACAACTGAACCCGCAGGACCAATAAACAAAAAATCATCTAAATAATGTAACATACCGCCACCAACAAACTCAAACTCAACTACCCATTGGAGAAACGTAGAAAAAGACTCAAAATAAAAACATGACAAAGAAAAGCCCATAGGCAAACATCTATCAAAAAAGAATTTACCTTTAAAAGAAAAACCAAGAGAGCAGAAACCCTCTGGGTTAACCGGTAAAATCCAAAATGCCGACTTTATATCAGACTTCGCCATAAGCGCATTCCTACCAAACTCACGCAACAAATCCAAAGCAACATCAAACGATGTATATTGAACAGAGCAATTAACACTTGACACCTCATCATTTAATGACGCACCTCTGGGGTATGATAAATGATGAATGAGTCTGTACGAGCCAACCTCTTTTTTAGGGACAACTCCTAAAGGCGAGACCCTAAAATTCGCAAATGGAGGAGAATCAAAAGGACCAGAAACCCTACCTGCTTCTAACTCTTTTATAATTTTCTCCTCCACCACATGAGAAAATTCAACTGCAGACGGCAAATTATCCACGAACTTGCAACCATCGCCTTTAAACGGAGGCACAAAAAACCCCTTTAAAAAACCGTTAAACAGAAGAGCGCTACTCTCCTGATCTGGATAAATTTCTAGCCAATACGCCATTTTTTCCAGCATCACTGGCGTCCGGGCCCTTTGAAAAAGACTCTCTGGTATTACCTGGCTGATTAGATTGCATCTGTTTTTTGAAACACTTGGACATCGGGTGCATGCCTCCACAAAATGAGCATTCATGTCGAAAGCGACAATTCTGTGCCCATTTACAACTAGATTCATTAAATGCAAAGCACACACCCTTCCTTACTGATGGGTTATTGGTTAGCCTTTGTGACTGAAACCTCTGAGGTATCATAAGGTTAACCCATAACCCTACATCCTTAGTACCCCATGTTAGATTAGGGAACATTGACAATTTCTGCCTGAAGGCTTCATCATACAGTAACCAGGCCATACCCCCATAATTTCTATAAGCCTCCAGGATAGCGTCTAAGTGTTGGAAAAGCCCCGAACAAAGATTAGGAAACTTCTCGCCGAGAACAGCAGAATAAATTGAGAAAGCTTGGACCCAATTGTTAAAAGATTTAACCGGAGTAGATTTTTTCCTATCATCAGAATCCTCTTTTTTCTCATACCTATTCTGCTGCTCACGACCAGAAGGCAAAAGCGAAAATAAATCAACAAATGACCTATTCCAAATTTGTTCTTTCACCGCAGGGCTCAAATGGAAGCCCAGCGGAGAAACCTCACAGGTAAGTGATTCTTTCAATAGTACTTCTGGCAAGCCAGGTTTCAAAACTGCATTAACATTAGCATAATTACTATCAGTAGAGGAAGATCTGGGCCTGACAGAAAAAACCCCACAGCCCAAATAATCCTCTAACGCTTCCTTAACTAAATCCTTTACCTCCAAAGGATTAGCAGAAAAAGGGGCAATAGTGTTCTCACCAGATCCATGTAGTCCAACGGCATCAGACGTGACACCCGCACTCAAGCCCACTCCTGTAGGCGAATGCGAAATGTGGGGAAGATGTCCTTCATCTTGACCCGAAGCCGACTCCGCGGGGATCCACGACCTGCCGGCGGCAGCAGCGGCAGATGACACACTCGTGCTGAATTGCTCACCGCCTTGCAGGGACCTCGGTGCCCGGGATCGTTGGACCGCTGCAGCGCTTGTACGGCTACAGCGGTCAGCTGTCCCAGCGATTCTCCTCGCCGGCGCCGGGATCACTTCCGAGTCTTCCATCAGTGACTCACCTGACGTGATATCATTCACCGGCGCCTGAGAAAAAGAAGTCAGTTGACCACGTAGAAGATCTCGCGGCGGACTCCGGGACTTCCGCCTCGCCGGTCTCCGCCCACTGCAGCGCCGCGCCCGAGAGACCTCAGGAGCAGACGCCGATGGCGGCTCCGGCGAGTACACGACTCTCGCCCTCCGATTCCTACGCAGGCTTCGACTTGACCTCGCCGGGGAAACTTCTACAGGCTGAGGGGAAGGCGACGACCGTGGAGCAGGAGAAGCCGGCACCTCATTTTCAGAGGTAGGTTTCATAGCAGGTCTTATAGCCAGGCAACTCCGCAGCCAGTCGGTGCCACCCTCCGCCTCTGCCCTCTGGATCAGCTGCTGTAGAAGGGCTTCCATCCTCCGTCTTCAATCTTTGATCTTCTCAGCTGACTGGCGACGAGCCGTTAGAACAGCTGATTTTTATACATAAAAAGCCCCCCCCGCACTTTTGCTTTAAACCAATCAAAACCCACAAAAAATGCGGGAAAACATACCGGAATAAACCAGATAGAACCTGCTCGTGCATAGCACAGCTTACTGAACATCCTTAACCCTTTGTAAACCATCCCATCTCTTTATAAATGTATACACACCAAAACGTAAACAAAAAGGGGGGGGAGAGGAGAGGCTGTGTTATCATGCGACCCCCTTTCAATTGACGAAAGGGGGGCGTCCAATCTCAGAATGAGTGGGATACATTGAAGCGTTTTAGGCCGGCGTCACACTAGCAGTATTTGGTCAGTATTTTACCTCAGTATTTGTAGCTAAAACCAGGAGTGGGTGATAAATGCAGAAGTGGTGCATATGTTTCTATTATACTTTTCCTCTAATTGTTCCACTCCTGGTTTTGGCTACAAATACTGAGGTAAAATACTGACCAAATACTGATAGTGTGACGGCAGCCTAGAGTTCTAACCACATAAAGTGACAGTGGTCAGAATTGTAAAAATTGACCTTGTCATTAAGGGGGTAAATAAAGCTGTTTTGTTATTGATTTCTCCTGGTGTTTGGCTTTGAAAACTTTATTGATACAGTCATGTGCGGATTACATGCGTTTTGTTAATGTGTTTTTGCTTTTTTAACCTGCGTATTTTCTGCATCTAATGTAAGTCTATGAATCTATGATGAAAACCTGCACAGAAAACTCAGTGTACCGGCAACAAAATG
This sequence comes from Ranitomeya imitator, assembly GCF_032444005.1. Taxonomy (NCBI): domain Eukaryota; kingdom Metazoa; phylum Chordata; class Amphibia; order Anura; family Dendrobatidae; genus Ranitomeya; species Ranitomeya imitator. The sequence continues at coordinate 814,814,280 of NC_091282.1, read as the reverse complement.
GGCATCTTGTGGATCAGTCACAGCAGCGTGAAAAAGAAGCCCAGTGGGCAGGAGATCTCTAGAAATCCGCTGTGACGCAGCAAAAATACACAGAGAAACTCACCAAAAACTCATTGTGTGCACACAGCCTTGCTGTTTTGCAATGGAAAGGATGAAATGTGCGGCAAATCAGCAGGACTTCTGCAATGACGAGTAACACTGTGGGTACACTAAGGCTACGCTCCCACGATGAGCTTTTGATGTGGCAGAATTTCTGCACCTAAGTACCGTAAATTATGTTATTTGCGTTTTTTTATTGCGATTTTAAGCGTGGTTTTTCACTTGCATTTATATTGCGTTTTTGATCACACGTGTATTTTACGTCTTTCCCTGTGGAAAGGCACTAAAAGCACAAGTGGGTTTTTTACCTGCATCTAATGCGTTTATTGGTAAAAGCTACACAGAAAATTCAGCGTACCTGTAGGCCTCTTTCACACTTCCGTCTTTCTTTTTCTGTCACAATGCGTCGTTTTGTGAAAAAAGCAGATCCAGCAAATCTTTCTGCTGGATCCGTTTTTTTTTCCTATAGACTTGTATTAGCGACGGATTGTGATGGATGGCCTTCCGTTTCATCCGTCGTGCACTGGATCCGTCATAAAATGCCTATGCAGCATCAATAGTAAAAAGATATAATGTTAAAAAGAATTTAAAAAAAAAAAAAAAATCTTGATATTCTCAACTTCCGGCGTCCCTCACAGCGTTCCCGATGGTCGCGATGATCGTGGCAGCTTCTGTTCCCAGTAATGCCTTGAGAATAACCCGATGACGTAGTGGTATCGAGAGACCGCTACGTCATCTCAGGTCATTGCTCACAAGTTATTACTGGGAACGGGAGCTGCCGGGAGCATCGGTAAGGCTGTGGGGGACGCCGGAAGGTGAGAATATCACGATTTTTTGTTATTTTTAACTTTATATCTTTTTACTATTGATGCTGCATAGGCAGCATCAATAGTAAAAAGTTAGTCACACGCTATATTTGACAAGTGTGACCAACCTGTCAATCAGTTTTCCAAGCGATGCTACAGATCGCTTGGAAAACGCTACGGATCCATAAAAAAAAGGATCCAGTGTATCAGTTTTTTACAATCTGCATGGGATCCGTCTTTTCAACGGATTGTGACATGCGTTTACAGTACAATGTAAACCTATGGGAAACTGAAAACGCTGTGCCCATGCTGCGGAAAAAAACGTGCGGAAACGCAGCAGATTACATTCCGCAGCACGTCAATTCTTTGTGCGGAAAAATCCGCAGTGGACCATTCTAGGTGTGCACATACCCTTATAAATCCCATTTGCTTTGCTGGAACTGAAAAACGCAGCGTCAAAAAAGTCATGGTGGGCAAACATTAGCATTCGGATCCTTTTTCTAAATGCCGATTTATCCCCGATCTTTGCTGTATTTTCCACCCTGCATATAGGTGATTGCCTACACTTAGCCATTTATTAACTGACACATTGCAGCAAACATCCTCCTCTGCTGCTCAGCCCAGAGTGAGTCCTGCTCTGCGCACTGACCACGCCCCCTCCGGCGGCCCCGCCCCGACATGCCTCGCGAAGCCCCGCCCCCACTGGATCGCTATATCTCAGGTCCCGGCCGGCGCTCGCCCTCTGTCAGTGTTCCCCGAGGGCAGCCATGGCTTCACAGAAAATCTTTGCAGAAGGGGAGAGCTGCAAGTCGTCGTGGCACAGCGCGGACGCCGGCTACAATGAGACGGACACTCACCTGGAAATCATGGGCAAGCCGGTTATGGAGAGATGGGAGACCCCCTATATGCACAGCTTGGCTGGGGTGGCGGCCAGTAAAGGTATGGGGTACACCCTGCACCAGCCTGTGTGTGGGTGGGGGCAGTGTGGCTCAGAATAGCCCCACATGGTGACAGCTGGAGAGCAGGGAGGGGGTGGGGATTCTATCTAGGGCTCCTCACCCTACATTAATGTGCGCTGTCCCAGAATGTCACCGGACCCCAACTAACGTCCTCCTCTACTGACCCGCTGGGTTGCCCCCTTCCTCACAACTAATGAATGGCCACCTGACACCGCCAATCTTTCAGAAGTCAGTGGCCATATAGCCACTGTGTGCTGACTATATGTGTGCATTGGGTTAGTGCTGATTACTAGCCCTATAGGTATAAAGCCTGCCTTACCATGGAGGGTGGTACTCTTATTAATCTGCAGTCGCACCCCTGCTGCCACCGAGACCCCGTTTACCTACAATAGTGGCAGATGTTGTCTTCATAAGGGGGCACTGGGGTCTGGGTGCGTCCTCTCTCTCCTGTATATGGTACTTGCCTACAGACCCCATCTCCGTGCTCAGAGCCTGTGTACACGGAATCTGGCTCATGAGGCGCATCCCAATACACCTGTGTGACTGCCCACGCTTCTGTGTGGCCTATAGTTAGCCACCTCATAATGTAGGTCATGTCTTTACGCCATGCCCGGCTGTGGGACCAACCAGTGACTGTCCCTTTATGGCCCCCAGAGAACGCTGCTGCTGCTGATTCTCACTAGTGTTTATCGGCCCTGCGGTACCACAAATTGAAGCGTTACTGTTTAGGAATGTGTTGCCCAGATTCCCTTTAAACACTTCCGCGGGTCACCTCCCCATGTACAGGCAGTTTGCACGATTCGTGAATGTTGGGTGCTAACCACAGCCTTTCTTCCAGGTGGCCGCGTGTTGGAGCTCGGCTTTGGCATGGCCATAGCTGCTACTAAAGTGGAAGAGTATAATATAGAAGAGCACTGGATTGTGGAGTGTAACGATGGGGTATTCCAGCGACTACAGGAGTGGGCCAAAACACAACCCCATAAGGTGTGATGTATTGATGTATAGAGGTATCACGAAGTATAGCAAGCAGAACCTAATTGTGCCGCTATAGGAGCCTGTTCTGGTATATACTGATATACATATGTCTGCTCTGCTGTTACCTACCTAGAATAAATGGGAATTCCTTCACACTCTATAAGAAACAGGCACAGGCCATTTATTATGGGGTAATGAACCGTGCCGCTAAGATGGTCATATGCAGGGCCAAGATGAATATGGTCAGGGTCCTAAAAGTGTTAATGACTGGAGTATGTTAAAAATAAAGGTAAACTGCTGATTCACCCGATAGTTTGAAGCATAGTAAATTGCTGCTCTTCTGCTTTAGTTCTGGGGAGTTTTAAACATTCACGTGGCGGAATTGCTCCTTAGGATAGATCATCAATATCCGATCAGTGGGTGCGCAATCCACCACACCTGCCAATAAACTATCTTGAGCGGATGTGCTCAGTTGCAGTTCAATCAACTGCATGGTGGCCCTGGCCGGGTACTGTCCATCCAGTCAATTCAATAAAAAAGGTATTCTCTCCTGCACAAACACCTAAGTTCTTGGAATCTGTGAGGGTGCCAGTGCTTAGACCCCACTGTTCCTACAGTTGTCACCTAAACTGTAGATGGGTGATAAATGTTCATGGAGCTAATCCATTTTGAACCCCTTCCTCCCCACCCAATGAAGGTCATGATAGGCCTGTCGCATGCTCCATACAACATTCCAGGAGACTTGGTGTGACTGAAGTCACCCAGCACACGGGTGACATTGTTGTGCTGGCCATTTACATCAGGAACACTAAAGGTACCGTCAAACTCAGCGACGCTGCAGCGATATAGACAACGAGCCGATCGCTACAGCATCGCTGTTTAGGTCGCTGTAGAGACGTCAAACACGGCAACAGCAGAACGATGCAGGAGCGATCCAGTGACGTAACGGCAACTCACTTATCGTTCTCGCTGGTTGTTAGCTCCATGTAAAACATTGCTGGCATCGTTGCTTTTGATGTCAAACATGACGAATCACGACGACCAAATAAAGTTCTGGACTTCTAGCTCCGACCAGCGATGGCACAGCGGGATCCAGATCGCTGCTGCGTGTCAAACACAATGAGATCGCTATCCAGGATGCTGCAACGTCACGGATCGTTGTCGTTCTCGTTGTAAAGTTGCTGAGTGTGACGGTACCTTATTTAAAAATTTAAAAATCTGATTAAACTTTCACATGGGGAAGCTTGTGGGTTTTTTCTTCTGCTTTGTGGGCAGAGACTGGCAATTACTGCTCTTCCGTCCAATCAATTGCGCCTTTTTTAAAAAGATGTAAAATTTGGTGCAGCTCCAGTACTTTGTGTATTTTGAGTTTGCCATTTGGTGCAATTTTTGCGCTATTTAGCACAACGTGTGACTTTTGATGCCAATCTGCAAAAAAGTTCAAGACTGGAAACATTCTGACTGCCCAAATTCATGAATCACTTGTGCCATTTTGAAAAATTTATCACCAAAAAAAGGCAATGAATACCTCATGAAATACTAGAATTGTGTAAGGGTTAATCAGTTTATTGTCAGATGTGGTAATATATGATCCGGCCAAAAGAGGGCAGCGTCAAGAGGCTGTGTGGTGGAGCACAGGGATTTTTGGCGGTTGGGAGGAGTCGAAGGGGAGTCTGGGTAGAAGTGAAGCTGCACGGATCCTTGGAGAAAATCTGGACAAAGCGGTGTAACCATGGGACGTGTTGTTGGATTCCAACTCTGTGAAGACAACCAAGTACACAGAATCTTAGGCTAGGTCACGTAAGGACTTGGGGAAGCTCTGCGTTGGAGAGATCTGCATTCCCTAAGAGCTTCAAGACATTGTTTCTGATTATTTGGGACTTGGCCCAGCAAGGACACTTTTACTTCAGTTTCAGGGTGTACTGGTACTAACTTACATCTGATTGCTTAAGTACTGGCATAGCACTGTAGTTTTAATGACTTGTGCATAGAAAAAGTTAATCATGTATTTTGCTCGCATGTGTTAATTCTGTTACCTGTACCTGCGTACACTCTTAGACGGTATTACTTGGTGTAACTGCTGTCGTCATATTTGTTACTTATACACTCTTTACCTCCTGTCCTTTGTTTTTATAAACTGGTTAGTAAATATTTATATTATATAATCTAATCTTTGTGCGTGTCTAATTGTTCCTGTACCCCTAATCCTGTGGCCGTCCCTCATCAATGTTTCACTTGGTTAACAGTACCGTATCTTGCGGATTATTTGACACACTGGTTTATAATACCCCAAATTTTGGGGCAGAAAATAGGAAAAAAAATTTCAATTAACATCTTGTGTTATATTCCACTTTTGCAGTAGCTTACCAGGAAGGAGGGCAGCTGTGGAGCGGTGTCCCGGGTGGCATGGTTGATTCTGGCAGAGGCAGGAGATTTTGAGGGCTTCAGGCTGGTACGACGAGATGTTCAGCTCTGTGTGGGGCTCTGCTGACATTTTTTGAAAGCCGGGAGCCCAGCACTTTCCATACTCTTCTATTCTGTGGACCCTGGGGAAAATGGCCGCTGGAAGTGGCGCATGTGCAACTGAGATCCTGGATGCCGAGATCTCAATCTGCTCATGTGCCGCCTTCGGTGGCCATTTTCCTGGAGTCCACCGCATAGCATATGGAAAGTACAAGTCTCCGGGCTCTCACAAAATGTCGGCGGAGGCCCCGCAGCGCTGAACACCTCGCCTTACCAGCCTAGGGCCTTTAACAATCCATCGACTTCTGCTACTGGCAGCAACGACCCTGGGACCACACTCCACTGCAGCCACAGTTTGGATTGTTTCCCCCTAAACTTGGGGGAGAAAAAGTGCATGTTATAATCCAAAATACAGTAAATTATCTGCAGCTTATCACTCTGGCTTCAGGTCATTGCTGCTTCTATTTAATGTACTGCAGGATATCACTAGGTCAGAATATCTTGGTGCTGAAGTCATAACTTGAAGCATGCATATGGAAGACTGCAATGTACTGACGCTTGCAGGACTGGAGGGTCAATGTGCATGTGGAAATTGGGATCATGAGTACACATCTACATAGGACTGATAGCGTGTGTTTGTACAGCTTTTGCTCATTTCAAAGTGCAAAAGCCGAGGGTCTAAGGGGGCAGCAGGCAGTCATGGACAGCAAAGTGCGTGGTCATCATGTACAGAAGTATGGGTAGATAAATAAGGTGAGCATACACGGACATTGCAGATATTTTGGGCTTCACATTCCCTGAGGAAATGAGCTCTACTATTAAGATGGTTATGGGGTAGCATAGGTATTCTGTGATATTTTATTCAAGGACCGTAATAAAAATGTGTTTTTTTTATATTCTTGACAGATTGTACCACTGAAAGGGCTGTGGGAAGATGTGGTACCTACTCTACCAGATGGTCACTTTGATGGTAAGAATGTGTCCCCTATTTATTTCTGTCTCCATTTGGCTTATTCTTTAATGTGTTTTCTGTGTAGGCATTTTGTATGACACATATCCTTTGTCTGAGGAGACCTGGCATACACATCAGTTCAACTTTATCAAGGTAAGAGCAGATTTCCAGTGTTGGTGTCCTCACTACTAGATAGTATATTAAAGCCTGATTCATAGTCCTTTTCCATTGCATAATGATTTTGGCAGAATGAACTTTGCGCAAACAGAGTTGTCTTGTCTTGTTAAATGCGTAAAATTACTAAATGCTTTGCAAAAAAAAGTGCCTCCTAATAAAAATCCTCTCCATTCTCAAGAACAGATGGCTTTTTCATTCTGTAGCTTGTCATTATCCTGTGGCAACCCAAATGATGGTCCAACAAAGTGTAAACCTAGATGGGGTGCATGTTGTAGATGCTGAGTGACTGCCTTGAACTTGGAATAGATCACCAGCAAAGCCCAACATCACACAACAAAGATGTGGCTGTTGGTCCCCAAAAAGCTCACGTTTTTGCCTTGTTATATCACTGTACAGATTTCAACTGCTTTAATGTCCAGTCCTTGTGTTGCTCTGACAAAACATGAAGTTTACAGTAGTGGTTTCTTTGTGAGAATCAGGCCTTCTTATTTTTGAATCTGGATGTCTTTTGGTCATTCAGGGAATTCCTTCCATCAGCACAAGAAAAGACCATAAGCCGTACTGCAATGAGGATAACGGCTCACAAGTCCAGGCAATATGCCTCCACATGGCCCCCTACATACAATGAGCGCCCACATAGCACCGTACATACAGTATAAGCGTCCACACATAACCCCTACATACAGTATAAGCCCGCACATAGCTCTTTATATACAGTATGAGCCCCATATAGCCTCCAATATACAGTGAGCCCTTTATATAACCTCCTATAGTGTGAGCCCCTCTATATAGTATGGGCCTGAACATGGCCTCCTATATACAGTAAGGCTCCTATATTGCCTCCTCTATAGTGAGCCTCTATATACAGTATGAGTCCGCACATAGTCTCCTATATACATTACGAGCCCTCACATCCCATGCACATATTAATTAAAAAAAAAATAAAACCAGATATATTCACTTCTCTCCCATTCCCCTGGTGACCTGCTCTGGTCCCTGAGGCTCCATTTCTAGTCTGGCCAGCATGTACATACTAGTGCGATTGTCATCGCGCTGGCATGTCACAGCAGAGGCGGCGGGAGCTCCCCTGGAGGTGTGCTGCCATTCTGCAGCAGTGTGGCCCCAGGAAAGCTCCCTGCCAGGATCTTGGGTGGTAGCCCACATAGCCCTCATTATAATTTGCCTATGTCTGCATCATGTGAGTGCTATTATCTGAGATACTGTCAACTTGAGGTTTGAGGCTTATACCTATGAACTTGCCCAGTGCAGCAGAGGTAACTCTGTCTTCCTTTCCTGTGGTGGTCTTGGAGAACCGCTTTCATCATGACAGGCAATTGGTGGTTTTAATCATTACCCTTGAGCATACCTTCAAGGCTCTAGCATTTTTTTTTATATAGTTGGAATTGTGCTCAGCACCGTATGACAGTGTTACAATAGCAGCTGATGTTGCAAACCCATTTTGAAGGCCTGTAATTCCACAATTAAACTCTTGATGAAGCATACCTGTTCATTGGAAGTCATTCCAGGTGACTGATGCTGAATGAATGAATAAATAAATACCAAGGGTTTGTAAAGCTGTAATCAGAGTAAGGGCCCCTTTCCACTTGTGAGAAAAAAAGGTCCGATTTACGGACCGAAAAAACAGATGTAACGTATGCGAGTGTCATGCGATTTTTTTTATTTATTTATTTATTTATTTATTTTTATCGCAACATCCGTATGACATCCGTATTGCTGTCCGATTTTTACGCACGGGTTTCCTTTGAAAAGCTGGTAATTCAGCGCAGAGTACAGTAAAATCACACTGACAGGTTAGATTAGAGTAGATATATACACATAGAAAATATATATATATATATATATATATATATATATATATATATATATATATATATATATATATATATATTCTATGAGACACCTATATATATTTATATTTAATACAGCGCTAGATAGCTTAAAACCAGTAATTCAATTGCCGGCTTTTGCTATCTCCTTCACAAGCCCGACATGATATGAGACATGGTTTACATACAGTAAACCATCTCATATCCCCATTGTTTTTGCATATTCCACACTACTAATGTTAGTAGTGTGTATGTGCAAAATTTGGGCGCTCTAGCTATATTTAAGGGTTAAATCGCAGAAAAAATTAGCGTGGGCTCCCGCGCAATTTTCTCCGCCAGAATGGTAAAGCCAGTGACTGAGGGCAGATATTAAAGGGCCACTGTCACCCCCCTCCAGCCGTTATAAACTAAAAGAGCCACCTTGTGCAGCAGTAATGCTGCATTCTAACAAGGTGGCTCTTTTAGTTTTGTGTTCATGTATTACTAAAATAAAGCGCTTTGAAACTTTTCAAAAATACCTATCTTTGTCCACGGAGGCGGGTCTGAAGCCTCCTCTGTGAAGCGCCCAACTGCCGTCACTCATCTCTTCTGGGGCGATGGTCGCCGCCCCCTGCGCGCTGTTCTTCTTAAATCCGGCGCCTGCGCTGTGCGTGCCTTCCAGGGGCAGTCGTATTGAGAATTGGCAGTCATAGCTCAGATGCCAGGTTCCTGACTGCGCCTGTGCGGGCAGTGCGGCCACCCTGTTACTGAATCCCCGCCCCGCACTGTTATGCATTATGCACAGTGCAGGGCTGGGATTCCTTGGCATGCGCACTGCGCTTGTCAGATGCTCCCCCAGGTTCCCCACCTTCCAGCATCGGTCTGTGCAGGAATCCCATTCCAGTGTAGCGGTGGGATATGGGGTAATGAAGGGTTAATGTCACCTTGCTATTGTAAGGTGACATTAAGCCAGATTAATAATGGAGAGGCGTCAATTATGACACCTATCCATTATTAATCCAATTGTATGAAATGGTTAAAACACACACACATTATTACAAAGTCTTTTAATGAAATAAAGACACAGGTTGTTGTAATATTTTATTAGACTCTTAATCCACCTGGAGACCCTCGCTCTGTAACAAAGGAAAAATAAAAAAACAACAATATCCCATACCTTCCAATGATCTGTCACGTCCCACGCTGTAAATCCATCTGAAGGGGTTAAATAATTTCACACCCAGGAGCTCTGCTAATGCAGCTGTGCTCGTGGCTGTAAAACCCCAGCGAATGAATGGAATGTAGGTGAATGACCCTGTAGTTGCCTTCAGTTGTGGTGAGGCGCCCTCTGCTGGATGTCCTCATATGAACTTTTTGCTATGTTAACTAAATGCTAAAACTGACCTGCCATTTTGATTCTCCAGGTCATTACGGGCTCATAGACACCAAACTTGTCTAGGTTATGTTTTATCTAAGTGGTTAAACAAAATTCCAAACTTTGCTAAAAAAAAAAAAAATATTGCACAATTTTCCGATACCTGTAGCGTCTCCATTTTTTGTGATCTGGTGAGGGCTAATTTTTTGCGTGTGCGAGCTGACGTTTTTAATACCATTTTGGTGCATATACGTTCTTTTGATCACCCCTTATTGCATTTTAATGAAATTTGCCGCTAAGCAATCAGGTTAATATTTTTTATTTATTGATCGGGCGATTCTGAACGCAGCGATACCAAATGTGTAGGTTTGATTTTATTATTTTCTTTTTTTTTTTACTTCGAATGGGGTGAAAGTGGGGTGATTTAAAAAAATAATATATAATATAACGCTGGGAGCGTCACTCTGTCCGAAGCCTTTATAGACTGCGCTGGCGCAAGCGCCGGCGCAGTCTGGGCCACAGTGACGCTCCCGGGAGATCGCGGTATGCGTTCACACTGAACGCACACCGTGATCTCCAACAGAGAAGCAGGGACCGCCAGGAAGGTGAGTATCGGCCATATTCACCTGTCCTGCGTTCCACCGCTGAGCGCCGCCATCTTCCCGGTCTTCGGCCTGTGACCTTCAGTTCAGAGGGCGCGATGATGCGCTTAATGCGCGCCGGCGCTGCCCTCTGACTGAACAGTCACAGCCAGGAGACCGGGAAGATGGCGGCGCCCAGCGGTGGAACGCAGGACAGGTGAATATAGTAAGTGCTGGGGGGCCTGAGCTGGCGGCGATACCGGCACCTGACCCCCACAACACGCCGGTGTCCCCGCCTGCTCAGGCCCCCGGATGGGAACGCAGGATGGGTGCAGCACATGACAGGATGGAGACCATATACCAATATAAATGCTCGCCACCAGAGAGAGGGGATCCGCCCTTCAGGGACAGGAAACCTACAGGATAAAAGGGCGGTACCTCTCCCCTGCATCAGTTTGGTTTCCTGTCCCTGACGGGGAACCTTCTCGGACGGTACCTGTCATGACCGACCGGAACGAAAAGACTACCTGGTGAAGATCCGGAGCCGGCCAGTCCGGGTTCTGGCAGCGGGGAGGCCCCTGCCACGGCTGGTCCGGTATCTGAAGCCGCCACGACTTCGACCGAAGGGTCTGTAAGCGTGAGCGGGGGGAAGCGCCGCCGCCACTCCGGATAGGGGTTGGAGCGCTCCAGCACACTGCCGCAGGACGCCAGGGATTCCAAGATGGCGCCGCACTGGAAGTAGTGGAGGAATTTCTGGTTTGGGGGCAGTGAGGTGAATGACTACACCAAGATGGCGCTGCCCCGGAATCCTTCATTTCCGGGTCAACAGCTGCGTGCGCATGCGCAGTGACTGGAAAAGGAAAAAAAAAAAAAAAAAAAACGCTTCCTCCAAACAACGCAGCCACGAGGGGAGGGGTTAAGCGCCATCCTTAAAAGAAGGAGCGCTTAGCAGAACCCTTGCTGCATGCTGTTCCAAAGTCCATGGAAGACAGCGATCAGCAGCTCCAGCCACCGCCGCCGCCACCGCAGCAGCAGCGCCATCGTCCACGCCAGAAGACAGATGGCCAAGGGAAGAAAACTTCTGCAAGCAACCCGGAGTTCTCGATCCAGTAGCCATTCCACACAACGGAGTAAGGATTCCAGTGTGGTAAACCTGTGGCCGGCCACGGATCTTACGCCTCAGGATCCGACCCCTCCTCCAGAACCGGTACCTGTGGCTGCGTCAGATTGGTGAGTGATCTTCGTGAAAGCTCATTTTTTGTAATCTGGGTTCCCCTTCTCCCTTATCTTAGGCAAGGAAGAGAACGGGGAAGATGAAAAATAGGACCTGCCCCTTATGTGATAAAGCATTACCACAGTCCTGGGAGAAGAGATTATGTGACTCCTGTATTGAGCGAGTCCTCTGTGAGGAGACCCCGAACTTCGCCTCTGAGTTACGTTCTGTAATTAAAGCGGAGGTTGAGACTGTATTTAACTCCCTTAAAGGTGAAAGGAAATCTACTAAGAAATCAGTTCCTGATAGGAATTCCGACTCTTCCAGCTCCGAGAGTAAAAACTCGGATACGCAAGATTCATCCCTCTCCTCTTCACACAGTGAAAGTGGAAGTCGTCATTGCTTCCCCCTAGATGAGGTTGATGGCCTTGTAAAGGCTGTTAGATCAACGATGGGGGTGTTGGATCCTCGTCCTGATAAAACGGTGCAGGACATTATGTTTGGCGGGCTATCCCAAAAAAAGCGTAAAGTGTTTCCCCTTAATGAAAATATTCAAACATTAATTAAAAAGGAGTGGGAGAAACCTGAAAAGAAAAATGCATCGGTTCCCTCTATTAAAAGGAAATACCCCTTTGATGAAGAGGCTTCGGTCTCGTGGGATAAAGCCTCCAAACTAGACGTCGCGGTAGCTAAGGCCTCAAAAAAGTTCGCATTGCCATTCGAAGATATGGGAACCTTGAAAGATCCTCTTGACAAAAGAGCAGACCCTTTTCTTAAAGGGGCCTGGGAGTCAGCAGGAGGATGCTTAAGGCCAACTATAGCGGCGACCTGTACGTCACGTTCCTTAATGATTTGGGTTGATAACCTAGAGAAACAGCTTAGAGATGGGGTCCCTAGGGATAAAATTTTAGAGTCCATCCCTATGATTAGAGGAGCCGCGGCATTCTTGGTAGACTCATCGGCCGACTCCATTAAATTAACATCCAAATCTGCAGCTCTCTCAAATGCGGCACGTAGAACCTTATGGTTAAAGAGCTGGCCGGGGGATTTACAAACCAAACAAAAACTGTGCTCAATCCCCTGTGAAGGTAAATTTCTCTTTGGAGAGACTCTGGACGATATCCTGCAAAAAGCGGGTGATAAAAAGAAAGGGTTTCCCATCCTAGCCCCATCATATAATATAAACGGCCCTTTCGGAACAGAAAATTTTTTAGGAGACCACCGAGGGAGCAAAACCGATGGGATGACGGGCGAAGGAAAGACAGAGGTTTCCTCTTTGGTAACTCCCCTCGAGATAGAACCCCCCCCCCCCCCCAAGTGACGTCTTCCCCAGGGTGGGAGGGAGATTGTCTCAATTCCTCCCGGCCTGGGAGAAAATTTCGACCAGCCCTTGGATATTGAAATTAATAGGAGAAGGGCTTCGCATAGAATTTTTATCCCTACCCCCACGGAATTATGTGGTAACACCGCTGAGATCATCTCCTCATCAACAAGAAGCTCTAGAACTAGAAATCGTAAAACTAGTAAACAAGTCTGTCATCCAAGAAGTCCCCCCTCTAGAGAGAGGAAAGGGTTTCTACTCTCCATTGTTCCTGGTTCCCAAACCGGACGGAACCTTCCGAACTATAATAAACTTACGGAAGTTGAATACTTATGTAAAAAATCACCGATTCAAAATGGAGTCAAAGTCAACGGTAAAAAATCTGTTTCCCAACTGTTTTATGATAGTTCTAGATCTCAGCGACGCATATTATCACGTCCCCATTCACAAGACCTCTCAGAAATTCCTCAGACTGGCAGTAGTCATAAAAGGACAGACCAGGGAATACCAATACAGGGCTCTTCCCTTTGGCATATCAATTGCTCCCCGCATCTTCACGAAGTTGATAGCGGAGATGATGGCACATCTGAGAGAGGAAGACGTCTTGATTATTCCATATCTAAACGACTTTCTGATTGTGAGCAACTCGGCCGAACTCTGCCGTCAACAATGCGACAGAGTGATAGATACCTTAACAGAATTGGGCTGGCTGGTGAACCTCCAAAAATCAAAACTGGAACCAACCAAGGTTCAAGAATTCTTGGGTCTCACCTTGGACTCAAATTCTCAGGTCTGTTACCTACCAGACAAGAAGAAACAAAATATAATCCACTTAGTGTCAGAAGCGCGTGCAAACCCTACCATGACTCTAAGGAAGGCAATGTCATTACTGGGGTCCCTCTCGGCCTGTCTCCCAGCGGTTCAGTGGGCACAGCTCCACACGAGGACACTTCAGTGAGATATTTTAAGAAACCAAAAAATACTAGGGGGGCGGTTAGAAAGTCGAATGACTCTAAGTTTACCCACTATTCATTCCCTAGTCTGTTGGTTAGATCCCAGCAACTTATCAAAAGGGATTCCCTGGGTGATAGAGGCGTCTCAGATAGTCACCACAGACACAAGTCCCACAGGGTGGGGGGCTCACCTGGACAACAAAGTCGCTCAGGGGATATGGACATTTCAGGAGCTCAGATCTTCCTCAAATCAAAAAGAGCTGAGGGCAGTAAATCACGCACTACTGTACTTCTTAGATCAACTACAGGGCCATCATATCCGAATATTCTCGGACAACAAAGTAGTAGTAGCTTACTTAAACCACCAGGGGGGAACCAGGTCTCAATCATTAATGGAAACCACCTTCGAAATTTTCAGCCTGGTACAAAACAACTTCCTGTCCCTATCAGCCCTACACATAAAGGGGGTAGAAAACCAGAAAGCGGACTTCCTAAGTCGTACCCAATTAAAGCAGGGGGAGTGGTCTCTAAATCAGGACATATTCAACAGAATTACAGATCTATGGGGAACCCCTGTAATAGACCTCTTTGCAAATATGCACAACAAGAAAGTGGAAATTTTCTGTTGCCTAGATCCCAGGGGGAACCCTCAGGCCGTGGATGCGTTCACAATACCCTGGACACAGACCCTAGCGTATGCATTTCCCCCTACTATTCTCATTCCAGCAGTTCTGAGGAAGATCAGGCAGGACAAATCCAGACTCATCTTAATAGCTCCCTTCTGGCCCAAGAGAGCCTGGTTTTCGTGGCTGAGGATGCTATCGACCACCGATCCCTGGGTGCTTCCGGATCTTCCGGACCTCCTGTCTCAGGGACCGGTGTTCCACCCTCAGTCAGAGAACCTCCATCTGACAGCGTGGCATTTGAAAGGTCACTATTGAGGGAAAGAGGGTTTTCTGACAAACTGGTGTCCACACTAATGAAAAGTAGGAAACCTGTGACCACAAAAATATACGGTAAAACATGGAAAAAATTTCTGTCCTCCTCAGGGGTAAGATTGCAAGATGGAGTTCCAGTGTCTCAAATACTGGAATTCCTACAGAAGGGCTTAGACTTAGGTCTCTCAGTAAGTACCTTAAAGGTACAGATAGCAGCTCTAGGAGCATTATATTGTGAGAACATAGCGGCCAATCCTTGGGTTATACGGTTCATCAGAGCAGCCGCAAGATCTAAACCTGTATCTATAAGTAGATTGCCAACCTGGGATCTGAACTTGGTTTTGTCAGCCCTAACAGAATCCCCGTTTGAGCCTATAGAATCGGTACCCCTTAGGATTCTTTCTCTTAAAACGGCCCTCCTAATAGCCCTGACTTCGGCCCGTAGAATAAGTGACCTCCAAGCCCTGTCTGCAAACACTCCATTTACACAGATTCTGGATGATAAGGTTATACTTAAAACAGACCCTGCCTATCTACCAAAAGTTGCATCTACATTCCATAGATCTCAGGAAATAATCCTTCCTTCCTTCTGTCAAAACCCTAAAAATAAGAAGGAAGAGAAATTCCATACACTAGACGTTAAAAGGTGCCTGGTCCAATACATCAAAACCACCCAGCAGTATAGGAAGGAAGGGTCTCTTTTTATCTGCTTCCAGGGGCCCAGAAAAGGACTCAAAGCTTCTAAGGGCACTATAGCTCGATGGGTCACAGACGCAATAGCCTTGGCGTACTCATCCTCCGGGAACGCCGTTCCGCAAGGACTGAAGGCACATTCTACAAGAGCTATGGCGACCTCCTGGGCCGAAAGGTCAGAGGTACCATTAGTTCAGATTTGTAAGGCGGCCACCTGGTCTTCACCTTCAACCTTCTTCAGACACTACCGCTTAGACCTAGCCTCTTCGTCTGACCTAACCTTTGGGAGAAGGGTTCTGCAGGCTGTGGTCCCTCCCTAAGCAATGATCTCTGTAATTCTCTCTGGTAGTGCTGTCATGGGCGACTGAGAAAAGTGTAGTTACTCACCGATAACGGTGTTTCTCAGAGCCCATGACAGCACCTGCTTATTCCCCCCCTCATCACGTGTGCGGTGAGCACATTATTTGTGTGAAGTGGTTTTTCCATATAGACACGGTGTTCACTTGTTAAGCATTATGATTAAATTGCATATTTTTTAATGTTGTTGTGACTAACCTGGAGGACCTCTGATGCTCTGTAAACAAAACTGATGCAGGGGAGAGGTACCGCCCTTTTATCCTGTAGGTTTCCTGTCCCTGAAGGGCGGATCCCCTCTCTCTGGTAGTGCTGTCATGGGCTCTGAGAAACACCGTTATCGGTGAGTAACTACACTTTTCACTTTTGCCATGCTTCAATAGCCTCGATCGACTCTGCTACATAGAAACGATGCTCAGATCGCTCCTATGTAGTAGATTTACTGCATTGCTATGAGCGCCAACCACAGGGTGGCGCTCATAGCGATCCGGCATCAACAACCATAGAGGTCTCAAGGAGACCTCTGGTTGTTATGCTGACGCATCGCTGACCCCACATGACGTGACGGGGGTCAGCGTTGCGCTCATTTCCGGCCTGATGGCTGGAAGAGCTAGTTAAATGCTGCTGTCAGTTTGGCAGCGGCATTTAACTAGTTAATAGCGGCGGATGAATCGCGATTCCACCCACCGCTATTGCGGGCACATGTCAGCGGTTCAAAACAGCTGACATGTCCCAGGTTTGATGCGGGCTCACCGCTGGAGCCCGCATCAAAGCAGGGGATCTTACCTCTGCAGTACTAATACGACGGAGGTCAGTAAGGGGTTAAACACATGTGATAATTAGTTTTCCAGGTGATTCTAATTAAAGGAAAACTACTTAAGCACACTCCACATTATTAACCAGGCCACAGTTTTCAAGTAACATGGGAAAGAAAAAGGATCGCTCTGCTGCCAAAAAGCATCATATGGTGCAATGCCTTGGTCAAGGGATAGAAACATTAGATATTTCCTGAAAACTTAAGCGTGATCATCGTACTGTTAAGAGATTTGTGGCTGATTCTGAGCATAGACAGAGTTCGTGCTGATAAAGGCAGTATGAGGAAGGTTTCTGCCAGGCAAGTTCATTGGATTAAGAGAGCAGCTGATAAAAAGCCATTACAAACCAGCAAACAGATATTTGAAGCTGCTGGTGCCTCTGGAGTCTCTCGAACCTCCAGATGTAGGATCCTTCAAAGGCTTGCTGTGGTTCATAAACCTACTATTCGGCCACCCCTAAAAAGTGTTCACAAGCAGAAAGGGTTGCAGTGGGCCCAGACATACATGAAGACAAATTTGCAAACCGTCTTGTTTACTGATGAGTGTCGAGCAACCCTGGATGGTCCAGATGGATGGAGTAGTGGATGGTTGGTGGATGGCCACCATGACTCAACAAGGCTGCGACGTCAGCAAGGAGGTGGAGTCATGTTTTGGGCTGGAATCATGGGGAAACAGCTAGTAGGGCCCTTTAAGGTTCCTGAAGGTGTGAAAATGACCTCTGCAAACTAAAGAGTTTCTGACTGACCACTTTCTTCATGGTATAAAAAGCAGAAACGTGCCTTCAGGAGCAAAATCATCTTCATGCATGACAATGCACCATCTCATGCTGCAAAGAATGATGTAATGCTGTAGATAAGCCCCTGATGTATCCTGAAAGATGAGAAAAAGAGGTTAGATTATACTCACCCAGGGGCGTTCCCGCTGTGGTCCGGGTCAGACGGGCATCGCGGTCCGGGGCCTCCCATCTTCTTATGATGATATCCTCTTTTTGTGTTCCCGCTGCAGTCCGGGTCCGATGGGCATCACGGTCTGGGGCCTTCCATCTTCTTATGATGACGTCCTCTTCTTGTCTTCACGCTGCGGCTCCGGCGCAGGGGTACTTTGTCTGCCATGTTGAGGGCAGAGCAAAGTACTGCAGTGCGAAGGTGTCGGGAAAGGTCAGAGAGGCCCGGCGCCTGCGTACTGCAGTACTTTGCTCTGCCCTCAAGAGGGCAGACAAAGTACGCCTGCGCCGGAGCCGTAACGTGAAGACAAGAGGACGTCATCATAAGAAGATGGGAGGCCTCGGACCGTGACGCCCATCGGATCGGACTGCCCACCCAGGTGAGCATAATCTAACCTCTTTTTCTCATCTTTCAGGATACATCGAGGGCTTATCTACAGCATTCCATAATGCTGTAGATAAGCCCCTGATGCCAGTGGGTTTAGCTCATCTTCGATTTTGGGGGTGACAGGTTCCCTTTAAACCATATCAAATGTTTAGAGATTCTACTGTGCATAATAATGTGGAGCAGTGCATTTTGAGTTTTTATTCATTTTGGAGATTATACTGTTATCATTGGGAGGTTTCTTCAATAACATTCGATGTATACTCTAAGGGGTGATGACTTTTATTAGACTGACTGTCATTTGCCCCGAACATTTAGGAAAATCCGAGAAAAATATAATTTGCTTAATAATTTGGAACATGGTGTACAATGTCTCTTCATAGCGTCACACTGTGTGTGAACTTACTCTATTATGGTAAGTATGTTGTCTTTTCAAGAACACTTCAAGAGAGGTGGGTGGTGTATCTACTAAAATGGACATGGGAGATAACCGGTCAGTTTTTTTAAATGATTGGGTAAAAGGAGATTCATTTATTTTTAGGGAGTCTGCCACCTTGGTAAGTTTCCTGTTTTCTCCCTCCTGGAACCAGAGCGGGCCACTCAATGATCTGCCCCAGCAGCTATGACTGCACTACTGAACTAAACACGGGCAGGGAAACTGCTTCTAAAAGACATTTAATAAATTTGTGGTCTGCGGTCATAAATCAACCGAGGGGAAATTAAAAGGAACCAGTCAGGTCCCAGCATCACCAGAAGTTGTATGCATATGTAAATACCCTGCCTAACAGTCCCGGCACTAGATTAAACACATACAGATCTTTGTAAATGAACCCTTTGACTAGTCAAGGGGGCTTTGGTGTCGGCACCCTAAGATGTTATGCAACTGTGGGCGTGATAGCGTGGTTTACCAGCGCCCATGAAAGTATAGTGCAGTGTTCCCCAACTCTGGTCCTCAAGAGCCACCAACAGGTCATGTTTTGAGGATTTCCTTAGTATTGCACAGGCTATTGAATGCTTGCCTGTGCAGGTGAAGCAATTATTACCTGTGCAATACTAAGGAAATCCTGAAAACCTGACCAGTTGGCGGCTCTTGAGAACCGGAGTTGGGGACCACTGGTATAGTGCAAGTGATGACACAGGCACTTGTAAGTTATCACTCCCACAGAGGCATGGTGATATCAAAATGGGACGACTAGTCTGGAGAAACTAATGGCCAATTGACTAGTCAAATCCCTCATTTACATATAAACCAACTTTAGGAATATTTTTCTTAAAGATCTGGTTGTATAATGTGATACAGGGACTGTTAGGCAGGGTGTTTAGCTATGTAGACACAGCTTCTGGTGGACCTGACTGGTTCCCTTAATTACAAACTCAATCTGACTTCTATAGCGGGCTGACCGATACATTTTCAGAAAACTCATTTTGTAGCCAGTATTAATGGAACATGGACTATAGAGGAAAAAAATCAACTTTTTTTTAATGAAAAATAAGACACACTTTTTTTTTGCTTTGCCACAAATTAATGTATTAAGAAATTAATTCAAAACCATAATAGGAATAAACTTTACAATGTATCTTTTTATACAGGCTCATGCTTACCGCCTATTGAAGCCTGGGGGTGTACTTACATACTGTAACCTGACATCTTGGGGAGAGTTTTTGAAGGCTAAATACAATGATATAGAAAAAATGTTTCAGGTAAGATGTGTAAGGATTTTCATATACAGTATGTCACATGCAGTATATTTCTCAATACTGTAACTTTTAGGCAGTGCAACCACCTTTAAAGTGAATCTGTCAGTAGGATCTTCTGTCCTAAGCCATCTAATATGGGCATGCAGGTCATGGGAAGCTGAATAAAATGATACCTTGAGATCTGCATTCTCTAGTCTTATGAAAAAATGTGGGTTTCTCTGGAATATGGAAATGAGCTGTTCCAGGCTATGGGCCGGACATTGATCTGCAGGAGAACCTGCCTCCAGGGATTATAAATGACAGTGGGAGTTACCAGTGTAAGAAGTGTAGATCAAGAGAGCAGACTGTCTGTCATTACATGTCTCTGATTTGTAATGCCCCCCTCATTGTAAAATAGGTTTGTCTTGCCCATAAATCTAACATTTACATGTTCCAGCGATTTTCTTAAGACCTTGATATCTGTAATCAGATATCCTTTCATTCAATTTTCTATGACTTACATGCCCATAGACTGCTTTGGTGGGTGTAGAAAGTGGTTCAAATAGATCAGATTAGTGTGTTTTGTTTCTTTTTTTCTTGTAATATATAAATATCATGCTGTTTTCTTTGTTGTTTTTATTTCTTTAGGAGACTCAGGTACCTCGGCTATTAGAGGCTGGATTCAAACAGGACAACATTAGAACAACTGTGATGGATCTTATCCCTCCTGAGGAGTGCAGATACTACTCCTTTCCCAAAATGATCACTCCCACAATTATTAAGGCTTAAGTAGCACAAGGATTTGTCATGTGCAGTAGAAAACAAAGCTGTCTTCCTTCCCACACTATGTAATAAGCTGTACTTGGGCCATAACAATATGGAGCCCTAGCTCTCTTTGAGGAGGTTCTCCTGTGTTTGCGGTGGCACATAGTTCTTAACTGTGCAAACGTCCTCAACACTACTTGCAATGTGAAATATGTAAAATAACTGCTCAATAAATGTTTTTTTGACATGCTGGTGTTGGTTTTTTTTGTATAAAGTTCTCATTACAATGAACAAAGGGGGGAGAACTTTTTTTTTTTTTTCTGGCAAATGCCATTTGGATATAAACAATTATCAACTTACAATTACACTGCTATATGTGGCTAAACAATTGTCACCCTTAATCTGATGACTGGATTCTTCTTTGATGTGGCAGTTACGTTAGGTGGCATGGATGACATTGCTATATGTAATTTTTTTTTCCAGATTTGCATTTGGTCTGGAGTGCTAGTGACGTTTTGGAATGTTTTGTAAAAACAATTTGCAGCAGTAAATTGTATCTAACACGTGTATTACACTGCATATCTCCTCAGAGGGACATTAATTATTGCTCATGTTACATTTATAGAATTCTAGCAGTGGGAGGTCTGCTGCAGTGGGGGAAACAAGTATTTGATCCCTTACTGATTTTGTAAGTTTTCCCACTGACAAACACATGAACAGTCTATAATTTTAAGGGTAGGTTAATTTTAACATTAAGAGATAGAATATCAAAAATAAAATCAAGAAAATCACATTGTACTAATTATATAAATTTCTTGGCATTTTGCTGTGCGAAAAGTCTTGTTTGCCAGAGGGATCAAATACTTAATACTGGGCGGCAAAACAATTTTTGGCAAGCACAGCAGTCAGACTTTTTTTTGTAGATGAGGTTTGCGCACATGTCAGGAGGAATTTTGGTCCACTCCTCCTTTCAGATCATCTCTAAGTCATTAAGATTTTGAGGCTGTTGCTTGGCAACCTATGGGATTAAGGTCTGTAGACTGGCTAGGCCACTCCATAACCATAATGTGCTTCTTTTTGAGCCACTCCTTTGTTGCCTTGGCTGTATGTTTTGGGTCATTGTCTTGTTGGAAGACCCAGCCACGACCCATTTTTAATGTCCTTGTGGAGGGAAGGAGGTCGTCACTCAGTTTTTTTTTTTGTTTTTTTTGTTTTTTTTTTACAGTACATGGCTCCATCCATTCTCCCATTGATGCGGTGAAGTAGTCCTGTGTCCTTCACAGATAAACACCCCGAAAACAATGTTTCAACCGTCATGCTTGACAGTGGGGACGGTGTTCTTTGGGTCATGGGCAGCATTTCTCTTCCTCCATCTGCGGTGAGCTGAGTTAATGCCAAACACCTCAATTTCTCTGATCGCCCATGACGGCACCACGGAGAGAGGGGATCCGCCCACCAAGGACAGGAAACCTACGGATAAAAAGGCGGTACCACTCTCCTGCATAAGTTGGTTTCCTGTCCTTGATGGGAAACCTACGGACTTACCAGTTCGACGTTGGAATTCCGGGGCCAACCAGTCCGATACAGGCAGCTGGGGTCCCTCTGCCTCGGCTAGGGTGGTGACCCGAAGCGCCACCGCTGGGAGCCAGTGGGCCGACAGGGTGTGCAGGGGAGGTGACAAGGAGTTCGCGGTCACCTCCCCAGGTAAGATGCAGCAGCGGCAACATCCAGGGGGGTCCCTCTGTGGTTGCGGGAGGTGCAGCGCGACCCTCCCTAAAACAAGCATCAGTCTGCACGCTGCACCGCCATCGGGCGTGCAGAGTAACGCGCTATAGGGACTGCATAGGACCGGGGGCGCCGGTCAGCAGCGCCATATCTGCTTCCCGGGCGCCATCTTGAAAGTTCGGCGCATGCCCGGGATCTAAGCTGGTCTCGCGAGGTTAGGACGCTTCCGCGCAGGCGCCGGTGGATCGCCGCTCGAGTGCTGGGCGCGGTCTGCGCAGGCGCCGGCGGGGTTGCCGCTCAGGCGCTTGGTGCGGTCTGCGCAGGCGCCGGCGGGGCTTCCGCTCGGGCGCCTGGCGCGGTCTGCGCAGGCGCCGGCAGAGTTGCCGCTAGGGCGCTTGGCGTGGTATGTGGGCTCATGCGGGCGCCGGGCTTAATGCGCAGGCGTCGGCGTTCGGCGCTCCTCTCCGTGGAGCAGGCGCTACTGCGCAAGTGCAGAAAAAAAAAAAAAAAAAGCAAAGCGGCGGGAGGGTTTAAACAGAGGAATCCACATCCTCCCAGTGGCTCTGCAGTAATAAGCAGGAGCCTCAAGAGCTAATAGTGCCGCAGCGCCAGCTCAGCCGAGTGTCAAGGCAGCATCCGCAGACCAGCAGCAGTATGAGCGACCCGACATCACCTCAGCCCGAGTCACCTCCACCTGTAGCGTCGCCGCAGCAGCAAAAAAGGCGACAGCAGAAAGGGCACCAGGACACCAGCAAAGAACGCCAAAGGTCCCAACACAGTAAGGAGTCCAGTACAGCGTCGGGGAAAAAGCCAGAGGCAGAGAATCCCCAACCGGTATTTATGGGTCCTGGAGGTGGTAAGTAGATCTTCGTGAATGTCAGAGACAGTAAGATTATTTGTCTCTTTTAGGGGAGGAAAAGCGTAGGTAAAACTAAGCACAAAAGTTGTGCCATCTGTAGAGAGGATCTTCCACCTACATGGGATAAAAGACTATGCAATACTTGCATTCAGCAGACTGTATCTGAAAACCTTCCTGGGTTTGCAACAGATCTTAAAAGCCTGATTAAAGAGCAAGTGGAGGACACCTTCAGATCACTAAAAAGTGGGAAAAAAAGGAGAAAGACCAGACACAGGTCTCCATCTCCAGTCTCAAAATCCGAAAGCGATAGTGAGAGTTCAGTGTCCTCCGACTCCTCCACCTCATCTTCATCGTCTACTTCTTCCTCGGGGGGACATAACTGCTTCCCTCTAGAGGATACTGATGGCCTCATAAAAGCCGTGAGAAGTACCATGGGTCTGGTAGACTCCCACCCTAAAAAATTGGTACAAGACATCATGTTTGGGGGCCTGGAACAGAAAAAGAGAAGAGCTTTTCCTCTTAACGAAGCAATAGCAGCCTTAATTAAGAAAGAATGGAAGAAGCCCATGAGAAAGACTCTCTTAACTCCAAAAAGGAAATACCCCTTCAAGGAGGAATCCTGCTCCTTTTGGGAGAAGGCCCCCAAATTAGACGTAGCGATTGCTAAAGCCTCAAAAAAATTCGCCCTCCCGTTTGAGGACATGGGGGTCCTAAAAGACCCTATGGACAAGAAGGCAGATGCCTTTCTCAAAGGCTCCTGGGAGGCAGCGGGAGGAGGCCTGAAGCCGGCAGTAGCAGCAGCATGTACTTAACGCTCCCTGATGATTTGGCTGAACCAACTAGAGGGTCAATTGAAGGGGAAAACTTCCCGGGACTCAATGCTGGACACATTACCAGTAATGAGAGGGGCCGCGGCTTTCCTAGCTGATGCCTCGGCCGACTCCATCAGGCTATCCGCCAGAGCAGCAGTGTTTGCTAATGCGGCCAGGCGCGCCCTCTGGCTTAAGAATTGGCCAGGCGACCTGCAAACGAAAACAAAACTGTGTACCATCCCCTGCGAAGGAGAATTTCTGTTCGGTTCCACCCTAGATGACATCTTGGAAAAAGCAGGGGACAAGAAAAAGTCCTTCCCCTCTCTGGGTCTCCCCTCTTATAGGAAGCCCTTTCGGAACAAGAGGTTTTTCCGTAAGAACCCAGGGAGAGGCCAGGGGAAATGGGAAGATAAGATGAACAAAAATAAGGGGTTTATCTTTAACAAAAACCTCAATGACAACAAAAAACCTTCACAATGAAGGTTCGCCCCAGGTGGGAGGGAGATTATGTCTCTATCTCCCAGCCTGGGAAAAGATTACCTCAAGTCGATGGATACTAAACATCATAGAATCAGGACTGAGGTTAACATTCAAGAGGTGCCCTCGTCCCTCTTTCAAGATAACATCCACAAGAAGAGCAGTTAACGCTAGAAAACGAGGTTGTCGGGTTAGTAAAAAAAGGAGTACTCCTGGAAGGTCCCCCTCAAGAAAGAGGGCAAGGGTACTATTCCCCTCTATTCCTGAGAAAGAAGCCAGATGGTTCCTTCAGGACCATTATCAATTTGGAAAACCTAAACAACTACCTAGAGGTTCAAGCATTCAAGATGGAAACAATAAAATCATCTATCAAAATGCTGTTTCCTCAATGCTTCATGGTGGTCCTGGACCTGAAGGACGCATATTATCACGTCCCAATACACAAGGATCACCAAAGATTCCTCAGAAATGGCGGTCCACATCAAGGGAGTCCTAAGCCACTTCCAGTTCTCAGCTCTACCATTTGGCCTAGCAATAGCCCCGAGGGTTTTTACAAAGCTGGTCGCGGAGGTAATGGCTCACCTCAGGGAAGAAAACACCCTGATCGTACCATATCTGGACGATTTCCTGGTGATAGGCTCCTCCCCGCAACATTGCAAGAGTCAACTAGATTTAGTGATCCATTCTCTAAAGGATCTGGGTTGGCTAATAAACCTAGAAAAATCCAGACTGGTGCCTTCTCAGGTTCAGGAGTACCTAGGTCTCACTCTAGACTCCAAAAAAATGGAATGTCGGCTCCCAGAGAGCAAAATACAAAAGATAAAAAGTTTAGTGTTAAGAGTACAATCTCTTCCCTACATAACACTCCGTCAGGGCATGTCCCTATTAGGCTCTATGACCTCTTGCATCCCGGCGGTCCAGTGGGCCCAACTACATTCAAGAGATCTCCAATGGCAGCTACTGTCAGAGCAAATCCTTCTAGGAGAGCATTTAGACGGGCGGTTAACATTGTCTCCTCGCACCAATCACTCTCTGACTTGGTGGACGTTGCAGGAAAATCTTTCCCAGGGAGTCCCATGGGTAATCCCGATCTCGAAGGTCCTAACTACGGACGCAAGCCCCTCAGGGTGGGGGGCTCATCTGGGCGACCTAGTAGCCCAGGGCATTTGGTCTCCGTCCCTTGCAAACAATTCCTCCAATATGAAGGAACTCCTGGCAGTAAAATTTGCCCTTCAGGAATTCTTGGGAGTCCTTCAGTCTCACCATGTAAGGGTGATGTCGGACAATCGGGTGGTAGTATCTTACCTAAATCATCAGGGGGTACCCGTTCCAAAAATCTAATGGAAGTGACCAACTCGATCCTTCAAATAGCCGAGAGCAACCTTCTATCCCTGACAAGCCTACACATAAAGGGAGTAGACAATTACAAGGCAGACTTCCTCAGTCGATCCAGCCTAAAACAGGGGGAATGGGAACTAAATCCAGTGATATTTACCCAGATCACTAAAAAATGGGGTGTTCCCAAAATAGATCTCTTCGCGAGCCATTTAAACAAAAAAGTAGCCTCCTTTTGCTCCCTATCTCCCCTGGGGAACCCAGTAGCTGTGGACGCTTTCCTAATTTCTTGGGGTCACCATCTGGTCTATGCCTTTCCTCCTCTCATTCTGATTCCAGCAGTGCTGAGGAAGATTCGGGAGGACGGGGCGTTGGTCATCTTAATTGCCCCGTTCTGGCCGAAGAGACCTTGGTTCTCATGGATGAGGAAGATGTCAATATCCGACCCTTGGGTATTACCAGACCTCCAGGATCTGTTGTCACAGGGCCCAGTCTGTCATCCACGAGTCAAGAACTTGCACTTGACAGCCTGGCTCTTGAGAGGAAACTATTAGAAAGCAGAGGGTTCTCTTCGGGGTTAATCTCAACTCTGTTAAAAAGTAGAAAGCCGGTTACAACAAAACAGTACGGCAAAATATGGAAAAAGTTTGTCTTCTTCAGGTGCAATAATAGGGAAAGAGATTCCCCTTAATTCCATATTAGAGTTCCTACAAAAAGGTTTGGAGATGGGTTTAGCCACTAGTACCCTAAAAGTTCACGTGGCAGCATTGGGAGCATTATTCAATTTTGACTTGGCTTCAAATAGGTGGGTCTCTAGATTCATCAGAGCAGCAGGAAGATCGAGGCCTCTGCCAGTAAAAGTGGTTCCACAATGGGACCTAAACTTGGTCCTTAAAGCCCTGACTAATCCTCCATTCGAACCATTACACGAATCTACAATAAAAACGCTATCTCTCCAAACAGCTCTATTAGTCGCCCTCACTTCGGCCCGCAGGGTTAGCGACTTACAGGCTCTCTCAGCCAACCCTCCTCACACACAATTTCTAGAGGATAGGGTCGTTTTAAAAACAGACCCAGCATATCTCCCGAAAGTGGATTCAAAATTTCACAGGTCTCAAGAGATATCTCTCCCCTCCTTCTGTCCCAATCCTAAAAATAAGGAGGAACAAACATTACATACACTAGATGTAAGAAGGTGTCTCTTACATTACCTAGAAGTCACTAGAGAGAGTAGGGAGGATTCCTCTCTGTTTGTGTGTTTTCAGGGTCCCCGGAAGGGGAAAAAAGCATCTAAAGCCACCATAGCAAGATGGATCACAGAAGCCATCAGTCTCTCATACACGGCAAGTGGGATGTCCGCTCCCGGGGAGGTTAAGGCTCACTCAACAAGGGCAGTAGCAACTTCCTGGGCGGAAAAGGCCGGAGCTTCCATTGACCAGATATGTAGAGCTGCTACCTGGTCCTCACCATCCACATTCTATAGGCACTATAGATTGGACCTAATCTCCTCTTCAGACCTTACTTTCGGTAAAAGGGTTCTAGAGGCGGTAGTACATTCAGGGAGGGACCATCTATGCAATTCTCTCCGTGGTGCCGTCATGGGCGATCAGCGAAAAATATAGTTCTTACCGATAACGGTATTTCTCTGAGCCCATGACGGCACCCGTACATTCCCTCCCTTCACTTATGGGTGCGCACATTTAAAGAGTGCCATAGTCTATTCATAATCTATTTATAGTTAAAGTCACGCGGTATCTT
Organism: Ranitomeya imitator; assembly: GCF_032444005.1. Taxonomy (NCBI): domain Eukaryota; kingdom Metazoa; phylum Chordata; class Amphibia; order Anura; family Dendrobatidae; genus Ranitomeya; species Ranitomeya imitator. The sequence goes on along the minus strand of NC_091282.1, from coordinate 814,787,044 downwards.
ATTAGGCTAAACAGTTAAAATTTGCAAATGCCTTAGTAGTCTCCCATCGTTCTCTATGTAAACAAACTGATGCAGGAGAGTGGTACCGCCTTTTTATCCGTAGGTTTCCTGTCCTTGGTGGGCGGATCCCCTCTCTCCGTGGTGCCGTCATGGGCTCAGAGAAATACCGTTATCGGTAAGAACTATATTTTTTTCTCATCTGACCACAGCACCTTCTCCCAATCACTCACAGAACCATCCAGGTGTTCATTGGCAAAATTCAGACTGGCCTGCATATGTGCCTTCTTGAACAGGGGAACCTTGCAGACACTGCAGGATTTTAAACCTTTACGGCGTAAAATGTTACCAATGGTTTTCTTGATTACTGTGGTCCCAGCTGCCTTGAGATAAATTAACAAGTTCCCCCCGTGTAGTTTTAGGCCAGTCTCACACGTCCAGATAATTCCAGTACCGGAAAAATCTGTACCGGAATTATCCGTGTCCGTGTGCTTACGCTGAACATCACTGTGGCACACGTGCGGCAGCCGTGTGCCGACTGAGAACCACACGGACTGTGCAGGAGACAGCGCTAGAGTTAAGCGCTGTCTCCTGCATCTGGACTGAAGCCGACATTCATTTCTTCTCTCCAGCATCGTTCGCCGGAGAGTAGATATGAAAAATCTTTTTTTTTTTTTTTTAAAAGATCCCTGTCCCCAACCCCCTTCCACCCCCTGTGTACCCCTTCCCCGCTGTTAATAAAATACTTACCCGGCTCCCTCGCTGGCGCTGCTTCCTGTCCTCGACGCAGCTTCTCCTGTATGATCGGTCACGTGGTGCCGCCTATTACAGTGATGAATATGCGGCTGCAGAAGCTGCGGTGAGGACAAAGCAGCGCCAGCGAGGGAGCCGGGTAAGTATTTTATTAACAGCGGGGGTGGGGGAAGGGGGCGCAAAGGGGGTGGGTGGGGGTTGGGGACATGGATCTTTAAAAAAAAAAAAAAAAAAAAAAGATTTTTCATATCTTCTCTCCAGCGAACGATGCTGGAGAGAAGAAATGAATAGTGGCTTCAGCACCACGCTGGGGGGACAGCGCTTACTGTAGCGATGTCTCCTGCACGACACACTAACTGCACACGGACAACATCCGTGTGCGGTACGTGTTTTACACGGACCCATTGACTTTAATGGGTACGTGTAATACGTGCGCTCCCACGAACACTGACATGTCTCCGTGTTTTCCAAACGGACACACGGTCCGTGAAAACACGCTGACATGTGCAGAGACACATTGATTTTTAATGTGTCTACGTGAGTCAGTGTCTCCGGTACGTAAGGAAACTGTCACCTCACGTACTGGAGCCACTGACGTGTGAAACCGGCCTTAGGCTGTTCGCTCACCTTTCTCATGATCAAGGATACTCGACGAGGTGAGATTATGCATGTTGCCCCCCCCCCCCCCCTCCAGATCAATGTCAATTGACAGTCATTTTGTATTTCTTCAATTTTCTTACTATTGCACAAACAGTTGTCCCCTTCTCAACCAGCGTCTTAGTTATGGTTTTGTAGCCCATTCCAGCTTTGTGAAGGTCTATGATCTTGTCCCTGACATCCTTTATAAAGCTCTTTGGTCTTGCCCATGTTGTAGAGGTTAGAGTCTGACTGAGTCTGTTGACAGGAGTCTTTTATAAAGGTGACTATTGGTGATGGGCAAGCACTAAAATGCTTGGGTGTTCATTGCTCGGGTTGAGCATATTGTAATGCTCGACCTGACCAACGAGCCCAATGTAAGTCTATGGGAAAGTCGAGCATTTTTACCACGGCCCCCTACCCCCTTTAGAGGGATGGAAATTGATGGGAACAGTGCTCAAATGACATGGGAACAGCATGGGTACTGTCAGAGTTACCACAACAGAGCAGTGCCAGAAGAACCCAGTGTCTGATGGCTCCTGCTTCGCCACTGAGAAGAAGCACTTCTCCAGTGTATTAAATGTTTGTTTTTCTTTCAGTAAGACACAGGGTTAATCGGCCGTGTGGAAATCCCTGCATTCAGCTGTGCTCGGTTAGCCACTCCTCTCTCCTATAAAAGCTAGGCCTTCTGGCCAGGTTCTTGTCTGAGTTAGCACTTGCTACATAGATCTGGAGAGTGAGGAGCTGGTGTTTGGAGAGCTGGAGGAATTTATTGTGCGACTGTTGCTTGATTCCTACGCTTAGAAATTCCTCATCCATACCTGCCTTATTTTCTTCCCCCATCCTTCACACACTGGTGAATACCTCTGTTATTTGTGAAAGTATAATTAGTGTGAGTGGAATTTTCTTTTACCCTTGTCTTTGCTCCTGTCAGTCGGGTTGGTGTACTACGGTACACAGTAGTGCCTTTCTTCCCCGGGTGGGGGAGGGGGATAGATGCACGGCTGCAGCTAGGAGACAGGGCAAGGGTGGAGGGCCTGGCATCCTCGCCATCTGACCTGAGGTATCCCGGGGAATAGGGCGAGCTAAGGAGTGCTAGGGCCAGGAAAGACGCCCCTGGTCCCAGTTTACTCGCCAGTCCTATCGCGACAGGGAAGACCACTGGAAGCATTTGTGACTCTCAGGTCACTGCTATGAACAATGTTGTCAGTCTTATGCCACTTTTACAGACTCATAATAAAACATACAAAAACAAAATGGATTTTCGTAGGAAATTTGGTACGGAACATTGTTTCCAGTTTAATGACTTATATATAAGGCAAAATAAATGACCAAAAACAAAAATGCTCCTCCACACCTTGGGCTAGGTTCACACGTAGCATTTTTGATGCGTTTCTGAACTTCAGCATTGATTTCAACCAAGACATATGCATTCACAGCGAAATGTTTTAACATTTTACAATCTTATCAGGCCATGTGGCACATCATCAGACACATCCTGTTTCAATTATGAAGGAGAGACTGAGTCACAAAGCCTATTTTTATAGAGCCATCAGATGGCCTTTACTATTCTTAAAGGGCCAGCAGTCAGCCCTGACTATTCTTAGAGCCATCAGCCATCAGTGGATTTCCTATACTGTTATCGCGTATGCAGTGAGTGGCAAGGCTGCCCAAAATTTGGACGCACCCCAATACCCTTTTGAACAGACATACAGGATGACCCGATGAAAGCAATGTTCCCATTATTAGGAAGTTGATACTCCCATACTGTTTGCCCATGAAGTGATTGCAAGGCCTGCCCCAAATTTAGACGCACCCCAATAACCCTTTGAACAGACGTACAGGAAGGCCCCCGAAAGCAATGTTCCCATTATTAGGAAGTTGGTACTTCCATACTGTTTGCCTATGCAGTGAATGTAACACTTGCCCCAAATGTGGACGCACCCCAATAACCCTTTGAAGACGCACATGATGGCCTCCTGAAAGCAATGTTCCCATTATTAGGAAGTTGGTACAACCATACTGTTTGCCTATGCACTGAATTGCAGTTTTGAGGCTGAAGACCCGGCATTGGCGAATTGCAGCATTGAAGCTGAAGAATCTACAATGGAGAATTTCAATGTTGAGGCTGAAGAACCTGCATTTGAGAATTGCAGTGTTGAGCCTGAAGAATCTGCAGTGTAGAATTGCATTTTTTGAGACTGAAGACCCGGCATTAGCAAATTGCAGTTTTGAGGCTGAAGAACCTGTCTTGGAGAATTGCAGAGTTGAGGCTGAAGAATTTACAATGGAGAACTGCAGTTTTGAGGCTGAAGACCCAGCATTGATGAATTGCAGTTTTGAGGCTGAAGACCCAGCATTGGTGAATTGTAGTTTTGCAGCTGAAGACCCAGCAGTGATGAATTGCAGCTTTGAGGCTGAAGAATCTACAATGGAGAATTGCAATGTTGAGTCTGAGGACCAGGCATTGGCGAATTGCAGTTTTGAGGCTGAAAACATGGCACTGGCGAATTGCAGTGTTGAGGCTGAAGAATCTACAATGGAGAATTGCAATGTTGAGGCTGAAGAACCTGCATTTGAGAATTGCAGTGTTGAGCCTGAAGAATCTGCAGTGTAGAATTGCATTTTTGAGGCTGAAGACCCGGCATTGGCAAATTGCAGTTTTGAGGCTGAAGACCCGACAGTGGCGAATTGCAGTGTTCAGGCTGAAGAATCTACAATGGACAATTGCAATGTTGAGGCTGAAGACCCGGCATTGGCGAATTAGTTTTGAGGCTGAAGAACCTGTCTTGGAGAATTGCAGTGTTGAGGCTGAAGAATCTACAATGGAGAACTGCAGTTTTGAGGCTGAAGACATGGCATTGGCGAATTGCAGTTTTGAGGCTGAAGACCCGGCAGTGGTGAATTGCAGTTTTGAGGCTGAAGACCCGGCAGTGGTGAATTGCAGTTTTGAGGCTGAAGAATCGGTCTTGGAGAATTGCAGTGTTGAGGCTGAAGAATCTAAAATGGAGAACTGCAGCTTTGAGGCTGAATAATCTACAATGGAGAATTGCAATGTTGTCTGAAGACCCGACATTGTAGAATTGCAGTTTTGAGGCTGAAGAACCTGCATATGAGAATTCCAGTGTTGAGGCTGAAGAATCTACAATGCAGAATTGCAGTTTTGAGGCTGAAGACCCAGCAGTGGTGAATTGCAGGGTTGAGGCTGAAGACCCAGCAGTGGACATTTGCAGTGTCGAGCCTGAAGAACCTGACATGGAGAATTGCATTGTTGAAGCTGAACAACATGCAGTGGAGAACTGCATTGTTGAGGCTGAAGATTCTACAATGGAGAATTGCAATGTTGAGGCTTTCCAGATGGTGTTTGAAAGGGTTGCCGAGAGCAGTGGGCAGAGGTACTAGCGCCATACTTGATGGGGGAACCCAAGAAAGCATACTATGATTTAGCTTTGCAGGACGCTATAGAGTATGGCAAGCTAAAAATGGAAATTATTGAATGCTTGGGGGTAACAATCACTATCAGGGCACAGCGGGTTCACGGTTGGGCGTATTACCGGGACAAACCACCGCGCTCCCAAATGTTGGACCTGTTTTACCTGTTCCAGAAGTGGATGCAGCCAGAGTCCTCTATGCCTGCGCAGATGGTAGAACGGGTGGTGATGGACTGATTTGTGCAGTCCCTGCAGAGGCTCGTACATACTTGAGTTGCCCAGCATGATCCTCGGAATGCCGATGAACTGGTCAGACTGCTCGAGAGATACCATGGGATTTAAGGTTCCGTAGGAAAGCAGCCCACACCATACTAGGTGTCCCAACAGGGGGCAGATGCCCAAATGGGGGTGGAGCTCCCATAGTTTGCTTATGCAGTGAATGCAAGAGCTGCCACAAATATGGACACACCCCAATACCCCTTGGAAGAGACATGGAGGAGGGCCTCCTAAAACAATTTTCCGATTATTAGGAAGTGGCTCTCCCATACGGTTTACCTATGCAGTGAATGCAAGGGCTGCCAAAAATTTTGAGCTACTCCAATGCCCCTTTGAAGAGACATAGAGGGCGCCTCAGGAAAAAAGGTTCCCTTGGGAGTATACATCAACATACTGTATAAAAATACAACAAAGAAAAAAATGCGGCAGCACTCACCTGAGGAATTATGCCAAAGATTCCGGGAAAGAGGCTATCCTGAGTCTCTATTACAAGACGCTAGGAGTCGGTTACAGGAGGGCCCACAAGCTCGTAATAATAAAAAAACTAATGAACCACGGTTTAATTTTTGCTTTAGGTATGGCCCACTAGATCAAGCATTACGAGCCTCTTTCCGTAGACATTGGCATATTCCAGAACGAGATAAGGATCTTGCGGGGAGGGCTGCAGGGGGCCCTCTGATCTCGAATAGAAGGAGCACTCGGATCAGAGATGTTTTGGTCTGTAATCGGTTGTCGGATACACGGTCAAATTGGTTGGAGCAATTGCCTCCTAAAGGCAATTTTCGTTGTGGCCATTGCAATTATTGCAGTTGTCACATTACTGGGCGATTTCTTAATGTAGGTCCGGTACAACACACAGTTCAACAGTTCATCTCATGCAGGACAGACTATGTCGTTTACGCCGTCTTCTGTCCCTGCAAGAGATTTTATGTGGGAAAAACTAAACGCCAGATGTTTGTACGCTTTAGAGAACACCTCAGATCTATTCGTACAGGAAAGGGGGTACCTCGGCTTATTAATCATATTAAGGATACACATGATGGCAGGCCAGATGTCCTCATGTTTGCGGGGATAGAGAGGGTTAAATTGCCCGCACGAGGCGGTGATCTTCATAGACTTCTCCTGAGACGTGTAGCGTGGTGGATTCTACAGACACAAGCAGCAGGTGCTGCCGGTTTCAATGAGAGGACTGACATGTCGGTGTTTTTATGATCGGTGCCGTTTATTCCATCCTAATGCGTTTTTTTTTTTTCTCTCCCCCCTTTTTCTTGCTGCTTTTTGTGAGGAATTTTTTTGCTTTTTTCGCTTTTTCGTTTGTTTTGCTTTGTTTGCTTTGCCTTTTTTGTTTTTCTGTTTTCTTATAAGCAGATAAATATAAATGTCTGTTACTAAATGAATAACGTCCCTGTGATGCATCTTTATGGGATGTTTGTTGAAATTAGGCTATTCAGGAGAAAGATTGTTCTTTGCATTCAAGTCGTTTTTTGTAATGCTTATAATCAATTTGGATCCATTTTCAGACTGTTCTATAGGGAACGATGATTTTTTCACTAATTGGTCCTTTTATTGGTTGTATTAATATTGTCCAGGGGTCCTCTGTACTATTGTTTTTATTGTAAATGTGGTTTGTAACATGATGTAATTCATTTATTCATGTCTGTCTGTCTTTTCACAAGGTGTACCTGGCAATACTGGGTCAGGTGTGTGTGGTTTAAGTGGGAGGGTGTTGTGAATTCTGTGGCTGAGTTCACTTCTGTGGTCACAAGTGGTATTGCAGTCTCTGGGCTTCCTCCCTCAGGTGTTTTGGTGAGCTCGTTGGCTGCCTTGCTATTTAGCTCCACCTGAGTCTGTCTTCCTTGCTCCTTGTCAATGTTCCAGTGTTGGATCTGAGCTACTGCATCTTTCCTTGGGCCTGCTGCTCTGCTAGATAAGTGCTTCTAGTTTGTTTTCTGTTTTTTTTTCTGTCCAGCTTGCTATTGTCTTTTGCTGGAAGCTCTGAGAAGCAGAGGGGTGCACCGCCGTGCTGTTAGTTCGGCACGGTGGGTCTTTTTGCCCCTTTGCGTGGTTTTCGTTTTAGGGTTTTTTGTAGACTGCATAGTTCTCTTTGCTATCCTCGCTCTGTCTAGAATATCGGGCCTCACTTTGCTGAATCTATTTCATTCCTACGTTTGTCTTTTCATCTTGCTAACAGTCATTATATGTGGGGGGCTGCCTATTCCTTTGGGGTATTTCTCTGAGGTAAGTCAGGCTTGTATTTCTATCTTCAGGCTAGTCAGCTCCTCAGGCAGTGCCGAGTTGCATAGGTAGTTGTTAGGCGCAATCCACTGCTGCTTATAGTTGTGTGAGGATAGATCAGGTACTGCAGTCTACAGAGATTCCACGTCTCAGAGCTCGTCCTATTGTTTTTGGTTATTGCCAGATCTCTGTATGTGCGCTGATTACTGCACGCTGTGTTGCCTGATTGCCAGCCATAACAGTACAAGGAGCCACACCAATGATTCCCAATAGAGGGAAAAAAGAAATCCTGACATCATTTTTTTTTCTTAGCTCTGTCTTCAGTCTTTTTTTTCCCCTAGACATTAGAGTGCTTCAGGACACAGCTGTGGACATGGATATTCAGGCTCTGTGCTCCTCAATGGATAATCTCGTTGTAAATGTACAAAAGATTCAAGATACTATTGATCAGAAATCGATGCTAGAGCCAAGAATTCCGATTCCTGATTTGTTTTTTGGTGACAGAACTAAGTTCCTGAGCTTCAGAAATAATTGTAAGCTATTTTTGGCCTTGAAACCTCATTCTTCTGGTAATCCTATTCAACAGGTTTTGATTATTATTTCTTTTTTGCGCGGCGACCCACAGGACTGGGCGTTTTCTCTTGCACCAGGAGATTCTGCATTGAGTAATGTTGATGCATTTTTCCTGGCGCTCGGATTGCTTTACGATGAGCCTAATTCAGTGGATCAGGCTGAGAAAAATCTGCTGGCTTTATGCCAGGGTCAGGATGATGTAGAAGTATATTGTCAGAAATTTAGGAAATGGTCAGTACTCACTCTGTGGAATGAATCTGCACTAGCGGCTTTGTTCAGAAAGGGTCTCTCTGAAGCTCTTAAGGATGTAATGGTGGGATTTCCTATGCCTGCTGGTTTGAATGAGTCTATGTCCTTGGCCATTCAGATCGGTCGTCGCTTGCGCGAGCGTAAATCTGTGCACCATCTGGCGGTACTGCCTGAGAGTAAACCTGAGTCTATGCAGTGCGACAGGACTATGACTAAAGTAGAACGGCAAGAACACAGACGTCTGAACAGACTGTGTTTCTATTGTGGTGATTCTACTCATGCTATTTCTAATTGTCCTAAACGCACTAGGCGGTTCGATAGCTCTGCCGTTATTGGTACTGTACAGTCCAAATTCCTTTTGTCCATTACCTTAATGTGCTCTTTGTCATCGTATTCTGTCATGGCGTTTGTGGATTCAGGCGCTGCCCTGAATCTGATGGATTTGGATTATGCTAAACGTTGTGGATTTTTCTTGGAGCCTTTGCGGTGTCCTATTCCGTTGAGAGGAATTGATGCTACACCTTTGGCCAAGAATAAGCCTCAGTACTGGGCCCAGCTGACCATGTGCATGGCTCCTGCACATCAGGAAGTTATTCGCTTTCTGGTACTGCATAATTTGCATGATGTGGTCGTGTTGGGGTTGCCATGGCTACAAACCCATAATCCAGTATTGGATTGGAACTCTATGTCGGTAACCAGCTGGGGTTGTCAGGGAGTACATGGTGATGTTCCATTTTTGTCTATTTCGTCATCCATTCCTTCTGACATCCCAGAGTTCTTGTCGGACTTTCAGGATGTATTTGAAGAGTCCAAGTCTGATGCCCTACCTCCGCATAGGAATTGTGATTGTGCTATCGATTTGATTCCTGGTAGTAAATTCCCTAAGGGTCGTTTATTTAATTTGTCCGTACCTGAACACACCGCTATGCGCAGTTATGTGAAGGAGTCCCTGGAGAAGGGACATATTCGCCCATCGTCGTCACCATTGGGAGCAGGGTTCTTTTTTGTAGCCAAGAAGGACGGTTCGCTAAGACCGTGTATTGATTACCGCCTTCTTAATAAGATCACTGTTAAGTTTCAGTATCCCTTGCCATTGATTTCTGACTTGTTTGCTCGGATTAAGGGGGCTAGTTGGTTTACTAAGATTGATCTTCGTGGTGCGTATAATCTGGTGAGAATCAGGCAGGGAGATGAATGGAAAACGGCATTTAATACGCCCGAGGGTCATTTTGAGTATCTGGTGATGCCGTTCGGACTTGCCAATGCTCCATCTGTTTTTCAGTCTTTTATGCATGACATTTTCCGTGAGTATCTGGATAAATTCTTGATTGTTTACTTGGATGACATTTTGATCTTCTCAGATGATTGGGAGTCTCATGTGAAGCAAGTCAGAATGGTTTTCCATGTACTGCGTGCTAATTCCTTGTTCGTGAAGGGATCAAAGTGTCTCTTCGGTGTGCAGAAAGTTTCATTTTTGGGGTTCATCTTTTCCCCTTCTACTATCGAGATGGATCCGGTTAAGGTTCAGGCCATCCAGGATTGGACTCAGCCGACATCTCTAAAAAGTCTGCAGAAATTCCTGGGCTTTGCTAATTTTTATCGTCGCTTCATCTGTAATTTTTCTAGCATTGCCAGACCATTGACCGATTTGACCAAGAAGGGTGCTGATTTGGTTAATTGGTCTTCTGCTGCCGTGGAAGCTTTTCAGGAGTTGAAGCGTCGTTTTTGCTGTGCCCCTGTGTTGTGTCAACCTGATGTTTCTCTTCCGTTCCAGGTCGAGGTTGATGCTTCTGAGATTGGTGCAGGGGCGGTTTTGTCACAGAGAGGTTCTGGTTGCTCAGTGTTCAAACCATGTGCTTTCTTTTCCAGGAAATTTTCTGCTGCTGAGCGTAATTATGATGTGGGCAACCGAGAGTTGCTGGCCATGAAGTGGGCATTCGAGGAGTGGCGTCATTGGCTTGAGGGTGCTAAGCATCGCGTGGTGGTATTGACTGATCATAAGAACTTGACTTATCTCGAGTCTGCCAAGCGCTTGAATCCTAGACAGGCCCTGTCACGATATGGTATGAAATATCATAAGTAGTTCTCTTGCTCAAGGCTGTGGGCTAACAAGCCCCCCTTCCCTTTCATTCAGCCAAGAGCTGCTGTGCCCCTGCACTGGGGGAAGTTTTATGGCCGAGAGGAATTTACGGCCAGGGTAGAATCTCGCTCCAGCTAGAACAGGAAAATGGCTCCAAAAATCCATGAAAGATTCTTTGTTTAGTTTTTGTTAGATATTAGGCAAACGATTTAAGCTAGAAATACGAAAATATATATTCTTAGTCTCACTCCGTGTATTTACACATCCCATGAATCTCGGGCTTCTAACTCCATCTGGTAAAGAAGTAGGGTTTTCTCTGTAAATATGTATCCCAGATAGGACATATTTGATCTCATTAGAATGCTCACGTTAATCCGAGATGAATTATGGGTTTGGTATGACTCTGTCATGTTTTGTAGTGAAGTTATAGAAATTAGAGAGAATAGTTTAAAGTTTAGGCAGAATGTAGAGAGAGGAGGGTCTGGATAAGCCAGCCTTTCTGTGATGTCACAGCCTTAATGTTTTAAGTGTCTGGCAGGCTCTGAGGAGTCACTTTTTGCTGATTTCTCCTTCTGGACTGCTTTGTCCTATTGTCCTGGAAGAGCTGGTACATCCCATGGACTGGGATGTATGGAAACTGCACTAGCCTGGTTGCTTGTCATGCTTTAAACATGTAAGTGTTGCTTTTCTCATTTATTCCCTTTATGTTATAATTACCCATGTACATATTTGCAATTGTCTCATTTATAACCTCTTTATAAACTATTTTTGATAAAGCATTGCCTAATTATTTTTAATGGGATATACTATTATATATTAGTTCGTTCTCCTGCTCTAAACCGTACCCTAAGTCTCTTGAAGGGAAAATACGCTACTGTTACTGTTGTGTTGGGTTAGCTTCGGACCCGTTTAATCGAAGCTGGTGGCAGCGAAAGTGTGCCGACGGTTGGATTCTGCTGAAGCAACTGCGGGTTTGATAATTATTGTTCCTGCCTGTGTGGGAGTAGTTATCGCGTCGCTGCAGCGTGCCCAATAGCCAGTACATAGCAGGCAGCCTTTCTGGCGACTAATTACCCAGGGTGCAGTACCTAATCTGACCTGAGAGTAAGGGGGCGCCAGAGAGCTGCAAGTGTTAAGTGGAACTGTAAGCGGGATATACATAAATCCCTGCAGTTCGTGGTATATAGAAAAGCAGTGGGATACCTAGAATAAGCCCCTGCTGTAAACTAAGAGGTCAATAGCCTTGTGTGTGGTTTTTCATCACATTGTTAGCAGTGGAGGGATAACTAAGATAAGCCCCCCTGCACATGTGATAGCCGTCTGTTGGCCTAAAGTCACCCTGATCCGTGACGTAGGGGTGACGGTCACGGTGTGAATCCTGACCCAGTGGTGACAGCGGTCAGGGGAATCGTGACAATTGGTGGCAAGGCGGTGGGATATCTTAGAGCATTAGTGATTTGGTTTGAGTAATCATTCCTCTCACTAAAAACTTGCAGAAAGTTCTTGCGAGGACTCTGCGCAAATAAGTTTGGAGAACGAACTCAGTGCTTTTTAGTTGTGAGACAATTGCGTACTGGTAATTATCCCCTCCCTTTCTCTTCGTTTTTCTATCCTATCTTTTATTTGGCAACCATGGTTGGGCTGGGAGAAACCTTTTATGAGCAGCAGACCAGAGACACCCTTGTTGCCTTATGCAAGACACAGCACATTGACTTTGCAAGCAAAAACAAAGCCCAACTGGTCGCAGATCTGGTGCAATGGGAAGCCGCTCGAGACCAATCTCAGAGCTCAGAGGCCGCAGAAGCCAGCACCAGCGAACATGGTGCTGCAGCAGAGGTCCAACCACTGAATGCTGGCCCTGTTAGTAATCCGGGCGAATTGGACCCCCACCTGCAGGCGGCCTTGAAAGAATTCCCCATTGACGACCATGAGGGACGTCGGCAGCTGATTCAGCAATACCGGCAGGAGGCCCAGGCAGCCGAGAGAGAGGCCCGAGCTGAGAGAGAGGCCCAGCGAGCCGAGCGGCAAGCTGAGCGGGAGTACCAGCTGCAGTTAGCCCGACTGCAAATGCAGGGGTTGTCTCAGACCAACCGTGAGCCTAGCAGCGCTCAGACACCGAAGCCCCGGCCTGATCACTTTCCTGTTATGGAGAAGGACGGAGATTTGGACACTTTTCTGCGGGCCTTTGAGAAAGCCTGCAGGCAGTACCAGCTGCCTACAGATGAATGGGCCCGATACCTGACACCAGGGCTGAAAGGTAAAGCTCTGGAGGCGTTTGCTGCCCTCCCTCAAGAACAAGATGGAGACTATGAGGCCATCAAGCAGGCTCTGATAGCCAAGTACCAGCTTACACCCGAGGTGTACCGTAGAAAGTTCCGGACCCTCCAACGTGGCCCACACGACAGTTACAGTGATGTGGTGCATGGACTGGGGACCCACTTTGACCAGTGGACCCAAGGACTGTCAGTGACCACCTTTGCACAGCTGCGAGACCTGATGATCAAAGACCAGTTCTTTCATCTTTGCCCAGCTGAGGTGCGACAGTTCGTGATGGACAGAGAACCCAAAGACGTGACGAAAGCAGCACAGATTGCCGATGCCTATGAGGCCAACCGTAGATCGGAAGTGCGGAAGCCAGTCACCACCAGCTGGAGAGGGGGTAAGCCTGCAACCAACGCCAGTACCCCTGCCAGCCAGCACACCCGAGGTCCTGGCCCTGTGGCCAACAGCACCAGACCTACCACCGAACCTCGCACGTGTCACACCTGCAAGCGGCCTGGGCATATCAGTACCTTCTGTCCAGACAGGCCGAAGAACCCCCCAGCCAAGGCCCCAGGGCCTAATGCAGCAGTTCTTTTGGTGGGTGGTGTGGTTGGGAGGGTGTGTGACAACGTACAGCACGTCACTGTGGGAGGCCATGTTGCTACAGGCCTCAAGGACACCGGGGCTGAACGAACCCTCATCCGACCCGAACTGGCGGCCCCTGAAGAAATCATTCCGGGGAAAACCCTAACTGTCACTGGGATTGGGGGCATTAGCTGTCCCTTACCGATGGCCCGGGTTTTTATTGATTGGGGTGCTGGGAGCGGGGTGAAGGAAGTGGGGCTGTCGGATAATCTGCCCACTGATGTTTTGTTGGGAACTGATTTGGGGAGGATGTTTGCATACTACGTCCCTGACACCCCTCCCCAATCTACTAATAAGGGTAACGTTAACCCTGATGATGATGATGATGATGGGAAATTGCATGTGTTACCTGACCATGCTTTATCTTGTAATGATGCATCTAATAACCATTTTTTCCCTAGGATTGATGGTGAAAATGTTGTACCTGTGCCAGCAGAACCTGATAATGATTTTTCTGTGAAGGTTAATGTGTCCATAGGTACAGGTGTGCCCAGCCACGTCGCTCTGCGGAGTGAGACGGCTGAGGAACCCCTAACAGGGGCAAGTGTCGGTGCTACAGGAAATGGGGAGATGCATGGGAACCGTGAGGAAGGTGACGCCATGAAAGTGACCAGTGCCACCGAGGAAGGTAACTGGCCCATAAGTAGCACAGCCCCTGGAGTGTTGGGGGTGGATGGGGAGGTAGAGCCCATAGCAGCGCCGGCTGATGGGCCTGTAGAAATCCCCGGGGAGACAGCCTATGTAGCTGCTGTCACCCGCAGTCAGAGTGCCCGGAACGCAGATAACTGTCTGCCTTCCGGACCCTCCTCAGTCATCACTGTGACTGAACCAGAGGTGGACCCAGAGCAGGTCCAAGAGGGTTCCCGTGGGGAAGGGACCCTGACGTCGCTTTTGGCTTCCCCTAGCCAGGAGTTTCAGGCCGCTCTGCACACAGATGCGAGCCTAGAGAGTTTGAGACAACTCGCCGAGACGCCCACCTCCGTGACTGATAAGGAGAGGGTGTTCTGGGAACAAGGAAGGTTATACCGGGAGACAGTACCCGGAGAATCACAAAAGGAGTGGTTGAGGGAAAGACAACTGGTCGTCCCGCAGCAATTCCGGGGTGAGTTGTTGCGGATTGCCCATGAGATCCCGCTAGCTGGACACTTGGGGATCAGCAAAACTAAGGCCCAGCTGTCTCAACACTTCTATTGGCCTAAGATGGGGACAGATGTGTCAAACTACTGCCGCTCCTGTGTCACCTGTCAAAGAGTGGGGAAGGCGGGGCCTGCTCTTAAGGCTCCCCTGATCCCTTTGCCAGTGATAGAGGAGCCTTTCCAGAGGATCGCGGTGGACCTTGTGGGCCCGCTGGCCGTCCCCAGCAGCTCTGGAAAGCAATACATCCTTACTGTGGTAGACTATGCTACCCGGTACCCAGAGGCAGTAGCTCTGTCGTCAACTAGGGCAGATAAGGTGGCGGATGCCCTGTTGGCCATCTTTTCACGTGTAGGATTTCCCAGGGAAATGCTTACTGATCAAGGGACCCAATTTATGTCTCGCCTAATGGAGGCTCTCTGTAAGAAAATGCAGGTGAAGCACCTGGTATCGAGTGCGTACCACCCACAGACCAATGGCTTGTGTGAACGCTTCAATGGTACCCTCAAACAGATGCTACGCATGCTGGTTGAGACTCAAGGGCGCGACTGGGAGCGGTACCTCCCACACCTGCTGTTCGCTTACCGAGAGGTTCCGCAGGCCTCGACGGGGTTCTCCCCCTTCGAGCTCCTGTACGGCAGGCGAGTTCGGGGACCCCTTGGGTTGGTAAGAGAATCCTGGGAAGAGGAGCCGAACCCTTCTGAAGTGTCCATAGTGGAGTATGTCATGCGCTTCCGTGACAAGATGCAGACCTTGACGCAGTTGGTGCATGACAACATGACGCAGGCTCAGGCTGATCAGAAGCACTGGTACGACCAGAACGCCCGGGAGCGGACCTACCACGTGGGTCAAAAGGTGTGGGTGCTGGTCCCCGTACCAACGGATAAGCTTCAGGCAGCCTGGGAGGGCCCGTACGTCGTCCACCAACAGCTCAACCCGGTCACGTACGTGGTCACGCTTGACCACGCTCGGGGTAGGCGAAAGGCCTTTCACGTCAACATGATGAAGGCTCATCACGAACGTGAACCTTTCGTCCTACCGGTCTGCAGCTTGCCCGAAGACGGTGAGGAAGACACCCTCCTGGACTTGCTGGCCCAAGCCAAGGCCAATGGGTCCATCGAGGATGTGGAGGTAAGCGCCTCGTTAACTGAACCCCAGCGGGTGCAGTTGCAAACCACACTGGAACCCTTCCGGGTCGTATTCTCCAACCGACCTGGGAGGACTGAGTTAGCCGTCCACGAGGTGGACACCGGGAATCACGCCCCACTACGGCGAACACCCTATCGAATCTCTGACCAGGTGCAGCAGACTATGCGCCAAGAGATCGATGAGATGTTACAGCTGGGGGTGATTCGGCGGTCATAGAGCGCGTGGGCATCACCTGTAGTTCTCGTGCCAAAGAAGGACCGGACCACACGGTTCTGCGTGGACTACAGGGGGCTCAACGCCATCACAGCCTCGGATGCGCACCCAATGCCGCGCATCGAGGAGCTGCTTGAGAAGTTAGCTGGCGCAAAATACCTGACAATAATGGATTTGAGTAGAGGATACTGGCAGATTCCCCTGAGCCCCGAGGCGCAGGAGAAGTCCGCCTTTATCACGCCCTTCGGACTGTACGAGTCCACGGTCATGCCCTTCGGCATGAAGAATGCCCCTGCCACTTTCCAGCGGATGGTCAACCTCCTGCTTCAGGGACTGGAGACGTACGCCGTGGCGTACTTGGATGACATTGCCATCTTCAGTCCCTCCTGGAAGGAACACCTGCAGCATCTTGAGGAGGTGCTCAGGCGAATTCACCAAGCAGGACTGACTATCAAGCCGGGAAAGTGTCAGATGGGCATGAGGGAGGTTCCCTACCTGGGGCACCGGGTAGGCGAAGGCACCATGGAGCCAGAGCATGGCAATGGTGATGGGTTGGCCCACCAGGGTGAACCTGCTGAGGTGCGCATGGAGGAGAACCATCAGGTCCTGCCTCCCTAGCGCACACCAAAAGGGGGGGTGTCACGATATGGTATGAAATATCATAAGTAGTTCTCTTGCTCAAGGCTGTGGGCTAACAAGCCCCCCTTCCCTTTCATTCAGCCAAGAGCTGCTGTGCCCCTGCACTGGGGGAAGTTTTATGGCCGAGAGGAATTTACGGCCAGGGTAGAATCTCGCTCCAGCTAGAACAGGAAAATGGCTCCAAAAATCCATGAAAGATTCTTTGTTTAGTTTTTGTTAGATATTAGGCAAACGATTTAAGCTAGAAATACGAAAATATATATTCTTAGTCTCACTCCGTGTATTTACACATCCCATGAATCTCGGGCTTCTAACTCCATCTGGTAAAGAAGTAGGGTTTTCTCTGTAAATATGTATCCCAGATAGGACATATTTGATCTCATTAGAATGCTCACGTTAATCCGAGATGAATTATGGGTTTGGTATGACTCTGTCATGTTTTGTAGTGAAGTTATAGAAATTAGAGAGAATAGTTTAAAGTTTAGGCAGAATGTAGAGAGAGGAGGGTCTGGATAAGCCAGCCTTTCTGTGATGTCACAGCCTTAATGTTTTAAGTGTCTGGCAGGCTCTGAGGAGTCACTTTTTGCTGATTTCTCCTTCTGGACTGCTTTGTCCTATTGTCCTGGAAGAGCTGGTACATCCCATGGACTGGGATGTATGGAAACTGCACTAGCCTGGTTGCTTGTCATGCTTTAAACATGTAAGTGTTGCTTTTCTCATTTATTCCCTTTATGTTATAATTACCCATGTACATATTTGCAATTGTCTCATTTATAACCTCTTTATAAACTATTTTTGATAAAGCATTGCCTAATTATTTTTAATGGGATATACTATTATATATTAGTTCGTTCTCCTGCTCTAAACCGTACCCTAAGTCTCTTGAAGGGAAAATACGCTACTGTTACTGTTGTGTTGGGTTAGCTTCGGACCCGTTTAATCGAAGCTGGTGGCAGCGAAAGTGTGCTGACGGTTGGATTCTGCTGAAGCAACTGCGGGTTTGATAATTATTGTTCCTGCCTGTGTGGGAGTAGTTATCGCGTCGCTGCAGCGTGCCCAATAGCCAGTACATAGCAGGCAGCCTTTCTGGCGACTAATTACCCAGGGTGCAGTACCTAATCTGACCTGAGAGTAAGGGGGCGCCAGAGAGCTGCAAGTGTTAAGTGGAACTGTAAGCGGGATATACATAAATCCCTGCAGTTCGTGGTATATAGAAAAGCAGTGGGATACCTAGAATAAGCCCCTGCTGTAAACTAAGAGGTCAATAGCCTTGTGTGTGGTTTTTCATCACATTGTTAGCAGTGGAGGGATAACTAAGATAAGCCCCCCTGCACATGTGATAGCCGTCTGTTGGCCTAAAGTCACCCTGATCCGTGACGTAGGGGTGACGGTCACGGTGTGAATCCTGACCCAGTGGTGACAGCGGTCAGGGGAATCGTGACAGGCCCGTTGGTCGTTATTTTTTGCTCGTTTTGATTTTGTGATTTCATACCTTCCGGGCTCTAAAAATGTGAAGGCGGATGCTCTGTCTAGGAGTTTTGTGCCCGACTCTCCGGGGTTATCTGAGCCGGCGAGTATCCTCAAGGAAGGAGTCATTGTGTCTGCCATCTCCCCTGATTTGCGGAGAGTGTTGCAGAAATTTCAGGCTAATAAACCTGATCGTTGTCCGGCCGAGAAACTGTTCGTCCCTGATAGGTGGACTAGTAAAGTTATCTCTGAACTTCATTGTTCGGTGCTGGCCGGTCATCCAGGAATCTTTGGTACCAGGGAGTTGGTTGCTAGATCCTTCTGGTGGCCATCTCTGTCACGGGATGTGCGTGCTTTTGTGCAGTCCTGTGGAATTTGTGCTAGGGCTAAGCCCTGCTGTTCACGTGCCAGTGGGTTGCTTTTGCCCTTGCCGGTCCCGAAGAGGCCTTGGACACATATTTCGATGGATTTCATTTCTGACCTTCCCGTTTCTCAAAAAATGTCGGTCATTTGGGTGGTCTGTGATCGCTTTTCTAAAATGGTCCATCTGGTGCCCTTGGTTAAATTGCCTTCCTCCTCTGATTTGGTGCCTTTGTTCTTCCAGCATGTGGTTCGTTTACATGGCATTCCTGAGAATATTGTTTCTGACAGAGGTTCCCAGTTTGTCTCGAGGTTCTGGCGAGCCTTTTGTGGTAGGATGGGCATTGACCTATCTTTCTCCTCGGCCTTCCATCCTCAGACTAATGGCCAGACCGAACGAACCAATCAGACCTTGGAAACATATCTGAGATGTTTTGTTTCCGCTGACCAGGATGATTGGGTGTCATTTTTGCCGTTGGCTGAGTTCGCCCTTAATAATCGGGCCAGCTCGGCTACCTTGGTCTCTCCATTTTTCTGCAATTCTGGGTTCCATCCTCGTTTCTCTTCAGGACAGGTTGAGTCTTCGGACTGTCCTGGTGTGGATTCTGTGGTGGACAGGTTGCAGCAGATCTGGACTCAGGTAGTGGACAATTTGACCTTGTCCCAGGAGAAGGCTCAGCTTTTCGCTAATTGCAGACGCCGTGTGGGACCCCGACTTCGTGTTGGGGATTTGGTTTGGTTATCTTCTCGTCATATTCCTATGAAGGTTTCCTCTCCTAAATTTAAACCTCGTTTTATTGGTCCGTATAGGATTTCTGAGATTCTCAATCCGGTGTCTTTTCGTTTGACCCTCCCAGACTCCTTTTCCATACATAATGTATTCCATAGGTCGTTGTTGAGGAGATACGTGGCACCTATGGTTCCATCTGTGGAGCCTCCTGCCCCTGTTTTGGTGGAGGGGGAATTGGAGTATATTGTGGAGAAGATTTTGGATTCTCGTGTCTCTAGACGGAAACTCCAGTATCTGGTCAAATGGAAGGGTTATGCTCAAGAAGATAATTCCTGGGTTTTTGCCTCTGATGTCCATGCCCCAGATCTTGTTCGTGCCTTTCATGTGGCTCATCCTGGTCGGCCTGGGGGTTCTGGTGAGGGTTCGGTGACCCCTCCTCAAGGGGGGGGTACTGTTGTGAATTCTGTGGCTGAGTTCACTTCTGTGGTCACAAGTGGTATTGCAGTCTCTGGGGTTCCTCCCTCAGGTGTTTTGGTGAGCTCGTTGGCTGCCTTGCTATTTAGCTCCACCTGAGTCTGTCTTCCTTGCTCCTTGTCAATGTTCCAGTGTTGGATCTGAGCTACTGCATCTTTCCTTGGGCCTGCTGCTCTGCTAGATAAGTGCTTCTAGTTTGTTTTCTGTTTTTTTTTCTGTCCAGCTTGCTATTGTCTTTTGCTGGAAGCTCTGAGAAGCAGAGGGGTGCACCGCCGTGCTGTTAGTTCGGCACGGTGGGTCTTTTTGCCCCTTTGCGTGGTTTTCGTTTTAGGGTTTTTTGTAGACTGCATAGTTCTCTTTGCTATCCTCGCTCTGTCTAGAATATCGGGCCTCACTTTGCTGAATCTATTTCATTCCTACGTTTGTCTTTTCATCTTGCTAACAGTCATTATATGTGGGGGGCTGCCTATTCCTTTGGGGTATTTCTCTGAGGTAAGTCAGGCTTGTATTTCTATCTTCAGGCTAGTCAGCTCCTCAGGCAGTGCCGAGTTGCATAGGTAGTTGTTAGGCGCAATCCACTGCTGCTTATAGTTGTGTGAGGATAGATCAGGTACTGCAGTCTACAGAGATTCCACGTCTCAGAGCTCGTCCTATTGTTTTTGGTTATTGCCAGATCTCTGTATGTGCGCTGATTACTGCACGCTGTGTTGCCTGATTGCCAGCCATAACAGGAGGGTCCATTTGTGACTCACCTACTTCTGCCGGCGTCACTTCCCAGTTTCCCAGACCTGTAGAAGCCCTGGTAGAGCGCGAAACAGCTGTTGTCTTTCCCTGCTCACTTCCACTATGTCCGTACTCCCCCGAGCCGTGAACACGCTACTATGGATTTTTTTATCTCCAATAAAGGATTGAACCACGCCATCTGGTGAGTGCTGCCGCATTTTTTTCTTTGTTGTATTCATATTGGAATGCCTGTTTTTCCTCATGCGAGCACCTCCAGCTACTGAAGTCTAAACACCCACAAGTGACTGCGTTTTACCAGTATCTTATTCACTGGCTGTGCAGCGCCACAATTTTCTCTTCATACTGAATAAGAATTTTTGTTACGGGCATCATAAACACCCTTTCAAAAAATTATGTGGGTGCTGTATCACGGACTACGGTCACCCTGGTGATCTAGTGATGGTGAGTGAAGAGACGTGGAGGAAGGCCTCATAAAAATCTTGTTCCCATTCCAAAGGAGCGGGTCTCCTATACTTGTAATGCCCATGCAGTAAGTGTGTGGGCTGACAAACATTTCCTCTTGGGGGTATACATCAACATACTGTATAAAAAAAATTGTTACGGCATCATAAACACCCTTTCAAAAAATTATGTGAGTGTTGCATCACGGACTACGGTCACCCTGGTGATCTAGTGGTGGTGGATGATGATGATGAGGACAATAGAAAATTGCCAAAATCAGGAAGCGTATACCTAGGTGGGGGTGTGAAGAGGTGCATGGGAATAGACCTCCCAAAAAAAAGACACTGGATTTGCATTTGTTACGCTGCTATGGTATGGGCAGCACGGTGGCTTGGTGGTTAGCACAGCAGCCTTGCAGCGCTGGAGTCCTGGGTTCAAATCCCACCAAGGTCAACATCTGCAAAGAGTTTGTATGTTCTCTCAGGAATATGTTAGCGCTATATAAAGATTATTCTTATGTGTATCAGGATGAGGGGACTATATATACCAGGATAGGGAATATTAAGTAAAGAATTGACCGCAGTTTTTGTATGGGCAGCACGGTGGCTTGGTGGTTAGCACAGCAGCCTTGCAGCGCTGGAGTCCTGGGTTCAAATCCCACCAAGGTCAACATCTGCAAAGAGTTTGTATGTTCTCTCAGGAATATGTTAGCGCTATATAAAGATTATTCTTATGTGTATCAGGATGAGGGGACTATATATACCAGGATAGGGAATATTAAGTAAAGAATTGACCGCAGTTTTTATACCAAGGAAGGTGACGGGCACAAGGGGGCATTCTTTGCGTCTGGAGGAGAGAAGGTTTTTCCACCAACATAGAAGAGGATTCTTTACTGTTAGGGCAGTGAGAATCTGGAATTGCTTGCCTGAGGAGGTGGTGATGGCGAACTCAGTCGAGGGGTTCAAGAGAGGCCTGGATGTCTTCCTGGAGCAGAACAATATTGTATCATACAATTATTAGGTTCCGTAGAAGGACGTAGATCTGGGTATTTATTATGATGGAATATAGGCTGAACTGGATGGACAAATGTCTTTTTTCGGCCTTACTAACTATGTTACTATGTTACTATGTTACTATCATTCGGTGGTGTAGAGAAGTCTGGCCCAATCCAGCCCGTGTTCATTTTTTATAAGAGTCAGCCTATCGGCATTTTCAGATGACAGGTGGATGCGCTTATCAGTTATAATTCCACCAGCGGCACTAAAATGCGCTCTGATAAAACGCTAGCGACAGGGCAGGCCAGGACCTCCAAGGTGTACAGAGCCAGTTCATGCCACGTATCCAGCTTTGAGACCCAATAATTATGAGGCATAGAGGAATCACGGAGGATGTTGGTACGGTCAGCAAGGTACTCCCTCAGCATCTTCCCAAACATTGCACTCCTTGTGAGAGTACCCCGAGCCTCAGGGTTTGTGTGATGGGAGGGTCTGAGAAAAGTCTCCCAGTCTCTTGACAGTATTCCTCTGTCTCTGCTGGATTGGCGTTCTCTCTCGTCTGTACTCATTGGTTGTCCATTGATCTGTGACATCTGCCGCCAGCATTTTCAGATGGAAATTTTTTTAATAATTCCGCAACAAGGGCCTTCTGGTACGTACTGCCCCATATCAGTAGACTGGTCTGCCTCGGGAATAAGTGATACAGAGTTCGCCTTGTACCGTGGGTCTAGAAGTGTCACCAACCATTAATGACTGTCACCCAAAATTCTGAGAACTCGAGGGTCACGGTCAAGGCAGTGTAACATAGCAATCTGGCAGGCATGGCTGAGTTTAACCGGCGAGACTTCCATGTTCTTATTAAGAGGATGACTGACTATGCTATCATCCTCAGGTCATCCACTCTGAACAGACGGTATGACAGATGTGCAGGTAGTAACGTCTATAGCGCATGAAACTATCTCCTGTTCTTTCTCCTCCTCCTCCTTGTCACCCAATCCACGTTGGGATAAGATGAGGCTGGGCTGTATGTAATCACCCTGTATGGTTTCTTGCTCCATCTCATCGTGCTCCGCCTGCAATGCATCCTTTGATTGTGAGCAGAGCATTTCAGAAGACAGAGAAGCGGGATAGTGATGCTAATTATTGCGTCGCCGCTCACCATCTTGGTGGAGTTCTCAAAATTTTGGAGGATGGTACATACCGTATGTCTGACATCCATGTCCACTCCTGAGGCCTTGTGTGGAGTCTGAACTGAATACAGACGTCCTTGATGATGCTGGTAGTCAACAACTGCCCTTTTCTGCTCACAAATCCTTCCCAACATCTGCAGTGTAGAGCTCCAACGCATGGGGACATCACACACCAGTCGGTGACCCAGAAGCTGAAAATGCTGCTTAAGTATGGCAAGAGCGGCGGAAGCTGTAGCTGACTTTCTAACCCCTTAACGACCGCCGATACGCCTTTTAACGGCGGCCGCTAAGGGTACTTAAACCACAGTGCCGTTAATTAACGGCGCTGTGGAAAAAGTAAATAGCCCCCCCCCCAGAGTCAGATTTTCTCCGGGGTCTCGGCTGCCGGGGGTAGCCGAGACCCCAGAGAACATGATTCGGGGATTTTTTTTACCGACCCCCGCATTTGCGATCGCCGGTAATTAACAGTTTACCAGCGATTGCAAGAAAAAAAACACGATTTCTTTTTAATTTCTCTGTCCTCCGATGTGATCGCACATCAGAGGACAGAGAAATGGGGTCCCAGGTAGCCCCCCAATACTTACCTGTCTCCCCCGCTGCTCCTCGTGGCTCCCGATGGGCGCCGCCATCTTCTAAAATGGCGGGCGCATGCGCAGTGCGCCCGCCGGCCGGAACCGGGAGAATCTTTGGGGTCTCGGCTGCCGGGGGTAGCCGAGACCCCAAAGAACATGATCGGGGTCGGTTTTACCGACCCCTGCTTTGCGATCGCCGGTAATTAACTGTTTACCGGCGACCACAAAAAACCCCCCCAAAAAACAAAGTGTAATCCTCTGTCCTCTGATGTGATCTCACATCAGAGGACAGAGAAATAGGGGGATTCGGGGACCCTATTGTACTCACCAGTGTCCCTGGGTCCTCCTGCTGCTCCTCCTGGCCGCCAGCATCTTCTTGGCAAAAGAAAATGGCGGGCGCATGCGCAGTGCGCCCGCCATCTGTCGCCATCGGCCGGCAGGAGAAGATCAGTTGGGGCTAAAATTAGGGCTAGGGTTAGGGTTGGGGCTAAATTTAGGGTTAGGCTTCTTTCACACTTACGTTGGTACGGGGCCGTCGCAATGCGTCGGCCCGACATACCGACGCAAGTTGTGAAAATTGTGCACAACGTGGGCAGCGGATGTAGTTTTTCAACGCATCCGCTGCCCAATCTATGTCCTGGGGAGGAGGGGGCGGAGTTACGGCCACGCATGCGTGGTCAGAAATGGCGGACGCGACGTACAAAAAGTTACATTGAACGTTTTTTGTGCCGACGGTCCGCCAAAACACAAGTGATCCAGTGCACGACGGACGCGACATGTGGCCATCCATCACGATCCGTCGGCAATACAAGTCTATGGGCAAAATCCTGCGGGCACATTTGCAGGATCCGTTTTTTGTCCAAAACGACGGATTGCGACGGATGCCAAACGACGCAAGTGTAAAAGTAGCCTTAGGGTTAGGGTTGGGGCTAAAGTTAGGGCTAGGGTTGGGGCTAAAGTTAGGGTTAGAGTTGGGATTAGGGTTTGGATTAGGGTTGGTATTAGGGTTAGGGTTGGCATTAGGGTTACGCTTGGGATTAGGGTTAGGTTTGGGATTAGGGTTAGGGTTGTGATTAGGGGTATATTGGGATTAGGGTTAGGTTTGAGGTTAGGGGTGTGCTGGATTTAGGGTTTTGATTAGGGTTATGGCTAGGGTTGACATTAGGGTTGTTTTGGGGTAAGGGTTGTGATTATCGTTAGGGTTAGTGATTAGGATTATGGATCGGGTTGGGATTAGGGTTAGGGGTGTGTTGGGGTTAGGGTTGGAGCTAGAATTGGGGGGTTTCCACTGTTTAGGTACATCAGGGGGTCTCCAAACACGACAACCAATTTTGCGCTCAAAAAGTCAAATGGTGCTCCCTTCTGAGCTCTGCCGTGCGTGCAAACAGTGGGTTACCCCCACATATGGGGCATCAACGTACTCGGGATAAATTGGACAACAACTTTTGGGGTCCAATTTCTCCTGTTACCCTTGTGAAAATAAAAACTTGGGGGCTACAAAATCTTTTTTGTGGAAAAAAAAATATTTTTTTATTTTCACAACTCTGCATTCTAAACTTCTGTGAAGCACTTGGGCATTCAAAGTTCTCACCACACATCTAGATAAGTTCCTTGGGGGGGGTCTAGGTTCCAAAATGGGGTCACTTGTGGGGGGTTACTACTGTTTAGGTACATCAGGGGCTCTGCAATCGCAACATAACGCCCACAGACCATTCTATCAAAGTCTGCATTCCAAAACTGCGCTCCTTCCTTCCGAGCTCTGCCGTGCGCCCAAGCAGTGGTTTACCCCCACATATGGGGTACCAGCATACTCAGGACAAATTGGACAACAACTTTTGGGGTCCGATTTCTCTTGTTACCCTTGTGAAAATAAAAACTTGGGGGCTAAAAAATCTTTGTGGAAAAAAAATTTTTTTTTTATTTTCACGACTCTGCATTCTAAACTTGGGCATTCAAAGTTCTCACCACACATCTAGATAAGTTTCATGGGGGGTCTAGTTTCCAAAATGGGGTCACTTGTGGGGGGTTTCCACTGTTTAGGCACATCAGGGGCTCTCCAAACGCGACATGGCGTCCGATCTCAATTCCAGACAATTCTACATTGAAAAAGTAAAACGGCACTCCTCCTCTTCCAAGCTCTGCGGTGCGCCAAAACAGTGGTTTACCCCCACATATTAGGTATCGACGTATTCAGGAGAAATTGCACTACAACTTTTGTGGTCTAATTTCTCCTGTTACCCTTGTGAAAATAAAAATTTGGGGGCAAAAATATCATTTTTGTATAAACAAATGCGATTTTTTTATTTTCACGGCTCTACGTTATAAACTTCTGTGAAGCTCTTGGGGGTTCAAAGTGCTCACCACACATCTAGATAAGTTCCTTAAGGGGTCTAGTTTACAAAATGGTGTCACTTGTGGGGGGTTTCCACTGTTTAGGCACATCAGGGGCTCTCTAAACGTGACATGGCGTCCGATCTCAATTCCAGCCAATTCTGTATTGAAAAAGTCAAACGGCGCTCCTTCACTTCCAAGTTCTGCGGTGCACCCAAACAGTGGTTTACCCCCACATATGGGGTATTGGCGTATTCAGGAGAAATTGCATAACAAAATTTATGGTTACATTGCTGTTTTTACACTTGTGAAAATAAAAAAAATGGTTCTGAATTAAAATGTTTGCAAAACAAAGTTAAATGTTCATTTTTTCCTTCCACATTGTTTCAGTTCCTGTGAAGCACGTAAAGGGTTAATAAAAATCTTGAATGTGGTTTTGAGAACCTTGAGGGGTGTTGTTTTTAGAATGGTGTCACACTTCATTATTTTCTATCATATAGACCCCTCAAAATGACTTCAAATGTGATGTGGTCCCTAAAAAAAAAAATGGTGTTGTAAGAATGAGAAATTGCTGGTCAACTTTTAACCCTTATAACTCCCTAACAAATTGTTTCCAAAATTGTGCTGATGTAAAGTAGACATGTGGGAAATGTTATTTATTAACTATTTTTCGTGACATATCTCTGATTTAAGGGCATAAAAATATAAAGTTTGAAAATTGCAAAATGTTAAAAATTTTCGCCATATTTCCGTTTTTTTCATAAATAATCGCAAGTAATATCGAAGAAATGTTACCACTAACATGAAGTACAATATGTGACGAAAAAACAATCTCAGAATCAGCGGGATCCGTTGAATCGTTCCAGAGTTATAACCTCAAAGTGACAGTGGCCAGAATTGCAAAAATTGGCTCGGTCATTAAGTACCAAATTGGCTCTGTCACTAAGGGGCTAAAATGGGTACACAGGCACTTTGACAAGCAGATCCGGCAGCTCCGGGTAGGTTTTTCAGAAACTGCTGAACCACGAGGTTAAGCACATGTACCAGTCATGGTACACGTGTAAGCTCGCCTTGCCTCAGAGCCACCACCAGGTTCAGGCCATTGTCACGCACGACCATGCCTGGCTGTAGGTTTAGCAGTGTCAGCCACAGATCTGCCTGCTTTCAGAGCTGTCCACAACTCTTCAGCATTGTGCGGTTTGTCACCTAAGCATATTAGCTTCAGCACAGCCTGTTGCTGCTTGGCGGAGGCAGTGCTCCAGTGCTTCCTGCTTGTGACTGGTGTGGTCATTTAAGAGATGGAGGGTGAAGAGGAGGAGGTGCTGTATACTGTGGGGCGCAACCCTGATTGACCTAGGGCCCTCATTCCTCGGCATCGGGAGGACATGTTCAATCCCAAGGTCCGACTGGGTCCCGGCTTCCACTATGTTAAAACAGTGTGCCTTCAGCGAGATTTACCATCCCTGCCCACAAGCACTTGTCCATGTGTCTGTGGTTACATGGAATTTCCCAGTAACTGCATTGTTGAGGGTATGGCCTTGCGCAGGCATGTACTACGGAGGACACAGCATGAACTTCAACCCAATATTGCGGCCAGCATGCAGCCAGCGGGTAAGGAAAGGGTGAATCAAACACCCGAAAACCCCGCCCATATGACCACAAACCTGTCCTGCCAAATTCAGGTGACAGGTTCCCTTTAAAAAAGAACAGACTTGGGAAGACCTAACAACTTCTGTCGTGTTAGTGTTACGGGGAACGATTGCCCGACTTCTGTCTGCGGCCACCATACTGCTACGCCTCCCTTCCCCTGTGTCCTCCTGCCAGGTTCGGTCAGTTACTGTATCATCCACCACCTAGTCTTCCACTTCCGCACCCTGGTCCTCCTGACTTACTGGCAATTGTGTCTCATCATCGTCTAAGTCACGTGACACGTTCCCACTGTCACCTTTGTGTGACAGTGGCTGCTCAAATATTTGGGCATCGCTACATGCTATCTCCTATTGCCCCGCTTCAAGTGGACTGGGCAAGAGGCCCGAATCAATAAATGGAAAAGGGAACAGCTCTTCAGAGTGTCCAAGTGTGGGATCAGTTGTCTCTGGGCACTCGGCCTGGTGGGGGAAGGAGTATCAGGGTGAGGAATATGCCAGACTCATGGCTACTCAGACTTGACCGTGTGAAGATAAGGTGGTGGTAGCAAACTGACTGGAAGCATTATCCGTAGTAATGAGCGAGTGTACGCATTGCTCGGGTTTTCCTGAGCACGCTCAGGTAACCTCCAAGTATTTATGACTGCTCGGAGATTTAGTTTTCATCGCGGCAGCTGAATGATTTACAGCTACTAGCCTGCTTGATTACATGTGGGGATTCCCTAGCAACCAGGCAACCCCCACTTGTACTTAGCCTGGCTAGTAGCTGTAAATCATTCAGCTGCCGCCATGAAAACGAAATCTCCGAGCAGTTACAAATACTCGGGAGGTCACCCGAGCGTGCTAGGGAAAACCTGAGCAATGAGTACACTCGTTCATCACTAATTATCCACTATCCAACCAACAACCTTTTGACACTACTCTGGGTTCAATAGTGGTGTGCTGCTGTGGTCCCCTAGTAATTGGGATAGGAAAGCCAGGCGAGAAGATGTGGGTGTTTGTTGTGGCACAATTTCAGCTTGCCCACGGCCTCCGCCTCTGCATGCACCATCACGTCCAGTTCCCAGTCCCTTGCCACGCGCCTCGCCCATTTTAATTGGAGGACAATATTTTGGACGGTCATTACAAATGGCTGCATTTAAAATGCTGGCCTGTAGGTAACTATTTTTTTCCAGCAAACTTGTGTCAATAACTTGTATAAGACACTCCAACAAAATTTTACAGTAGCCCTAAAATGGCAGACTCTTCTGCGCACTCAGATGTGATTGCTGTGATGGCCAAGCCCCTGTTTAAAATAGCTGGATTTTCACACTGTAATATGTTAAGGATCTGGCTGTATTCTGAAGGGCCAACAAGCAAATGGAGCAAAAAAAAAACAAAAAACCCCAGTGTGCTCTGGATTGTTTTTGAAGAAAATAATCAGGATTACGATGTAAAAAAAATAATTCCTGGCCCCTGATACCTGGGGCTATGTATATACGGTAAATATCTGTAATAGGCGGCAGCAGCAGCAGACAGTACTCGAATGGACCCTCTTGCTATATGCAGTGAAGTCTGCCACATACACGGTCTGCCTACCTAGCACTGATATCTATGGCTCTTTGCACTTTGATTAGTCCTCGGAAGTACTGTTGGCTTAGATGGATTTGTGTAGTAAAGATGGTATACCTACACAAACTAAAACAACACCAATCTGTCCCTATCTCTGCAGCAACTCTCCCTACACTGCCTAAGTCTGGAGCAGACTGTGACGAGCAGGGAGGCGCCAGGTCCGATATAGACCTGATGACGCTGTGTGGCCAGCCAATCACTGTAATGCCACAACCAACATGGCTGTGGCATTACAATGTGTGGCAGACAATCCCTGCATGTTGATTGGCTCTGTAAAGAGCAGCAAACAAGCAGTGCGAGTACCCGAACTCTTGCCAAGAAACCCTG
Source organism: Ranitomeya imitator (assembly GCF_032444005.1). Lineage (NCBI taxonomy): Eukaryota > Metazoa > Chordata > Amphibia > Anura > Dendrobatidae > Ranitomeya > Ranitomeya imitator. Next base: position 814,757,884 of record NC_091282.1, on the reverse strand, counting down.
GAAATGCTCCCCGAGCGTCTCGAGCAGTGAGATGCTCGGGCGAGCACCGATCACTTCCGAGCATGCTCGCTCATCACTAGTGACTATGTAAGACAGCTGTCTTTAATATAGGTAACAAGTTGATTAGGAATGTGTAACTGGTTTGTAAGAGCCAGAATTCTTAATGGTTGGTAGGGGATCAAATACTTATTTCTCACTGCAAAATGCAAATTTATAAAATGTGATTTTCTGGATTGTATTTTTGATATTCTATCTCTCAATGTTAAAAGCATAGTTGCTTACCGATAACGGTATTTCTCAGAGCCCATGACAGCACCACGGAGAGATGGGATCCGTCCTTCAGCGACAGGAAACCTACAGAATAAAAGGGCGGTACCTCTCCCCCACATCAGTTGGCTTACAAAGCATCGGAGGTCCTCCAGGTTAGTGACGACAAAAAATATGCTTTTATCATATAAGGACACGGAATAAGTGGACGCGGTCATGGGCTCTGAGAAATACCGTTATCAGTAAGTAACTATGCTTTTCTCAGTCTCCCATCACAGCACCAAGGAGAGAATAACAGAGATTGTAACTTAGGGAGGGACCCCAGCCTGAAGAACCCTTCTTCCAAAGGTTAAGTCAGACTAAGAGGCTAGGTCTAGACGATAGTGCCTGAAAAAGATGGAAGGTAAGGACCAGGTGGCCGCCTTATAGATTTGCTCTATTGATACCTCCAACCTCTCAGCCCAGGAGGTTGCCATAGCTCTTGTGGAATGGGCTTTTAGCCCCTCTGGGACTACATTTCCAGAACATGAGTAAGCTAAGGGTATTGCATCTGTTATCCATTGCGCTATAGTGCTTTTGGAGGCCTTGAGTCCTTTCCTATACCTTTGAGTGGACTGTAGGTACTGAACCAGGCATCTTCTCACATCTAATGTGTGCAATTTTTCTTCTTCCCTATTCTTAGGATTTGAGCAGAAGGAAGGAAGGATTATCTCTTGGGACCTATGGAATCGGGATGCTACCTTTGGTAGATATCCTAAAACCTGACCTGGCCTAACTATAGTCCAGAATTTTTGAGAAGGGACGACCTGCAGACAGGGCTTGGAGATCACTTACTCTCCGGGCTTATGTTAGGGCTATTAGAAGAACAGTTTTAAGTGACAGTTTTAAGAGGGACTGACTCTATAGGCTGAAGTGGGGGACCTGTTAGAGCTAATAGAACTAGATTTAAGTCCCAAGGTGGATGTCTTTGAATAGCTAATGGCTTACACCAGTGGTCCCCAACTCCAGGCCTCGAGGGCCGCCAACAGTGCAGGTTTTCAGGATTTCCTTAGTATTAGGAAGTAACTATGCTTTTCTCAGTCTCCCATCACAGCACCAAGGAGAGAATAACAGAGATTGTAACTTAGGGAGGGACCCCAGCCTGAAGAACCCTTCTTCCAAAGGTTAAGTCAGACTAAGAGGCTAGGTCTAGACGATAGTGCCTGAAAAAGATGGAAGGTAAGGACCAGGTGGCCGCCTTATAGATTTGCTCTATTGATACCTCCAACTATAGTCCAGAATTTTTGAGAAGGGACGACCTGCAGACAGGGCTTGGAGATCACTTACTCTCCGGGCTTATGTTAGGGCTATTAGAAGAACAGTTTTAAGTGACAGTTTTAAGAGGGACTGACTCTATAGGCTGAAGTGGGGGACCTGTTAGAGCTAATAGAACTAGATTTAAGTCCCAAGGTGGATGTCTTTGAATAGCTAATGGCTTACACCAGTGGTCCCCAACTCCAGGCCTCGAGGGCCGCCAACAGTGCAGGTTTTCAGGATTTCCTTAGTATTGCACAGGGGTAGGAATCATCACCTGTGCAGATGATCACATTACCACCTGTGCAGATGATCACATTACCACCGATGCAATACTAAAGAAATCCTGAAAACCTGCACTGATGGCGGCCCTGGAGACCTGGAGTTGGGGACCCCTGGCTTAGACCTTGCGGGGGCCCTGGTAAATACTGCTATCCAAAAATTGCCTGCTATATTTTCATTATACAATGCTCCTAGAGCTGCTACCTGTGCCCAGTTCTAGTCCCTTCTGTAGGAACTCCAAGATCTCAGTAATTGGGACCCCATCCTGTACCTTAACTCCGGAAGTGGATAGGAATTTATCCCAGGTCTTCCCATATATTTTAGTGGTGACTGTCTTCCTACTCTTCTTTAGTGTGGAGACTAATTTATCCAAAAAACCTCTTCTTTCAGCAGCGCCCTTTCAAATTCCACGCTGTTAAGTGGAGATTCTCTGACTAAGGGTGGAACACTGGTCCCCGAGACAGAAGGTCCAGGAGGTCCGGAAGAACCCAAGGATAGGTGACCGATAGTATACTCAACCGGGAGAACCAAGTTCTTTTTGGCCAGAAGGGAGCTATTAATATTAACCTTGATCTGTCCTCCCTCATCTTCCGCAGAACTGCTGGGATGAGGATAGTTGGGGGAAAGGCGTATGCAAGACTCTTTGTCCAAGGAATCATGAAAGCGTCTAAGGCCTGAGGGTTCCCCTTGGGGTCTAGAGAACAACAGGCTTCCACTTTCCTGTTGTTGATGTTGGCAAACAGGTCTATTACTGGGGTCCCCACATTTCCACGATCTGATTGAAAATGGACTGATTTAATTCCCATTTGCCCTGTCTCAATTGAGTATGGCTCAGAAAGTCTGCCTTCTGATTTTCTACCCCCCGAATGTGCAACGCAGAAAGGGGTAGACTATTGTTCTCTGCCAAATTGAAGATTTTGGAGGTGGTGTCCATTAGGCCTCGGGATCTGGTTCCCCCGATGGTTTAAGTAGGCTACCACCACCCGATTGTCCAAGAATACCCGAACATGATGCCCTTGTAGAATGTATAGAAATGCTGATAAGGCATGACCCACTGCCCAAATTTATTTTTGATTTGAGGATGCTTCACACTCCTGACCTGTCCATACACCTAGTGACCTTGTTGCTCAGGTGAGCTCCCTACCCCGTGGGGCTTGCGTCTGTGGCAACTATCTGAGATATCTCCATCACCCAAGGGATTCCTTCTGACAGGTTGTTGATATCCTTCCACCAAACTAGGGAATGAGCAGTGGTTGAATTTAGAGTCATGTAACCCTCTAAGCGACCCCTTAGTGCCCACTGAGCTGCTGGTAGACAGGCAGAAAGGGAACCCAGTAGCAACATCGCCCTTCTTAATGTCATGGAGGGGTTTAAGAATGCCTTCGATACTAAATCTATGTTTCTGAACTGGGAGGCGGCATTCTTGTTTTGTAGAGTCCGATATCAGACCCAAAAATTCCTGAACCCTGTTCGGCTCTAGCCTCGATTTCTGCAGGTTCAGAAGCTAGCCTATATTTGTTAGGGTATTCATTACTCTGTCCCACTGCTGTCTGCAGTGTTGAGCAGAGTCGCTTACTATCAAAAAATCGTCCCGGTATGGAACTATCAAGATGTCCTGCTCTCAGATGAGCCATCATTTCCGCCACCAGTTAGGTAAATATGCTGGGTGTGACCGATGTGCCGAAAGGAAGGGCTCTGTATTGGAACTCCCTTATTTCCCCTTTCATGGACACCGCCAGTCTGAGCAATTTTTGTGAATGAGGATGTGATAATACGCGTCGCCGAGATCCCATACAATCATGAAACAGTTCGGAAACAGAATTTTGATGGTTGATTTTATTGATCCATCTTAAATTTTTGATTCTTTACATAACTGTTTAACTTCCGTAAGTTTATTATTGTCCGGAAGGACCCATTTGGATTTGGAACTAGAAATAACGGGGAGTAAAACCCCTTCCCCCTTTCCTGAGGGACTTCCTGAATGACTGCTTTGTCTCATTACTTCGCATTCTAGGGCTTCTTGTTGTTGGGTTGTTGGGGGGTGGGGGGGTGAGGACCTCAGGGGAGTTACCACATAGTTTGGAGGAGGTAGGGAAAGAAAGTCTATCCGAAGCCCCAACCTGATTATGTTTAATATCCAGAGGGGCTGGTTGATATTTTTTCCCAGGCTGGGAGGAAATGAGAGAGCCTTCCTCCCACCCTGGGGAAGCTATAACTTGGAGGTCTTTTTATTTGGGAAGGAATTCCCAAAAGAGGAAACCCCTGTCTCTCCTCTTTCCCTTGTCCCATCTGTTTTGCTCCCTTGGGGGTCTCCTCCAAAAGGAACGTTTCAGTAATGGTGGGGTGAAATTTGGGAAACCTTTTATCTCCCGCTTTTTGCAGGATATCGTCCAGGGTCTCCCCAAATAAAAACTGACCTTCACATGGAATTGAGCAAAGTTTCAGTTTCGTTTGGAAGTCACCTGGCCAACATTTGAACCATAGTGTTATACGGGCAGCATTTGAAAGGGCTGCGGATTTAGATGCAAGTTTAATTGAGTCAGCCGATGAATCTGCCAAAAAGGCCGCTGCACCCCTTATCATAAGGATGGATTCCAACACCTTATTCCTAGGTACTCCTTCCCGCAAATGCTTTTATAATTTATCTACCCATACAATTAGGGACCTAGAGGTACATGTAGCTGCTATGGTAGGTCTAAAGGTACCTTCACACTAAACGATATCGCTAGCGATCCGTGACGTTGCAGCGTCCTGGCTAGCGATATCGTTCAGTGTGACACGCAGCAGCGATCAGAATCCTGCTGTGACATCGTTGGTCGGGGCTAGAAGGCCAGCACTTTATTTCGTCGCTGGCTCTCCCGCTGACATCGCTGAATCGGCGTGTGTGACGCCGATTCAGCGATGTCTTCGCTGGTAACCAGGGTAAACATCGGGTTCCTAAGCGCGGGGCCGCGCTTAGTAACCTGATGTTTACCCTGGTTACCATCCTAAAAGTAAAAAAAACAAACGCTTCATACTTACCTTCGGCTCTCTGTCCCCGGCGCTGTGCATTCCTGCACTCACTGTGAGCACAGCGGCCGGAAAGCAGAGCGGTGACGTCACTGCTCTGCTTTCCGGCCGCTGTGCTCACAGCCAGTACAGAGAAGCACAGCGCCGGGGACAGACAGCCGAAGGTAAGTATGAAGCGTTTGTCTTTTTACTTTTAGGATGGTAACCAGGGTAAACATCGAGTTACTAAGCGCGGCCCTGCGCTTAGTAACCCGATGTTTACCAGCATCGTTGGTCGCTGGAGAGCGGTCTGTGTGACAGCTCTCCAGCGACCAAACAGCGACGCTGCAGCGATCCGGATCGTTGTCTGGATCGCTGCAGCGTCGTTTAGTGTGAAGGTACCTTTAGACTTCCCCCTACTGATTCCCAAGCCCCTTTAAGGAAGGTATCAGTTCTTTTGTCACGGGGATCTTTTAGAGTTCCCATGTCCTCAAAGGGGAGTGCAAATTTTTTCGAGGCCTTTGCCACCACAACGTCAAGTTTAGGGGCCTTATCCCATGAAGTGGAAGCCTCTTCCTCAAAGGGATATTTTCTCTTAAGAGATGGCACTGACGAATTTTTCCTGTCCGGTTTCTCCCACTCTTTTTAGATTAAGGCTTGAATATTCTCTCATTTAAGGGGGAATACTTTCCGCCGCTTTTGGCCTAACCCCACAAATATTATGTCATGGACTGTTGTCAGGGCGAGGGTCCAGCACCCCCATAGTAGACCTTACTGCTTTCACAAGTGCATCTACTTCATCTAAGGGAAAGCAGTGTCAGACCCCACTTTTATCATCTGAAGAAGAGGGAGATAACGCTCGTATCTCTGAATCCCCACCACCAGAGCTAGAGGAATCACACTGGGAATATACAGTTAGGGCCAGAAATATTTGGACAGTGACACAAGTTTTGTTATTTTAGCTGTTTACAAAAACATGTTCAGAAATACAATTATATATATAATATGGGCTGAAAGTGCACACTCCCAGCTGCAATATGATAGTTTCCACATCCAAATCGGAGAAAGGGTTTAGGAATCATAGTTCTGTAATGCATAGCGTCCTCTTTTTCAAGGGACCAAAAGTAATTGGACAATGGACTCTAAGGGCTGCAATTAACTCTGAAGGCGTCTCCCTCGTTAACCTGTAATCAATGAAGTAGTTAAAAGGTCAGGGGTGGATTCCAGGTGTGTGGTTTCGCATTTGGAAGCTGTTGCTGTGAGCAGACAACATGCGGTCAAAGGAACTCTCAATTGAGGTGAAGCAGAACATCCTGAGGCTGAAAAAAAAAGAAAAAATCCATCAGAGAGATAGCAGACATGCTTGGAGTAGCAAAATCAACAGTTGGGTACATTCTGAGAAAAAAGGAATTGACTGGTGAGCTTGAGAACTCAAAAAGGCCTGGGCGCCCACGGATGACAACAGTGGTGGATGATCGCCGCATACTTAATTTGGTGAAGAAGAACCCGTTCACAACATCAACTGAAGTCCAGAACACTCTCAGTGAAGTAGGTGTATCTGTCTCTAAGTCAACAGTAAAGAGAAGACTCCATGACAGTAAATACAAAGGGTTCACATCTAGATGCAAACCATTCATCAATACCAAAAGTAGACAGGCCAGAGTTAAATTTGCAGAAAAACACCTCAAGAAGCCAGCTCAGTTCTGGAAAAGTATTCTATGGACAGATGAGACAAAGATCAACCTGTACCAGAATGATGGGAAGAAAAAAGTTTGGAGAAGAAAGGGAACGGCACATGATCCAAGGCACACCACATCCTCTGTAAAACATGGTGGAGGCAACGTGATGGCATGGGCATGCATGGCTTTCAATGGCACTGGGTCACTTGTGTTTATTGATGACATAAGAGCAGACAAGAGTAGCCGGATGAATTCTGAAGTGTACCGGGATATACTTTCAGCCCAGATTCAGCCAAATGCTGCAAAGTTGATTGGACGGCGCTTCATAGTACAGATGGACAATGAGCCCAAGCATACAGCCAAAGCTACCCAGGAGTTCATGAGTGCCAAAAAGTGGAACATTCTGCAATGGCCAAGTCAATCTCCAGATCTAAACCCAATTGAGCATGCATTTCACTTGCTGAAATCCAGACTTAAGACGGAAAGACCCACAAACAAGCAAGACCTGAAGGCTGCGGCTGTAAAGGCCTGGCAAAGCATTAAGAAGGAGGAAACCCAGCGTTTGGTGATGTCCATGGGTTCCAGACTTAAGGAAGTGATTGCCTCCAAAGGATTTGCAACAAAATATTGAAAATAAAAATATTTTGTTTGGGTTATGTTTATTTGTCTAATTACTTTTGACCTCCTAAAATGTGGAGTGTTTGTAAAGAAATGTGTACAATTCCTACATTTTCTATCAGATATTTTTGTTCAACCCTTCAAATTAAACGTTACAATCTGCACTTGAATTCTGTTGTAGAGGTTTCATTTCAAATCCAATGTGGTGGCATGCAGAGCCCAACTCGTGAAAATTGTGTCACTGTCCAAATATTTCTGGCCCTAACTGTACTACGGATTCCTTCTTCTTGACCTTTTCCCCTTCTCCAAGGGACTTAAACGCACTCTCGACCTCCGACTTAATGACGGATCCCAGCTTAGAGAGTTTGGGGTTTCTTCGCAGAGAACCCGTCCTATACAGGAGTCACAAAGCTTCTTATTCCAGGACTGTGGTAGGGGATTCTCGCACATGGGGCCGGACCTATGTTTTGTTTTCTCCGCTCTTTTCCTCCCTTAAATTAAAAAGGGAAGAGAAGGGACCCCAATTACAATGGTGAACTTTCACGAAGATCACTCACCAACCTGACGTAGCCAAAAGGTACCGGTTCCAGAGGAGGGGTAGAATCCTGCAATGGAAGTTCCTGAGAAGGCAACTGGTTCACCACACTGGAGGTTTTGCTACGTTGTGTGGAATGGCTGCTGGACAGAATACTCCAGTTGTCGGCAGAAGAGCTTCCTCTGCACATCCGACTTCTGTCGCTGGTGGTGGCGTTGCAGTGGTGGCTGCTGCGGCTGGAGCTGCTGGTCGCTGTCCTCCATGGTTATCACCTGGAACGGCATACAGCAGGGAGCTCCATTACTCACCGCTTATTGAACTTGCCGCCACTTATCCGGCCCCTCCCCCCTGTGGCTGTATCGCTGGGGAAGCGTCTTTTTTTTTCTTTTTATTGCGCATGCGCGCGCTCGCTAGGGTCCCGGAAGTGCTGTCTTCAGATCTGGGCAGCGACCATCTTGGTCCTCCAGTGCACACACTACGCATGCGCCCGCCCCGAAACCGGAAGTCCACTCCTGTTTCCAGGGCGGCGTCCATCTTTGTAACCCAGCACACTTCCACACGTGCGCCTACCGGGACCCGGAAGTCTCTGCGTCCTCTCCGGAGCAGCGACCGCGTTTTCCCCGCAGACCCATCAGTCCCAGCGGTGGTGGCTTCGGATACCGTTCCAGCCTTGGCAGGGGCCTCCCCACTGCCAGAACACGGATTGGCCGGCTCCGGATCCTCACTGATCTCTTCTTCGGATGGCGTTTCACAAGTACCGACCGAAAAGGTTCCCCGTCAGGGACAGGATACCAACTAATGCGGGGGAGAAGTACCTCCCTTTTATTCTGTAGGTTTCCTGTCCCTAAGGGCGGATCCCCTCTCTCCGTGGTGCTGTCATGGGGGACTGAGAAAATTAACCAAACCTTAACCCCTTTCTGCTATTGGACGTAATATTCCGTCCATGTGGGGTGGGCCTTAATTCCCAAGGACGGAATATTACGTCCAGCGCGATTGGCCACGCTCACGGGGGGAAGGCGGCCGATCGCGGCCGGGTGTCAGCTGCTTATCGCAGCTGACATCCGGCACTATGTGCCAGGAGCGGTCACCGACCGCCCCCAGCACATTAACCCCCAGCACACCGCGATCAAAGATGATCGCGATGTGCCGACGGTGCAGGGAAGAACCGCGCAGGGAGGGGGCTCCCTGCATGCTTCCCTGAGACCCCCGGAGCAACGCGATGTGATCGCGTTGCTCCAGGGGTCTCCCACCTCCTTCCTGCAGCAAGTCCCGGATCCAAAATGGCCGCGGATCCGGGTCCTGCAGGGAGGGAGGTGGCTTACCAAGTGCCTGCTCAGAGCAGGCACTTGGTAACGCTGCACTGCTCTCAGACAGATCGGTGATCTGTCAGAGTGCTGTGCAAACTGGTAGATCACCGATCTGTATTGTCCCCCCCTGGGACAAAGTAAAAAAAGTAAAAAAAAAAATTTCCAAGTGTGTAAAAAAAAAAAAAAAAATCCTAAATAATGAAAAAAAAAAAAAAATTATTCCCATAAATACATTTCTTTATCTAAATAAAAAAAAAAACAATAAAAGTACACATTTAGTATCGTCGCGTCCGTAACAACCCGACCTATAAAGCTGTCCCACTAGTTAACCCCTTCAGTAAACACCGTAAGAAAAAAAAAAAAAAACGAGGCAAAAAACGCTTTATTATCGCACCGCCAAACAAAAAGTGGAATAACACGCGATCAAAAAGACGGATATAAATGAGCATGGTACCGCTGAAAGTGTCATCTTGTCCCGCAAAAAACGAGCCGCCATACAGCAACATCAGCAAAAAAATAAAAAAGTTATAGTCCTCAGAATAAAGCGATGCAAAAATTATTATTTTTTCTATAAAATAGTTTTTATCGTATAAAAGCGCCAAAACATAAAAAAAATGATATAAATGAGGTGTCGCTGTAATCGTACTGACCCGAAAAATAAAACAGCTTTATCAATTTTACCAAACGCGGAACGGTATAAACGCCTCCCCAAAAGAAATTCATGAATAGCTGGTTTCTGGTCATTCTGCCTCACAAAAATCGGAATAAAAAGCGATCAAAAAATGTCACGTGCCCGAAAATGTTACCAATAAAAACGTCAACTCGTCCCGCAAAAAACAAGACCTCACATGACTCTGTGGACCAAAATATGGAAAAATTATAGCTCTCAAAATGTGGTAACGCAAAAAATATTTTTTGCAATAAAAAGCGTCTTTCAGTGTGTGACGGCTGCTAATCATAAAAATCCGCTAAAAAACCCGCTATAAAAGTAAATCAAACCCCCCTTCATCACCCCCTTAGTTAGGGAAAAATTTAAAAATTTAAAAAATGTATTTATTTCCATTTTGCCATTAGGGTTAGGGCTGGGGCTAGGGTTAAGGCTACAGTTAGGGTTGGGGCTAAAGTTAGGGTTTGGATTACATTTGCCATTGGGATTAGGATTAGAGGTGTGGTTAGGATTACCGTTGGGATTAGGGTTAGGGGTGTGTTTGGATTAGGGTTTGTTATAATTGGGGGGTTTCCACTGTTTAGGCACATCAGGGGCTCTCCAAACGCGACATGGCGACCGATCTCAATTCCATCCAATTCTGCATTGAAAAAGTAAAACGGTGCTCCTTCCCTTCCGAGCTCTCCCGTGTGCCCAAACAGGAGTTTACCCCAACATATGGGGTATCAGCGTACTCAGGACAAATTGGGCAACAACTTTTGGGGTCCAATTTCTCCTGTTACCCTTGGGAAAATACAAAACTGGGGGCTAAAAAATTATTTTTGTGGGAAAAAAAGATTTTTTATTTTCACGGCTCTGCGTTATAAACTGTAGTAACACTTGGGGGCTCAAAGTTCTCAGAACACATCTAGATAAGTTCGTGGGGGGGTCTAGTTTCCAATATGGGGTCACTTGTAGGGGGTTTCTACTGTTTAGGTATATTAGGGGCTCTGCAAACGCAATGTGACGTCTGCAGACCATTCCATCTAAGTCTGCATTCCAAATGGCGCTCCTTCCCTTCCGAGCCCTCCCATGCGCCCAAACGCTGGTTCCCCACCCCCACATATGGGGTATAAACGCACTCAGGACAAATTGGACAACAACTTTTGGGGTCCAATTTCTCCTTTTACCCTCGAGAAAATACAAAACTGGGGGCTAAAAAATAATTTTGAGGGGAAATTTTTTTTTTTTATTTTCACGGCTCTGCGTTATAAACTGTAGTGAAATACTTGGGGGCTCAAAGTTCTCACAACACATCTAGATAAGTTCCTTGGGGGGTCTAGTTTCCAATATGGGGTCACTTGTGGGGGGTTTCTACTGTTTAGGCACATTAGGGGCTCTGCAAACACAATGTGACGCCTGCAGACCATTCCATCTAAGTCTGTATTCCAAATGGCGCTCCTTCCCTTCCGAGCCCTCCCATGCGCCCAAACGCTGGTTCTTCCCCACATATAGGGTATCAGCGCACTCAGGACAAATTGCACAACAACTTTTGGGGTCCAATTTCTCCTGTTACCCTCAGGAAAATACAAAACTGGGGGCTAAAAAATAATTTTTGGGGGAAAAAATTTTGTTTTATTTTTACGGCTCTGCATTATAAACTTCTGTGAAGCTCTTATTGGGTCAATGTGCTCACCACACATCTAGATAAGTTCCTTAGGGGGTCTACTTTTCAAAATGGTGTCACTTGTGGGGGGTTTCAATGTTTAGGCACATCAGTGGCTCTCCAAACGCAACATGGCGTCCCATCTCAATTCCTGTCAATTTTGCATTGAAAGGTCAAACGGCGCTCCTTCCCTTCCGAGCTCTCCCATGCGCCCAAACAATGGTTTACCCCCACATATGGGGTATCAGAGTACTCAGGACAAATTGTGCCACAAATTTTGTCGTCCAATTTCTTCTCTTACCATTGGGAAAATAAAAAATTGGGGGCGAAAAGATAATTTTTGTGAAAAAAAATGATTTTTTATTTTTACGGTTCTGCATTATAAACTTCTGTGAAGCACTTGGTGGGTCAAACTGCTCACCACACCTCTAGATAAGTTCCTTAGGGGGTCTACTATCCAAAATGGTGTCACTTGTGGGGGTTTCAATGTTTAGGCACATCAGTGGCTCTCTAAACGCAACATGGCGTCCCATCTCAATTCCAGTCAATTTTGCATTGAAAAGTCAAATGGCGCTCCTTCCCTTCCGAGCTCTGCCATGCGCCCAAACTGTGGTTAACCCCCACATATGGGGTATCCGCGTACTAAGGACAAATTGTACAACAACTTTTGGGGTCCATTTTCTCCTGTTACCCTTGGTAAAATAAAACAAATTGGAGCTGAAGTAAATTTTTTGTGAAAAAAAGTTAAATGTTAATTTTTATTTAAACATTCCAAAAATTCCTGTGAAGCACCTGAAGGGTTAATAAACTTCTTGAATGTGGTTTTGAGAACCTTGAGGGGTGCAGTTTTTAGAATGGTGTCACACTTGGGTATTTTCTATCAGATAGACCCCTCAAAATGACTTCAAATGAGATGTGGTCCCTAAAATAAAATGGTGTTGTAAAAATGAGAAATTGCTGGTCAACTTTTAACCCTTATAACTCCGTAACAAAAAAAAAATTTGGTTCCAAAATTGTGCTGACGTAAAGTAGACATGTGGGAAATGTTACTTATTAAGTATTTTGTGTGACATATCTCTGTGATTTAATTGCATAAAAATTCAAAGTTGGAAAATTGCGAAATTTTCAAAATTTTCGCCAAATTTCCGTTTTTTTCACAAATAAACGCAGGTAATATCAAAGAAATTTTACCACTATCATGAAGTACAATATGTCACGAGAAAATGTCAGAATCACCGGGATCCGTTGAAGCGTTCCAGAGTTATAACCTCATAAAGGGACAGTGGTCAGAATTGTAAAAATTGGCCCGGTCCATAACGTGCAAACCACCCTTGGGGGTAAAGGGGTTAAAATTATAAACTGTTCATGTCTTTGTCAGTGGGTAAACTTACAAAATCAGCAAAGGATCAAATACTTATTTTCCCCACTTTATACATACACACATACTGTAGTTTATAATGCAAACATGAAGATTGACATTTTAAAGAGGAATTTGGAGAATCCAGCATTGATAAGAATAATATCCTCTGGGTGTGTAAAAACCACAGGGAAAGAGGAGGCTTTCTAAGCTGGAGTAGGAGGCAGACTTGTAGCACGCAGGACTTTTGATGCAGCAAAGGCCCAAATTTGCCATGGGCTTTAGTGTATCCCCAAGTGTGTAATAATGCAATCCAGTGCAGCTTAATGCAGGAAGTTATTGTGAAAAGTACAATATCTTACCCCTCTATGAGCTCCTCAGCTCCAGATTATAGCTCACCTGGCTATTGTTACTATGTAATTACCCAATTCTTCATTACCAATGGGAAGTTATATGCTCCTTGCCACACATGAAAAGTTCTTCATGTAGAAGTTCCCTCCTTTCAGCCTTTTGTCCTAGTCATGAAGTACAAGCCTCTCTGCTCTGTTAATCTATACACCTGTGAGAATATTCTTACTAAAGAAAAATACCCTAACCAAGCATCTTACCAGGAACTGAGAGATGTGAGACACAAGGCTCTTGGACATGTAGTACCCAGTGTAAAGGCAACGCAATTGAATAGTTTTACAAAACACTATATAAAAAACAAACAAAAAAACTTGCAGAGTACTGCAAAATATCCTAGCTCACATGTCCTGTGAAAAATGTTCATAAATTTCAGTCCCTTAAAAACAAGGTCAAATTGCACTGCAAATACTGAAGACATAAGATGAATATTTGCACAAATTTTGTGGTCCAATTTCTTCTCTTACCATTGGGAAAATAAAAAATTGGGGGCGAAAAGATAATTTTTGTGAAAAAAAATGATTTTTTATTTTTACGGTTCTGCATTATAAACTTCTGTGAAGCACTTGGTGGGGCAAACTGCTCACCACACCTCTAGATAAGTTCCTTAGGGGGTCTACTTTCCAAAATGGTGTCACTTGTGGGGGGTTTCAATGTTTAGGCACATCAGTGGCTCTCCAAACGCAACATGGCGTCCCATCTCAATTCCAGTCAATTTTGCATTGAAAAGTCAAATGGCGCTCCTTCCCTTCCGAGCTCTGCCATGCGCCCAAACTGTGGTTAACCCCCACATATGGGGTATCCGCGTACTCAGGACAAATTGTACAACAACTTTTGGGGTCCATTTTCTCCTGTTACCCTTGGTAAAATAAAACAAATTGGAGCTGAAGTAAATTTTTTGTGAAAAAAAGTTAAATGTTCATTTTTATTTAAACATTCCAAAAATTCCTGTGAAGCACCTGAAGGGTTAATAAACTTCTTGAATGTGGTTTTGAGAACCTTGAGGGGTGCAGTTTTTAGAATGGTGTCACACTTGGGTATTTTCTATCATATAGACCCCTCAAAATGACTTCAAATGAGATGTGGTCCCTAAAATAAAATGGTGTTGTAAAAATGAGAAATTGCTGGTCAACTTTTAACCCTTATTAAGTATTTTGTGTGACACAACTCTGTGATTTAATTGCATAAAAATTCAAAGTTGGAAAATTGCGAAATTTTCAAAATTGTCGCCAAATTTCCGTTTTTTTTTCACAAATAAACGCAGGTAATATCAAAGAAATTTTACCACTATCATGAAGTGGTAAATTTTGTGTTACGCGAAAGTCTGGCTTTATTTCTGTAGTTCGAGTAGAAAGGTGATGGTAGATATGGGGAACCGAGTACATGCAGGTATGCACTATGTCCACTAATGGCCAGCTGTTGTATTCCCCTTCCTTTTGAAGTGTCCTATCTTATCACGCTAGGGCATGGGAGTTTGCCAGGTGTAAGATGGAAAGTGTGTCACAGGAATGAAATAACACCACGATCTTAAAGTTATAGTCCTCTTTAATGTTCTATAAAGTACAGTTTTCAAGACAAGCCAGTCATTCATACAGAGGCAAAAACCTTGGCATAAATTGGTAAGATCAGATAGTGTCAGCAGTAGATCTGTGTTTGCACCTTCACAAAGAGGCTATTCCAAGCATTTCTACATATAAATAACAAAAAAACACCACACTCATTTTCGATACCAGATCCGGATCCGCTTCTCTCTTTTGATCTTCTTTTGCAGCTGCAGAATACCATATAAAAGAGCTTCAGCAGTAGGAGGACAGCCTGGAAATACACCAAGTAGATGTCAAATATAAAGTGCTTCCAGTCATACAATTACATTGATAACAGCTGATGGCATAGCTTGGACCTATCAGCCGTCCCATAGTGCAGACATGCATTTCATCACCAGGTCAGCGCCGTGAAGGAGAAGGACATCCCCATAACTTCCAACTTTGATAAAACAAAAAAAGGGACATATGCTGTGGCACATTGTTGCAATTTTAATGAATAGTGGATTACTACCAAATTTGGTACAACCTCTTTAATTGACGGGAGCTATTTCCAGACTAGCACTCCTATGTGGCTGACATTTTCCAACAGTAGCCATGTGGTAGTGCAAGCCACAAATCAGCACCCACTGATTAAATAGTGGCATCCATTTAGGTGTGCCTACATTATAAGTCATCCCATATAGCAGGGACTGCACTGACAGCAAATGGAACTTGTGCACCAGTTGCACAGTGTTCCTCCCCTACTCCTGCAACGCCAGATTCTTCAAACCCATGTCTGCTCCTGGAGCAACCTTCTCACCAATACAGGCAGAAAAGGTGGAGTCAGTGATCAGCTCCATGCAAGAGATAATCTCCTATCATTATGACAATAGAAGAAGCATTGGGAGGGTCTGGCAGAGACTGGGGGTGAGGTTTGTTGTGACTTTACTCAACAGTCTCTGGCAGAAAGGAAATGTCTAGTCTGCTCACATGACTAAGGGTGATATCTAGGACACTGTGCAGTACTACATTACACACTGTCAGCATTCTGCAGCCTAGCTACACACATTAAATATGCAAAAAGCACAGATAACCCCTTTTAGGGAAGCATAGAGAATGCCAAGAAATGTACGTTACCTTATATACACAGTATATAAAGCACAGTATAGGGGAAATGTTTCTTACCCATATGAACAGAGAATAGGAAAAACACCATAAAGGAAGGTGGAATCTGTGGCAGGTGAGCAATACTTGGCAGCACTCTTGTGGTTTGTACACCATATCAAAAATACATTCTGACCTCAGGTTACAGAGAAAATATATACATATATAACATATATATGCATTGTAACTGTAACCTGAACCACAAACCACTATAGTTTTGGGCAACATTACAAATACTGTGACAGCACCATGTATTTGAACTAGTCAATGCAATTATGGCAGAGAACTTTATTTCACTTACGTTATGAATAATTTCAATAGTTTTTGCACTAAATGACAGCAGCAAGCTGCATTTAATTTCACAAACACATCCGCAAAACATAGTGTATGGATCAGCTGTGTACACAGGCTGTGTATATACATGTATATAATGCACTGTATCAGGACAAGTATGTACATCAGAAACATAGCACAGTACTCATTTAAACCCGATTAACACTGAACACAGCAGTATGATCAGGTAAAGCACACATTTCATCTACCATATATACTCAAGTATAAGCTGAGAATTTCAGCCCATTTTTTTAGGCTGAAATTGCCCCTCTCGGCTTATACTCGAGTCATTCTTAGGGGTCAGCAGGGGAGGAGGAGCGGCAGCTGTCTAATCGTACTCACCTGCTCCCGGCGCGGTCCCTGCACGTCCCTGGTTCCCTGGAAGCTTCTTCCGATATTGAGTGGTCACATGGTACCGCTCATTACAGAAATGAATATGGACCCGACTCCGCTCCCAGTGGAGGGGTGGAGCCGCATATTCATTACTGTAATGAGCGGTACCATGCGACTGCTCAATACAGGAAGAAGCTGTCAGTGCCCGGAGAACCAGGGACCGCGCCAGGAGCAGGCGAGTATAACGAGGACATATTTACCTGTCCCACGTTCCACCGCCACACCGTCTTCCGCATCAGAGGGCGCGATGACGTGATTAGTGTACGCGCCGCCCTCTGCCTGAACGTCACTGCAGAAGACACAGCGGCACTGACGGTGGAACGCGGAAAGGTGAATATAGCAAGTGCCGAGGGCCTGAGCGACGAGAGGTGAGTATGTGATTTTTTTTTTTTTATCGCAGCAACAGCATATGGGGCATAATAGTCTATGGGGCATAATAGTCTACGGGGCATAATAGTCTACGGGGCATAATAGTCTACGGGGCATAATAGTCTATGGGGCATAATCAGCATTTGTGCAGCGTTATATGGGGCAAATATCTCTATGGAGCATCTTACGGGGCCATGTGCAGCATTATATGGGGCAAATATTTCTATGGAGCATCTTCGGTGCCATAATCACCATTTGTGCAGCATTACATAGGGGCAAATATCTCTATGGAGCATCTTATGGGGCCATAATCAGCATTTGTGCAGCATTATATGGGACAAATGTGTCTATGGAGCATCTTATGGGGCCATAATCAGCATTTGTGCAGCATTATACGAGGCAAATGTGTCTATGGAGCATCTTATTGGGGCCATAATCAGCATTTCTGCAGCATTACATGGGGCATATTTTAATATGGAGCATTATATGGGGCCCATCATGAACTGTATGCAGCATTATATGGGGCTCCTGATTCAATATGGATATTCAAAAACACTTAACCTACTGATGTCTCAATTAATTTTACTTTTATTGGTATCTATTTTTTATTTTTGACATTTACCAGTAGCTGCTGCATTTTCCACCCTAGGCTTATACTCAAGACATTAAGTTTTCCCAGTTTTTTGTGGCAAAATTAGGGGTCTCGGCTTATACTCGGGTATGCTTATACTCGAGTATATACAGTAAGTTAGAACAAAACAACAGAGGAAAATTGTGAAAATGATTATTTACCTGGAACATAGATATCAACGGGAACAATTCGGTCACAACCTCTGACAACAGAGTATGAGTAGTGGTAGTAGCCACCTCCGTTGGCACAACTGTAGGACACAGTATATCACGTGTGAGACATGTAAAAGACAACAGGTAAATCAGCTGACACTACCATTCTGAGAAAATAACATGTGTCACGGCAATTCAAATACTCTGTTAATGTCTTCATGTTTTTCAGTATTTTGCAGGTAAAGCTAAATGGTTTTAAATACAATATGGGCCCAAAAATTTGCAGCATCATGCAATACAAATTCAGATTATGGCTGCATGGATGAGGACCAAGGTAGAAGAAAAGCTTTTAGTTCTCGATCCCTATGGGTAGAGAATTATCTTGATACTGCTGGAATCTGTCAATGCGCTGGGATTATGCTGTAGCCAGTTACATCATGGGGCAATATGGCTCTGGTGCATCGGTCATATTACATGGCACAAGTTTAGGGTCCTTTTAAACAAAAATACTTACCTGCCCATGGAAACTACATAACGTGGTTCTGGCATCTGATCATAGACCTGCGAATGGTAGAACAAACATGAAGATCAGGAATGTTCCAGGTGCCCTAATAATACAGAGTAAAATTCAGTGCCCAATGGAAATAAGTATTATATAACTAAATGGGCATGAAAGCATTATTATTATGGGCAAGTACAGGTCTATAAAGAACATAAAAGAAAGAACGGCACAGCCATAAAAAAAAATAAAATAAAAAATAAAAAAAAATCACATTATCTTCATAATTGCATTTCAAAATCCGTAACGACCACAACATTGGATGCAATTCACATGATAGCCATGACTGACTGACACATTTCTGGCACAAACCAGCACCTTTACCGTAATCATAATCTAATAGTTTGTCATTATATGGATGTGCTGGTCTTCCTTTCATATTTATTGTGAAGCCAACAGCCTGCTAGTGCATTGGCACCCATGTCTGCCAGACCAGTCCTCACTATTGGAATATAGATGTGGTAAGCTTTCCTTCCGTGTTCCTTTGGATACAGCGTATTATAGTATAGCCTGACACATAGCCAACATTATTGACATGTGGTAAAATTAAAAGAAAAAATTCGTGCCTTTCTCAGGGCAGGAGCCATCTTATTGGTGAGTGTCCCGGCTACAATCATGACATCTGCTTGCCTAGGGCTAGCACGAAAAACCACCCCAAACCTGTCCATGTCATAACGTGGGGCAGCCATGTGCATCATCTCCACTGCACAACATGCCAATCCAAAGGTCATAGGCCACAGGGAGCTCTGTAGGTAGAATATAGAGAAATTACATTACGCTTCAATACAATATTTAAAGGTATACACAAACAAACCACATTTTAATCAACAGATCTTGGAATAAAAATAAGTTCCAGATCCAATCAAACACCCATGGGGAATTCTGAAGAGAAATCACTCTCCATCCAGGCGCTGAAAGTGGTGATTCTTGAAGAATGGAAAGAGACAGATGTTACAATATGTCGCCAACTTGTGAATTCCATGCCTAGAAGACAGAGCTGCCCTTAAAAATTATGGAAATCATAAAATATTAGATGTAGTAGTTTTGATGTGGGGTGTGTGTACTTATGTACTCATTTTCGCTTCAACTAATGTGAGTAAAATTGAAGATTATATTTTATCATAAACTTACTTTCATGTTACGTGTGGAAAAATGTTTTATGCAACTCCGTCTTGTCAAAACTTTGGAAATTGTTCTTTTGTTCACTAAGATATGGACTCAAATCTTACTTTTTTCTCATTTATGCTGAGCACAGTATGTGACAAGTTACTCTCAATATAAATGATGCCAAGTTGCATCAGTAAACCTTACCCGTCTTGCCCAATTCACCAGGTCATCAAGCTTTGTGACTATAAACTCTCCTTTGCCACTTACTGCTGATGGTTTTGCTGCACTGACAGCGCCACTCTTCTGTCTGACAGGTATAGCACTGAAAGAGAAGACAACTGATCAGGATACTCGGCATAAGGGCGCATTAGTGACAGTATTCTCAGTCAGACTGCGGCGATCCACTGCGCACCCCTTATTAGGCCCTCCTGGGAAGCACTCCATCATTATACCCTACCAGAAAGCGCTCCAGTGCGCACCCCACACTACACCCTTCAGGGAAGCGCTCCACCGCGCACCCCACACTGCGCCCTGCCAGGAAGCGTTCCCCCATGCACCCCAACACTGCGCCCTGCCGGGAAGCGTTCCCCCATGCACCCCACCAGCAAGTGTTCCACAATGCATCCCACCATTACACCTTGCCAGGAAGCGTTCCACCATGCATCCCACCACTGCACCCTGCCAGGAAGCGTTCCACCATGCAGCCCGCCACTGCACCCTGCCAGGAAGCGTTCCACCATGCAGCCCGCCACTGCACCCTGCCAGGAAGCGTTCCACCATGCAGCCCCCACTGCACCCTGCCAGGAAGCGTTCCACCATGCATCCCACCACTGCACCCTGCCAGGAAGCGTTCCACCATGCATCCCACCACTGCACCCTGCCAGGAAGCGTTCCACCATGCAGCCCGCCACTGCACCCTGCCAGGAAGCGTTCCACCATGCAGCCCACCACTGCACCCTGCCAGGAAGCGTTCCACCATGCAGCCCGCCACTGCACCCTGCCAGGAAGCGTTCCACCATGCAGCCCCCACTGCACCCTGCCAGGAAGCGTTCCACCATGCAGCCTGCCACTGCACCCTGCCAGGAAGCGTTCCACCATGCATCCCACCACTGCACCCTGCCAGGAAGCGTTCCACCATGCATCTCACCACTGCACCCTGCCAGGAAGCGTTCCACCATGCATCCCACCACTGCACCCTGCCAGGAAGCGTTCCACCATGCAGCCCGCCACTGCACCCTGCCAGGAAGCGTTCCACCATGCAGCCCACCACTGCACCCTGCCAGGAAGCATTCCACCATGCATCCCGCCAGGAAGCGTTCCACCATGCATCCCGCCACTGTACCCTGCCAGGAAGCGTTCCACCATGCAGCCCGCCACTGCACCCTGCCAGGAAGCGTTCCACCATGCAGCCCGCCAATGCACCCTGCCAGGAAGCGTTCCACCATGCAGCCCGCCACTGCACCCTGCCAGGAAGCGTTCCACCATGCTGCCCGCCACTGCACCCTGCCAGGAAGCGTTCCACCATGCAGCCCACCACTGCACCCTGCCAGGAAGCGTTCCACCATGCATCCCACCACTGCACCCTGCCAGGAAGCGTTCCACCATGCTGCCCGCCACTGCACCCTGCCAGGAAGCGTTCCACCATGCAGCCCACCACTGCACCCTGCCAGGAAGCGTTCCACCATGCAGCCCACCACTGCACCCTGCCAGGAAGCGTTCCACCATGCAGCCCGCCACTGCACTCTGCCAGGAAGCGTTCCACCATGCTGACCGCCACTGCACCCTGCCAGGAAGCGTTCCACCATGCAGCCCACCACTGCACCCTGCCAGGAAGCGTTCCACCATGCATCCCACCACTGCACCCTGCCAGGAAGCGTTCCACCATGCAGCCCGCCACTGCACCCTGCCAGGAAGCGTTCCACCATGCAGCCCGCCACTGCACCCTGCCAGGAAGCGTTCCACCATGCATCCCGCCAGGAAGCGTTCCACCATGCATCCCACCACTGCACCCTGCCAGGAAGGGTTCCACCATGCAGCCCACCACTGCACCCTGCCAGGAAGCGTTCCACCATGCAGCCCGCCACTGCACCCTGCCAGGAAGCGTTCCACCATGCAGCCCGCCACTGCACCCTGCCAGGAAGCGTTCCACCATGCAGCCCCCACTGCACCCTGCCAGGAAGCGTTCCACCATGCAGCCCACTACATCCAGCTCGTAAGCAGACATCCTATTACACTGGAGTCCTTTGCTGCTACATGTACATTACCTGACGCCATTGCCACTGTCTGAGGCGGCCTGCCAGACACGAGTATGGAGGGCTGCAGTAGCCACAGGTCTGCAGGGAGAGTGGGAACATTAGGGCTGCACTGTCTACAGGGCATACTATTACATTAATAGGAGGGAATGGACGGCCATGGCAGTATAACTCACCGTGAAGTCTGCAGCCAGAGCCGAGACAGCCTGGGAACTAGAGAAAAGCAGAGTGATTACCCATAATACGGCACACGTCATGTATATGGCGGTCAGTGTATATGGCGGTCAGTGTGTATGGCGGTCAGTGTGTATGTGCGGCGCTCTCCGCTATCTGCGACACGGGAATGTCCTTGAAGTCGGAGAGAACTTGTTGTTTTCGGTGACCCTCTCACCTGTCAGCGCCGCCATCTTTACTTAGGACGCCCCCAGAGCACTTCCGGTGAGGTCTTAAGTGTGGTCCGAGCTGAAATCATTCCCCGACTATAGTGTCCCGTGTGTGCAGGTTCCGGAGCGGATTGCGCATGTGCGGTGCCCCCTGTGCCCATCTAGTCTGTCTCGTCGTTATTGCTGTGGGGAATTATTAAACGTGTTATTGTTCATTCCATTAAGATCGGTTAGTGTCATGTGTATATGTAATATATAGTATATGACAACAGACATGCAGTCCAGAGCTGAACAGTATTACACAACTATATGCGATATATGTTCTCTCTCTCGTATATTTGTAGAAATATAACAAAGCAAATATATTTGGAGCAACATTTTAAAGAATCCAGATTAATTCATGATTTCATTGGCTACTTAACATGTCATCTTCCTGGTGTGAGATGAAGTTGTTAGACTGCCCTGGTGGTCTAGGGTGGGGGGAGGTTAAGGGGATTGTCTACACTTGAGGAGTTTACAGTAAGCCCTGCAGCTTTCCAAATCTCAGTGGTGTATCATGTAGGTAGGTTTGTCTCTGATTGACAGTTCCAGCAGTCGTCACGTGACCTATTGGCCTCACAGATGGTGTAAACCGCCGGCTTCCAGCATTTGCATGTGCTCAGATCTATCAGGCGCGAGAACAATTGAAGCCTTGACTGCTGGCACTTCCGGGTCCGGGGCGACACCAGCAGCATGATCAGGTCAGTATGGGCTGGATGGGGGGGAAGATGTGGAAGAAAGAAATGTGTAAGGTGCAGTATGGGTAGGAGGGGGGAATATTGGGGTGTGGGGGTTCCACTGTTTAGGCACATTAGGGGCTCTTAATTCCAGCCAATTTTGCGTTGAAAAAGTAAAACGTTGCTCCTTCTCTTCCGAGCTCTGCCATGCGCCCAAACTGTGGTTTACCCCCACATATAGGGTATCAGCATACTTAGGACAAATTCCACAATATCGTCTGGGGTCCAATTTCTCCTGTTACCCTTGGTAAAATAAAAAAAAAAATTGGATTTGAAGTATAATGTTTGTAAAAAAAAGTTAAATGTTCATTTTTTTTTTAAACATTACAAAAATTCCTGTGAAGCACCTGAAGGGTTAATAAACTTCTTGAATGTGGTTTTGAGCACCTTGAGGGGTGCAGTTTTTAGAATGGTGTCACTTTTGGGTATTTTCTATATAGACCCCCTCAAGATGACTTCAAATGTGAAGTGGTCCCTAAAAAAAAATGGTGTTGTAAAAATGAGAAATTGCGGTTTAACTTTTAACCCTTATAACTTCCTAACCCAAAAAAAGATGTGCGATTGTGCTGATGTAAAGTAGACATGTGGGAAATGTTATTTATTAAAGGGAATCGGTCACCCCAAAAATGGCCTATAAACTGCGGCCACCACCATTAGGGGCTTATCTACAGCATTCTGTAATGCTGTAGATAAGCCCCCGATGTATCCTGAAAGATGAGAAAAAGAGGTTAGACTATACTCACCCAGGGGCAGTCCTGCTGCTTTCCGGTCCGATGGGTGTCTGATGACGGTGGCCGCAGTTTATAGGCCATTTTTGGGGTGACAGGTTCCCTTTAAGTATTTTGTGTGACATCTCTGTGATTTGAAAATTAAAAGTTGGAAAATTGCGAAGTTTTCACCAAATTTCTATTTTTTTTTCGACAAATAAACACAAGTCATATCAAAGAAATTTTACCACTATCATGAAGTACAATATGTCAAGAGAAAACAATCTCAGAATCACTGGGATCCATTGAAGCGTACCATAGTTATTACCTCAAAGGGACAGTGGTCAGAATTTCAAAAATTGGCCCAGTCATTAACGTGCAAACCACCCTCAGGGTAAAGGGGTTAAACAGACGGCACATTTATGGGACATCTTTTCTTTGCTTTTTGGAGCAGGATCCTTGTCTCCCTAAAAGAGGAAAGAAGGGGCTGATCAATATAAATTCCTTTAAATAAAATCCTGCTCAAAAGATAAATAGACCTACCAAAGCCTGGTACTTACTAGGTTCGGGTTAGCGCTGGGTTCTGCAGATACAAAGCAGGAAGAATGACAACCCTCAATCATAGAAAGGTACTACCTTGTGGCGTCTTCAGTCTGAGCTCCTTTTATCCAGGTCCAAGAACTCCAGAGCAGCATCCCACTGGATGATTCTCCCCCTCTCTAGCTTCAGCAAGCACAAGCAAGTTCCTGCAAGCGCTCCTAATGGATTTACTTCTCTTTCGCCATGTGCGCATTGTAATTCACACTATGAAACACAACTAGATGTGACGCTGAACCTACTATGTATGATGTCCCTTCTGGTTTGCACATGCCACAGCATATTGCGAGGAGCAGGAAAGCCGGGGAGCTCAGGAAGACCCTCGCCTCATACCACTCTGCTTTATCTGAAAGAGCAGGAAGAGCAGTGAGGTCCTGTGTACCGGGGAAGAGAGGAACAGCCATTGGAGAGGAAGGCTGGAGCGATAGTCCTAAGCTGCCTAGCCTGAATGTATGTGAAATGCAGTGTGTTGTGGGCCACAGAGGACCTCCTCATGTCCCATAGGGACAGGAGAAAACACTAGAGAGGAAATGGGGTGGGCTATTTGAAATCTTTGTGTTTCCAGGCACTATTAGGGCAGGGATATCCTCCTGTGGTGCTGTTGTGGAGGGCGACTAGCGAAAAATAGAATTAGACCTACCAGTAATTCGGTTTCTAGGAACCTTCCACAACAGCATAGGGGGAGGTTGTCTCCACACCCTAATGGGGGACAGGAAGCACAAAAAGGTTAAAAGCTGTTGTGGAAGGTTCCTAGAAACCGAATTACCGGTAGGTCTAATTCTATTTTCTCTAGTCACCTTCCACGACAGCATAGGAAAACCAACCCATTCTGCACTAAGGGAGGGGGGGGGGGGGGGGGGGACAATGGCCTGGAGTGGTTTCTGGCTAGATCCCTATTGGACAATAAGTCCAATCTATAGTGTCTGGTAAATGTATGAAGTGGACACCATGTTGCGGCCCTGCAAATCTGCTCAGTGGATGCGCCTGATCTCTCAGCCCAGGAGAAGACTGAGGTAGACCTTGCAGAATGAGCCTTGACTCTGATGGGGGTGGAGGTCATGTTCTGGGCCAGATGTTTCAGATATGGCCCTCTTGATCCAATTCACGATGGTACTCTTTGTCACTTTCTTCCCTTTATTTAGACCCAATGGATATACAAATAAGTTTTGGTCAACTCTCCATGGTTTGGTTTGTTCTAAGTAGTGCAAAATCGTACGCTGAACATCAAGAGTATGGAATTCCTTCTCTTTTGGATTTATTGGATTCTGGCAAAAGGAGGGGAGGACGATGTCCTGCAAAAGGTTGAAATCGGACACTACCATAGGAAGAAAAGACGGATCAAGATGAAGAACCATAGAGCCATCTCTAATTATTAGATAAGGTTCTCTCATGGATAAAGCCTGCAATTCTCCTACGCGTCTTGCTGTATTTATGGCGACAAGGATGGCTGCTTTGAATGACAGGAGCTGAGGAGTACAGGAAGACAGAGGCTCAAATGGTGGCTGTGTGAGACGTTTGAGGACCAAATTTAGATCCCAAGAAGGGACAACAGTTTGCTTTCTGGGACGTAGTGTAAGGGCTGACACGAAGAACCTTTAAATCCAACGATGGTTGGCTAAGTCCTGATCAAATACAGTACCTTCAAGGTACTGGGTCTAAGGCCTAATACTATCCCTTTTTGTAGAAAGGACAATATCCAGGAAATATTGGGGTGGAAAGGGACAGGTACATTAGGAATACACCAGGATGAATACCTCTTCCACACCTTATTATAAATCGCGTTGGTGACTGGTTTCCTGGACTTTTGTAAGGTAATTTCTTGGTCCGGAAGCCTTAGTGTACGCAACACCTGGGCTTCAGCAACCAGGCAGCTAAATTCAACTTTTGAGGATTCGGATGACGAAGAGGTCCCTGCAAAAGAAGGCCGGCGTCTAACGGCAAATGAACTGGCCCATCTATCTGGAGGTCGATGATGAGGTTGAATCAGCTCCTTCTTGGCCACACAGGAGCTACTAGGATGGTTGGCACCTGATCCTACCAGATCTTCCGAAGAGTCCTTGCCAGCATTGGTTTCAGAGGAAACACATAAGCCAACCAGAAGCTCCACTCATGAGCAAAGGCGTCCACTCCCATGGACCTGTTCCTGTGGTTCAGATAAAAATAGGCTTCGACCTGTGCATTTTGACCTGAAGCCAATAAATATATCTCTGGCAGGCCCCACCTTGCTACCAGCATCTGGAAAATCCCCTTGTTCAGGCTCCATTCTCCTGGCTGTATGTCCTGGCGGCTCAGAAAATCTGCCTGGAGGTTGGAGGACTGTTGTGAATTCTGTTGTCGAACTCCCTCCTGTGGTCGTGAATGGTACTTCGGCGAGTTCTGTCTATGGGCTCCCTCTGGTGGCTATGAGTGAAGCTGCTGCTTCTGAGGTTCCTTACACAGGTGACGTGGTTTATCCTTTGGTTGGCTGCTCTATTTAACTCCTCTCAGATCGTTACTCCATGCCAGCTGTCAATGTTTTTGCATTCGTTCAGTTCGCTCCTGGATCTCTCTGGTGACCTGCCTTCTCCTGCAGAAGCTAAGTTCCTTATTGTCTTATTTTGTTCTCTGTTTTCTTGTCCAGCTGGTTTTCATGATTTTGTCTTGCTAGCTGGAAGCTCTGGGATGCAGAGTGGCCTCTCCGCACCGTGAGTTGGTGCGGAGGTCTTTTTTGCACACTCTGCGTGGTCTTTTGTAGGTTTTTGTGCTGATCGCAAAGTTACCTTTCCTATCCTCTGTCTATTTAGTAAGTCTGGCCTCCCTTTGCTGAAACCTGTTTCATTTCTGCGTTTGTGACTTTCATCTTTACTCACAGTCAATATATGTGGGGGGCTTCCTTTACCTTTGGGGAATTTCTCTGAGGCAAGGTAGGCTTTATTTTCTTCTCTAGGGCTAGATAGTTCTTAGGCTGTGACGAGGCGCCTAGGTCTGGTCAGGAGCGCTCCACGGCTATTTCTTGTCGTGTGTGATAGGATTAGGGCTTGCGGTCAGCAGAGCTCCCACATCCCAGAGCTCGTCCTGTATGAGGTTTAATTATCAGATCATTCCGGGTGCTCCTAACCACCAGGTCATAACAGAGGACCCCTTTAGGTGGATGGCTGTTAGGGAGATGTGTTTTTCGACCCAACAGAATATTCAGCTTGAAATGCCCTTTAGGCTGTCGAACCTCATGCTTCCCTGAGGTTTGAGGTGAGCTACTGTAGTCATGTTGTCTGAATATACCCTCAAATAAATAAGGCAGCACTTATTTATTAGCGGCGCTAAAACATGCAAACATGAAAATTGTACTGCATTACTGCATTAGAAATATGAAAAAATGAGAGCGTTTAGCGCATAAATTGGCCAATTCATGTGTACCTGGTAGCGACATTAAGGCATCTCTCGTATACCAGGACCTAGACATTCCTTTCCTCACTGAGAATAAACGTCTTCATCTGAATGGGAACCTACTGTGAATCCTCTTCTCAGACTATAATCTCTCTCCCTCTGTGGAGGGGTAATGGTCCTGCTGCGATTAAAATACCTGTGGCTAAAAGGTGGAGTGCTCAGTCAGAAGGCTAATTATTGTTATTATTTATTCTTAAATCGCGATTAATTCCAGGGCGCTTTACATGTGGAGGGGTATACATAATAAAAACAAGTACAGTAATCTTAAACAATGCAAGTCATAACTGGTACAGGAGGAGAGAGGACCCTGCCCGCGAAGGCTCACAATCTACAAGGGATGGGTGAGAATGCAGTAGGCGAGGATGAATACAAATTTCAAAAAACTGACCGTCACATCCAAGCATAGAATAAGTGTGAACAGGTGCTGAACCTAGAGTCACCAACTCGTATACAGTCAAATAAATAAGGCAGCACACTGCGGCGCTAAAACATGCAAACATGAAAATTGAACCGCATTAATGCATTTGAAATATGAAAAAATGAGAGCGTTTAGCGCATAAATTGGCCAATTCATGTGTACCTGGTAGCCACATTAAGGCATCTCTCGTATACCAGGACCTAGACATTCCTTTCCTCACTGAGAATAAACGTCTTCATCTGAATGGGAAACTACTGTGAATCCTCTTCTCAGACTATAATCTCTCTCTCTGTGGAGGGGTAATGGTCCTGCGATTAAAACAAACGAATATACCCTGATGTGACAGGGGAAGACCAGGCTGCCTGCTACCAGAAGGGCCTCCTCCACCACTTTTAGCTCCCTGAAGTTGGAGGACCTGGCACTTATATCTGGACTCCAGTGTCCCTGGAATGGGGTATGGGATACTACGGCACCCAGGCCTCTCTTGCTGGCGTCGGATGTTATCGTAACCAGAGGTGATTGAGACCAGGTTACACCTCTGTGAAGATTCTTGGGGCTCAACCACTAAGCTAGGGAAGCCTTTACACGGCCTGGAGTCTGAACCCTCCTGTTCAATGAGTTGGGGTTACCGTTTCAATTCTCGAGAATATGAACTTGTAGTAACCTGGAGTGAGCCTGAGCCCAAGACACTGACTGAATACAAGCTATCATAGAGCCTACGACAGACATGATTGCCCGAAGTGTAGGGGACCTCTGTTTCCTGAACTATATCATCTTTGCTG
This sequence comes from Ranitomeya imitator, assembly GCF_032444005.1. Classification (NCBI taxonomy): domain Eukaryota; kingdom Metazoa; phylum Chordata; class Amphibia; order Anura; family Dendrobatidae; genus Ranitomeya; species Ranitomeya imitator. The sequence continues at coordinate 814,729,272 of NC_091282.1, read as the reverse complement.
TTACAGCCAGGCGATGATCCTCTGGTAGTAGGGACATCTGTCTTTCCAAATCTAGTAGGACTCCCAGGAACCTTCTCGTTTTGGAGGGTTGAGGCTGAGATTTCTTCAGATTTGGGAGCCACCCCAGAGATTGAGAGTCTGAGCAGAAGGGCCTATGACCAGGAGATCGTGCACGTTAGGAACAATGCAGATGCCCTTTCACTGGATGTATGACACCGCCTCTGACATTATCCTGGAGAACACCCTTGGCACTGAGGAGATGCCAAAGGGGAGCACGTTGTGCATCACTTGCTGGTTCTTTTGGACTGCAAACCTCAAATATTTCCTGTGCCGTGGATGGATTGGCACATGAAAGTAAGCATCCTTCAGGTCGATGGTTGCCATGAAAAAATGATACCCTATCAGGGGAATAGCTGATTTTACCGACTCCATCTTGAATCTGCGATATGAAATATGAAGACTGAGAGTCTTCAAATTTTTGATGATGCATGCTTCTCCTGAAGGTTTTTTTTTTGCCAAGAAGAGTCAGGAGTAGTGACCCCTTCCCCACTTGTCCTGGGGAGATTGCGTTCCATTTTAGCAGATCCTGTAGACCTGATATCAGGAAGTTTTGGGCTCCCTAAGATGGTAGGTTTGGTGACTCAGAGCCCAAGGAGGGGAGGACTCAAACTCTATAAGGAGGCCCTCCTTGATAACATCGAGGACCAAACAGCAATTGGAAATGGCCTGCTACCGGTGGTAGAAATTCAAAAGCCTGCCTCCCACAGGGTCGGAGTCGTTGCTTATCCTGTTGGTGCTGTTGCTGAGGAACAAGAATGTTCTTGCCATTTCCTTTAGCATAACTCCATCTCCCGGTTTTCCTTTTACTCTTTTTGTTTGGGGGGGTCTGTGGCAGAGGGGCACGAAAAAAAAACGCTTCCTGGGGCACATTTGCTCCAGAAGAGCCTTTTTTCTATCTGTGGCCTCCAGAATTTCATCAAGAGCGGGTCCAAAGACGTATCCGCCCTTAAAGGGGATGGAGCATAACTTAATTTTAGAAGTGACATCCCCACTCCACATCTTAAGCCAGAGGGCTCCTCTGGCAGAATTAGACTGCACCAGGGACCTGGCAACGATACGAATAGATTCCATAGATGCATAAACCAAGAAAGCAGTCGCCTTCTGGAGTATAGGACTAGAGTCCAAGAATTCCTCTCTTGAGGTTCCCTGAGAGATTTGATTCTCTAACTCATCCAGCCAACGGAAGAGGGATCTGGCAACACAGGTGGAAGCTATGTTGGACCTGAGTGCAGAGGTGGAAGTTTCCCAGGATTTTTTCAGCAGACTTTCTATCTTCCTATCCATTGGATCCTTAAGTTGTGAAGAATCCTCAAAGGGGAGTGCAGTTTTTTTTAGCTACTCTCACCACTTGTACATTCACCTTAGGAATATCCCACTTAGTTGAATCACCCTCCAGCGGAAACCTATGTTTAAATTCTGAGGGTGTTCAGGCATTTCTCTGGAAGCGCCCATTCCTGAGAGATCATAACCAGGATGTACTTATGCATCAGGAAACAGATTGTCTCCCTGTACTTTATCCTCCAAACATTTAATCTTGAACAGTTTGGGGGAACAGACTCCTCCTCTAATCCCATAGTGCTACGAACTGCGCTAACCAACTCCTCTATATACTCTGAGGAAAAGATATTTCCTAGCCTCTGACATTTTATGGGCTGATGATTCCTTCACTTCCCCGAAGGTGATTCATAAGAGTGTTCAGATTCGAAGTCGGAGTCCTCTATATCGATTTTTCTCTTTTCAGAAGGAGATAGTCCGGAGAAGGAGGTGGTGGTGGGGGAGATGGTTCCGGAGAAGGAGGTGGTGTTGTTGGGGGGAGGTGTAAAAGCAGCCCAGGAGGACTGACCCTCCTGCTTAACGAGGGCATGGAGGGGTGTTCAGCTCTAATCACTGTATCCATACACACTTGACAGAGCTTTTTCTCCCAGAGAGAGGGAAGCTTTTTTATTACAGATGGCACATTTAGGAGCCTTCTTAGCAGGGTTTTTATCGACAGACTTGTCTCACTAGAAAAAAGGGAGAGAAGTGTAACTAGAAGTGCCCTCCTGCTTAACGAGGGCATGGAGGGGTGTTCAGCTCTAGTCACTGTATCCGTACACACTTGACAGAGCTTTTTCTCCCATAGAGAGGGAAGCTTTTTATTACAGATGGCACATTTAGGAGCCTTCTTAGCAGGGTTTTTATGGGCAGACTTGTCTCACTATAAAAAAAGGGAGGGAAGTGTAACTAGAAGTGCCCTTCTGCTTAACGAGGGCATGGAGGGGTGTTCAGCTCTAGTCACTGTATCCATACACACTTGACAGAGCTTTTTCTCCCATAGAGAGGGAAGCTTTTTATTACAGATGGCACATTTAGGAGCCTTCTTAGCAGGGTTTTTATGGGCAGACTTGTCTCACTAGAAAAAAAAGAGAGAAGTGTAACTAGAGGGACCCACTAAAAATAAAATATCCAGGACCCTAGGCTAGGACCCACCCCATGCACAGACTTACTGAGGCTGGGGCAGTGCTGGGCTCTGCAGGTGCAGGGCAGGAAACAGACACACCATTCATCCTGCAGGGATCAGTCTCACCTGGAAGTTTCTTCTGGCTGGTTTAAGTAATAAGTAAACTCTGCCCCCAGCGTTATATGAATTTCCCTCTTCCCCCTCCGGGTCCTGAGGAGGCTCGATGAGTTCGGCATGCTCTGCATGCTGTTAGGGAGCCGAGAGGCACCGGAAGCACCTGCGCTCCACCCTGGAACGGAAATCCCCGGAAGTGACTAGCGCGGGGACTGACGTCACTTCCGGGTCGCGCTGAACGATGTGCACGAGGGGAGGCCCTCGGCTAGGGATCACTGGCTTGCTTTACCAACGAAGGGAGCACAGGTAGGCCAGGAGGTCTCGAATCCACTCAGCTGGGAGACAGGAGTAGTTCGGAGGAGGAGAGCGGAGCCAACGACCACCACTGCCTGGCTACAGAACACATTTATACTGTAGTCATCGGCCACGCAGCATACCACAAAAAACCTCTCCATGCCCCATGGGGGACAGGAAAGACACTGTCGAGTGGGAGGGCCTTTTAACCTCTTTATGCTTCCTCTCTCCCATTAGGGTGTTGAGGCAACCTTCTCCTATGCTGTCGTGGAAGGTGACTAGAGAAAAAACATCTTATTGAGACCTAGATCTGATTAAACAGGCATCTATGGGGCTCAAAAATGAGGCTACAGAGCCTTGTTCTGAGATCCCATAGATTTACATTAAGATTTAAAAAAGAACAAAAAAAAACTACCTCTGCTTCACACATCAACCAGTGTGTTATTTGGCAATTCACAATTGCAGTCATGTGGTGCTGGAGAGGGGTTGAAAAAGGGTGAAGAAGACTACTGGTGAGTATGAGGCTACATGCATTACACTTACATACATGATCTGTAACATAGGAATAAAAAAAACAAGCACGGTGACTCAGTGGATAGCACTGCAGCCTTGCAGCGCTGGAGTCCTGGGTTCAAATCTCACCAAGGACAACATCTGCAAGGAGTTTGTATGTTCTCACTGTGTTTGCGTGGGTTTCCTCCAGATACTCCGGTTTCCTCCCACATTCCAGACATACTGATAGGGAATCTAGATTGTGAGCACCATTGGGGACAGTGATGATGTGTGCAAACTATAAAGCGCTGTGGAATATGTTATCGTTATATAAAAATAAAGATTATTATTTTATTATAACAAGCTGCAGTGGTGCAGTAAATGTATTTATGGTATATTTTTTTAACCACTTAATTCAAAATAACTCAATGTGGTTGTATGGCTAGAGATGAAGAGATTCAAGACCTCCATTTATGGGATCAGTGCAGGTGCCTAAAAATTTGGGGTGCACAACCTTCAGCATCACTACATTCTGCTCTTCCTTCCTACCATTTACCTTCCATACCATACCATATCAAAAAGCAACGCTGCACCCTTTAACAGATGCAATACTTTAGCCTTGCAAAACATCATGTGGTGCAGCAACGTAATGTCCAGATAGATACATGTTTACTGTAGAAAAATGGCATTGACATCATTGAAAAGGTTTCACACAAAGAAGAGATGCATATAAACATTTATTTCTCCGTGATTTTTAGATTTTTTTCCATTTATACCTTGTCCAAAATTGTAAAAGTAAAAATATAACATTTTTTATAAAAGGAAAATAAAGTATATACAATGCGGGAAGGATGAAGGATCAGTGCTGGTAGTGTGCAAAAAAACGGTACGTTTTTCTTAATCGCGCACATGAACTTAAAAACAGGGCTACTTCACAGTGCATATCATCTAGAAGTACACATTTTCCAGTGAGCAAAAAGTATGGAGCAGAATGCTTGTTGCTCTCCATTAGTGGTTACGGTATATGGATCCTTGTGTTCAAGGCCAAGTACGCTAAACCCTGAGGAGATGAGATTTTACCAGAGAAAATACAACGCCATCAGCGGTCATAATTAAACTAAAATATGTATTTAACAACAAAAAATGTCGTCAAAATTTTAGCAAAACAAATATTAACTAAGCACCAATGGTTGCATTTCTGTTTCAAAATGGAATAACCAGAATGTCAAGACCCTGAGAATATTTACAATGTGCACCTCACATTAGTCCAAAGGCGATTGAATATCAAAGGAACACTGAAAACAGGGAAAAAAAAAATACAGCGATGTGACATGATAAACCATAGGCACATGTTCGATTGTTCGATATAGGGCAAAACAGCTGTTAGGAAATCAGGTTCGCACAGTAGCAGGAATTGGGGCAATACTGGCATATAAAACACAACCAAATTCTGAAGAACGGAAGTAAAATCTTAATGTTTGAACTCCGTAGCAAGAGAACAAAGCTTTTTAGCCAGTCAAATTCCAAAATCATTCTCTTAAATCCATTTTCATTTTATTTTATTTGACTGGCTTAGATCTCTTCTTTTCTAAGATCTGTTCGTCAAACATTTTTCTTTCCCTGAAATAAAAAATAAGACCATATAAACACAATTATTTCCCTATTATAAATACCTTCTACATATTTACTGTATATTACCTTTTAGAGACCAATGGTCCTTTTAAGTATTTCATTTCAGCTTCTTTATAGCTCATTTGTTCTGTGGCAGCAATTGCAAAGATGACAGCCTGAAAAAAAAATAGCAGAAGCAAATGATCCATACTACGCGATTTGCATTTACTTCACATTTCATTTTATGACTATGGTAGTAAGCCCGGTAGGAGAGGGTTAAAACCTAGTTCAATTGGTCCTGAGTTCATTTGGTGTTCGATCAGCTGCGGGAAGCTGAGCAGTCTGTGTGTTGGAGCTGGTGAGTGATCAACAAATGTGAGGTGTCTGGGAGGGGAACACTTCTATGTGGTAGTGAAGCTGACGTGAAGTCAGTGTTGGTTTACCAGCTGTGCCTGAGATAACTAATGCCCGTGCTGTGGTGGGAGTATAATCATGCTATTGTATTGTGTCTATTCTGACAAAATGAATTTAATTTATTATACGATTTGGGCTGAAGAAAAGCGGTTATGTTTTTATTTTCTCATGCTGAGAAAGCATTTTCATTTATTGTGTTTCTCTGCACTTCCAACCTTACCTTATTTTTGCACCAACACCTATGCCAAGTGAGTGCCTACTGCTGAGCGTGAATTGGTGTTTTGGATGTGGGCAGGAAGTCCGAAAAGTGCACATGTGATTGTAGTTTACTGATTGTTTGCAATCTCGAAGCTGCCTTTACCCAGGACATTCAGTGTGGAAGCATGGAGGAGCTTGTTAAGCAACTGGTCCAGCAGTAGTAGGCGCAACAAGAAACTAAAACTCATGATCCAGCAGTTTCAACAGTAGCAGATGGCTCTCTTGGCAGGAACTGTCCCGGCCAGGGGACTGGCACTTTCTGCTAGCCAAAGGGACTGTATCCATGTGAGGTGAACGGTATGGAGGACAATATCAAGGCTTTGCTGATTTCTCATTGCTCTAGAGGCAGTTTCTCCTTATACAGGTGCTTCTCACAAAATTAGAATATCAAAAAGTTAATTTATTTCAGTTCTTCAATACAAAAAGTGAAACTCCTATATCATATAGAGTCATTACAGAGTGATCTATTTCAAGTGTTTATTTCTGTTAAAAAGTTTTAGATTATGGCTTACAGCCAATGAAAACCAAAAAGTCATGCTCAGTAAATTAGAATGATTAACAAAAACACATGCAAAGGCTTCCCAAGCATTTAAAAAGGTCCCTTACTCTGTTTCAGTAGGCTCTACAATCATGGAGAAGACTGCTGACTTGACAGATGTCCAGAAGGCAGTCATTGACAGAAACCACTTTCCCTGTGTTGCCCATTCAAAATCTTTACCATAACCAGGTTCCTCGTATTATGTTCTCACACGCTTTATGCATTTAATAGCCTCTGTGCCTGAACTTTTTTATATTCTGGCTGATAACCGGTTCCTGCAGCATTACATGAACACCAGATTTCTTACATTATGGCTGGTCACAACAATGACCATCTTTCGTGTCTTCCCTATTTCCTCAGATTGTAAGCTTGAGAGCAGGGCCTTCATTCCTTTTGGTATCTGTTGATTTATCTGATTATTGTTATGTTGTAATTAGTGATGAGCGAATATACTCGTTACTCGAGATTTCCCGAGCACACTCGGGGGTCCTCCAAGAATTTTTTTTATTTGCTCGGAGTTTTAGTTTTTAGCGCCGCAGCGGAATGATTTACATCTGTTAGCCAGCATAAGTACATGTTGGGATACCCTAGCAACCAGTTTTTAGAATGGTGTCACTTTGAGGGGTCTGTCACAGAAAATACCCCAAAGTCACTTAAAATGTGATGTTGTCTGCTAAAAAAAAATGGTTTTGTTAATTTTATGGAAAAATGAGAAATTGCTGGTCAACTTTTAACATTTATAACTTAATTTTTTTATGTTTCAAAAATTGTGCTGATGTAAAGTAGACATGTGGTAAATGTTATTTATGAACCATTTTGTGTGACATACTGTATTTTTCGGATGATAAGACGCATTTTATGCCCCCCCCCCAAATTTTGGGGGAAAATGGGGGTGCGTCTCATAATCTGAATTGCAGTTGCGATGGAGTGGAGTCCTAGGGTCTCTGCTGCCTGAAACTTTTGGGGGCAGCAGAAGTCGGCCAATGGCTGCGGACCCTAGGCTGGTACGACGAGGTGTTTGGCGGTGCAGGGCCTCCGCCAACATTTTGTGAAAGCCCGGAGCCCCTTACTTTCCATACTCTTCTATACTGTGTACTCCAGGAAAATGGCCGCCGAAGTCTTCCAAAATCACAATTGCGCATCCGCCGCCTCCAGTGGCCATTTTCCCATGGTCCACGTCATTTCAAAGTATGGAAGGTGCGGGGCTTCGGGCTTTCACAAAACTTCCGCAGAGCCACAACACCACTTAACTTCTTGTCGCTCCAGCCTGGGGCCAGCAGCCATCGGGCAACTCCTGCAGCCGAACACTCCATCCCTACCAGCCTGGAGCATCTCCTGCTTCCGCCAGCAGCGATCCTGCCACCTAGGATCGCACTCCACCACCGCTGTGCCCCAGGGAAGCTACCGCAAAAGCAGATAACACCATTTTATTTAAAATAAATAAATAAAAATTCCCTATTTCCTCCCCAAAACATGGGGGTGTGTCTTATAAACAGTTGCGTCAATCTGCAAAATATGGTTACTCTGTGGGTTAAGGGCATAAAAATTACAACATTTTTTGCCAAATTTCTGATATATTTTCAGAAATAAACGCAAGTTATATCGAACACATTTTACCACTATCATAAATTACAATACGTTACGAAAAACAATCTCAGAATCACTGGAATACGTTGAAGCTTTACAGTTATTATGAGTTATTACTTCAAAAATGACAGTGTTCAGAATTGAAGAAATTGGCTTGGTCATGAAGGTGAAAATGGGCTCTGGCGCGAAAGGTTTAATTCTTGTGAAGCACCTGAAGGGTTGCAAGTTTTGAGCATTTTGAGGGGTGCAGTTTTTATACTGGTGTCACTTTTGGTTATTTTCTATCACATAGGCCCTCAAATTCACTTCAAATGTGATGTGGTCACTAAAGAAAAAAAATAAAGTTTTGTAAATTTTGTTGGAAGAAAAAAAAATTGCTGATCAACTTTTAACCCTTACAACTTCCTAATGAAAACAATAGGTTTCAAAAATGATGCAGATGTAAAGTAGACATGTGGTAAATTACATTTATTAACTATTTGTGTGATATAACTTCCTGTTTTAAAAGAATAAAAATTAAATTTTGAAAATTGAAAAAGTTTCAAAATGTTTGCTATAATTCTGATATTTTAACAAATAAAACCCCCTAAATTTACCACTAATACAAAGTAATGTGTCAAGAAAAAAAAAATCTCAGAATCACTAGGATATATTATTACCACAAAGTGACAATGGTCCAAATTGTAAAATTTGGCTTGTACAGGAAGGTGAAAACAGACTGGGGGGTTAAGGGGTTAATATGGGCATACAGGTTCTACTGAAAAGAGTGATACCTGTATGTCTCACAAAACCCACTTATTCTCTGGCGTTTTTCAGGCAGTGATCGTCTTCAGCAGGCAATTACCGGATTGCCAAACGCTCTACAGTATTTAAGTGGATCCAGCTTTATTCACTTTGACCTCTTGTTGTTGATGGGTGTGAGTTACACATGGGCTCCTCCGTGAGTGCAGTAGGCACCGGAGTCTCGGGTGAAGGTGAAGAGTCACTGGTGCTTTTCTGTCTGCATTCACGCAACTGCTTATGAAGATTGATTGCCAGGGACATGACTGCGTCGAGGTAATCAGAAGGAGGGAATCGTACTAATGTTCTTGATTCAGTCAAATTCCAGTATGAAACTAATAGCTAGGAGTCTGGTCATTCCATTATGAGCATGTGGCCCGGCACTAAAATTCTATCCTGTTTTCTTCAGCAGTACATCACCTATATTGGACTCTAATTTGCTTGATGCACACACTGCTAAGTCAAGAGTCATCACACAGGAGTCCAAGGGCATCAAAAAACAAGTTATCTGAGGAGAGTTCTGGAGCATCAGCGCATAAGTTGAAGCGCCATGCATAGAGATGGCACTGCAAGGAGGGAAATTATGAGTCCCACACACTGGCTCCAAGTACAGGACCATACTGGGTGGTGTCTGAAGTACAACCAGTAAAAAATGTATTTTGGTCCCCAGAAAAACGGTCTGGTAAATTCACTTTAGTTTCAGGGGTAGTCAGTGGTTCTGCGATGGTAGAGGCCTGGGATGTTTCAGGATGTTGAATGTGTAATGCAAGGTCAACCTATACTGTTCATGGGGCAGTGTATGTGGTAGACTAGCTGGAAGAGCTGGCTCGCTAAGAGTCAAAACCAGATGGTCTGCAGGAGAAACATCAGGCAAGTAAATGATCAGAAAACAGCTTGAGATCTCCCCTCTGTATCAGTCTGTGATGGTTAGTTTGCTTACTGTAAGTGATATCTGTAATTTGTAGGTAACCCCTTCTCATGTACAGCATCATGGAATCAATGGTGCTATATAAATAATAATAATAATAATAATAATAATCTAACAACAGGAAACTATTATCAGAACTAAAGCAGGCAAACACGTATTGGCCAGGTCTAGAAGAACTAAAATTGATAATGGAAAACAAGAATTCAGGAACTTTAATAGCAAGCAACCCCACCCAGGGTAAACAGCAATAAACCAAAGACAGAAGTTAACCACCAAGCTAATGGCCAGGACAGCGCCATAAGTCCTAGAGAATCACACTGGACTATTGCGTGACCTGCGACAAAGGCACAAAGCTGTCCATCAAAGGAAGCAGAAACTGGTAAGGCAGACATTGATACAGATGGCACGTTAACACGTTCAGTACTTGGTCAGTATTTTACATCAGTATATGCAAGACAAAACCAGGAGAGGAACAATCAGAGGAAAAAGTATAATCAATACAGAAGTGGTGACATGTTTCTATCACCCACTCCTGGCTTTAGCTTACATATACTGAGAAAATACTGAGCAAATACTGAATCTGTGAATATGGTCTCACAAAAACAATCCTTATACCCTACTGGAGGGCATTGATGGGCTGCAGTAGGTATGCAATTGCTGTTGCAAAATAAACAAACACCAGGGACAACAGGAGTTGCAAAGAAGGATTTGTTGTTGTTGTTGTTAAAAGATAAGGCCTCATTCACATGTCCGTATTTTTGCATCAGTATTTGTATGCCAAAACCAGGAGTGGAACTTGCAGAGAAAAACTGTAAGTGAAAGATTGACACGTGTTCTGTGTTTTTGAGACACTCCTGGTTTTGGCATAGAAAATACTAATGCAAAATTCTGATAGGGGAATGAGGCCTAAATCTGTAAATCCTGGATAACCCTTTTAAGCATACACACAAGTTAATGTTTTTCTAATGTTGATTGTTTTGAATAATGGAAAAAATGCATTCAGATTTCACATTCGCTTGTCATATGGAAGTTACTGCTGTAAAAATTGGAAAATCAGGAGCCTTTACCTCACAGGTGTCTAATGTAAAATGATGTTCCCTCCTCGTGTTTAAAAAGGTAGAGATAGTAAATTTCACAGATGCCAAGAATTAGAGATGGGAACCTTGTGTGGCAGGTCAATGGCTCACCAACTAACGGGGAGGCTTTATCCTATCGCTAGCTGAAGAGCCCGGCGTTGCCAGGGCATAGTAACTAACTGTGATTAGTTATAGCAAATTATAATGATTATATAGCACATAAAAACATTTCACATCATATATTCAACACTACAGACTTTTCTCCTTTAGACCTCGTTCACACGTTATTTGGTCAGTATTTTTAACTCAGTATTCGTAAGCTAAAACGTGGAGTAAAATAATCAAAGGAAAAATATATTATAAACACGTCACCACCTCTGTATTTTTCTCCCACTCGTGGTTTTGGCTTTTAACTACTGAGGTAAAATACTGACCAAATACTTTGAGAATGTGGCCTCATACACAGCCTCCACCTGCAGCGCCTCACTCTTCTCTGTACACAGCCTCATACTGCAGCAGCACCTCACTCCTCTCATTTTCACCTCACACGTGCACAGCAACTTCCTGTTATGAGCACAGCGGTGTAATCCATGAGGCTCATCCCTTTCCCTTGATGTCATGCCTCACAGGAACAACTCCATTCTAGACACTGATACTCTGAAGGCAGCGGCGGCCCTGATTATAGCTCACAGCCGGTGAGTTTTGCAGGGTGGCTTTCGAGGTGAATGTGTCTCCATCCGTGTGCGCTAACAACGTGGGCTGTGTGGACGGGGCTTTACGTGTGAAGTGAGTGTGGCTATGCGAAGTGGATGGGGCTATGTGGAGTGGGCAGGGATTGATACATACACACACACTCAAAATATATACTGTACAGACCAAAAGTTTGGACACACCTCATTTAACCCCTTCCCGACCTTTGACGCATACGCTGCGTCATGAAAGTCGGTGCCATTCCGACCCATGACGCAGCATATGCGTCATGGAAAGATCGCGTCCCTGCAGATCGGGTGAAAGGGTTAACTCCCATTTCACCCGATCTGCAGGGACAGGGGGAGTGGTACTTTAGCCCAGGGGGGGTGGCTTCACCCCCTCGTGGCTACGATCGCTCTGATTGGCTGTTGAAAGTGAAACTGCCAATCAGAGCGATTTGTAATATTTCACCTAAAAAAATGGTGAAATATTATAATCCAACCATGGCCGATGCTGCAATATCATCGGCCATGGCTGGACACACTAATGTGCACCCACCCCACTCCTCCGATCGCTCCCCCAGCCCCCCGATCTGTGGTCTGCTCCCTTCGGTCCTGTGCTCCGCTCCCCCGTCCTCCTGCCCGCTCCCCCCGTGCTCCAATCAAACCCCCCCGCACTCCGATCCCCCCCCCGCACAGCGATCCACCCCCCGCACAGCGATTCCCCCCCCCCCGTGCTCCGATCCACCCGCCCGCACAGCGATCCCCCACTCCGTGCTCCAATCCACCCCCCCGTGTTCCGGTCCACCCCCCCCGTGCTCCGACGCCCCCCCCCCCGTGCCCTGATCTCCCCCCCTTATACTTACCTGGCCTCCTGGGGACCGTCCGTCTTCTTTCCTGGGCGCCGCCATCTTCCAAAATGGCGGGCGCATGTGCAGTGCGCCCGCCGAATCTGCCGGCCGGCAGATTCGTTCCAGAGTGAATTTTGATCACTGAGATATAACCTATCTCAGTGATCAAAATAAAAAAAAAAAGTAAATGACCCCCCCCCTTTGTCACCCCCATAGGTAGGGACAATAAAAAAAAAATATATATTTTTTTTCCACTAAGGTTGGGGTAAGAACTAGGGTTAGGGTTAGGGGTAGGGTTAGGGTTAGAAGTAGGGTTAGGGGTAGGGTTAGGGTTAGGGGTAGGGTTAGGGTTTCGGTATGTGCACACGTATTCTGTTCCTCTGCGGATTTTTCCGCTGCGGATTTGATAAATCCGCAGTGCTAAACCGCTGCGGATTTATGGCGGATTTACCATGTTTTTTCTGCGCATTTCAATGCGGTTTTACAACAGCGATTTTCTATTTGAGCAGTTGTAAAACCGCTGCGGAATCCGCAGAAAGAAATGACATGCTGCGGAATGTAAACCGCTGCGTTTCCGTGCAGTTTTTCTGCAGCATGTGTACAGCGATTTTTGTTTCCCATAGGTTTGCATTGAACTGTAAACTCATGGGAAACTGCTGCGGATCCGCAGCGTTTTCCGCAGCGTGTGCACATACCTTTAGAATTAGGCTATGTGCACACGGTGCGGATTGGCCGCTGCGGATCCGCAGCAGAGTTCCATCAGGTTTACAGTACCATGTAAACATATGGAAAGCCAAATCCGCTGTGCCCATGGTGCGGAAAATACCGCGCGGGAACGCTGCGTTGTATTTTCCGCAGCATGTCAATTCTTTGTGCGGATTCCGCAGCGTTTTACACCTGTTCCTCAATAGGAATCCGCAGGTGAAATCCGGACAAAAAACACTGGAAATCCGCGGTAAATCCGCAGGTAAAACGCAGTGCCTTTTACCCGCGGATTTTTCAAAAATGGTGCTGAAAAATCTCATACGAATCCGCAACGTTGGCACATAGCCTTAGGGCTAGGGTTGGGTTGGAATTAGGGTTGTGGTTAGGGTTAGGGGTGTGTTGGGGTTACGGGTGTGTTGGGGTTAGGGTTGTGATTAGGGTTACGGCTACAGTTGGGATAAGGGTTAGGGGTGTGTTGGAGTTAGAATTGAGGGGTTTCCACTGTTTAGGCACATCAGGGGGTCTCCAAACGCAACATGGCGCCACCATTAATTCCAGCCAATCTTGTATTCAAAAAGTCAAATGGTGCTCCCTCACTTCCGAGCCCCGACGTGCACCCAAACAGTGGTTTACCCCCACATATGGGGTACCAGCATACTCAGGACAAACTGCGCAACAATTACTGGGGTCCAATTTCTCCTGTTACCCTTGTGAAAATAAAGAAATGCTTGCTAAAACATCATTTTTGAGGAAAGAAAAATGATTTTTTTATTTTCACGGCTCTGCGTTGTAAACGTCTGTGAAGCACTTGGGGGTTCAAAGTGCTCACCACATAGCTAGATAAGTTCCCTGGGGGGTCTAGTTTCTAAAATGGGGTCACTTGTGGGGGGTTTCTACTGTTTAGGCACACCAGGGGCTCTGCAAACGCAATGTGACGCCCGCAGACCATTCCATCAAAGTCTGCATTTCAAAAGTCACTACTTCCCTTCTGAGCCCCGACGTGTGCCCAAACAGTGGTTTACCCCCACACATGGGGTATCAGCGTACTCAGGAGAAACTGGACAACAACTTTTGGGGTCCAATTTCTCCTGTAACCCTTGGGAAAATAAAAAATTCTGGGCTAAATAATTATTTTTGAGGAAAGAAAACGTATTTATTATTTTCACGGCTCTGCATTATAAACTTCTATGAAGCACTTGGGGGTTCAAAGTGCTCACCACACATCTAGATAAGTTCCTTTCGGGGTCTAGTTTCCAAAATGGGGTCACTTGTGGGGGGTTTCTACTGTTTAAGCACATCAGGGGCTCTGCAAACGCAACGTGACGCCCGCAGAGCATTCCATCAAAGTCTGCATTTCAAAACGTCACTACTTCAATTCCGAGCCCCGGCATGTGCCCAAACAGTAGTTTACCCCCACATATGGGGTATCAGCGTACTCAGGAGAAACTGGACAACAACTTTTGGGATCCAATTTCTCCTGTTACCCTTGGGAAAATAAAAAATTCTGGGCTAAATAATTATTTTTGAGGAAAGAAAACGTATTTATTATTTTCACGGCTCTGCATTATAAACTTCTATGAAGCACTTGGGGGTTCAAAGTGCTCACCACACATCTAGATAAGTTCCTTTCGGGGTCTAGTTTCCAAAATGGGGTCACTTGTGGGGGGTTTCTACTGTTAAGCCACATCAGGGGCTCTGCAAACGCAACGTGACGCCCACAGAGCATTCCATCAAAGTCTGCATTTCAAAATGTCACTACTTCACTTCCGAGCCCCGGCATGTGCCCAAACAGTGGTTTAACCCCACATATGGGGTATCAGCGTACTCAGGAGAAACTGGACAACAACTTTTGGGGTCAAATTTCTCCTGTTACCCTTTGTAAAATAAAAAATTGCAGGCTAAAAGATCATTTTTGAGAAAATATATATTTTTTTTAATTTTCATGGCTCTGCGTTATAAACTTCTGTGAAGCACTTGGGGGTTCAAAGTCCTCACCACACATCTAGATTAGTTCCTTTGGGGGTCTAGTTTCCAAAATGGGGTCATTTCTGGGGGATCTCCAATGTTTAGGCACACAGGGGCTCTCCAAACATGACATGGTGTCCGCTAATGATTGGAGCTAATTTTCCATTTAAAAAGCCAAATGGCGTGCCATCCCTTCCGAGCCCTGCCGTGTGCCCAAACAGTGGTTTACCCCCACATATGAGGTATCGGCGTACTCGGGAGAAATTGCCCAACAAATTTTATGATCCATTTTATCCTACTGCCCATGTGAAAATGAAAAAATTGAGGCGAAAAATTTTTTTTGTGAAAAAAAAGTACTTTTTCATTTTTACAGATCAATTTGTGAAGCACCTGAGGGTTTAAAGTGCTCACTAGGCATCTAAATAAGTTCCTTGGGGGGTCTAGTTTCCAAAATGGGGTCACTTGTGGGGGAGCGCCAATGTTTAGGCACACAGGAGCTCTCCAAATGCGACATGGTGTCCGCTAACGATGGAAATAATTTTTCATTCAAAAAGTCAAATGGCGCTCCTTCCCTTCCGAGCCTTACCATGTGCCCAAACAGTGGTTTACCCCCACATATGAGGTATCGGCGTACTCAGGAGAAATTGCCCAACACATTTTAGGATCCATTTTATCCTGTTGCCCATGTGAAAATGAAAAAATTGAGGCTAAAAGAATTTTTTTGTGAAAAAAAAGTACTTTTTCATTTTTACGGATCAATTTGTGAAGCACCTGGGGGTTCAAAGTGCTCACTATGCATCTAGATAAGTTCCTTGGGGCGTCTAGTTTCCAAAATGGGGTCACTTGTGGGGGAGCTCCAATTTTTAGGCACACGGGGGCTCTCCAAACGTGACATGGTGTCCGCTATAGAGTGGAGCCAATTTTTGATTCAAAAAGTCAAATGGCGCTCCTTCCCTTCCAAGCCCTGCCGTGCGCCCAAACAGTGGTTTACCCCCACATATGAGGTATCAGCGTACTCAGGACAAATTGGACAACAACTTTCGTGGTTCAGTTTCTCCTTTTACCATTGGGAAAATAAAAAAATTGTTGCTAAAAGATAATTTTTGTGACTAAAAAGTTAAATGTTCATTTTTTCCTTCCATGTTGCTTCTGCTGCTGTGAAGCACCTGAAGGGTTAATAAACTTCTTGAATGTGGTTTTGAGTACCTTGAGGGGTGCAGTTTTTAGAATGGTGTCACTTTTGGATATTTTCAGCCATATAGACCCCTCAAACTGACTTCAAATGTGAGGTGGTCCCTAAAAAAAATGGTTTTGTAAATTTCGTTGTAAAAATGACAAATCGCTGGTCAAATTTTAACCCTTATAACTTCCTAACAAAAAAAAATTTTGTTTCCAAAATTGTGCTGATGTAAAGTAAACATGTGGGAAATGTTATTTATTAACTATTTTGTGTCACATATCTCTCTGGTTTAACAGAATAAAAATTCAAAATGTGAAAATTGCGAAATTTTCAAAATTTTCGCCAAATTTCCGTTTTTATCACAAATAAACGCAGAATTTATTGACCTAAATTTACCACTAACATGAAGCCCAATATGTCACGAAAAAACAATCTCAGAACCGCTAGGATCCGTTGAAGCGTTCCTGAGTTATTACCTCATAAAGGGACACTGGTCAGAATTGCAAAAAACGGCAAGGTCTTTAAGGTCAAAATAGGCTGGGTCATGAAGGGGTTAAAGATTTTTCTGTATTTTCATGACTTAGAAAATTGAAGGCACTGAAGGCATCAAAACTATGAATTATCACATGTGGGATTATATATTTAACAAAAAAGTGTGAAACAACTGAAATTATGTCTTATATTCTAGGTTCTTCAAAGTAGCCACCTTTTGCTTCGATGACTGCTTTGCATATTCTTGGCATTCTCTTGATGAGCTTCAAGAGGTAGTCACCGGGAATGGTCTTCCAACAATCTTGAAGGAGTTCCAAGAGATACTTAGCACTTGTTGGCCCTTTTGCCTTCACTCTGCGGTCCAGCTCACCCCAACCCATCTCGATTGGGTTCAGGTCTGAAGACTGTGGAGGCCAGGTCATCTGGCGTAGCACCCCATCACTCTCCTTCTTGGTCAAGTAGCCCTTACACAGCCTGGAGGTGTGTTTGGGGTCATTGTCCTGTTGAAAAATAAATGATGGTCCAACTAAAACGCAAACTGGATGGAGACTGGTGGTCTCATTAAAAAACTGATGGGTACCTGACCTCCCTGTCCAAATGTGAACACTTACCGAATATTACCGTCATATTTGACGTGTTTTGGCACGATAGAGTGCAACTTTTTTTTGTATATTATATATGGAGGTAGCTGCTCCTGGTATGCACCTATTCACACTAGTTTGGATGTGCCAGTCTTTTTTCTGTCATTTCTATGTTAGCTTATTGACTGCGCACTCCTCCCTTCACCATCTGGTTTTTAATTACATCTATTCACACTTGGTTCCGGCCAACCCATATGTAGGCTTTGCTGAGAGAGGTGCCCATATTCACCCAAGCTTGCAGACATTAGCCTTCGGTAAGTGTTCACATTTGGACAGGGAGGTCAGGTACCCATCAGTTTTTTAATGAGACCACCTTGACGATGGTTGATGGGCTCACACTATTTGGCCAAATTCTGTGCTAAGCATCTCAAAAATTTTTTTTCCTAATGTTCAAAAAGCAAGTTTGCAATTCATATTTCATGTATTTCATATTTGATGTGTTTTGGCATGATAGAGTGCAACCTTTTTTTGTATATTGTACAATTTTCATAGTCATGAAAATACAGAAAAATATTTAAATGAGAGGGTGTGTGTTATGGCTGGCAATCAGGCAACACAGCGTGCAGTAATCAGCGCACATACAGAGATCTGGCAATAACCCAAAACAATAGGACGAGCTCTGAGACGTGGAATCTCTGTAGACTGCAGTACCTGATCTATCCTCACACAACTGGAAGCAGCAGTGGATTGCGCCTATCAACTACCTATGCAACTCGGCACTGCCTGAGGAGCTGACTAGCCTGAAGATAGAAATACAAGCCTGACTTACCTCAGAGAAATACCCCAAAGGAATAGGCAGCCCCCACATATAATGACTGTTAGCAAGATGAAAAGACAAACGTAGGAATGAAATAGATTCAGCAAAGTGAGGCCCGATATTCTAGACAGAGCGAGGATAGCAAAGAGAACTATGCAGTCTACAAAAAACCCTAAAACGAAAACCACGCAAAGGGGCAAAAAGACCCACCGTGCCGAACTAACAGCACGGCGGTGCACCCCTTTGCTACTCAGAGCTTCCAGCAAAAGATAATAACAAGCTGGACAGAAAAAACAGAAAACAAACTAGAAGCACTTATCTAGCAGAGCAGCAGGCCCAAGGAAAGATGCAGTAGCTCAGATCCAACACTGGAACATTGACAAGGAGCAAGGAAGACAGACTCAGGTGGAGCTAAATAGCAAGGCAGCCAACGAGCTCACCAAAACACCTGAGGGAGGAAGCCCAGAGACTGCAATACCACTTGTGACCACAGAAGTGAACTCAGCCACAGAATTCACAACAGTACCCCCCCCTTGAGGAGGGGTCACCGAACCCTCACCAGAACCCCCAGGCCGACCAGGATGAGCCACATGAAAGGCACGAACAAGATCTGGGGCATGGACATCAGAGGCAAAAACCCAGGAATTATCTTCCTGAGCATAACCCTTCCATTTGACCAGATACTGGAGTTTCCGTCTAGAGACACGAGAATCCAAAATCTTCTCCACAATATACTCCAATTCCCCCTCCACCAAAACAGGGGCAGGAGGCTCCACAGATGGAACCATAGGTGCCACGTATCTCCTCAACAACGACCTATGGAATACATTATGTATGGAAAAGGAGTCTGGGAGGGTCAGACGAAAAGACACCGGATTGAGAATCTCAGAAATCCTATACGGACCAATAAAACGAGGTTTAAATTTAGGAGAGGAAACCTTCATAGGTATATGACGAGAAGATAACCAAACCAGATCCCCAACACGAAGTCGGGGTCCCACACGGCGTCTGCGATTAGCGAAAAGCTGAGCCTTCTCCTGGGACAAGGTCAAATTGTCCACTACCTGAGTCCAGATCTGCTGCAACCTGTCCACCACATAATCCACACCAGGACAGTCCGAAGACTCAACCTGTCCTGAAGAGAAACGAGGATGGAACCCAGAATTGCAGAAAAATGGAGAGACCAAGGTAGCCGAGCTGGCCCGATTATTAAGGGCGAACTCAGCCAACGGCAAAAATGACACCCAATCATCCTGGTCAGCGGAAACAAAACATCTCAGATATGTTTCCAAGGTCTGATTGGTTCGTTCGGTCTGGCCATTAGTCTGAGGATGGAAGGCCGAGGAAAAAGATAGGTCAATGCCCATCCTACCACAAAAGGCTCGCCAGAACCTCGAGACAAACTGGGAACCTCTGTCAGAAATAATATTCTCAGGAATGCCATGTAAACGAACCACATGCTGGAAGAACAAAGGCACCAAATCAGAGGAGGAAGGCAATTTAACCAAGGGCACCAGATGGACCATTTTAGAAAAGCGATCACAGACCACCCAAATGACAGACATCTTTTGAGAAACGGGAAGGTCAGAAATGAAATCCATCGAAATATGTGTCCAAGGCCTCTTCGGGACCGGCAAGGGCAAAAGCAACCCACTGGCACGTGAACAGCAGGGCTTAGCCCTAGCACAAATTCCACAGGACTGCACAAAAGCACGCACATCCCGTGACAGAGATGGCCACCAGAAGGATCTAGCAACCAACTCCCTGGTACCAAAGATTCCTGGATGACCGGCCAGCACCGAACAATGAAGTTCAGAGATAACTTTACTAGTCCACCTATCAGGGACGAACAGTTTCTCGGCCGGACAACGATCAGGTTTATTAGCCTGAAATTTCTGCAACACTCTCCGCAAATCAGGGGAGATGGCAGACACAATGACTCCTTCCTTGAGGATACTCGCCGGCTCAGATAACCCCGGAGAGTCGGGCACAAAACTCCTAGACAGAGCATCCGCCTTCACATTTTTAGAGCCCGGAAGGTATGAAATCACAAAATCAAAACGAGCAAAAAATAACGACCAACGGGCCTGTCTAGGATTCAAGCGCTTGGCAGACTCAAGATAAGTAAGGTTCTTATGATCAGTCAAAACCACCACGCGATGCTTAGCACCCTCAAGCCAATGACGCCACTCCTCGAATGCCCACTTCATGGCCAGCAACTCTCGGTTGCCCACATCATAATTACGCTCAGCAGCAGAAAATTTCCTGGAAAAGAAAGCACATGGTTTGAACACTGAGCAACCAGAACCTCTCTGTGACAAAACCGCCCCTGCACCAATCTCAGAAGCATCAACCTCGACCTGGAACGGAAGAGAAACATCAGGTTGACACAACACAGGGGCACAGCAAAAACGACGCTTCAACTCCTGAAAAGCTTCCACGGCAGCAGAAGACCAATTAACCAAATCAGCACCCTTCTTGGTCAAATCGGTCAATGGTCTGGCAATGCTAGAAAAATTACAGATGAAGCGACGATAAAAATTAGCAAAGCCCAGGAATTTCTGCAAACTCTTTAGAGATGTCGGCTGAGTCCAATCCTGGATGGCCTGAACCTTAACCGGATCCATCTCGATAGTAGAAGGGGAAAAGATGAACCCCAAAAATGAAACTTTCTGCACACCGAAGAGACACTTTGATCCCTTCACGAACAAGGAATTAGCACGCAGTACCTGGAAAACCATTCTGACTTGCTTCACATGAGACTCCCAATCATCTGAGAAGATCAAAATGTCATCCAAGTAAACAATCAAGAATTTATCCAGATACTCACGGAAAATGTCATGCATAAAAGACTGAAAAACAGATGGAGCATTGGCAAGTCCGAACGGCATCACCAGATACTCAAAATGACCCTCGGGCGTATTAAATGCCGTTTTCCATTCATCTCCCTGCCTGATTCTCACCAGATTATACGCACCACGAAGATCAATCTTAGTAAACCAACTAGCCCCCTTAATCCGAGCAAACAAGTCAGAAATCAATGGCAAGGGATACTGAAACTTAACAGTGATCTTATTAAGAAGGCGGTAATCAATACACGGTCTTAGCGAACCATCCTTCTTGGCTACAAAAAAGAACCCTGCTCCCAATGGTGACGACGATGGGCGAATATGTCCCTTCTCCAGGGACTCCTTCACATAACTGCGCATAGCGGTGTGTTCAGGTACGGACAAATTAAATAAACGACCCTTAGGGAATTTACTACCAGGAATCAAATCGATAGCACAATCACAATTCCTATGCGGAGGAAGGGCATCAGACTTGGACTCTTCAAATACATCCTGAAAGTCCGACAAGAACTCTGGGATGTCAGAAGGAATGGATGACGAAATAGACAAAAATGGAACATCACCATGTACTCCCTGACAACCCCAGCTGGTTACCGACATAGAGTTCCAATCCAATACTGGATTATGGGTTTGTAGCCATGGCAACCCCAACACGACCACATCATGCAAATTATGCAGTACCAAAAAGCGAATAACTTCCTGATGTGCAGGAGCCATGCACATGGTCAGCTGGGCCCAGTACTGAGGCTTATTCTTGGCCAGAGGTGTAGCATCAATTCCTCTCAACGGAATAGGACACCGCAAAGGCTCCAAGAAAAATCCACAACGTTTAGCATAATCCAAATCCATCAGATTCAGGGCAGCGCCTGAATCCACAAACGCCATGACAGAATATGATGACAAAGAGCACATTAAGGTAATGGACAAAAGGAATTTGGACTGTACAGTACCAATAACGGCAGAGCTATCGAACCGCCTAGTGCGTTTAGGACAATTAGAAATAGCATGAGTAGAATCACCACAATAGAAACACAGTCTGTTCAGACGTCTGTGTTCGTGCCGTTCTACTTTAGTCATAGTCCTGTCGCACTGCATAGGCTCAGGCTTACTCTCAGACAATACCGCCAGATGGTGCACAGATTTACGCTCGCGCAAGCGACGACCGATCTGAATGGCCAAGGACATAGACTCATTCAAACCAGCAGGCATAGGAAATCCCACCATTACATCCTTAAGAGCTTCAGAGAGACCCTTTCTGAACAAAGCCGCTAGTGCAGATTCATTCCACAGAGTGAGTACTGACCATTTTCTAAATTTCTGACAATATACTTCTACATCATCCTGACCCTGGCATAAAGCCAGCAGATTTTTCTCAGCTTGATCCACTGAATTAGGCTCATCGTAAAGCAATCCCAGCGCCTGGAAAAATGCATCAACATTACTCAATGCAGAATCTCCTGGTGCAAGAGAAAACGCCCAGTCCTGTGGGTCGCCGCGCAAAAAAGAAATAATAATCAAAACCTGTTGAATAGGATTACCAGAAGAATGAGGTTTCAAGGCCAAAAATAGCTTACAATTATTTCTGAAGCTCAGGAACTTAGTTCTGTCACCAAAAAACAAATCAGGAATCGGAATTCTTGGTTCTAGCATCGATTTCTGATCAATAGTATCTTGAATCTTTTGTACATTTACAACGAGATTATCCATTGAGGAGCACAGAGCCTGAATATCCATGTCCACAGCTGTGTCCTGAAGCACTCTAATGTCTAGGGGAAAAAAAAGACTGAAGACAGAGCTAAGAAAAAAAAATGATGTCAGGATTTCTTTTTTCCCTCTATTGGAAATCATTGAATGGCTCCTTGTACTGTTATGGCTGGCAATCAGGCAACACAGCGTGCAGTAATCAGCGCACATACAGAGATCTGGCAATAACCCAAAACAATAGGACGAGCTCTGAGACGTGGAATCTCTGTAGACTGCAGTACCTGATCTATCCTCACACAACTGGAAGCAGCAGTGGATTGCGCCTATCAACTACCTATGCAACTCGGCACTGCCTGAGGAGCTGACTAGCCTGAAGATAGAAATACAAGCCTGACTTACCTCAGAGAAATACCCCAAAGGAATAGGCAGCCCCCACATATAATGACTGTTAGCAAGATGAAAAGACAAACGTAGGAATGAAATAGATTCAGCAAAGTGAGGCCCGATATTCTAGACAGAGCGAGGATAGCAAAGAGAACTATGCAGTCTACAAAAAACCCTAAAACGAAAACCACGCAAAGGGGCAAAAAGACCCACCGTGCCGAACTAACAGCACGGCGGTGCACCCCTTTGCTACTCAGAGCTTCCAGCAAAAGATAATAACAAGCTGGACAGAAAAAACAGAAAACAAACTAGAAGCACTTATCTAGCAAAGCAGCAGGCCCAAGGAAAGATGCAGTAGCTCAGATCCAACACTGGAACATTGACAAGGAGCAAGGAAGACAGACTCAGGTGGAGCTAAATAGCAAGGCAGCCAACGAGCTCACCAAAACACCTGAGGGAGGAAGCCCAGAGACTGCAATACCACTTGTGACCACAGAAGTGAACTCAGCCACAGAATTCACAACAGGTGTGTCCAAACTTTTGGTCTGTACTGTATATATATATATATATATATATATATATATATAATTATAAAATGTTGTTAGAATAGAAATAAATTTTACCTCAGGGATCAAAACCTCAAAGATAAACCGGGTCTGATCGCCATGCATCAGGTTTTTCGTTTTGCTGCTCTTTTTCACACAGATTGCCTGCAAGTGGCTCGTCATCAGTTCTATCTGCTGTTCATCTTCAATATAGGTGTCTAGGCAGTTTATGTGGCGTTTTGAAGACTGAAACTTTTTTAGCCATTGTGACTTTTTCTTCCCTTCCAAGATGTCTATAAGGTGATTTTCGGCCTCTTTAGCATTCACTATGAACGCCACTAGTTTTTCATTTGCACGGTCCCTGGCTGCCCGCGATCGATCTGGAAGCTGCTTCCTGCTCCACTGTGGGTTATTGTTGAACATGTCTTGCTGAGTTTCTGCTATTTCAGGGAACTTTAGTTCTCTTTTGTCACCTTCCACTTCTCTCCGTACAGGCAAACCTAAAATACAGAGCACAACGCCAATTGCAGAACTGAAATGTGTCATCCAGGCTTGCTACGGATGAAAAAACCATAAGCACAACAGTTTATTAGATGGTGCAAAAGTAGGTTCCCAATCCGTGCTAGATCAGTAAAGTAAACCGATATGGACATGACAAGTGGAGTATGCCGCGTTGCACCATATCTCATACTTCTTCTGGAAAAGGTTCAACTGACCCCTGATCCTATTCTCTATATAAGCTATGCTGTTTTATCTTCCAGGGGCAGCGATTACCATGAGCAACTTCACCTTTCTATACTTTATAGTGCAGTCGGTTCACTGAGGAAGGTCTAAGTGATCGAAAAGTTTGTTTAAATCCAACTACTGTACGTGGATCTTGTTAAATATTTCACTTCAGCATTTTGTTATGTGCAAAGTTTACTTTACTGATCCAGGTTTGTTATGACATGCTTCATAGAAAAAGCAGATGTGGAATGACAAGCACGGGATTAGTGACGTTCTTCCAACAGCGGCAGGTAGATTGCAATTCCACCCACACCTGTTGGGGGCACATGACAGATGACCAAATCACATGTGGGCTCAGCGCTGGAGCCTGCATCAAGGAGGGGGAGGCGACCTATGACATATAGGTATATCACAGGTCATAAAGGTGTTAAAGGGGTTTTCCATCCCTAGTGCACCCAATCACTGATCTGCTCCTGTTACAGAAGGATTTGGGAAAGCAAGGTATTCAGTAAAGAGCTCATCTATGACAATTATTTCATATGAAAGGGACATGTCAAGTATTGGCCAACCCCTAGAATATCAATACTACAATACAATAAAATTGTACACATTGTAGGAGTCTAAACCACTTACTGATATCTGCGTTGCAGAAATCCAGAAACGAACCAGAAAAGGAACCACAGCCTGCAATACAGTAAACAAAATTACATTTACTTTCTACACAACTATCCATTTCATCATATACCCTTCATTCAGGTAAACTTTTTATTAAAAAATACAATAACGAAGAGACAAAAAATGTAACTATCATCTTCAGAGAGCAGGAGTGCTTGAACTGGACAACTATTGGATGTAGCAATCCCAAATGTCAACATCAACCTTTTAACGAGCCTTGCCACATAATTTAGAAGAAGAAAGCAAACCAGAACCTCCATTCGCAGACCGGTGTCTTGTGTTTTTTACCCCTCTTCCATGCAATCAGGACTTTGACAGCGGGTGCAAGTTTCTCCTTGTGGAGAATGCCAAGTTGCATAGGAAGATTGATCAGCCATGCAATGCTCCTCTGGGAAATGAAATTTGGAAATAGCCACCTCACACATTAAAAGCAGTAACATTAGAGCCACATGTTGGAAGTAGTAATCCTAAAAGTCAATGTTGACCCTTTATTGCGCCTTGCCACATGACTTAGGATAAAAAGCCAAACCAGACACTCCATTTGCAGACATGTGTTATTGACTTTCATAGCCTAAGTGACAATCCGGCATAAAGATACTCTCCACAATGAGAAATGTTCCCCCTTAGTCCTCATAGAAAAGGTGGTATGCTTGATTCAAAAGATTGAATACAATCTTAAATATTTAATGACATACTTGATAACCTTGAGCTGATTAAGGCTACGTTCACATTAGCGTTACGCTAATGTGCGTCGCTGTTGCGTCGGCGACGCAGCGGCGACGCGCCCCTATGTTTAACATAGGGGACGCGTGCGTCTTTTTGCACGCGTTTTCCGACACGTGCGTCGTTTTAGACGCTAGCGTCGGACGCAAGAAAACGCTACAAGTTGCATTTTTCTTGCGTCCGATTTCGGCAAAAAACGACGCACGCGTCGCAAAACGCTAATGTGAACGTAGCCTAAGTGCTAATCCACATAGACTGAAGTAGAAGAACATACAATTAATAAACACCCGTTGGCCGACAGCTCTCTCTCCCTACTCCACATTTTCCAGCATTCTTGTGTTTTCAATTAAGAAAGAGAAGTAATCCAATGCCAGACATGACAACAGACACTTATCTTATCGGGAAACAAAAGGGTTGGGCAATGACGTTCAACAAGCATATTCCTTGGTCACCTCATAAAAGTCAGACAATCAAATTCTCTTGCCTAAATGGCGGGTTCACAGGACTTATTTCTAATGTGTATGGAGAAGGAAGGGGGAGGCTTTAGCGTTAAATATAAATGGAGAGAAGACAGATCATCACTGCAGGAAGAGAAACTGGATAAATCATATACTCAAATCTTAAAGGGAACCTGTCACCCCGTTTTTTCAAGATGAGCTAAAAATACCGTTAAATAGGGGCAGAGCTGTGCTTTACATTAGTGTATTTTGTGAGCCTTTATTCCCCACCTATGCTGCCGAAATACCTTTGTAAAGTCGCCGTTTTGGGCTGTCACTCACGCTGGTCAGGTCATATGGGCTTGGTGACAGCGCTGTTTCTCCCCCAGATCTCCGTTGGTGGCGTAGTGGTGTGCGCATGTCCAACTGGCGAATCCACTGTGCAGCTTGAAGGAAAATAGCGCGATCTGCGCTATTCAGCCGTTTATCGGTGGGTGCAGCCATCTTTGTGAGGCCGCGCGTGCGCAGATGGTTCTTCTCGGCTTCCCGGGGCTTCAGGAAAATGGCCGCGGGATGCCGCGCATGCGCAGATGGCGATCGCGGCGGCCATTTTCCTGCAGCCGAGATGCGAACTCGGCGTATATGCATCGCATCTTTTTAGAACGCAGCATATGCCTGTTTACCTTGCGGTGACGCTCCGTCGCTGTAAGGTAAATAACAGGGTCCTATGTATAGGGTGTGGTGATTCCGGATGTGTGCAATGAACACATCCGGAATCACTGCACGTACAGAAGGTGGCGGCGCTTTGGGCGGAGGGGGTTTTCCGCTCCGTCCAAAGTGCCGTCAATCTAGACAGTGGACACGCACCCTTACTGCCCATGGTAAGTAGCAGAACTAGGCCATCTATAATAATTATTTTTATAGCGCCCACATATTTTGCAGCACTTTACAATTTTAGACGGCGCTTAAACAGACAAAGACATTACAGAATAAGCATAACTCAGATATCAAAAGGAGTGAGAGTCCTGCTCGCAGGCTTACAATCACATTCAATAGTCATTTAGGCTATCGCAGGGGTTGATATGCCGAGTAGAAAAAAGCTACTTACCCAAGCGAATTCTGTAGTCTGATATTAGAGAATCACACCAGTCAATAAAATTGCCGAAGTCTTTGCGAGCATTTTCCTTAGAGGATGATAGAATTGAAAGCATAATTATTCACTTTTTAAGGCTAAACCTATGTAGGAACACAAAAGTTATCATAAGTCAAGGGGAGAAAAATAAAGTGGAGTTGTACTGAGACTTCATTATCCTAGAAGGAAAAAAAGTTAACAGTGCTTATTGAGAGAATATCTAATCACAGCCTCTGCTTCTGGTGACACACACAGCATAAATTGTTAAGTGGGTTTACAGTGGTTTAAAGGGAACCTGTGACATAAAAAAACGCTACAAACCTGCAGATATAGGGTTATTCTGCAGGTTAACAGCATTCTGAACCGGTCTGGCGCCTGAATTTAGAACATCACTGCTGGGAGGCAATGAATTTAATTCCTGCCGGCAGCATAGAGTTTTCAGGTGCAGGGGTGACACCGGCACAACTTCAGTCAGAGCTACATTGTTATATTATAATAGTACAAACATAGTAAATAGTGATTTTTTTTTTTTATTTGAACATAATTTTAAGAGTGAAAATATGAGAAGCAAGACACTCATACCTGATGAGAAAATAATTGAAAAGCATAACGCTAATTTCTAAGCCACATGAACGCGATATAAAGAGTAGAAAAATAAATAATAGACCATATGCCGTGTAGTTATTTTATTATTCTTAAATTATGTTGAAATAATAAAAAAAAAATCACTATATTAACTATGTTTGTACTATTATAATAGTCAGGTGCGGTCTTTCATGGACTGGTGAGATTCTTTTTCTGTTTGCCACTGGAGGAAACTCACGCAAACACGGGGAGAACATACAAACTCCTTGCAGATGTTGTCCAAGGTGGGATTTGAACTCAGGACCCCAGCGCTGCACTATACGATATCTGATTTGGATTATAACCCCCTATACATGAACATGTTCTTCTATGGTGCCCTTTCAACATTGGTATCAGTCTTTAATATTTACACAGTATATAGTATATTATTATTTATTTTTCTACTTTTTTTTTTATATCGTGTTCATGTGCCTTAGAAATTTGCATTATGCTTTTCAAATATTTTCTCATCAGGTATGAGTGTCTTGCATCTCATTTTCAATACTCAAATTATGTTTAAAAAAAAAAATCACTATTTACTATGTTTGTGCCTTGCACTTACTCTCAAACAGCTTTCCTATGTGAAGGAAGAGAGGGAGAGAAAATAGATAGTGTACTATTTTTTTTCATTTTCACAAGAGTAACAGGAGAAAATGGACCGCAAAATTTGTTGTTCAATTGCTCCCGAGTACACCATGTGGTGACAAACTGCTCTTTGAACACACTGCAGAGCTCCTAAAGGAAGGAGTGATGTTTTGGAGCATAGACTTTGATGGAATGGTCTGCAGGCGCCATGTTGCGTTTGCACAGCCTCTGATGTGCCTAAACAAACAGTCGAAACCCCTCACAAGTGACCGCATTTTTGGAAACTAGACAACTCAAGGAATTATATAAAAGGCATAATTATAGTAATGCTTTTGGCTTTACTGGTGTATGAATTTATAATGTGGTGTTTGTTATGTGTAAAGGTACCTTCACACTAAACGACGCTGCAGCGATCCAGACAACGATCCGGATCGCTGCAGCGTCGCTGTTTGGTCGCTGGAGAGCTGTCACACAGACAGCTCTCCAGCGACCAACGATGCCGGTAACCAGGGTAAACATCGGGTTACTAAGCGCAGGGCCGCGCTTAGTAACCCGATGTTTACCCTGGTTACCATCCTAAAAGTAAAAAAACAAACGCTTCATACTTACCTTCCGCTGTCTGTCCTCGGCGCTCTGCTTCTCTGTACTGGCTGTGAGCACAGCGGCCGGAAAGCAGAGCGGTGACGTCACCGCTCTGCTTTCCGGCCGCTGTGCTCACAGCCAGAGCAGAGAAGCACAGCGCCGGGGACAGACAGCCAAAGGTAAGTATGAAGCGTTTGTTTTTTTTACTTTTAGGATGGTAACCAGGGTAAACATCGGGTTACTAAGCGCGGCCCTGCGCTTAGTAACCCGATGTTTACCCTGGTTACCAGCGAAGACATCGCTGAATCGGTGTCACACACGCCGATTCATCGATGTCAGTGGGAGAGCCAGCGACCAAAGAAAGTGCTGGCCCTCTAGCCCCGACCAACGACATCACAGCAGGATTCTGATCGCTGCTGCGTGTCAAACTAAACGATATCGCTAGCGAGGACGCTGCAACGTCACGGATCGCTAGCGATATCGTTTAGTGTGAAGGTACCTTAAGTTGTGCAGACTACATCAGATTATAAAAGCTTGTTGCGTTAATAAGGTTAAACAAAATTTTATGGATGTGTTAAACACTTTCAAGCAATCCTTAATGCAAATCCCAGGTTTTTCTGGGCATAAGAGTAAATTGAGAAACTTCATATTCACCTCTTGGAGCATACTCTGAACCTTTAGGCCGGGGTCACACTTGCGAGTTCAATGCGAGAAACTCGCGCAAGTCTCTCGAATCAGTACCCGGCACTGCCGCCGGCATTCAGGACCGGAGTGTGCGGCTGCATGTATTTCTATGCAGCTCAATGCTCCGGTCCCGAGTGCCGGGACTTGATGCGTGAGTTTCTCGCATTGAACTCGCAAGTGTGACCCCGGACTTATAGTGTTCTTTCCTTCCTCACAGGTTGAGGAACATCACCAGGAAAGCACTGACCTGGTAGAATATGAGCACCAACAGTTTCAGAAGTACTGGGACCCTCACCTTCCTGACTGCCAAAAATTAGGGCCTTGATGACTACCTCCTGAAACTCAAGGAAGCATTGTACAGTGCCATCTGTATGAAGTGCACGGCCAGCCTTATGTACTATACTTTTGCTTTCCGCATGGCACTATATGGTCTGAGGACCTGCTCTGAGAGATCTACATGTGTCATGAATGTATTATAATCTAGGATACAATCTGGCTTTGGGATCTCTGTTGTCGTACCTTGGACAGTGACAAGGGATTGGTTATCATGGTGTATGGTGGTAAAGATAAGAATAATGTGGAGAAAGACTTGGGTTTCCATGCGGGGGCTGGGTCTCTCTGACCTTTCCCGACACCTGCGCACTGCAGTACTTTCATCTGCCCACAACAGGAGCGCCGATGCCGGAGAGCAATGAAGCAGGAGGGCGGTGTCGCAAGAAGATGGAAGGCAGTGGACCCGGACCTGCGACACCCATCGGACCGGACCGCACAGGACCGCCCCCGGGTGAGTATAATATAACTTATTTTTCTTCAACTAGACTGGGGGCTTATCTACAGCATTATAGAATGCTGTAGCTAAGCCCTGAAAGGCGGTGGCCGCATCTTATAGCGACAAAATCTGCTGACAGGTTCCCTTTAAATCAAACGTCCTTTATTGTCCAGCAACTGCACACATTAAATTGCTCACCTCCGGATCACAGCCAGGAACAGGTAAATAAAGACTAGTGCTGCTGGCACTTGCACCCCTGTAAGGTTCTCGGGTGCTAATATGTTTGCCCACGTCGCTGGCTCTGGTCTGTGTTAGATTAACACAGGCATACATCCACAGCACATTTAGCTCTGCTACGTGTTAACTACAAACACAAACCGACACACCCAAACCTTAACTGCAGGTTTAAATGAAAATCGTGGTCATGGGCCATCCCACTACTATCCTATACATATGTCCAAAAATAAAAACCCAATATAGGTTTTCCTAAATTGACTAGGTCAAATAACTTGACCCAATCCATCCTTTTATTCTGCATGGTAACCACTGCCGTGACCGTGATTACAATGCACTCCAGCTGGTTCAATATGCTTCTACGTGCATTTTGCGGATACATAACGTCCCTTACATACGATAACCATCACTGTCTCACACCATATACAAGTGTAGGGGTTTCCGCTGTTTTGCCACCTCAGGGGCTCTGCAAACGTGGCATTATGTACAAAATCTGTTCCAGCCAAATTTGAACGCTTTCTCTTCTCAGCCCTGTCGTCTGTGAAAACAGCAATTCTACTTATGGGATATACAGAGAATAAAAATTGCTAATTTTTCAGCATTTTTTACCAAATTTCTGATACTTTCATAAAAAAATAAGAGCACATTTGTAACCTAAATTTATCACCAACACTGTCACAAAAACAATCTCAAAATCATTGGAGTGAAGTTGAAGAATTCCAGAGTTGTTACCACCAAGGATGAGAAGAATTGAAAAATAGGTCTCGGTCCTTAAAAGGAATTTGTCACTAGGTTTTCACTACCATATCGGTGGGCAGCATGATGTATGGGCAGAGACCCTGATTCTATTGATTTATCACTTACTGAGCTGCTTGACGCAGATTTGATAGAATCGCCGTTTTATCTGTTGCAGATCTACCACTTCTTTGAATGCTGCGCTCTGTATAGCACCGTCCACAACACAGACAGATTTAGGTGTAAATTCTTCATATTCAGAAATATTCCAATCAAAAGTGAGGTAATAAAGAGCTCATGAATATGGAGGTTTATATGGCAGCATATTTAGTAATTTTATCACAACCCCACTTTGCAGTCCAATCAGGATCCCTGTGCTCAGACAGCATCCCCTGTGCTCAGGGATGTCATGCGCTGCTTACAAGCTGAAGGACAGCTACCGGAATACTCACTGCTCTCCACGCCGGGACTATGTGCATGGAGAGCAGTGAGTATTCATTGCTATCCCTGCCGAAGGCACGCCGCCGAAAAGTGCATAGGGGAAGTGGCACCATAAGCATGGTGAGGTAAGATATGTTTATTACATCCATTACATCAATGTAGGATAATATGGTCTTCACATTTATGCTCCAGCATTCTATCCAATGTGTATTGCAGGCACTTTAGCCGTAATTTTTAGGGTTATGGTAATATAGTCAATACACTATATAATTTTTTCTAATCTCTGGATATAAGTTTTATTTATGTTGGTACTTATTTGTGCATTTTCAATTTTTGACTACATTGTCTATTAGCATGACATCTTGTTTTTGCCTGCCATCTGGTGGTGCCACTTACTTTTTTTGGCTCATCACCTTGCACTATATTGTCACTTTTTTAACACGGTTTGTCTTTTAAATTATTTTTAATAAAGTATTGTACTTTCATTGTTCATCTTACGCCTCTCCTTATGTGCTCTCTTAGTAATGAAAAGGGATCAGCCCGACTCCCTCATTACAAAGCCGATAAGTAAACACAAACACACACATTGTCACCAGCCTATGTAGGAGCATTAACAGAACAAACATACATAGGCTGTAACCAAACAGCAACTGTTAATTTTAAAGAAAAAAAAAAATGGAGTGGGCTTCCGTGTAATTTTAACAACCAGCAGAGGGAAAGAAGAAGCCCGTTCTTAATATTCTGGGAAGGAGCCAATAGCCATAAAGGATCCCAGGCTATTAATATCAGCTTACAACTGTTTGCTTAAGGTACCTTCACACTCAGCGACGCTGCAGCGATACCGACAACGATGTCGATCGCTGCAGCGTCGCTGTTTGGTCGCTGGAGAGCTGTCACACAGACAGCTCTCCAGCGACCAACGATCCCGAAGTCCCCGGGTAACCAGGGTAAACATCGGGTTACTAAGCGCAGGGCCGCGATTAGTAACCCGATGTTTACCCTGGTTACCAGCGTAAAAGTAAAAAAAACAAACACTACATACTTAACTACCGCTGTCTGTCCTCGGCGCTGTGCTTCTCTGCACTCCTCCTGCACTGGCTGTGAGCGTCGGTCAGCTGGAAAGCAGAGCGGTGACGTCACTGCTCTGCTTTCCGGCTGCTGTGCTCACAGCCAGTGCAGGAGGCGTGCAGAGAAGCAGAGCGCCGGGGACAGACAGCGGTAGGTAAGTATGTAGTGTTTGTTTTTTTTACTTTTACGCTGGTAACCAGGGTAAACATCGGGTTACTAAGCGCGGCCCTGCGCTTAGTAACCCGATGTTTACCCTGGTTACCAGTGAAGACATCGCTGGATCGGTGTCACACACGCCGATCCAGCGATGTCAGCGGGAGATCCAGCGACGAAATAAAGTTCTGGACTTTCCCCAGCGACCAACGATCTCCCAGCAGGGGCCTGATCGTTGGTCGCTGTCACACATGACGATTTCCTTAACGATATCGTTGCTACGTTACAAAAAGCAACGATATTGTTAACGATATCGTTATGTGTCATGGTACCTTTAGACTTTACTGGCTAGTTTACAGGGGGACCCCAGAAAAAATAAATAAATAAATCGACATAGGGTCCCCCTATAAAATCTAGCCAGCTCTCAGCCACCCCAGAAAACACACATCTATAAGATGTGCCGATTCTGGTACTTAGCCTCGCTCTTCCCACTTGCCTTGTAGTGGTGGCAGGTGGTGTCCATATTTGTGGGGATGAGGTCACCTTTGTATTGTCAGGTGACATCAAGCTTACAGGTTAGTAATGGAGAGGCATCTATAAGACACCTATCCATTACTAACCCCACAGTGATATAGTATAAAACACAAACAGAATAAAGTCCTTTATTTGAAATAATGATACAGACTCCTTTATTGAATCTACATTAAACCATAGTTACTGAACGCCTAATCCACCGAAGCCAAAGTCTACTGCAACAAAAATAATAAACCACAATATTCCTCACCTGTCTGCCGAGAAGATAATCCATAATGTCCCACGACGATCCTGATCAATTTGAGAGCAGGGACATCAGCCGGCGATACACCGACAGGAGGTAATCGCTCCCGCAGTGTATAGCACTGAGCTGCCGTGAGAGAGTTCACTGGAGTTTATCAGCTGATCAGCTCTGGTGATCTCCCTTACGGCACCACTGCTGCGTGGGAAAGTTCTCATTCACCCGTGCCGTAAGTGAGAGCATCGGAGCTGATCAGCTGATAAACTCCAGTGAACTCTCTCACGGCAGCTCAGTGATACACTGACAGGAGGTAATTGCTCCCGCAGTGTTATCTATGGGGGCCAGGTAGAGCAGTCACATCTCCACATATCTAGATAAATTCCTTGAGGGGTCTAGTTTCCAAAATGGTGTCGCTTGTGGAAGGGATTCCACTGTTTACGTTTAGGTGAGCACTTTGAACCCCCAGGTGCTTCACAGAAGCTTACAACGTTGAAAAGATATATTTTTCTCACAAAAATGTTGTTTTACCTTCAAATGTTTTCTATTTCACAAGCACAGCAGGAGAAAATAGACCCCAAAATTTGTTTTGTAATTTCTCCTGACTACACCAATGCCCTATATGTGGTCGAAAACTACTTTTGAGGCACAGTGCAAGGCTCAGAAGAAGAAAAATAGCCATATTGCGAGTTCAGATTTTGCTGGAATGGTTTGAGGGTGCCATGTCACTTGGCAGAGCCCCCGAGGTGCCAGAACGGCGGAAAACCCCCGTATGTGACCTTACTTTACAAACTACACCCCCACTGAATTCATCTAGGAGACTAGTGATCATATTGACACCACATGAACCTCACAGAATTTTATTCCATTAGGTGGTGAAGAAAGAATAAATTACATTTTTGGAATTAGTCCTCTTTCAGACTTTTGTGGGTCCGGTACGTGTGGTGACAGTTTTCAGATGTACTGGAGACACACATGTAGACCCATTCAAGTGAAAGGGTCTGTGCACATGTCAGTGTGTTTCCACGGACCGTGTGTCCGTGGGCAAAACATGCCGACATGTCTGTTTTTTAACAGCAGTACAGTCCCCAAAACGTCCTGAACATGTGCATCTTCAGGATGCACATAGCGGTGAATATAATGGTGGAGGACAGAACCACCGACTCATTCCACCAGTCAGCGTGTGATGACGTGATGACGTCTGCTGTGCGTAGAGTCAGTGCACACAGCAAAGACCGGAGCAGAGTGCCGGGGAACGGGAGCGAGGTGTTTTCTTTTCTCCTTTTTTAATATGTATGTGGGATTGGTGTCCATATATAGAGGGATATATGATGTCTGATACTGTATATAAGGGGTATGTGATGGCTCATACTGTATATAGGGGGTATGTGATGGCTCATACTGTATATAGGGGGTATGTGATGGCTCATACTGTATATAGGGTGCTATGTGGAAAATCTTGCTGTATATATAGAGGCTATGTGAAGGCTTCTGCTGTCTGAATAAGAGGATTATTCAGCAAATACACATTCAAGATATTCAGCCATTACAAATATACTCCAAGACATGAATTATTTCATCATAAAACAGTTGGATCTGAAAAGTCACTGACTTTTGCAAATAAAACTTACCAGAAACTGCTGCTTTTCTGGACAGTCATAATGTTTTATGGTTCGTAGTGAAACTTTAAAGCTATAGAATGAAAATAAAATCGGTCTTTAGATTTAAAACTTTAGGAAATTACAAAAGCAATAAAAATAAAAATTAAAAGCGGCTCGGAACAATGTACGGTTAGCATTGGGTAGAGGGGGATACACAACTCAAGGATAAATAGTTGTCTATGATCTCATTCACGCAGACAGCGCTTCTTGTATATGTGATTTTATCATAACTACACTAAGCAGTCCAGCAAGTAACGCATCACTGGAATCAGGATTCCTGCTCTCAGATAAGGTGGTATAAACCTGATGACAGAGGCATACTTCTTGTATACATTTGTATAAATACAGGTATTTAAAAAAAATAAGTTTAACCCTTTTCTGCCATGGACATATTTTGTGTAAACCAAATAAAGTTTATTAAAGGGAACCTGTCAGCAGGATTGTGCTGAGTAACCTACAGTGTCAGGTCGGTGCCATTATACTTTATTAAAATGATACCTTGGTGATGAAATCCATCTTGTGGTTGTTTAATCTTTATTTTCAGTTTTGTGTTAATGATCTGCCCGTGCTCCGTGGCACTTCATGTGGTGCTCTGATTAGCTAATCATAATGTAGACAGACAGCTGACAGGTCACTGAACCCTCAGTAACCTGCCCCCTAGTTTACATAATGAATACCTGTATATACTGAAGAAGAAAACAAAAAACCCTTCAGCAGGCCGGTGTCTGATCAGCAGCATAATCACATGTTTAGTGTCCTAGTAATCACTGTTCTTGATGTTATTGAGCAAGTAAAATTATCGTTGTACTCAGTATAACGGCGCTGACCTGACACTGTCTTTAGGTTACTGAGCACAATCCTGCTGACAGGTTCCCTTTAAGGAGAGATAAAGGATCACATACATTATCAGGAACAAACGTAAACACACTTAGTGCATAGTAGAAACAGTATAATTGGGGAACAGATATAGAGTCTCTGAACAGAATATCGCAAACGATATCTCAGTGGATTCTGCCCACAAACAGAAAATCATATCAAAATCACATAAAGGAAGGTGCAGCCCCAGAAGCACTCCTTCCACTATCTCTGCCTGGTCATTGACCAACTCACCCCCTCACCAACGGTTAAAACTGGTTGTCCACTACTTTACAATTGATGACATATCCTTAGGATAGGTCACCAATGTCTGATCGATCGGCGTGCAATACCTGGCACCCGTGATCAGCTGTTAGCGGTGTCCGCAAGTACTTACTTGCGCTGCTGTCCTTCTTTTGATAGTGGCCGTCGAAGGGTTCTACACATCTGCCTTCTATTGATTTGAAAAGGAGGATGATGTGTAGTACCAAGCCTTGACTACTACCATAAGACGGGCAGCTCCAAAAGTGAGTACGTCCATCTGGCGGCACCTATAACACATGATCGGTGGGGGTGGCGGGTGTAGGATCCTGACTGATCACACATTGATGATCTATCCTAAGAGGACAACCTCTAAGCACTCAGGGGGTTTTCAATCCATTACCCCAAATTTTGGTGAATTCTCCAGGGCACCTTGAGCATATAAATATCTTTTTTTTTGTTTTTAAGAAGAGAATTACCGGTGAGTTCCATTGCAAGATTTTTGGTACTCTTGATGACATCAAATGTTGGGCCACACATTCTGGCTTCAAATAGATTATTCCTGACTGAGGTTTTATCTACAGTCCTTTGGAATTGTTCAGAGTAAATAAATAGTAGACAAGTCTTAAGGTACCGTCACACAGTGCCATTTCGATCGCTACGACGGTACAATTCGTGACGTTCCAGCGATATCGTTATGATATCGCTGTGTCTGACACGCAGCAGCGATCAGGGATCCTGCTGAGAATCGTACGTCGTAGCAGATCGTATGGAACTTTCTCTTGTCGCTGGACCTCCCGCTGTCATCGCTGGATCGGTGTGTGTGACACCTATCTAGCGATGCGATCTAGCGATGCGTTCGCTTGTAACCAGGGTAAACATCGGGTTCCTAAGCGCAGGACCGCGCTTAGTAACCCGATGTTTATCCTGGTTACCAGCGTAAATGTAAAAAAAAAAAAACACTACATACTTACATTCCGGTGTCCGTCAGGTCCCTTGCCGTCTGCTTCCCGCACTCACTGACTGCTGGCCGTAAAGTGAAAGCAGAGCACAGCGGTGACGTCACCGCTGTGCTGTGCTTTCACTTTACGGCCGGCAGTCAGTGAGTGCGGGAAGCAGACGGCAAGGGACAGACACCGGAATGTAAGTATGTACTGTTTGTTTTTTTTTACGCTGGTAACCAGGGTAAACATCGGGTTACTAAGCGCGGTCCTGCGCTTAGTAACCCGATGTTTACCCTGGTTACCCGGGGACCTCGGCATCGTTGGTCGCTGGAGAGCTGTCTGTGTGACAGCTCCCCAGTGACCACACTACGATTTACCTACGATCACGGCCAGGTCGTATCGCTGGTCGTGATCGTAGGTAAATCGTATAGTGTGACGGTACCCTTAGGGTCATCTGTGATGGGGATTCCCATGTGATCATACAGAATCTAAACCACTTGGGCCCAGTATCCCTTAATCTCCAAGCACTCCCATAGAAGGTGAAAAGACATTTCCATGTGACATTTGGAGGCACGCATCTGGGAATTCAGCTTGTATCCTGTGCATTCTGGATGTGGTGTAATACGTATGGTGAAATATATATAATTGTGTGGCTCTTTCAGTATAGTTAGGAAAACATGTTTAGGGACTTCCCAATGGAGGTCCCAGTGCTCATCGCTTATTGTTCCTAAATCATCTCCCAGTTGCTTCTCGTTAGGACATATAGTGGTTTCGTGGCTGTGGCAAATTTTAGTTGACACTTAGACTCTTAAAAGAACATTAGGAAAAAACTTTTGGTTTTTGTTGCCATAGCAGAATGAAGGCTTGTTTCATGCAAGAATAAGTTGAAGGTTTGAATTACACCATTCATTTCACCATGTAACGTATAGAAAAACAGAAAAAAGTTCTAAGTGAAACTTCTGCAATCTCCAGCACTAGCATTGAGAATGAATGGAGAGGAGGTGGACTTGCTTCACCTCTATTTCTTTCAGATTGTTCTCTGTAGAGCCCAGTTCTCTGTATAGGCAAAGGCCCCAGCAATTGCCCCCCCCCCCCCCCCCAGCAGTTGTATTTGTGGTGGTCCAAGCAGTTGGATCCTCAGTAACCATTCTTGGTACAAACCCTTTCTCGACATGCGCCATACATATACGGTGCTGCAGGAAGCGTCTTCCTGCAAACTGCCCTATATGTATGGTACAAATTATTAGTTACAGCTATACATCATAGCTGACACCCCGCAGTAATGCCAAAGATCGGAGAGCGCCAATCATGGGCGTTTATCCTCTCTGATGCTGCCGTCAATAGAAA
Organism: Ranitomeya imitator; assembly: GCF_032444005.1. NCBI lineage: Eukaryota > Metazoa > Chordata > Amphibia > Anura > Dendrobatidae > Ranitomeya > Ranitomeya imitator. The sequence goes on along the minus strand of NC_091282.1, from coordinate 814,690,510 downwards.
CAGAGGCATTCATCCGCTAGTAGAGAGAAAGGGCTCCTTTTCTGCTTTGATCAGCACAACGCGATTGCAATCGCGTCATGCCGATGGTCTCCATGGTGACCCCAAGCTGAAAAATTGCAGTGGGGTCACCCAGGTATGGTGGCCGGAAAGGTCCTGCCAAGGGCAGGATCTAACACGCCTCCTTCTCAATGTCTGACAGTATTAGATCAGTGATCAGACCAGAGAAAGTTAATGTCCCATACTGGGACGAAGATAAAAAAACAAAAAACCTGAAATAAAGTTTGCAAAAATATGTAAAAATAAAAGAGAAAGTGAAAAAAATAAATAATGGAAACACGTTTTACAAATAAAAAAAAACCTTTCTGTAAAAACAATAGTAAAAGTACACAGATTTGGTATTGAAGCATTCTATAAAAATTCTGCAAAAATAAATTTAAAAAATACCAGAAATAGCAGCTTTGTCATACGGATACACAGAACGTAGACTCAAAATTGATAGAAAAAAAAAAAATCATACAAATTTTTTTTTTTAAATTGTATCGATAAAACAATTTTGTCCCATAAGAATCAAACCCTTATAAACCCTGAAAAAAATGTATATAAAAAAAAAAGGTGCAGCTATCAAAGAAGGATAATGGAAAAACAATTGTTTGTAAAAAAATAATTTTACTGTGCAAAAGTAACAGAAAAACATACACTGCTCCAAAAAAATAAAGGGAACACTTAAACAACAGAATAGAATTCCAAGTAAATCAAACTTCTGTGAAATCAAACTGTCCACTTAGGAAGCAACACTGATTGACAATTAATTTCACACGCTGTTGTGCAAATGGAATAAAGGCACGGATGATTGACCTCGTGGAGACCAAAACATCCAACACCGCGGAGACACAATCACGTGTTTCTCAACGCAGTGATCCAGAACACTGCCCCCAAATATGCAAATGCACGTAGAGGAGCTGCGGAGACACCATCACTTGTTTCTCAACACAGGCAGTGAATAGCCAGGCCTTTCCCCGGGAAGGAACAACCAAGGGAAGGGCAGCATCCAATAAAGGAAAACATCCAATAAAGGAAAACCACCTATGCCAAGCATGGTATCCATCCACAGACAGCTGTTTCGGGGGTTTTGCCCCTCATCAGTGTGGAGTAGGAAACTGGCTATCAGGAGCAGTGCCTAGTAGAAAGTCAATCATCCGTGCCTTTATAGACTTTCTACTAGGCACTGCTCCTGATAGCCAGTTTTCTACTCCACACTGATGAGGGGCAGTGGCGTAGGAAAGGGGGTGCGGGGGGGGGGGCGGGCCGCCCCGGGCGGCACAATGCGGGGGGCGGCCGGTGCTGCAGGAGGAGGAAGAAAAAAAAAAAAAAAAAAGACTCGGGCCTTTTAAATCTTCGGGCGGCGCCGTCCGCCGCCAAGACCAGGCTCCCCCCACCCCCCGCTCTAATACTCACCTCTCCTGGTTCCTGCGGCAGCTGCAGCGTCTTCAGCGCCCTCTGACTCTGTGACGTCTCAGGGCAGAGGGAGCGATGACGTCATCACTGTGCGCGCCGCTCAGCCTCTCTGTCCTGAGCGTTGCAGAGCCGGAGAGACGCTGACTGGCTGCACCGGACCTGCGCTAGGAACGGGAGAGGTGAGGATTTTACTTTTTTTTTTCTTTATGTCTGACTCTGTCTGGGGGCAATGCTGGACACACCGGGGCAATACTGGAGACCATGGGGCAGATTGCTGGACACACTGGGGCAATACTGGAGACCCTGGGGCAGATTTCTGGACACATTGAGGCAATTCTGGAGACCCTGGGGCAGACTTCTGGACATACTGGGGCAATGCTGGAGACCCTGGGGCAGATTTCTGGACACTGGGGCAGATTGCTGTGCACACTGGGGCAGATTGCTGTGCACACTGGGGCAGATTGCTGTGCACACTGGGGGCAGATTGCTGTGCACACTGGGGGCAGATTGCTGTGCACACTGGGGGCAGATTGCTGTGCACACTGGGGGCAATGCTGGACATACTGGGGGCAATGCTGGAGACCCTGGGGCAGATTTCTGGACACACTGGGGCAATGCTGGGCACTGGGGCAGATTGCTGGACACACTGGGGCACCCCGAAACAGCTGTCTGTGGATGGATACCATGCTTGGCATAGGTGGTTTTCCTTTATTGGATGTTTTCCTTTATTGGATGCTGCCCTTCCCTTGGTTGTTCCTTCCCGGGGAAAGACCTGGCTATTCACTGCCTGCGTTGAGAAACACGTGATGGTGTCTCCGCAGCTCCTCTACATGCATTTGCATATTTGGGGCAGTGTTCTGGATCACTGCGTTGAGAAACACGTGATGGTGTCTCCGCGGTGTTGGATGTTTTGGTCTCCACGAGGTCAATCATCCGTGCCTTTATAGACTTTCTACTAGGCACTGCTCCTGATAGCCAGTTTCCTACTCCACACTGATGAGGGGCAAAAACCCCCAAACAGCTGTCTGTGGATGGATACCATGCTATTGGATGCTGCCCTTGCCTTGGTTGTTCCTTCCCGGGGAAAGGCCTGGCTATTCACTGCCTGCGTTGAGAAACACATGATGGTGTCTCCACAGCTCCTCTACATGCATGTGCAAATGGAATAGACAACAGATGGAAATTATTGGCAATTATCAAGACACATTCAATAAAGGAGTAGTTCTGCAGGTGGGGTGGGGACCACAGACCACATCTCAGTACCAATGCTTTCTGGCTGATGTTTTGGTCACTTTTGAATGTTGGTTCTGCTTTCACACTCGTGGTAGCATGAGACGGACGGACTCCACAACCCACACAAGTGGCTCAGGTAGTGCATCTCATACAGGATGGCACATCAATGCGAACTGTGGCAAGAAGGTTTGCTGTGTGTCAGCGTAGTGTCCAGAGGCTGGATGCGGTACCAGGAGACAGGCCAGTACACCAGGAGACATGGAGGGGGCCATAGGAGGGCAACAACCCAGCAGCAGGACCGCCTCCTCAGCCTTTGTGCAAGGAGGAACAGAAGGAGCACTGCCAGAGCCCTGCAAAATTACCTCCAGCAGGTCACAAATGTGCATGTGTCTGCACAAATGGCTAAAAACCGACTCCATGAGGATGGTCTGAGTGCTCGACGTCCACAGATGGGGGTTGTGCTCACAGCCCAACACCATGCAGGACGCTTGGCATTTGCCACAGAACACCAGGATTAGCAAATTCGCCACTGGCACCCTGTACTCTTCACAGATGAAAGCAGGTTCACACTGAGCACCTTGTGACAGACGTGACAGAGTCTGGAGATGCGGTGGAGAGCGATCTGCTGCCTGCAACATCTTTCAGCATGACCAGTTTGGCAGTGGGTCAGTAATGGTGTGGGGTGGCATTTCTTTGGAGGGCCGCACAGCCCTCCATGTGCTCACCAGAGGTAGCCTGACTGCCATTATGTACCGATATGAGATCCTCAGACCCCTTGTGAGACCATATGCTGGTGCGGTTGGCCCTGGGGTCCTCCTAATGCAGGACAATGCCAGACCTCATGTGGCTGGAGTGTGTCAGCAGTTCCTGCAAGATGAAGGCATTGAAGATATGGACTGGCCCACCCGTTCCCCAGACCTGAATCCGATTGAACACATCTGGGACATCATGTCTCGCACCATCCACCAACGTCGCGTTGTACCACAGACTGTCCAGGAGTTGGCGGATGCTTTAGTCCAGGTCTGGGCAGAGATCCCTCAGGAGACCAGGATGTGGGATTTTAGTGTTCCTTTTATATTTTTGAGCAGTGTAAAAAAACCCCCTATAGAAATGTAGTATAACTGCAATTCTAATGAAGCAAAGAACAAAGTTGTCTCATCACTTTTACCACACTGAATGACGTTTAAAAAAATAAAAATAAAAACAATTTATGAACTTCTGGTTTTTGATCATTGTCACCAAAGGAAAAAAAAAAAAAAAAAAAGGATTACAAAAAAAATGTTATGCCGTCCAAAATGGTACGAATAAAAACGTCAACTCATCCCAAAAAAACTCGTTCGGTGGGAAAATTAAGTTACAGCCATCAGAAAATGGTGATGCAATAACATAGTTTTTTGCCACTGCTGCAGAGGGAAAAATGCACTTGAAGGGGTTCTCTGGGTCTAACCTAGATAGATAGTTCTTCAATATGAGATTGGTGGGGTCTGACACGAGCACACCCAATTATCAGCTGAAAATGGCTTCGGAACTGGCCGAACCTAAGTTCACTTAGGCTAGATGCACTGTTTCCGTGCACCTAGCCTACAGTACAGGTCTCAACTTATCCAGACGTATACTGTAATGTCCCCATGGCCAACAATTCACCAGATGCAGGATAAAAGAGGGATCTTTCAGCCTCCGTCTGGCATGCACTTATGTACTATATAGGAAAGCGCAGCAGATTACACTTTCCTATAAAAGGAGGACACTGCAAAGATGTATACCATGCAATATAGGTCTCTTTACAGTGGGCCACTATGTTAGACATATGCTTCGGGATCCATCCGAGTGCACACTGATGGGCGCAAATCTCCCGAGTGTATGCACCCAACAGTGTCCACAAGCAGACCTAGGCTTTATTAGGTCGCTGCTGAAGCAATTTCAGCTGATCGAGAGAGATGGTCTGACCCCCACCAATCATATATTGAAATGAATCGTCAATTGTTAGAACCTGGACAACCCTTTTAACAATCTATGCGTCACATGAATCCGGAAGCACAGTCCGGGACTATGCATTGGGAACTAAAATGGCATATTTGCAATTTTCACTCTGCAACATCCAATGTACACTAATTCCTGGAATACGCAAGTGGGATTAAAATAATCAGTGCACCTTAAGAGGATTTCTCAGAGATGAGAGTAATTTGCAAAATAGGGTCACATTTGGGGATTTCTGCTGTTTTCGAAGCTGCAAACGGTGCCCACAAACTACTCTAGGACACTCAGTTTCCCAAATGCCAACTGGCATGGTAAATTTGGGGCTAAAGCAACATTTGAAAAAAGTAATTTTTAAATTTTCATTGTCCAGTACTTTAAAATTTAGCGAAGCACCTATTGGTTCATGTATTCTCACTACACCGCTCTAGCTTTCCTTTGCTGGGGTCTCCATAGTTGGATCACAGTCCTGCTTGGCACTTATTCACATTGAGGTAATTTTTAGTTTCAATATGTTTATTTGAAATTTTTAACATAACATAACAGTACAAATATATTCCTCCAAGTAGAAGAGATAAGTAAATTATTGGTAAGTGCAACACTTATTGAATGGAAGAGTCAATTTAACACAGAATAGGTCAAACATAAAGACATGGGATATACAACACAAATACAGACAAAGGAAAGAAACAACAGGGCTAAGAACTTCATTGCTGTGGGCATAGTTATATGTATAGCACGGAAGGGGGTAGAATATTATAGTACAACACTCAGATGCGCTCGGGTTTTAATCAAAAAGGAATATGCAAGATTGTGTGAATTATAAACAAATAGGGGAGCACCCCTAGATCCCCCGATGATCCACTTTACTATATAGGTAACCGAAACTAACATACGGCTCATACATTTGTGATTATTTACAGGGATAGTGTGAGGGCCTGAGCCAGATGAGCGCCGGAGTCAAGGTCAAGCCAGGGGTTCAAGGTCTTAAAAAAAACATTCCACTCGTCATTCCTGGTAGCTTGAATTCGTTCATACATTGAGGTAATTTTTGACACATTCTAAGGTTTTAATACTAGAGGTTAAGTGTCACGGGGCTACCACAACGGAGAAGAGCCAGAAGACCACAGCGTCTGATTGCTCCTACTCCTGCGCTGAAAAAAAGCACTTCAACTTTTTAAATGGTTATTTCTTTTGGCAGAACAGGGGTTAATCGTCCATGTTGGGAGCTCTGGGAGTCTGAGCTTTCAGCTGAGCTTGGTTAGCCACTCCTATCCCCTATATAATCGGGGCCCTGATTAAAACACATTGTCAGAGCTAGCTTAAGCTTCATTGCTTGTAGGAGAGGTGTTTTTGTAGCTTATATGAGAATGAGTTTGGAGCAGTTATCTGTGACTGTTGCATTGGTTTTTAAGTGTGATAATTCCCTTCCCTCCTCTTTTGTTTTTAACCCATCCTCCACGCACCGGTGCATTCCTCTGTTATATGCGAGTGAATATTTGTATGCCTGGTATTTACAGTTGCCCTTGTTTGCGTTACCTTGTTCGTTAGGTTGGTGTACTGTTGTGTACGGCAGCTCCCCTCTTCCCTGGGTGGGGGATGGGAACAGACGGAGGGCTGATTCAGGAGATAAGGCAAGGGTGAGGCCCCAGCATCTTCACCTTTAGAAGTATCCCGGGGAATAGGGCAAGCTAAGGCGCCCCCTAGTGTTAGGGACCGGGAAGGAGTCCCTGGTGCGGGGGTCACCCGACAGCTGAGTTGTGACATTAAGACTGTTCCGACTGGGTCCACCTTGGAACTGGTGGGATGGCTTTTATGTTTTGTTTTTTTAATCAAAACAGTGTTTATCAAGTACCCCATGTTATTTATGTGCACTATTACTTTTTACTTATACTCCAGTTAATTTCTTTTAGTTTTGCTTTAGTTTCTTGCACTCCATGAATGTAGGAGAGTGGCCTCCCTTTGAGCTTGGCATTACATTTATATAGCTGTCCATTGCCGAGTGTCCATAGTTGATCATGGTCCTGAACGGCCATTGAGATAATTTTCAACACATGGTGTCACGGGATTACCACGACAGTGTGGAGCCAGAAGATAGCAGCGTCTGATTTCTCCTACTCCGGCGTTGAGAAGAAACACTTCTCCTTCATTTTAATGGTGTTTATTCCTTCTGGCAGAACAGGGGTTAATCGGCCATATTGGAAATCTCTGAGCTTGCAGCTGAGCTCAGTTTGCCACTCCTTTCCCCTTTATAATCACAACTCTGATGCAAATCTTGTCAGAGCTAGCATTTGCTGCATGGCTTCAGGAGGGAGAGGTGTTCATATGAGAAGGAGTATTGGAGGAGTTATCTGTGACTGTTGCTTAGTTTGTAAGTGTGGTAATTACCCCATCCTTCTCTATTTTGGTTTAAGCCCCTACCTTCACGCCCCGCACCATTCCTCTGATATATGTGAGTGAATATTTTGTATGCCTGGAGTTTTCTGTTAACCCTTGTTTGCGTTGCCTTGCTTGTCGGGTTGGTGTACTACAGTGCACAGTAGCGCCCCTGTTCCATGGGTGAGGGAAGAGAACAGACAGAAGGCTGACTCAGGAAATAAGGCAAGGGTGAGGCCCCGGCATCTTCACCTTCAGAAGTACCCCAAGGAATAGGGCGAGCTAGGGTGCTCCCTAGAGTTAGGGACAGGGAAGGAGCCCTTGGTCCCAGGTCACCGGACAGCTGTGTCATGACAGAAAAGTTTTAATACTAGAGGTTGGGACCGTCTCGACTGTGGTGGCCTTTACGTTTTTTAATCAAAACAGTGTTTACAATATAGCCCATGTTATTTATATGCACTGTTGCTTTTTACATACTTACAGCAGTTAATATGTTCATTTTGTTTCTATCTTAGGTTTTGTTTACTCAAGGGCCTGTGTGAACATGCTCCTACACTTTGCACATATACGAACTTATACTCTAGTTAATTTCTTTCGGTTTTGCTTAATATTCTATGTGAATTATAGTTCCTGCTTCTGGTGAGAGCGGACGCAGGTTTTAGCTTGATTTACATTGTTATTATTCAATGATCATTGGGATATATCTTAATTATTTGTCAAGATTTGTGATTCTCTTTTGGAGAATTTAGGAGTAAAATACCGTATTCACCATAAAATCTTCTCAGAGCCTTCATTGAGGACACACGAAATCATGGGTGTATGCTGCAGCCACTAGGAGGCTGACACTAAGCAGAAAAAAAGGCTAACTCCTCCTCAGCAGGCTACAACCATTGACTGTCAGAGAGCTAACCAGTTAGTGAGAAAGCGGAAGGAAAGGAGATAAAAGGAGATTACCCTAAATTGAACCAACAATAGCACAAACAAGGGCAGGTGCTGTGTCCCCCAGGAAACTATGGGATGTCCTAAAGCAGTCCCTAGGCTGGGAAAAAAACAGCAACATCAAAATGTAACGTAGGTCAACTGCAGCATGCAGGACTTTGCTGTCCAAGCTGGTATTTGCCAAGCACTGAAGAGAACAGTGTAGGACTAGGAGAAGGTGTGGACCAAGACCAGGAAGCAGTGAAGCAGGTCAAGGGCGAAAAGCACATGAAGCCCCCACTGACATGTGGGAGGAACAGTGATCCTAATAAGGATCAGTCTATGTTTCACTCGGTACGCCCCTAAGATAAGAAAAAAAAAAAAAACAGATGCACTGTGCAACATGGGTCTATGAAGTAGGAAGACCATTTTCAGAAATCACCACAAAGAATTCGAACATCTAAGGAATCTCCTCCTGGAAACGTAGAGATGCAACTCTGCTAAAATCCCGGTTAAGAAGCCATTTCAGGGGATGGAAGGAAGTGCGAATTAACTACGGTATATAAGTAAAGGAAGTAATCATTTTAGAAAGGAGGGATGGGCCTTGACCTAAAATAACTCCATTCCTTGTGGGATGAAGGGTCAAGTTCTTCTGGAAAAGAAAAAGTAACCATTTTAGGAAAGAAGGGGAGCCTCTCTATGGGACAAGTTCTTCTGGAAGGGAATATAAAAGGGGTCTTGACCTCTTAAAAAGTAGGAAGACAAACCAGAGACTAGGTCCGACTTTACAAAAATAAAGGAAGGAGAGAAAGGAAAGGAGAGTGGCAATTATAAAGAAACTTGGTCAGAGAAACCCAGCTGCCTACAAGGCTGTGGCTTCTACAGCCAAAGATGCAAACTAAAAGGCTGAGAATTCTGCAGGAGAAAGGGACCCCGAGAAGGCAGGACTGGACAGTCAGAGTGTCCATGGTACGATTACAGGCTCTCCTGGGCCAGTCTCTAAGACCCTAGGAGAGAAGCGGAACATTGAGCTCAGCCCAAAAGACAAGACTGACCTATTTAGAGTTCTGCTTTGGAGATTATTAAGTCACGGCTATCACAGATGGGGTGGACTCTGAACTTCAAAGGGTTGGTAGAAGGAAGGACTCTGGGTCTTTCCAGGGGTCCTGAACTGTGAGCTCCTTAAAGACAGCTCTCCAATCCGAGAAACAAGTATCCAAGGATACAGCCTGCTACAGATTGGCTGAAGGAAAGTCAATTGAGGAGAGAGGGAGCCGGCTCCTCCCAGTCAGGAGATGCTTCGCCCGAGGGGGAAGAACTAAAGTTTGATCCAGAGATGGACAATCCCGTTCATTGCAAAGGGAAGATCGAGATGCTTCCAGTGTCTCACAAATTTGCCCAACCTGCCCTGAAGAGATGAGGGAGCAGGGAAATGGTCACAGAAGAAACAATCTCAACAGAGAAGGGCCGGATGAAGAAAACTCCATTCACAGGAGAAATAGGCATGATAACGCCTGCCAGGGAGCAGCAAGAGCTGTCTTTTAAAGGGAAGGTTCTGATGAGAATATCCTTACCTGTCTCTGGAGAATAAAAATGAATGACTGGTCACGTGGTGAGCAGAAGAGCACCGGCTAAGAAGAGGCCCTCATGTCCCAAGAGGTGGAAGTTCTCTTGGCGAATGAGATAAAAATGGCAAGAGGGACAACATTGATGAAGTTCCTGTCTAGTAGGAAGTTGACGGCTCCAGCCTGTGGAATCGGGTGCTTAGCTCTTGAGGTGTCTGGAGACCCTCGGTTTGCTCGGTTCCAGACCAGAGACGACCCCGAAAGGAAGGAAAAATGTGAATACTCCTTATGCGGCATAGTGCATCCAGAACTAAGCTACCCAAGCGGAGTCTCCTTACGACTGAATAGTCTTCTGTTTTTGGGAGCTGCCGACAAATTTGAGAGAAAACAGAGATTATGACTCATGTACGTACATTGCTTAGCTAGGTCCAACAACATCATTGAAGGAGCCCCAGAGGGAAACCTTCAGCAGGAATGTGGATAGAGAGAGACCATAAACAGGAGAGGGCCACTGAAAAATGATACAGGATCTCCAGGATGAGAGGGATCCGTTCTCCTGATGGTCGGAGACTTGTTCACTGACTCGAGACATGTCTGTAATACCACCTTGTCTGTTAGCTTGATGGAAGACTCAAGATGGTCATTGTCTGCAGAAACTAAAAAGATGACTGCCGCCAGAAAACAAACAAAAAAAAAACACAAGAAAAAACAGTGGGTCGAGAACTAGATAGTTGGCAGAATAAGCAACCTCTTTCTAGCTGCGGATACGGGAGCTAGTAGATTTTACACACCATGGATGATAGACAGTGAGGCGGTAGGCGGCATAGGTAACCACTCCCATAGCTGTGATCGTGGAGCCCCAGACAGTTCCTGCCATAGGAAAATACCATTCCATAGCTCTGGTCATGGAGATTGGTGGGTCTGAAACACTGCAGTACCAGAAGGTGAACCAATAGGTAACTACTACGTAGTTGCTGTCTGTGGAGCTGGTGGGTCTTACCGACTAATAAGGTGGACCGAGTAAAAGGTGGTTGTTGTCTTGTTTAACATTTTATAACTGCAACTGCAGTAGGGGTCTGAATATGACATGAGTGGCAGTATTAAATAAACGGTTTAAGGCACATCGAGAGAGAGAGAGAGAGAGAGAGAATGAATCTGTGGTCTTGCCTATGTGGAGGGGGAGTGCGTCTCCTGCATATACTACAGATGGGAGCACCCTGACAGGGAATCTGACAGAGGGATCCAGATGTAGGAATATCTGTGGGATCCTTCAGAAAGACAGGGCCAAAGAAGAAAAAAGCCGGATTACTTACCGGTAATGCCCTTTTAATGAGCCACGACAGCACCCACAATGAGAGAGGGATCCGCCCATAGGAACAGGAAACCTACAGAGATAAAAGGGCGGTCCCCCTCTCCTCCTCAGTTGTTTTTCAGAGTACAAGAGGAACCGCCGTTGTTAAATTAGTATAAATATATCCACAATTTGTTTGTATGTTATCTATATTCACCCATGAGAATATCTTGTATTAATAACTATTAGGGTGGGAAGTGACAGGGTGCTGTTGTGGCTCATTAAAAGGGCATTACCGGTAAGTAATCCGGCTTTTTACCCTTCGCCACAACAGCACCCACAATGAGAGATTTTCAGAGAACCTTCACCTGGGTGGGATCACCGTACTAAGGACGGCTCTCCCGAATGCCAAGTCAGATGTAGAAGAGAGATCAAGTCTATAATGTCTATAGAAAGTAGAAGGCGACGACCAGGTTGCGGCCTTACATATGAGCTCGATGGAGATGTCTTTATTCTCCGCCCACGAGGATGATACGGCTCGAGCTGAATGCGCCTTTACTCCCTCTGGAGGATCTTTGCCCTTTGACAAGTATGCAAGATGGATAGCCTCTCTGATCCACCGGGACAAGGTAGCTTTTGTGACCCCGTGGCCTTTCCGGTGACCGTGAAAAGATACAAACAGAGCCCTACTCTGTCTGCAGGACTGGGTTCTCTCTATGTAGCTTAGGACTGCTCTTTTAACGTCTAACATATGCAGTTTCTCTTCCTCTGGATTTAGTGGATTATCGAAAAAGGAAAGTAAGAAAATTTCCTGAGATCTATGGTATTTTGTCGCTACTTTAGGGAGATATGATGGATCTGGTTTGAGAACCACCCTGTCCTGATATGTCATTAAGAATGGAGGGTCTATGGAGAGGGCTTGGATGTCTCCTACTCGTCTGGCCGATGTTAAGGCTATCAATAAAGCTACCTTGTATGTGACATTTTTTAGAGGGATAGAATCTAAGTGCTCAAAGGGAGGTCCAGTTAAGGCGTCTAGAACTAGATTCAAGTCCCAAGGTGGTAGACGTGGGACATGAACCGGAGTACATCGTTCACATGCCCTAACAAATCTTGCTATCCATCTATTACCCGCTACGTTAGCACTATAGAGGGCTCCTAAAGGTACCTTCACACTCAGCGACGCTGCAGCGATACTGACAACGATGTCGATCGCTGCAGCGTCACTGTTTGGTCGCTGGAGAGCTGTCACACAGACAGCTCTCCAGCGACCAACGATCCCGAGGTCCCCGGGTAACCAGGGTAAACATCGGGTTACTAAGCGCAGGGCCGCGCTTAGTAACCCGATGTTTACCCTGGTTACCAGCGTAAAAGTAAAAAAAACAAACACTACATACTTACCTACCGCTGTCTGTCCCCGGCGCTCAGCTTCTCTGCACTCCTCCTGCACTGACTGAGCACAGCGGCCGGAAAGCAGAGCGGTGACGTCACCGCTCTGCTTTCCGGCTGACCGACGCTCACAGCCAGTGCAGGAGGAGTGCAGAGAAGCTGAGCGCCGGGGACAGACAGTGGTAGGTAAGTATGTAGTGCTTGTTTTTTTTTACTTTTACGCTGGTAACCAGGGTAAACATCGGGTTACTAAGCGCGGCCCTGCGCTTAGTAACCCGATGTTTACCCTGGTTACCAGTGAAGACATCGCTGGATCGGTGTCACACACGCCGATCCAGCGATGTCTGCAGGGAGTCCAGCGATGAAATAAAGTTCTGGACTTTCCTCAGCGACCAACGATCTCCCAGCAGGGGCCTGATCGTTGGTCGCTGTCACACAGAACGATTTCCTTAACGATATCGTTGCTACGTCACAAAAAGCAACGATATCATTGACGATATCGTTATGTGTGAAGGTACCTTAAGGCAGACACTTGAACTCTCAAGGTATTAACAGATAATCCCATCTCATGACCTTTTTGTAAAAATTCAAGGATGGCTCTAATAGGAACCTTGTTAGAGAAGGGTTCCGTATGGAAGTTGAGAAATTTCCTCCATACTCTGCTATATATAAGAGTCGTGGATCTCTTCCTACTTAACAGTAAAGTATTAATCAGTTCTTGTGAGAACCCTCTTAATGTTAGTATTTGCCTCTCAAGTTCCACGCCGTGAGGTGGAGGCCCTTTACTTGTGGATGGTAGAATGGACCCTGAGACAGTAGGTCTGGTGTCATTGGCAGAATCCAGGGATCGCAGACTGACATCGCTTGAAGACAGGAGAACCAGGGCCTCTTTGGCCAAAAAGGTGCTATCAATATTACTCTTGCTTTCTCCTCCCTTATTGACAAATGACAAATGGGATTAGCATCATTGGTGGGAAAGCATATGCCAGATTTTAATTCCACGGATACTGGAGCGAGTCTATCGTGTCTGGATTGTCTGCCACATTCAAGGAAGCGAATGCTCGTACCTGTCTGTTGTTCCTGGTTGCAAATAGATCTATCTGCGGAAGACCCCACATGTCCACTATGTTTTTGAATATTTGAGGGTTGAGGGTCCATTCTCCCTGACGTAGCGTGTGGCGACTTAGAAAGTCGGCCCTTGAATTTTCTATACCTCTGATGTGGAGAGCTGTGAGTGATAGAAAATTGAGCTCTGCTAAGTCGAAGAGGTTTGCTGCTGAAGACATCAGACTTTTTGATCGAGTTCCGCCTTGATGATTTAAATATGCGACGACCGTCGTGTTGTCTGACAGGATTTTGATATGAGATCCTCGGAGCTGGGGAAGGAAAAAATTTAAGGCATAATGGACTGCGTTCAATTCTTTCCAGTTGGAGGACTGCTGGATCTCTGATGAATTCCAGCGACCATGATACTTATCCAGATGGGCCCCCCACCCTTCTGGTCCTGCGTCAGTAGTGACTAATTTAGATGGTGTTATTGACCATGAGACTCCTCTGGACAAATGGGTTCTATTTAACCACCAGTGAAGTGACTCCAGCACATCTTTAGATAGAGTAATTTTCGTATTTAAATGACCATGGCAACGAGATTGCGCATGGAGTGTCTGGTGCTGTAGGGCTCTGGTATGGTATTGAGCCCATTGTACGGCAGGAATGCAGGAGGAAAGTGAGCCCAAGAGAGACATGGCATCTCTAAGGGACATTTGAGGTTTTGCCCTTGCCATAGAGATTTTTGAAATTATTGTTAATTTCTTGGATTCTGGTAAAAAGCATTTTTGACTTACAGAGTCCAAAAGTCCAAAACTAGTCCTAGGTTTCCGGATGTAGTCTGGACTTTTTGAAGTTCACTATCCAACCCAAAGCCTGTAACGATGAAATAGTATTAGTCAATCGCTCTTTACACTGAGAGGCTGAATCTCCAATTATTAAAAAATCATCTAGATAAGGTACAATTAGCGTCTCCTGATGACGCAAATAAGCCATCACCTCGAGCATAACTTTTGTGAAAACCAAAAGCCATGGACAGGCCGAACGGCATGGCTGTAAATTGAAAGTGACGGATCCGGCCTTGTAGGACTACCGCCACTCTGAGGTACTGTTGATGCTCCGCATAAATGGGAAGATGGTAGTACGCATCCTTCAAATTTAGACCTGCCATAAAGCACCTAGGAAACAAAAGTTTAATCGTAGATCTTATTGATTCCATTTTAAAGGTATGATTGTACAGAAAAGAATTTAGTCTTTTTAGATTAATTATAGTACGAAAAGTACCATCTGGTTTTGGAACCAGAAATAAAAGGGAATAAAATCCCCTCCCTTCCTGATTTTTTGGTACTTCCACGAGAACATTCTTAGCCAGAAGGCTTAGAATTTCTAATTGAAGCGCTTTTTGCTGTTCCGGCGCTTTCAGTGATGTGATAATGAAAGTATCCTGCGGGAATGTAAAGAATTCTAATTTTAATCCGGATTTTACTAGGCGGAGAATCCACTGATTTGAAGTTACATGTTTCCATTGATGGTAAAAAAACACCGGAATTTCATCATTGATGGTATCTGCCACGTTTAGATGTTTCGGGATTACCGAATAAGGCACCTTTCGGTTTCTCCTTCGTTTCCCAACGCTCTCTTTGCGGCTCGAACGGCCTCCTCCTATTAAATGGCCGTCTCCTAAACGCTCTCCTATAAGGAGGAAGAAACTGTTTAGGGAATCCCTTCCTTCTTTCTCCTGCTTTATTAAGGAGGTCATCAAGAACCTTCCCAAACAGGAACTCACCCTGGCACGGGATTGTACATAATCTTGATTTAGATTGGTTAAAGGGATGGAAAGGCGATGCACAAAGGGCACGTCGGGCTGCATTGACAAGGCCCGCTGATCTTGCTGCCAGCCGCAAGGAGTCCACTGAAGCATCTGTTAAGAATGCTATAGCGCTTTTAATTAAAGGAATTGCTTGCAAGATCTTTTCTCTTGCCACTTTACCCTTAATCTGCTGCTCCAGCTAGTCAATCCATACCAATAGTTACCTAGCTGTGCAAGTACCCGATATGGCGGGTTTAAAGGCCCCTGTATTTGTCTCCCATGACCTTTTAAGAAGAGCTTCAGTCTTGCGGTCTAATGGGTCGAGTAAGATTCCTGCATCTTCCACAGGGAGGGACGATTGTTTTAAGGTGGATGCCACCGCCACGTCCACTTTTGGCACCTTGGACCAAATCTCTAACTCTTCGTCACTGAAGGGGTAATGCCTTTTTGAAGAGGAGGGAAGGAACCCTTTCCCCTGCTTGTCCCATTCTTTTTTTACAAGATCTTTCACGGCAGAGACAACTGGGAAAGTTCGCCGTTTTTTGTGACCTAGGTCTGCGAACATAATTTCCTGGGCCGATTTGACCCCCTTAGTGTCTGGACAACCCATGGTATTCCTTACTGATTTTATAAGGTTATTTATGCTGTCCAGCGGAAAACATGCTCCGCTCTCATCCTCAGAAGAACCAGATGATGATTCCGAGGTGTTAGAGGACCGGATTAACCCCTCTTCTGACTCTGAACTAGAAAGAAGGGGACGGCTTTTACTCCCATGTTTTTTCTGGGACTTTGATCCTAGAGACTGGATCTCCTGTCTAATTATGGCCCTGATGTTAGTGGTGGTAACTGCAGCCTCATCCTTTAGGGTTTGCTGTATCCAATCTTGACACAACCTCTTTGGATATGAATCCGGCAAGGGTTGTATACACAGGGCACATTCTTTATGTTTTGTTTTACTGGTCCTTTTAGCCTATGGGGAGAGGGTAGAGAAGGAAGGGATCAGCTTATAGGTAGAGGATTAAATACACTCACCCAGTGAAGCATTCATTGTACCGGTCTTGGAGGAGGGGACGCTGTGCGGCTTCTAAGTAGATCTGATTCTCTACTCCTTCTAACATGAGTGTCAGACTCCATAACAGGGCGACCACTCTTCTTTCCTGCTGTGGACTTTGAGGCTTTAGCGCTGCTGTCTTCACCATCGCTCACCTGCTCCACCGCTGGTGGATGCTCCTCATGCGTTGGGGACGACATTCCGAGCACAATCGCTCTGTGTCCCGGCTCCATTTTAAAAGGGCGGTGATTTCCGCGCTCCAGGCCGCGAACCGGAAGTGCTTTCACTACTTCCGGTTCAAGCAGGGCAGAGCGCACTTACCCGGAGACGCTGCTGCCGCCGGCCTCTAGAAGCACCGATCCTGCGTCCTCCTCACCATAGGCCGGGCTTAGCGCCCGGAACCTGCCGGGAACGTAATCAGACGAGGGGGGAGGCTGGATACAGTGGCTCCCCCGACACTGCAACTGACGTCGCAGCCCCTGCCGCTCACCAGGAGACCGAACAGGCGGGTGCATGGGTCAGGTATGATGGAGGTGCTCCAACCACCTCGTGCTGTAGGTTATCCAGGGATTTCCGATAGGAACAGGAAACCAACTGAGGAGGAGAGGGGGACCGCCCTTTTATCTCTGTAGGTTTCCTGTTCCTATGGGCGGATCCCTCTCTCATTGTGGGTGCTGTCGTGGCGAAGGGCAAAACTGTGGTTCGCTGGTACAGGGGTTTGCAGGCTAGAAGGGAACTATATGGGGCTACGTCTGAAAATTGGATAGCCTGAACAGGGCCTACCTTGTCTGGAGTGCAAACCCCAATGAGTGGAAGATCCCAGTGCTGGAGGAGGATCACGTATGAGGTGGCAGCTGGAACTGCAAAGGGAAGCTGGAGCTGGCCAGATGCCGAAGACAGTCATGGCTGGAGCTGTGCTAAAGAGCGTAGGGGACCGCGGTCAGTCAAGGCTGGAGCCTGCCATGGGGCGCAGGCAGATGTGACTGTAACTGTTAGGGACCGCAGGCAGCCGCGGCTGGAGCGGAATGAGGGACCGCAGGCCATTTGAGCAATGGTACCGGATGGGAGAAGGGGGCGGAGCCAACCAGAGATCCCGCGCTTTAGAGGCAGTGGAAACACAGGGATTAGTCCAAAAAGGAGCGAGAGGAGTTTCTGCAGCTGAATAGCTAAGGTGCGGTGGGGGAGTGGTCTAAATGGAGATGGGACTAGGCTGAAACCTTTGCTTAAAATTTGAAGGGCACTTGTCCTTTAAAATCCTGTAGATACTGGAGCCACAGCCGCCATGAAGAGGGACTGTGATCCAGACTCCTTCTTCACAGTCTTGAAGTCAATAACAGGAGCCCCTGTAATCCCAGACAGTGCAGAAGACGGTCGCCCTGGATGATGGGGTTGGGAAAAGGCAAGGACCTTCCGCTACGAATTTCCCTGAGACACGCTTTAAGTGTTGGGGGGGTAGGGTCCTGTCTGCCAGACTAGAGAGAGTACGATGTGGATGGCACCACACTGTTCTCTCTGTCTCCTAGGTGGAAAATCAGCATGAGAATTTACACCTCTGTCACCCATGGTCACAAGCTACATCTGGAAAATAAAAATCATTAGTAAAACACAATAAGATGGTAGAGACGGGTCTGACCCGCATCTGGCCTCCTTGGACACTAAGTAAAAGCTGGTTAGCTCTCTGCAAGTTGGTGGATGTACCCCGATGGAGAGGAGTTAGTCTTTTTTTTTTTTTCAGCCTAGTGTCAGCCTCCTAGTGGCAGCAGCATACACCCATGGTTTCCTGTGCCCCCCCCCCCCAAAGAAGCGATAGAAAAAAAGTAAAATTAATTCTCCCAAAATGGCAAAACCATCCATGTCCTGCCAGATCTCAGCACAAGACTCTAGTTTGCCATTCAGATTCTGTACAACTTAAAATTTTCCCACTCTCAGGGTTCGGTCTCACAACATTTTCTTTTTCACCAAAAGCTCTTAGACTGAAAATAAACAGCACTTGGGCTAATGTTATTCAATGGGGCAGTCATCCCCATTTTTTTTCACTTACTGAGTCTGTGTATGAATAAAAACAAATAATAATAATAATAAAAAAAAACAACAACAGTAAGCTCTAGTTTCTTCCGTAACTTGGATGAGACTCGCCCATTTAAATCTATGGGTGTTAAAAGAAAAGAAAAATCTCATGCTATATGGAGCCACAGCACAGCATCTGATTTTTAAGGAAACATTGCAATTCTGTAACATAGGAAACTGCATATGGTCCTATAAATTATTAATAGCTGCTGCTATAAAAAAAATAAAACCAAAAGAGATTGTATGCTAATTGCACATAAATGAGAAAAAAAATCGTCCAACTTTTCTGGATACATTTTTATTTTGATAAATTTGCTTGTGTGAACCTAACCGCACAGTCAGAGCGTGAAAATTTCAACAGATTATGAGCTTATTCTGGGAAAATTAAGGTAAAACCTATGTCCCTGAAATACTGAGAAAACTTATAATTTTCACTTTTTAGGCTTAGTGGTTAATTCAATGTGAAACTGCTCATTCTTTTACCCATTTAGTATTAAAAAATTCTGTGACAAACACAAGCGTGTCCTGCATCACATGATGCCCCTTAAGGTACCGTCTCACAGCGGCACTTTGGTCGCTATGACGGCACGATCCGTGACTCTCCAGCATCGCACCATTATCGCTCCAGCGTCATACACTGCTGTCACACTTTGCAATGCACGACGCTGGAACGATAATTTCATGACGTGTTTGCGATGTAGAAGCCGTTGGTTACTATGCTCACATCGTATACAATATCGTGCACACCTTTGTTACACGATGCGATCATGCCGCCACAGCGGGACACTAGACGACGAAAGAAAGTTTCAAACGATCTGCTACGACGTACGATTCTCAGCGGGGTCCCTGATCGCAGTAGCGTGTCAGACACAGCGAGATCGTAAGTATATCGCTGGAACGTCACGGATCGTGCAGTCGTAGCGATCAAAATGCCACTGTGTGACGGTACCCTTAGAATCACTGAAAGGTACGGAAGGAGAGATCTTTTTGCTGTCACTTGCCGCTCTAATACTGCACAGATTCATGTAGGATCAAACACTTGATGCTGATAAATGTCAGCTTATATATCTTTATAGGAGTCAAATATGTGTATTCTTATATGTGGAGTCCTTACTAAGAGCAGATTATTTATTTAAAAAAAAAGCCATAAAATCTACATTTTTCTTCTAAAAGTTTTTTTTATTCCATTCAAGCATGCAGCATCCCCTAGACTTTGTCATTCATAAATTAAAAGAAAATCAGAGTCTTACCTTTGCCTTTTCTTAGTAGGATCATAAATGGCCTGCTCTAGAAATACTATAGTTGCCCTCTTATGTTTTGAATCAACCATTTTGACCTGTTACAAAAAAATAGTTTAGTACCTCCAATATACAGTACAGAAAGTCACACCAAATAACCATCCATCTGTATGGTCTTACCAATGATGGCCAGTAAGGGTAATGCTGATATTTACACCAGGCAAAGGACCCTGGTATAATTGCAGCCTCTTCTAAATGAAAAGAAAGAAGACGGTAACAAAATAATGTTAATGCCAGGCAAGAGGAAGTGGAGATAAAGAAAGAAGACTTAAGTCCATGAACCAACATCATCTTACTGTAAGAGAATTTTCACTAAATGTTCCCTTAGGCTACGTTCACATGGTCAGTATTTGGTCAGTATTTTACCTCAGTATGTGTAAGCCACAACCAGGAGTGGGTGATAAATACAGAAATGGTGACAAGTTTCTATTATACTTTTCCTCTGATTCTTCCTCTCCTGGTTTTGGTTTACACATACTGAGGTAAAAAACTGACCAAATACTGAGCGTGTGATCGTGAACGGAAAAGGACCAGTCACCTATCTGAAAAAATGCTTGCATGTCCCAAGAAATACCAATTCTAAGGCACCTTTTATTTGAACTTTGCATTACGCATCCCCTAAATTGGGCCTCCCCGCTCCCCTTTCCACTTGTTAATATGGGTGCGGACTAAACAATGTAGTGACATGCCCCTTTGACAAGATGAATGATAACAGAGTGATGAATTTGCATTTTAAGTTAAGATTTTTTTAAAAATTGCTACAACACCGCAGCAGAGAACGGTGCCTACTTAAGCTCAAAGTCATCTTTTTATTTCATTTATACAATTTCCCAGGAGGAATAACAAAGGAAGGACACAATGCAGAGAAACATGCATCAAAATTGTTATTTTATGGGAAGTGCACCAATTTTTAATTCATTGATCCCAGGTCATACACTGGTCTACATCGTGCCACAAGTCACCACAACGGGGATCTGTGACAACTGTAAATCGCTGCCTGTATCAGTCATGGGCAGCCACAGGATTAAATACAAGTGGGGGGATCAGACAGCAACCCCTTACCGACCTCCGCCGTACTATTACTGCGGAGGTCGCTACCCCCGCTTTGATGCGGGCTGCGGCAGTGAGAAATCGCGATTTACCCGCCGCTATTAACTAGTTAAATGCCTCTGTCAAACACTGACAGCGGCATTTAACTAGCACTTTCGGCCATCAGGCCGGAAATGAGCGCATCGCCGACCCCAGTCACATGATCGGGGTCAGCGATGCGTCGGCATAGCAACCAGAGGACTCCTTGAGACCTCTATGGTTGCTGATGCCGGCTTGCTATAGCAAGCCTGTAATTCAGCTACATAGGAGCGATCTGATGATCGCTGCTATTTAGCAGAGCAAATCAGGCTATGCCAGCTTCTAGCCTCCCATGGAGGCTATTGAAGCATGGCAAAAGTAAAAAAAAAAAAAAAAAAAAGTTTAAAAAAAATATGAAAAAAATTAAAAAAAAAAATTATAAAAGTTTAAATCACCCCCCTTTCGCCCCATTCAAAATAAAACAATAAAAAAAATAAAAATAAAACCTACACATATTTGGTATCGCCGTGTTCAGAATCGCCCGATCAATAAAAAAAGCATTAACCTAATCGCTAAACAGTGTAGCAAGAAAAAAATTTGAAACGCTAGAATTAGTTTATTGGTCGCCGCGACATTGCATTAAAATGCAATAACGGGCGATCAAAAGAGCGTATCTGCACTAAAATGGCATAATTAAAAAAGTCAGCTCGGCACGCAAAAAAATAAGCTCTCACCTGACCCCAGATCGCGAAAAATGGAGACGCTACGGGTATTGGAAAATTGCGCCATTTTTTTTTTTTTAGCAAAGTTTGGAATTTTTTTTCCCTACTTAGATCAAACGTAACCTAGACATGTTTGGTGTCTATGAACTCGTAATGACCTGGAGAATCAAAATGGCATTTAGTGAACCTAGCAAAAAAGCAAAACAAAAAACAAGTTTGGGATTGCACTTTTTTGCAATTTCACCTCACTTGGATTTTTTTTCCCGTTTTCTAGTACACGACATGCTAAAACCAATGAGGTCGTTCAAAAATGCAACTTGTCCCGCCAAAAACAAGCCCTCACATAGCCATATTGACAGAAATTTTTTTTTAAAAAAAAGTTATGGCTCTGGGAAGGAGGGGAGCAAAAAACGAGAACGCAAAAACCGAAAAGGGCAAAGTCATGAAGGGGTTAAAATACATGTATACAAACAGTACCAATAGAATCTGAATACAACAAGACGAGGGAAAAAAAAAAGCTGTTGGCAGGCACAACCTTTCAGCTTACCTTTCTGCAGCTTAACTACCGGCAGTTGTACATCTTCTGTATCATCCTGCGATGAAAAGATGGCACTCACATATTCAGGAGAGATGTCCATAGACAGCTCAGATGAGGAGAATCCTGGGGAAAAATTACATAAATATAATGAGAATGCAAGCCCAAAGAAAGTAGTTTACAAAGTGAGGCATGGATATCGGTTCATCCGCATCCAAAGTAGAAAGATGGCTTGCTTTTGAATTATTACTTTGCATTTTCATCTCCCTCTTCCAAAAACTTTGTGTTTGTATATGGCAGCTATCAGGGTACCAGTCTGTTGAGAAGCTACAGATTTACAGCCCTCACCATACAGCGATCAGGGGAATCCTGCTCCAGTTTGTATACCAGTCCCCGATACAGGCCTAGTTGGTTCAGGTCCAGATACAGCACAGCAGCGCCCATACTGCATCGATCATTCTCTGTTCTTGGTAATGTCATCTGGCTCTGAACCTAGGCACCGGATCCCAGGACTGTTGGGTTGTGCAGATCTAACAAAATAATGTTTCAAGAATGCCATGATGGCAGGGATGAGCAGCAGGGCTGCGGTCAGGTCTAGTACTACACAACAGTATTTAGTCCAAGCATTTTTATGGGAACCTGATCAAGTTAGATTTTATCATGCAAAAACTAGTGAATAAAACAATTAAAAAAATAAAAAAGTACATATCTGTATAACTTAGAAATAAGGTTTGTCTGTAAAATTGCAGACTTTTGTTCAATCTTTGTTAAAATTCAATAACACTTAGAGAGAAAAAATAAGCAAAGCGTTTCGATGGCAATCCAGCGATCTTTATCCAGGCTACGAACCATTTTTGTAATTTGTTGTAGGCATCACATCAGACCAGGATGGAGTGCCATGCTCCTCACAGATTTGGACACTGCACCTTCACGAAAGAATTTCCAATGTCTGGACAATTACTGTTAAGTTAAAGATGATTTGTGTAAAATTGAGAAAAGGGGGAGTGCGGAAGAACAAGTTTGTTTTTTTCTTTCTTCATTTTATTTCATATTTTGCAGCGCTTTACAGACATTCTCATTAATTTGCCAATTGATACTCACAATCTAAATTCCATGTAAGTAGAACTTGAAGCATATGATGAAACCAGAGTACCCGGAGGAAACCCATGTCAACACAGGGACAACATACAAACTCCTTCCAGATGTTGCCCTTGGTTGGATTAAAATATAAAATTATTCTACCATTCTGATGTCATACATTAATTGGTCTACACGTAGATGGCACTCCTGCACTGGAAAATTGGAAGATTAAGTTTGATACAGTTCCTTCAACACCTTAACGCAGTGTTCCCCAAGTCTGGTCCTCAAGAGCCACCAACAGGTAGCCACCAATATGGTCTTTTAGAATTGTTACATTCAATAGATGGTGCTAGAGTTTAATTCGTCGTCGTCTCTGAAGAGTCTATAAGCATATTCCCTATACAAGACATTCAAAATAAATTACGTTATCTAGTGGTACATTTTGTTTGACAACTTGCGTTTATTGTGAAAATATTGGAAATTTGGTGAAAATTTTGAATATAACAATTTTCAAACTTAAATTCTTATGGCCTTAACCCCTTCCCGATATTTTCAGTACATGTACGTCACAATCAGGAAGGACTTCCTGACTGATGCAGTGCATGGCGATGGTCTGCACACAGGGAGCTGTGAGCTGGTGATCGCTGCTGGGTGTCAGCTGTTACCCATAAACAATTATGAAGAAAAACCAATAATAAAAGTACACATTTGGCATCACCGTGTCCGGAATGAACCAACCTATAAAATTGTCCCACTAGTTAACCCCTTCTGTGAACACTATAAAAAAAAAAACGGAGGCAAAAAATGATGCCTTATCATCAGGTCGCCAAAGAAAAAGTGGAATAAAACGTGATCAAAAAGACGAATGTAAATAAAATGGTACCGCAAAACAACTCCATCAGATGAAAAAAAAAAAAAAAAAGCTATAGCGGTCAAGACTAAAGCGATGCAAAAATAATTATTTTTTCTATAAAATAGCTTTTATTGTGTAAAAGCAACAAAACATAAAAAAGATATAAATGTGGTATCGCCATAATCGCACTGAACCGAAGAATAAAGCTGCCTTTATCAATTATACCATACGTGGAACAGCATTAAAAAAAAAAAAAAGCGATTCCTGCATTGCTCGTTTTTGTTTATTCTGCCTTCCAAAAAATCGGAATGGAACGCGATAAAAAAATGTAATGAGCCCAAATATGGTACCAATAAAAATGTCAACTCGTCTCGCAAAAAACAAGTCCACACTTGACTGTCAGCAGATATATGGAAAAATTATAGCTCTCTGAATAGGACAATACAAAATCTAGTTTTTGCAATAAAAAGCACCTTTTTGTGTGTGACAGCAGCCAAACATAAGAAACCGATATAAATCTGGTATCGCTGTAATCGCACCGACCTGAAGAATAAGGTCGTCTAATCACTTATACCGCACGAGGGACGGCATAAAAAATAAAACCAATTTTCCACTAGCTGTTGATTTTTTTTCATTCTGCCTCCCAAAGATCGCAGTAATGCTGGGCACACATTTTATCCTGCGCTTACACTGGAGTTTCCTGGTAAATCTCTGAAATACATGACTCAGACAGAACCCCTGGCGGAAGATTCCCTATAATGAGGCAGATGGAGGCACTGTGGACCCGTCTAGCCTATGATCTGGTGGTGTCTATCTTCTTATAAGGATTGCATAAAAGTGCCATCAGCCACAGTTTTGTGCACCTCTGAAAAAAAAGAACATAGCTGAATAAAGGCCAGACAGCGTCCAGAGTAAGGGTATGTGCCAACGATCAGCAATTGCTGCGGGTTTGACGCTGCGTATTTATGCAGCGTCAAACCTGCAACGGCCAGATGTGACAACATAGTGGATGAGATTTCAAGAAATCCCATGTACACCATGTGTCCACAGATGCCTGCGGATCACCCACGGAGACTGACATGCGGAGCATTTCACCAATAGAATGTATTGGATGTGGTACATCTGCATGGTTCAGTGAATACATGGGGATTTCCATGCGTTCAATAAAAAACAGGGCTTTGAACGCAGCGAGTATATGCTGCATTCAAAGCACTGCTAATTCCGGATCATGGGCACCCGGCCTAACTCTGCTGCCTCATTATAGCGAGTGTCTCCCTCAGGGGTTTCATTTGAATGTCACTCGAAGATTTAAAGGGAACACCCGTTTGAGTGGCCAGCGTAGCGTGCCGGATAACTTATGTAACATGTTCCCAACAAAAGCTTCAACTCAATCCATAAAAAAAACAAGTCCCCACTCACGTCAGTCATCTGTTAACAAAAATATAGGGGATTTCCAAGTTACTGGTAGCACAAAGGCTCTAAAAAAGCTAAATGGCCCTCACCCCAAAAGAAATTCAGCAAATTTTGCGTTCCCAAGTTCAAATGCCCCCCTCCCTTCTGAGCCCAGCGTGCCTAATCCATATTTAGCATCCACATTTGGCATTTCTTTAGCGATTACAGCCGGCCTAATTTACAGGTGCACGAGCTGGGCACAATGTACTGGCCACTACAACGGCAGTTTGCAATTTTCCCTCAGCAACATCCACGGCTGCTTGTTTCTGGAAAACTCTCATGGAGCTAAAATCGTCACAACATATGTAGATAAATTCACAAAGGGGTAGAATTTCCAAAATGGGGTCACTTGAGGGGGAATTCTGCTTTTCTAGCACTTAGGGGCTCAGCATATGGAGTCTGCGAACTATTCAAATAAATTCTCCAGGATGCCTCCTGTATAACAGTACTGCTTAGCCATACGACGAGACTCGGGAGGGACAGAGTGCTATTTACCAATAGGGCTCCATCCTTCCAGAGTCTCAGCATATGGCTAAGCAGTATTATACAGCCACATTTATGGTATTTCTATGTTCAGCAGAAATTGTGGGACAAATTTTGGTGCCATTTTTACACATTTCCCAGTGTGAAAATGTAAAATGTGGGGCTAAAACAAAATTTTGGTGGTATAAATATATATTTTTTCTTTATTGCCCAATTGTATAAAATTCTGTGACAAGCCTGTGGTGTCAATATGATCACTGCACTCCTAGATGAATTCATTAAGAGGTGTAGTTGGTAAAATAGGGTCTCTTATTCTATTTTAGCACCTCAGGGGTTCTGCCAATGTGACATGTCACCCTCAAACCAATCCAGCAAAATGTGAAGTCCAATATGGAGCTCCTTCCCTTCCGAGCATTGCACTGTGCCTCAAAAGTAGTTTTCGACTTCATATGGGGTATTGGCGTACTCAGGAGGAATAACAGAACACATTTTGGGGTCTATTTTCTCCTGCTATCCTGGAAAATAAAAAAAATTGGGGCTAACTTAACATTTTGTGGGAAAATTTAGATTTTTTTTTTTTTAATATTTTCACTGCTCTACGTTATAAACTTCTGTGAAACAGCTGGGGATTCAAGGAGCTCACCACACATCTAGATACATTCCTTGATGGGTCTAACTTCAAAGAAGGTGTCACTTGTGGGTGTTTTCCACTGTTTAGGCACATCAGGGGCTCTTGAAACAAGACATGACACGAGCAGACCATTCCATCAAAGTCTGCATTCCAAAACGTTCATTCCTATTTTTAGGAGCCCTGTCGTGAGCCTAAACAGTATTCTACCCCCACATATAAGGTATCTGCGTACTGATGAGAAATTGCACAACAAATTGTATGGTGCAATTTCTCCTGTTAACCTTGTGGCACTGGCAGTTATAACATGGCAGTTAGACAGGGCAGGAGACAGATAAGACAATCTAAATCTATTCCCTGTTCATTTGGAACATAACAAATATTCACCATATGTATTTGTATATTCTATATCCTGGCTGCCGCATTCACTCACATTCACTGCCATTGCATTAACTCTCTACACTCCATCCATATCGGCCCCTCTGTCCTTGCCTCTCCTATCTATAGCACTCATGCTCTGTTCACATTGCTCAACAGCACAGATCCATTCAGTCCCACCATCCAACACAAGAGACGCTCTCACAAATTACAACCATCTGCTCACTCTTTCTATCCTTCTTCTCCTAGTCGCTGGAGACATCTCTCCCAACCCCGGCCCCCCATGTTATAGCCAGTCAAACCTCCCAACTCCAACACTCAGAAACCCCTCTAACCTTATTAATATTCCATGCATGCCTTCTGTCTTTTTCATTTGTGCCCTTTGGAATTCTCACTCTGTGTGTAATAAACTCTCCTTCATCCATGACTTCTTCCTTTCTAATTTTCTTAATCTCCTGGCTCTTACTGAAACCTGGATCCAGCAGTCAGACACCACCGCTGCTGCTCTTTCATATGGTGGACTACATTTCTCTCATACCCCAAAATCGGACAACAGAGCAGGTGGAGGCGTTGGTCTGCTCCTTTCACCCAAATGTGCCTTCCAAGTTATCCCACAAGTACCCTCACTTGTCTTCCCTTCCTTTGAGGTCCATGCTGTCAGACTCTACATCCCTTTCTCCATGCGATTGGCGGTGGTGTATCATCCTCCCGGCCCCTCTCATCAGTTCCTGGATCACTTTGCCACCTGGCTTCTACACTTTCTCTCCTGTGACACCCCCACGCATCACCATTATGGGTGATTTCAACATCCCCATTGCTTCTCCCCTCTCCCCATCTGCTTCTCACCTTTTATCTCTAACCTCCTCTTTCGGCCTCTCACAGAATACTAACTGTACAACGCATGAAGATGGAAACTCCCTTGACTTGGTCTTCTCCCGCATTTGGTCTTCTCCCGCTTTTGCTCCGTGGATGATTTCACAAACTTCCCTCTCCCGCTCTCTGACCACAACCTTCTTTAATTCTCTATTAAGAACTGCCATCCCACTCAGGTCACCCCCACTTTCCACCCTTATAGAAACATACAGGCCATTAACACCCAGAAACTTATGAAGAGCTTGCAGTCCTCATTGGCCCCAATCTCGTCCATCTCATGTCCTGATTCTGCTCTGAAGCATTACAATGAAACCCTGCAAATTGCCCTGGATGAAGCTGCTCCTCCTATACATAAAACAATCCAGCACAGACGGCGACAACCGTGGCACACGCTGCAAACACGTTTCCTGCAGTGGTGCTCCAGGTGCGCCGAACGTCTGTGGAGAAAATCTAATCTACCCGAAGATTTCATCCATTATAAGTTCATGCTAAAAACGTACAACTCTGCCCTTCACCTCTCCAAAGAAACCTATTTCAACACCCTCATCACCTAGCTGTCCAATAACCCTAAACGTCTCTGACACTTTCCAGTCCCTACTCAACCCAAGAGTGCAGGCCCCAACCACAGATCTCCACGCTGACGATCTGGCCAATTACTTCAAAGAAAAAATTGACCACACTCGACAGGAAATAATTTCCCAATCTCTTCATACCATGCACTGTCCTCCCTCCCCCACTGCATCGAGTTCACTCTCTGACTTTGAACCAGTTACAGAACAAGAAGTAATCAGGCTCCTTGCATCTTCTCGCCCAACCACTTGCACCAGTGACCCCATTCCGTCACATCTCCTCCAGTCCCTTTCCCCAGCTGTCACCTCTCACCTAACAAAAATATTCGACCTTTCTCTCACTTCCAGTATTTTTTCATCCTCATTTAAGCATGCCATCATACATCCATTACTTAAAAAAACATCTCTCGATCAAAACTGTGCCGCTAATTATAGACCTGTCTCTAATCTTCCCTTCATCTCTAAACTCCTCGAGCGCCTGGTCCACTCCCGTCTTACCCGCTATCTCTCAGATAACTCTCTTCTCGACCCTCTTCAATCTGGTTTCTGCTCTTTACACTCTACTGAAACTGCCCTCACTAAAGTCTCTAATAATCTACTAACAGCTAAATCTAATGGTCACTACTCCATGCGAATTCTCTTGGATCTCTCCGCAGCATTCGACACTTTGGATCATCAGCTCCTCCTCACTATGCTCCGCTCCATCGGCCTCAAGGACACCGTTCTCTCCTGGTTCTCCTCCTATCTCTCTGACCGCTCCTTCACTGTATCTTTTGCGGGTTCCTCCTCCTCTCACCTTCCCCTTACTGTTGGGGTTCCTCAAGGTTCAGTCCTAGGCCCCCTCCTCTTCTCTTTGTATACTGCCCCTATTGGACACACAATCTGTAGATTTGGTTTCCAGTACCATCTCTATGCTGACGACACCCAATTATACACTTCTCCTGATATCACACCGACCTTTTTAGAAAACACCAGTGATTGTCTTACCGCTGTCTCTAACATCATGTCCTCCCTCTATCTGAAACTGAACCTGTCTAAAACTGAACTCCTCATGTTCTCTCCCTCTACTAACCTACCTTTGCCTGACATTGCCATCTCCGTGTGCGGTTCCACCATTACTTCAAAGCAACATGCCCGCTGCCTTGGGGTAATACTTGATTCCGAGCTTTCATTCACCCCCCACATCCGATCACTGGCTCGCTCTTCTTATCTGCATCTCAAAAACATTTCTAGAATTCACCCTTTTCTTACTTTCGACTCTGCAAGAACTCTTACTGTTTCACTTATTCATTCTCGTCTGGACTATTGTAACTCTCTACTAATCGGCCTCCCTCTTACCAAACTCTCCCCGCCCCAATCTGTCCTGAATGCTGCAGCCAGGATCATATTCCTCACCAACCGTTACACCGATGCCTCTACCTTGTGCAAGTCATTACACTGGTTACCAATCCATTTAAGAATCCAGTACAAAACTACTACCCTCATCCACAAAGCACTCCATGGCACAGCACCACCCTACATCTCCTCTCTGGTCTCAGTCTACCACCCTACCCGTGCCCTCCGCTATGCTAATGACCTCAGGTTAGCATCCCCAGTAATCAGAACCTCCCACTCCTGTCTCCAAGACTTTACACGTGCTGCGCCGATTCTTTGGAATGCACTACCTAGGTTAATACGATTAATCCCGAATCCCCACAGTTTTAAGCGTACCCTAAAAACTCATTTGTTCAGATAGGTTAATGCGTTGAGTCGGTAGGCCAAACTATCCCTGTGTGGCCCATTCAAAAAACAAAAACAAAAAAAAACCCATAATCAGGTTCCTCGCACCATGTTCTCATACACTTTATGCCAGGGGTGTTAAACTGCATTCCTCGAGGGCTGCAAACAGGTCATGTTTTCAGGATTTCCTTGCATTGCACAGGTGATCATTTAATCACCTGCAGAGAATGATTCCAGCACCTTGTGCAATGCTAAAGGTACCGTCACATTAAGCGACGCTGCAGCGATCTAGACAACGATGCCGATCGCTGCAGCGTCGCTGTTTGGTCGCTGGAGAGCTGTCACACAGACCGCTCTCCAGCGACCAATGATCCCGAAGTCCCCGGGTAACCAGGGTAAACATCGGGTTACTAAGCGCAGGGCCGCGCTTAGTAACCCGATGTTTACCCTGGTTACCATTGTAAAAGTAAAAAAAAAAAACAACAAAAAAAAAACACTACGGGGGGCGTGGCTATGTAGTGAAGGAGAGAGGACGCACTGCGAGAGAGCTCCCCAATCCTTCTAAATATCCTGCACCAAGACCCCTGCATACGGTGATATATTCACCACCGCCGAACCCCCTTGACTCCAGGCGACTCTCCGGGACCCTGCCGAGAGATTGATTTGGCCGGGGAGCTGCGGGAACTAAAGATCTCGGGACCCGCGGCTGGGAAGCGGCCATCTTGGGCAGAGCGTGCTTTGTGAGGAGAAGCGCGGTGCCGCTCTGAATCAGGACCGGGCCGCGCTCTGATCACCAGGCGATTACCGGCACCAGCGGTGAGCGCTGAGAGCTAGCGGTGCACCGGGTGAGTGAGAGACTGGGACGGAGGTGGTGCCTGTGTGGGGCGGCTGTCACCCTCAGAGCGCGCGCTTCGGCAGTTGAAGACGCGGCGCCATCTTAATATCTCTGCAGCACTGTAGGAGTGGGGGTGCGAGCACATATCCTGGACACATTGGGAGGACGCGCGGTGTGTGCCCTGGAAGATTGGGCCCTGCGCTCCTCATATATAAGACACTCCACTTCTCGGTGCCATTACTCCTGAGGGCTTTGGATCCCTCTTTTGGCTGCTGACACTGCAGGCACAGTGAACCTTCCCTGGTGCGTGGCATCCCAGTGGAACTTTGAGATTGCCCACTTATAACTTAAACTTCAGTTTGCTGCAATCATCATCCTGTGATAACTTTGCTGGGCTTACATATATATACTGTGACTCTGACCTTGCTAATCATGCAGCGCACTAAGGGCTCAGGGGCAGCTGACAAACTGAAGGAATTTGCCAGAATTGATCCCTCTGACAACACACGTAACCTGAGAAATAACCCCTCTCAAATGCAACGCAAAAATCGTCCCTCTGATGGTACTGAGGGAAGTGAACAGGAGGAACTGACGCTTAAACAAGCGTCGGACCAGTTAATGCAAGCTATTTCCCTAACCAGAACATCTCTCACTGAGAAGATAGAGGATGTACACACCGAGGTGGGACGTCTCCGTCAAGATATGCAGACTATGAAGGGACGCATTACAGAAGTAGAGGAGAGGGTATCACATGTGGAAGATACCATCACACCCATGGAGGCCAAGTTGACAAAAGTAGCCGGCTCTATAAATGCCTGGAAACAAAAGGCAGATGACCTAGAGAACAGACTGCGCCGGAATAATATCCGTATCATTGGTCTGCCGGAGCGTTCAGAGGGTCAACAACCTGAGGCATTCCTGGAGGGGTGGCTCAAATCTTCTCTGGGAGATGAATTCTCATCAACATTTGCTGTGGAAAGAGCCCATCGAGTACCCACAAAATCTCTTCCTCCCGGGACCCCTCCTAGACCTTTTCTGGCACGGATCCTCAATTGCAAGGATAGAGATACTATTTTACGGTTGGCACGGCAAAAAAGCCCTATTAAATTCGATAATGCTGTAATCTCGATCTTCCCAGATTTCTCCGTGGAACTTCAAAAACAAAGGGCCAGATTTATGGAGATCAAGAAGCAACTCAGAGACAAAAATATCATCTATTCAATGGTCTTCCCGGCCCGGCTCCGTGTTGTCTACAAGGGTTCTTCGGTGTTTTTCACGGATCCGGCGGAGGTGACCGAATGGCTACGATCTCATGGGGAGTCTTGAGTAAAGGAATCCTAAATATGTTTAGTCAAGTAGAACTCTTTGGATTACTAAATAAGGAGCTCTCTCTGGAGAAGTCCAGACTACCAACTATACCGGACGCTGAATCCAGCAGGGGTATCCCCTTATTTCTTTAACAATGGGAGCACAAGACGTTGCTCCTATACTGTTTGGTTTTTGTTCAATTTTTCTTTTTTTACTGGTTTTCTCTGTTATTTAAGTAGAAACTGCCGTCGACAATGCTATTGCTTCCTATATACCACCTTTGATCTTTGCCTGAATAATAGCATGTATCATATTTGGATGAATAGACATGGGGTCTGAAATAGTGTGCATGACATGGAATATACGAGGCATCAAATCCCCCCGAAAGAAAATTAAGGTTTTCTCGCAAATCAGGCACTACCACCCTCACATAATAGCCCTTGTGGAGACTCATCTGACCAGAGATACGGCTCGATATATACAGAAGCCGTGGGTACAATGGTACATACATGCTTTCCACACCAGCTACTCGAGAGGAGTTTCATTGTTAATACATAGAGATGTTAGGTGGGAAGCTAAGGAGGCTCGAAGAGACCCTGATGGCCGATTTGTATTTGTGCATGCATTAATCAATTCTAGCGAATATGTGATTTTATGTGTCTATAACCCTCCCCCTGCTAGTATGTCAGTTCTCCGGATGGCAATGAGCTTTGCTCTAAATTATCCGGACGCACAAGTCATTTGTATGGGAGACTTTAACTTAGTTATGGATAATAGCCTTGATAAAT
Organism: Ranitomeya imitator; assembly: GCF_032444005.1. Classification (NCBI taxonomy): domain Eukaryota; kingdom Metazoa; phylum Chordata; class Amphibia; order Anura; family Dendrobatidae; genus Ranitomeya; species Ranitomeya imitator. The sequence goes on along the minus strand of NC_091282.1, from coordinate 814,657,745 downwards.
TGAGACTAGATGACGGGGGATCTGGGGAGCCCCCCTCTTCGGCCCCGACCCAATTGGCATCATTTATAGAGAGTAGTGGATGGCTTGACCTGTGGCGGATACGTCACCCTGGAGTGCGGGGATACACCTGTCACTCATCTACTAGACAATCCCTATCCCGCATAGATTACATATTTGGTTCTAGTGGGCTGGTAACATGGGTGGATAACGTGGAACACGGTAATAGGGGGATATCGGACCATAGTCCGATTATACTTAAACTCAAATTTGGACAATCAAGGAGTGGCATGGTCTGGAAGCTGAACCCCTTTTGGCTTAAACTAATGGATAATAACGACAGAACAGAGGATCAGTTAAATTGTTTCATATTGTCTCACCCAGAGCCCCAGAACACCAATTTATTCTGGGACACCCTCAAAGCATACTTGAGGGGATGCCTGTCCTCCACAATTACATACATAAAAAGGGTGACCTTGAGGGAGGACGACGGGGTGGAACAGAGACTGAAAGATGCGGAGGCCGCATATATAGCTAGCCAAACTAATGGCAATAGAATTGAATGGTTGACCTCACAGAGATTATACACTCAACACATGGACACCAAATCTAAACGTAAGCTGTTCTTCACGCGTCAGTCATACTTTGAATTGGGAAATCAAACCGGTAAATTCCTAGCCTATCTGGTACGTCAACATAATACATCTAATACAGTACTACAGATTCGTGCGCCAGACGGCTCATTAGTGTCCACGACCGAAGAAATACTTCAATGTTTTTATGACTACTATGAATCATTATATAGTTCCAAAAGTAACCTCGGCGTTTCACAATGTCTAGATTATTTATCAGATATAATATTCCCCACACTGAATCCCACTCAGCGAGAATTTATGGATGCTGCATTCACTTTGGAAGAGGTAGAATATGCCATAATGGACATGTCCTCTGGGAAGGCTCCTGGGCCGGACGGGTTTCCTGTTGAGTTATATAAGAGATACCGGGGTATACTAGCACCACTCCTACTGAAGGTGTTTCGGGGCATATGGGAGGGAGGATGCATGCCTGATACCTTTTATGAGGCAAATATTGTTATACTTAAAAAAGAGGGGAAGGACCTTCTAGATTGTGGCTCCTATCGACCCATATCGTTAGTTAATGTAGATTATAAAATTTTCACTAAAATTTTGGCCATTAGACTGAATTCCATCATATTGGACCTTATCCATCCAGATCAAACTGGCTTTATGCCTGGCAAAAATACTTCTATTAACATTAGGCGAGTTCAATCCATAATCCAATATAGTTCTTTGATGTCAGATAACAATTGGGCAATAGCATCCTTGGATGCGGCCAAGGCCTTCGATTCTCTTGAATGGCCCTTCCTATCAGTATGCCTACAGAGATATGGCTTTGGAGACAAATTTCTAGGGTGGATCAGGGCATTATATATGAAACCTAAGGCGCGCATAATCATAAATAACTCCATCTCTAAGCCCCTCTCATTGTTTAGGGGAACTCGTCAAGGATGCCCCCTCTCACCAGCTCTCTTTGCTCTCGCAATAGAGGCATTGGCAATACGTATGAGATCCTCCCCGGATATTAGAGGCATAGATATAGCGGGTCGAGTGGATACCATCGGCCTATATGCCGATGATATGGTAATATTCATGGATAAGGCAAAGGAAACACTGCCCAAAGTAATTGCTATCATAGACATCTTTAGTAAATACTCTGGCCTGTATATAAACTGGGATAAATCTGCTCTACTACCTCTCTCTCATACTCCCATGTTAAATCTTGAAACTCTGTCTTCACTACCGGTCGTATCAAATTTTAAGTACCTGGGTATTTATATGTCCCAAAGTAGCAATTCCGATTTACAACTTAATATTTATCCTTTACTAGAACTAGTCAAATCCAAATTTGCATCATGGAGCAAACTCCCACTGTCTGTTGCGGGCCGTATCAACCTAATCAAAATGGTTCTGCTCCCTAAATTCAATTATTGTTTGCAACATAGCGCAGTACCAGTACCTAAGTTCCTCTTTACTAATTTAAACTCCCTAATAACTTCCTTTATATGGGGAAAATCTAGGCCCAAACTTAAACTTTCTGTTTTACAGAGACCTAAGCAGGGGGGTGGAGCGGCGTTACCGGACTTCTTTCTATATTATCTGGCGGGGCAGGCTAAGGCATTGGTCACGTGGATGCCTGGTGGTTATCTCCCTAACTCTGAACATCATTTGCTTCATTCTGCTCGAGTGGAGTGCCCATTGGGTTTTCTAGAGTCGGAGAGAATGATCACCCCTCATCCGCTGCCCATGCTTCGACTGGCAAGATTAATTTGGAGACAAATTAAAAAAATTGTTGGATATACAGATATTATAGCTGAAATGCCCCTTTGGGGAAATAGCTATTTTCCAACGCTGTTGAATCACCCGTCCACCGCCTTCTGGGTGATGCATGGTGTTACCTCGGTGGGGGATCTACATGACCAGGGGACCTTTGTGTCCTTTGAACAGCTGCAGACTAAACATGATATTCCGAGATCCCAATTTTTTCGTTTTTTACAATTAAGATCAGCTTTCCAGTCATATATGAGGGGGGTGGTTACGGGCCGCACAATCTCGTCTCTACCTCTAATAGGAATCCTCAAATCCCAGGGACCCCAGGGCCTCATTTCCTCTTTGTATACTTACATGCTATCAGTAGGTGCGGAATCAGTTATAAGACTCATCAAGGAGAAATGGGAGAGACTCATCCCTGACACACAGGAAGAAGAATGGGAGGAAATTTTAGAGTCCCCGATGAAGGTATCCCCATCGGTTAATAACAGAATGACACAATTATTCATAATATACCAATCATATCTAACTCCCGTGCGGCTTTTTAAAATGGGTCGACTTCACTCTGCGGAATGTCTGCGCTGTCACCTGTCAGATGCGGACTTTGTTCACATGATGTGGAGCTGCCCGGTCATTCTTCAATACTGGAAGGAGGTGACCTCATTACTCTCCTCTATAGTATTGGCCCCTGTTCCTCTTGAGCCACTAAATTGTTTGTTTGGGGTGTGGGACGAGGAGACTTGGGGTCATCACGTTGCAATTTTCTTACGAGAGTCACTTTTCATGGCAAGGAAGGTGGTGGCAATGCGGTGGATGGGGGGTTCGTGTCCCTCACTCAGAGCCTGGGTTGAATTAGTAAATTCGATTATCCCATACGAACGCACACTGTATCAAAATAGAGGATGCCCGGGTAAATTTGAGAAGATTTGGAGCGGCTGGAACTCCTCTCACCTCACTTTATAACTCATGGTTATTTATACTAGTGCAAAGTGTCAATTCTTTCTAGGTATCATGCAGAAAGGGACGTAGGTTTATTGTTAGGCGGCAGAAAGTAGTTAGTAAGATACAGTTATAGTTAAGATTTAATAACTGTAAATTTTTCATGACTCCACGTCAGATATGTACGGTTTCAGTGGAGTAACAGATATGTTGGACACACACTATGATACTCAGTTATGTATACATTGTACGTACTTAATATTGTATGTAATACTAAGGAGTATAAATTTGTGTATTATGTTGTTGTTCTTTTAACGTTATGGTTAATAAACGAATTTAAAAAAAAAAAAAAAAAAAACACTACATACTTACATTCCTGTCGCGTCCCCGGCCTCAGCTTCCCTGCACTGTGTAAGCGTGCCGGCCGGAAATCAGAGCGGTGACGTCACCGCTGTGCTTTGCTTTACGGCCGTCCGGCGCTGACACTGGGGAACGCAGGGAAGCTGACGCTGAGGAACGTGACAGGAATGTAAGCATGTCGTTTTTTTTTTACTTTTACAATGGTAACCAGGGTAAACATCGGGTTACTAAGCGCGGCCCTGCGCTTAGTAACCCGATGTTTACCCTGGTTACCAGTGAAGACATCGCTGAATCGGCATCACACACGCCGATTCAGCGATGTCAGCGGGTGATCCAGCGATGAAATAAAGTCCTGGACTTTCCCCAGCGACCAACGATCTCCCAGCAGGGGCCTGATCGTTGGTCACTGTCACGCATAACGATTTCGTTAACGATATCGTTGCTACGTCACAAAAAGCGACGATATCGTTATGTGTGACGGTACCTTAAGGAAATCTTGAAAACACGCATGGTTTGAGGCCTTTGAGGAATGCAGTTTGACACCCCTGCTTTATGCAGTTAATAGCCCCCTGTGTCTATACTGCTACATACTAAGGCAGTTAACTGGTTCAGGCAGCTTTACATGAACACCTGAGCCTTACATTATGGCTGATCCGACTAACTAAAGCAATCATTACCATCCACCTCTCGTGTCTCCCCTCTTCCTCAGTTTGTAAGCTTGCGAGCAGGGCCCTCACTCCTCTTGGTTTCTGTTTTGAACTGTGTTTTTTGTTATGCTGTAATGTCTATTGTCTGTACAAGTCCCCTCTATAATTTGTAAAGTGCTGCGGAATATGTTGGCGCTATATAAATAAAATTATTATTATTATTATTATTATTATTGTGAAAATGCAAAATTTGGGGCTAAAAAAACATTTTTTGTGGGGAAAATTATTGATTTATTAATTTTCATGGCTCAATGGTATAAACTTCTGTGAAGCACGTAGGGGGTTTCATGGTGCTCACCACACATCTAAAATAGTTCCCTGAGGGTCTAGTTTACAAAATGGTGTCAATTGTGACATGGCATCCACTAAATAATCCAGCAAATTTTCTGTTCAAAAAGTCAAATGGCGCTCCTTCAATTCCAAGCCCTACTCTGCGCCCAAACAGTAGTAGTACTAAGGAGAAATTGCAAAACAAATTTGGGGGTTCTTTTTATCCCTGTTACCATTGCAAAAATAAAAAAAATTGGGGTCTTAAATAAAATTTTTGAGACAAAAAGTTAAATGTTAATTTTTTTCCTTCCGCATTCCAAAAAAGTCCTGTGAGTGCAGTTTTTAGAATGGTGTCACTTTTTGGTATTTTCTGTCATATAGGTCCCTCAAAGTCCCTTCAAATTTGATGTGGTGCCTAAAAAATGGTTTTGATATTTTGTTGGAGAAATGAGAAATCGCTGGTCAACTTTTAACCCTTATAATTTCTTAATAAACAAATTACATTTTAAAAATTGTGCTGATGTAAAGGAGACATGTGGGAAATGTTATTTATTAACTATTTTGTGTGAAATGACTACTTACACCCTTAAATCAGAAAGTTTAAAAACTCCTAAATTTTCACCAACTTTCCATTTTTTTCACATATAAAAGCAAGTGATATAGAAGAACTGTTACGACTATCATGAAGTACAACTTGTAATGAGAAAACAGTCTCAGAATCAGTGGGATCCGTTCATGCGTTCCAGAGTTATAACTACAAAGTTACACTGGTCAGAATTGCAAAATTTGGCAGTCATGAAGGCGAAAACACGCTTGGGGGTGAAGGGCTTAAACCGAAGTTATGTAATACAAAACAGGTAAATAACATTTCCCACATGTCTACTTTACATCAGCACAATTTTTGAATCAATTTCTTTGGTTAGGATGTTAGAAGTATTAAAAGTTGACCAGCGATTTCTCACTTTTATGATGCAACCCCCCCCCCCTTTTTTTTAGCCGTTTTTACTGAAGAGATTAACTATTGTGACCGTTGTATAGATCAAGTCGCTCTACACGAGGCAATATTAACCCCTTAGTGACCGAGCCAAATTTTTTAAATCTGACCAGTGTCACTTTATGTGGTAATAACTCTGCAACGCTTCAACAAATCCCAATGATTTTGAGATTGTTTTTTCGTGACACATTCTACTTTATGATAACGGTAAATTTAGTTCAACATTTTTTGTGTTTATTTATAAAAAAATATCAAAAATTTGAGAAAAATGTTAAAAATTAGCAATTTTCTAAATTTGAATGATTATCCCTTTAATCCAGATAGTCATACCACAGCAAACCATTAATAAATAACATTTCCCACATGTCGGCTTTACATCAGGACTATTTGTAAAATGTTATTTTATTTTGTTAGCATTTTAGAAGGTTTAAAAATGTAGCAGCAATTTTTCATTTTTTCAAAGAAATTTACAAAATTTCTTTTTTAGGGACTTATCGATGTTTGAAGTGACTTTAGGGGTCCCATATATTGGGAAACCCCCAAACGTGATACCATTTTAAAAACAGCACCCCCTGACATATTGAAAACTGCAGTCAGGTAGTTTATTAACCCTTCCGGTGCTTTACAGGAGTTAATGCAAAGTGGTATGACAGAAATGAAAATGTGTATTTTTACCACCTAGATGCCTCAAACTTCTGAACAGATTACTACAGCCGGCAGACTCTAAGGCCGCTATTTGGTCATGAATTTCCACGGCAAACATCAGGACAACACAATCATGATCTGAGAGCACCAATTGGGATAAAGAAGAAGCCCCCACACACTGTTAACCATTTATAATGATGTAGTCACTATTGACAGCAGCATCTAAGGGGTTAAACAGATTTAGATGGTGCAAATACTGATCGTGGCTGATGCAGCAAGTTGTCAGCTATAGTGTACAGCCGACAGATGCTGGATTGTCATCTGTATGGGGAGGATATTCTCTTATATGTAAGGTCAGTTAAAAGGCGTATTGGCGGTCATTAAGGGGTTAAATGTGTGCACATTTTTCTTTATTTTTTTACATAAAAAATGTATGTTTATTGGTATAATAATTTTAATTTTGTGATTTTTTTTTTTTGTCAGTGACAGCTGTCGTCATGGAACTGTTACTGTTTACATGCAGTGAAAGTTTAAATGCATGACGGACATAGCGCGTCATGTTGCGGAAGCTGACACCTGCTCATGACGTGCTATGTCAATCATTCGTTAAGGGGTTAAAAAGGAACTGTACTTTCAACAAACTTAACATTCATCAATAGCATAGGCAAAGAAAACTTGAACTAGATGGCCACACACTGGACCTCGTCTACACCCATCTCTGCTATCTAACCTCTGTAACTCGGCTCTCTTTCAGACCACTATCTACATATATTCTCTTGCCTTTCCTCTCCCACTCCACAAAATTGCACATCCTCGCAGAAATCAGAACCCCTTTCCCGACAAGCGTCGCACATATACTGCTCTGCGGGAGGTGCGTTCCCGCAAAGTATATGTACGAAGCACCGATCGTGCAACCTCACAGGTGCGGATGTCAGCTGTATGTGACAGCTGACACCCCGAAGTAATGCCCGCGATTGGTGGTAGTACCGATCGCGGGCATTTAAAGGGAACCTGTCACCTCGTTTTGCCGCTATAAGCCACTGCCTTTCAGGGCTTATGTAAAGCATTCTATAATGCTGTAGATAAGCCCCCGGTCCGACCTGCAAGTGAAGAAAAATAAGTTATATTATACTCACCCGTGCGGGCGGTCCAGTCCGATGAGTGTCGCAGGTCCGGGTCCAGGCCTCTCTGACCTTTCCCAGCGCCTGCAAACTGCATACTTTACTCTGCCCTCAACAGGGCAGAAAAGTATGCCTGCGCAGGAGCGCCAATGCCGAGGAGCGATGAAGAAGTGGGAGTCGCAAGAAGATGGGAGGTGCCGGACCCGGATCTGCGACACCCATCGGACCGGACTGACACCCCCCCCCAGGTGAGTATAATATAACTTACGTATTTTTCTTCACTTGCAGGTCGGACCGGGGGCTTATCTACAGCATTATAGAATGCTGTACATAAGCCCTGAAAGGCAGTGGGCGCATCTTATAGCGGCAAAATCTGCTGACAGGTTCCCTTTAATCCCTCTGATGCCGCTGTCAGTAGTGACAGTGACATAGAAAAGCTCCCTCCCTGTGTGCTTCCATCAAGACATCGCGATCACATCACGATGTCCTGATGGTCTCCATGGAGACCCACGGCATCAAGATGCCCGCAGTGTCCTGCAAGAAAGGTGAGAGTAGGCGCTGGCATTCCTCCTTCCTTACCTGTCAGATCAGCGATCTGACAAAATGTAGTGATGTCACATCCTGGGACAATGTAAAAAAGTTAAAAAATATTAGAATGTGTAAAAAATTTTACACAAAATATCCCTAAATAAAGAAAAAAATATTTTTCCAATAAAAATATTTATGTAAATAAAAAAAAACTATAGAAGTACACATATTTGGTACCGCCGAGACCGTAACAACTCGCTCTATAAAAATGTCCCACTAGTTAACTCCTTCAGTGAGCACCGTAAAAAAAATAAAAAAAACAAGGCAAAAAACAATGCTTTATCATCATACCGCCAAACAAAAAGTGCAATAAAATACGATCAAAAAGACGGATGTAAATAACAATTAGAGTTGCTGAGCGGAGATGGGGAAAAGATCTCACTCCAACGAGCACTTTATTGCATTCAAACAGTCCCTCACTACTTTCAAGTCCACATTCACTGCAGCAAAACAAAACTTCTTCTCATTCCTCATATCTGCTCTGTCTCAGAACCCTAAACAGCTATTCACCACTTTCAATTCTCTCCTCCATCTCCACTCATCTCAGCTGAAGACTGCCTTATTCTTCACGCAGATGATTGATAAAGTTTTGGCCTACAGCCCCTCCTCCTAACTACTCAGCCCTCCTCCTCCAAAACTTCTCCACCATTACAGAGGATCAACTTTCCACTCTACTCTCAAGATCACATTTCACCTCCTATGCACTTGACCAGATCCCATCCCACTTCATCCCAAACCTCCTCAGTCTTCATTCCAACCCTAACCAATCTTTTCAACCTATCACTAACAACTGGTGTTTTCCCCTCAAGCTTCATACATGCCTGAATTCCACCCATCCTCAAAAAGCCCTCTCTTGACCCATCCTCTGTATATAGCCATCGCCCCACAACACTTCTCCCCTATGCCTCAAAACTACTGGACCAACATGTCCATTTTGAACTGTTCTCCCACCTCTCCTCCTGCTCCCTCTTTGACTGCTTACAATCTGGCTTCCGACCGTATCACTCCACTGAAACTGTCCTGACTAAAAACACAAATGACCTACTAACCGCCAAAGCCAAGCAACACTACTCTGTCCTCTGCCTTTGACACAGTAGACCATTCCCTATGACTATAGACCTTCTCATCTCTTGGCATCACAGACACAGACCATACATTAATGTCTCCCACACCACTTCGCCCCCTACCCCTATCTGTTGGTGTCCCCCCCAAGGTTCAGTCCTAGAACCCCTGCTCTTCTACACCTCTGGCCTGGGACACCTCATAGAATCTCATGGCTTTCAGCATCACATCTATACTGATGACACAGATCTACTTCTCTGGGCCAGATATCACCTCCCTACTAACCAGAATCCCCACAATGTCTGTCTGCTATTTCATCCTTCTCTGCTGGATTTCTAAAACTTAACATGGATATAACAGAATCCATCATCTTTCAACCAGCTCACTCGACCCCCCCCAACAGACCTATCCATTGAAGTAAATTGCTACTCATGCTCCCCAGTCCCACAAGCTTGCTGCCTTGGAGAAATCCTTGACTCTGATCTCTCCTTCAAACCACATATTCAAGCCCTTTCCACTTCCTGCCAACTTCACTTTGGTTACTAATCATAACTATTTGATCCCTTAGTCCTATATATCCCCACCACATGTATCTTTCTAATTTTTATATTTCCACTCACGATTCAACAATGATAAAGCTTCGTGTGTGGAGATTCTTAACACTTTGGCACTATCTTGTGGTTCCCACTTTTTAATATGCTTAGTCTTTATATGTGTATTTTCTTGATATTTAATAAAAATGTATGTTTGTACTTGTTGATATTATTGTACATTTTTTCATTATAGGATGCTATTTTAAACTTTGCTGCCGACTAATCCACTTATCCCCCCCGCTATTCCCCGGTCTCTCCCCACTGTCAATCCCTTCACTGGCTCCCCATTACCCAGAGACTCAAGTACAAAACCCTAACCATGACATACAAAGCCATCCACAACCTGTCTCCTCCATATATCTGTGACCTCGTCTCCTGGTACTTTCCTGCACGCAACCTCCAATCCTCACAAGATCTCCTTCTCTACTCCCCTCATCTCCTTTTCCCACAATCGCATACAAGATTTCTCCCGCGCATCCCCACTACTCTGAAACCCTCTACACCAACATATCAGACTCTCGCCTACCATGGAAACCTTCAAAATGAACCTGAAGTCATCTTCCGACAAACCTGCATAACCACTGATCCAACAAACCGCTGCACAACCAGCTCTACATGCACATATTGTATCTTCACCCATCTCTTGTAGATTGTGAGCCCTCTCGGGCAGGGTCCTCTCTCCTCCTGGACCAGTTGTGACTTTTACTGTTTAAAATTCCTTTACTTGATTTTATCATGTATACCCCTTTTCACATATAAAGCTCCATGGAATAAATGGCGCTATAATAAGAATTAATAAGTATAGCTCCACACAGAATTCAGCTTCCTTCCCCAATCACTTCTTCCGCTCTCTCCCCTGTGTCCCAAATTTGTCATCAACTCTGAAAAACCAGCTCAAATCCATCTTGCTCAGAAAAGAGAATGCAAATGTCATGTGACACAGGCCTTTATATTCTATACAGAGGGGAGGAGAAGTGAGGAGCAGGGAGAAGAAACAGGAAAAGGGAAACCAAGAAGTATTGCGCATCACTCTCCAGCAGATGTTTTACCTCACATCAAAACTTGATTCAAGACAAAACAGCTCAGCACTTCCATATAATTTCCTCCATGCTGCTTGTCTTTGCTAAAAAATTACCGTAATAAAGAGCAGGACTTCCCCTCTATGGGCTGTGTTGTACATGGCACAGATCATAGCATCCAGTCTCCAAAGAATAAAAAAAAAAAAAAAAAGAAGAGAAATAGCATGCAGAAGGGAAAACTTATTATTCCTCATGTACACACAGGACAGCTTATTCTGAATAGTTATTTGAAAGTACGGTTAACCTGTAAGTGTTGCAATGCTACCTTTATCCTCTTCAAAGTCTGGCATGGGGTGCTTCATATAGTTGGGCACACTGTGGACATTCCACTCTGTGTCAGCTTCCGGTGATTCAAGCTGCAAATCTGTCTTGGTCGCCTGAACTGTTTTGCTGGTTACTGGTTGTCTTCGTTGTACTGGATACTTCTTGTTCCCTTTTTTTCTGCCTTCATTCTGGGACACTGTGGAAGAACCTGTATCCTTGCCTGGGTTGGTAGATCCCTTTAATTTGCCCACTGAGACATTTTTTGGTTTAGATTTTTGATCGTTGACAAGAGAAGAAACATCTGAAACGGTTTCTTCTCCACAAAGGGGTTCACTCAGTCTTTTGTTTCGAGGTCTTGCTTTGTTCCTTTGTATATTATTTCGTACAGTTCTACCTTTGGTTGGAGAAACTCCTGTGTCATATCTTGTAGAAATTTCCAGAACATCTTTAGAAACATCTGCATCAGAATCTTCCTGTTTCTTCAAACTTAATTCACGGTTCCTTTGTGCTCTTCCTTTACCTCGTGTGCGGGGTAGACCTTCACTCCCAGATGCTGAGAAAGAAGGTAATTTCATCATGTCCACAGCATGTTTCACAGCCCCCTCATAGAGATGGTCTTCACTGGTGGAGGTACGCTTTCTCTTTCTGCCTGCAACAATATAAAACTTGATTACACAGGATCAGAAGCCAAGTAAAGGGGTTGGTCAAGTTCTAGCCATTTCTACAATGATCTAATCAATCACATTTCTTCATTGCATCCACAGCAATGACAATGGCAACAGTCACAAAATGTTTTCCTACATTACTGATTGCATTACTGATTGCTCAGCTCTTTCCAGCTTTGTGAGGTTATTTCTGCCAACCCTGGAAACCCATTTCCCCAGAGAGCAAAAGGGTCGGGTATTGAAATTCACCCAATACTTTCTGTTCCTCCTAAATTTTGGGTTTGGCTGCTTTTGCTATAATGTGTATTGGAATCTTATGCGACAAACACCAGATAACCAGCATTTTCTCACTGGTGGTTTTTTTTGCACTACTGATGCTGACTAAGGTGTTCTAGAAATCCGTTCTCCACATAACGATTCCTGGCAAGCCTGTGATAGGCATGTGTTCATATACAGTAGCCAATCTGAGGAGGGAGGGCAGAAATCTGATATAATGGCGAGGCAGAGGGCGAGTCTCACAACCTCAGACTGCCTGTAGGCACTGGAGACAAACCAGGCACAGATCTGCCCTAATGGAGTGAAGATAAAAAACAGGCAAGCATCACCCCTGTGCAGTAAGACATTATACTTGTCTACTTACACGGAGCACAGTAAGAGAGGTTTTTCGAATATACTTTATTAGTAGTGATGAGCGAATACATTTGGCACTATTCGTTACTCGGCGAGCAATTTACTATTCGCCTTGGTATTTTCGTGTGAGCCACCCAGAATGTTTGGCGTTTTATTTACAGCCAATGAACATGCTGGTCTTGTTTGCCAATCACAATGTCGGCGCCATCTTTAGTGTTGCATTACTGTGATTGGCTGGCCTTACAGCTTCATAGGGGATATTGAATCCCTGTTGGCATCATTCTGCCTACATTGCAACGGGAAACAGCGTAGGGAGAGTGAAAGCATATAGGAAGAGTTTGTGATTCCAAAAATCTCTTTCGTTTTTCACTACCCTTCTTCCCAGAGCCATAACTTTTTTATTTTTCCATCAATACGGCCAAGTGAGGGCTTAACTTTTGCGGGACAAGTTGTGCAATAAAAAGTGCAATCCCACACTTGTTTTTTGTTTGGCCTTTTTGCTAGGTTCACTAAATGCTAAAACTGGCCTGTCATTATGCAGAGAGGAATTATAAAACCAAAAACACATGGGCTACTTGCACAGTGAACAAGTCTGTAGAAACCTGTTCACACCACCAAAGAACTTGAAGACACAAAAGTGCACAGAGAGATCAAAAAATACTCCGTTGTAAAAAAGTCACAGTAAATAAGTGCTAGTCAAAAAATGAAAAATACATGGTATTTAGTTAATACTTTTTTTTGCAAAAAAAGTATGTTAAGCTGCTCCACCAATCGCCAAGGTATACCCATAATAGAGCAGTCCTATCTAATGTATATAATCCCTATCTGATGTATTTAAAAACCTGATCATCTGTATAGTACCTGTATGAGCAGGGTTCAGAGAGAAAATATCCATGTAGAACATGCAGGATGGTACAGCTTCAATGCAAATGACCCACAGAGGAGTGGTGGACTCCCCAGTCTTGTATAAACAAGAGAACAATTATAAAACCAAAAACACATGGGCTACTTGCACAGTGAACAAGTATGTAGAAACCTGTTCACACCACCAAAGAAATTGAAGACACAAAAGCGCACAGAGAGGTAAAAAAAATACTCCGTTGTAAAAAAGTCACAGTAAATAAGCAAGTGCTAGTCAAAAAGTGAAAAAATACAGGGTATTGTTAATACTTTTTTTTGCAAAAAAAGACTGGGGAGTCCACCACTCCTCTGTCAGTGTTCGTGGGAGCGCACGTATTACACAGACCCATTAAAGTCAATGGGTCCATGCAAAACACGTACCGCACACGGACGTTGTCCGTGTGCACTCCGTGTGCCGTGCAGGAGACAGCGCTACATTAAGCGCTGTCCCCCCCCACTGGTGCTGAAGCCGCGATTCATATCTTCCCTGCAGCAGCGTTTGCGATATGAATAATTGTGTTTAAAATGAAGATCTATGTGCCCCCCGCCCTCCCACCCCCTGTGCGCCCCCCCGCTGTTCTGAAAATGCTCACCCGGCTCCCTCGCTGGCGCTGCTTCCTGTCCTGGCCGCATCTTCTACTGTATCAGCGGTCACGTGGTGCCGCCGATTACAGTCATGAATATGCGGCTCCACCTCCCATAGGGGTGGAGCCGCATATTCATTACTGTAAATGAGCGGCCCCACGTGACCGCATACAGGAGAAGATGCGGCCAGAACTGGAAGCAGCACCGGCAAGGGAGCAAGTCGGGTGAGTATTTTCAGAACAGCAGGGGGGGGTGCACAAGGGGTGGGAGGGCGGGGGGCACATAGATCTTTATTTTAAACACAATTATTCATGTCTTCTCTACAGCAAACGCTGCTGCAGGGAAGATATGAATGGGGCTTCAGCACCAGATGCTGGTACGTGTGGTACCCAGCACGGTGCGTGTGGTACCCAGTGGGTACACGGGCGGCACACGGACACGGATAATTCCGGTACCGATTTTTTCCGGTACCGGAATTATCTGGACGTGTGAGACTGGCCTAAGACTGGATTAAAAGGCTCCACAGACCATTCAGGCTGCAGCCTTACACATATTGGAACATGGTAATTGCCATGATAAGGCCTTTACCTGAGCTCTGTAGCACTGCCTGTCACCTGAGTAATACACGCCACAGACCTCATCACTCTCTGGGATATATCCTCTAATTACTCCATTTTTGCTCAAAATCGTGCAAAAGATAGTTGTGTAGTTTCCAGAAGAACTGTGTAGGCTTGTGCAGATTGGTCAATGGCACTCCTGTTTCTTTCCTTTGAAGAGGCTGCTTCCAAGTAAAACAAGGCTTGTTCATGTTCCTGACATGGGTTTCAGGCCTGTCAGACTGACCACAATACAGGCCCTCACTTGCATACACTGTATTCAAAATGTAATTCGAATGCTTTTGGTGTCTGGTAGAATCCAATACAGCTCCCCCAACTGCTTATTATATTATATCTTCCTTATATTCTATTCACCTTACAGCGGCTTTACCTGCTATGACAGTGGCTCCATTGTGACCAAAATGTACTGTGGAGCTCACAAAACTCAGGTTTCACGGCAGCTGCTGGCCTTCTGAAAACGTGAAGCAAGGGCCGCCTAATGACATGGCGGTGGATGTGGTGGTGTCAGGCAAAGCCTAAAATTCAAATGGGCATGTTTTAGCTGGCATTGTATTGGGATGGGGTCAAGTGACATATTTTAAGTGTGCCATCTGAAATATACCAGAAATAGTCCAGAAATCGGCCAGACGGTAAGACTAAACACTGTCTTCTAAGTTTACTTGCCTTTCCTTTTCTCCCCTACTCTTTAACCATGCTCACGTTTCCCCCACTGTTTTTTCTCCACTAATCCTCACTCTCCTCCACTAACCCCATACCCTTGCACCCTCAAACCACATAACTATCTCCCCTCTCTCTTACCCCCACCTCGCTTCATCTGCAGACCTGCTCTCTAACCTCAGACCTCTACCACCAAAATATAATATAAGCCAATCACTCTCCATCACCCACCTGCTTCTTTCTCTGCTTATTCTTACTGCTGGCGACACATCCCCCATTCCTACCCCCCCTCTCATTCATCACTAATCCTCACCCCTATCCTTCTCACACTATGAGAAACTATCGCAACCCCTCACACTTAAAATCTGTTACATTGACCCCCACCCCCTGCTTCCACTCTCTGGGGCACTTTGGAATGCCTGCTCTATATGCAACAAACTCCATGTGATCCACGATCTCTTTACTTCCCACAACCTTTCCTTCCTGGCCCTCACTGAGACCTGGCTGAGGCCCCCTGACACGGCCTCGCCTGCAGCACTGAGCTACGGTGGCCTCCAATTTACCCACACTCCTCGCTCTGGCAACAGACATGGCGAAGGAGTGGGTATCCTTCTTTCTAAAAACTGTTCCTTCAACCCTATCCAACCCCCACCCTCCCTTATCCTCCCTTCTTTCGAGGTTCACGCTGTCCGTATCTACTCTCCCTCTAATCTCCAAATGGCTGTCATATACCGACCACCGGGCTCAACCACTGCCTTCATCGACCAATTCTCCACCTGGCTCCTTCACTTTCTCTCTGCTGACATCCCCACCATCATCATGGGTGACTTTAATATCCCTACTGACACCAGCCAGCCAGCAGCCTCCAAGCTCCTGGCCCTTACGTCATCCTTTGGACTCACTCAGTGGTCCTCCACAGCCACCCACACAGACGGACATACACTAGAGCTCATCTTCACCCGCCTCTGCTCCTTATCTAATCTCACAACCTCTCCCTTCCCCCTATCTGACCACCATCTACTCACCTTCTCATCCTTGTCCTCCTCACCTGCCCCCCATGTCCAGCCATTACCCCATCCTCGCAGAAACCTCGCACACCTAGACATTCACAGACTCTCAGAATCTCTCCTACCCCTGTCCTCCATATCTTCACTCCATGACACGGACAGTGCCACCGCTTTCTATAACTCTACCCTCACATCAGCCATAGACATAGTCGCCCCTCTCATGCATGGCTCAGGGCGACGAACCAATAGGCAACCTTGGCATAACAATCTCACAAAAAAACTTCGACAAGCATCCAGGGTGGCGGAGCGGCGTTGGAAGAAAACACGCCTGCCAGACGACTTCACTGCTTTCAAACAAGCTACATTTGACTTCAAGTCTGCCCTCACCTCCGCTGAACAGACCTATTTCACTAACCTTGTATCTTCACTATCCTACAACCCAAAACAACTATTCAGCACACTTACCTCCCTCCTCCGCCCACCACTGCCACCTCCAACTCCCCTCATCTCCTCCGAGGACTTTGCCAACTACTTCAAAAACAAGATCGACCAAACAAGACTAACCTTTACAGCTCCATCACCCCAACCACTCCATATACCAGACCTCTGCCCTTCCCTAATAACCTCCCTCTCCAACATCACTGAAGGAGAGCTTACTCGCCTCTTCTCCAAATCGCACCTCACCACCTGTGCACTTGACCCCTTCCCCTCCCACCTGCTCCCCAACGTCACTAACATGCTCATTCCAGCCCTAACCAATCTCTTCAACCTATCGCTCTCTTCTGGTACCTTCCCCTCGGCCTTCAAACATGCCACCATCACACCCATCCTCAAAAAAACTAACCTTGACCCAACTGCTATGCCCAGCTACCGCCCCATATCACTGCTCCCGTTTGCTTCAAAACTCCTTGAGCAGCATGTCCATGCTCAAATTTCCTCCCACCTCTCATCTAATTCTCTCCTTGACAACCTCCAATCTGGCTTCCGCCCCCACCACTCCACCGAAACTGCCCTGACAAAAATTACTAATGACTTACTCACAGCCAAAGCTAATAGACAGTTCTCTATCCTCCTCCTTCTTGACCTGTCCTCTGCTTTCGACACAGTCGATCACTGTCTACTGCTACAGATTATTTCTTCCCTTGGCATCAAAGACCTTGCCCTGTCCTGGATTGCTTAATACCTTTCCGACCGCACATTTAGCGTTTCCCACTCCCACACCACCTCCTCATCTCGCCCTGTCTCTGTTGGAGTCCCTCAGGGTTCTGTCCTAGGGCCCCTACTTTTTTCCATCTATACTCTTGGCCTAGGACAACTCAAAGTCCCATGGCTTCCAGTACCACCTGTATGCGGACAATACTCAGATCTACCTCTCTGGCCCAGATGTCACCTCTGCTGTCCAGAATCCCGAAGTGTCTGTCAGCCATATCCTCCTTCACCTCTCGCTTCCTAAAACTCAATGTAGACAAAACCGAACTCATCTTTCCCCCATCTCACGTATCCCCCCTACTTGACCTATCTATTATGGTAAACAGCATCACGCTCTCTCACGCACCTGAAATCCGCTGCCTAGGGGTAACTCTCGACTCTGCCCTGTCCTTCAAACCGCACGTCCAAACTCTTGCCACCTCCTGTCGCCGCCAACTCAAAAATATTGCCAGCATTTTTCCCTTTAAAAAAAAAAAAATTTAGGTTTGGTTTGGTAGGTCTTCTTATAAATCCATAAAACTGGCGCAATAGTCTGACAACATTATTCTCAGATATCATATGTGAGTCAGAAAGGCATGCAGGCATCTTCTCCATGCTGTTACCATTTAGTTTTAGCTCTTTTCCATCCATTTCAGCTTCTCCCCATGCTCCCAGACCTTTGCTGGGTCCAGAAGAAAAATATTTGGCTTTCCCATTGACTTGCATTGGATTTGTTTCGTTATTCGGCACAAATTATTTGTACCAATTTTCCTGAATATTTCACTATTCACCCACCACCAATTATTAGTCTATTTATCCCCTTACTTACAGAAAAAAACGAAGTACTTGACTTCCTATTTGCATTCCGAGCTACTGCATTTTCTATGTACAATAGTCTGTTCCACAAAGAACTGGAAAGCCGAGGAGAGAGGATCTGCAAGATTATAAATAACAGATGCTCATAAGATTGACCAGGTGTCATGTGTTTTCAATGGGGGGAGGAGGAGAATGACAGCACCAGACCCATTTGGCAGTGGTTTCTCTCTACCGAAGCCTAAAAGACAGGCCATTAAAATTCCGAAAGCCCGATCCTGCAGGGCTGCTGAGGGAGTGCTGGGAAGTTCCCATACACATTACATGTACAGCCCGTCTGGGTATGGGGGTCTTATGACAAGTAACCGAATATATATTTTACCCAGAAGAAAATCAAACTTGTTCTAGAGTTAGGATCTAAAAGTACATTCTATGTCAGGTGTGGGATTAACGAGCAGGCTCCAGAACTGAGCAAGCACCATACATAAGAGAAGGCAGCTGTGCCATAAAGCATGTTTTTTTTATAGAAAAAAAATGCAAAAGCCATCCCGCCTTGTCACAGCGACCGTTATTGGGACAGTCCTAACTAATATTAAAAACCTTTCCGTTTGTCAAGTGACATTCATTTTTTTTCTGTCTGTTTGCATGATGTGCATATAAAGGTGTGGCTTGCCTTTCTTTTGAGCTGGGCATTATTGATGTGGTCTCCCTTGGCTGTGTGTCCACTAGTTGGACTCGGTCCTTCTCAACTAAGTACCATATATTATTTTCATGCAATATGCCATTTATTTACTTACTGCAGGGTATTTAACCCCTTCCCGACATGCCCCGTACTAGTACGGCGCATGTCGGGTCCCCTGCTTTTATGTGGGCTCCGGAGGTGAGCCCACATCAAAGTCGCAACATGTCAGCTGTTTTGTACAGCTGACATGTGTGCGCAATAGCGGCGGGTGAAATCGCGATTCACCCGCCGCTATTAACCTGTTAAATGCCGCTGTCAAACGCTGACAGCGGCATTTAACCGGCGCTTCCGGCCGCACAGTCAGAAATGAGCGCATCGCCGACCCCCATCACATGATTGGGGGTCGGCGATGCATCAGGATGGTAACCATACAGGTCCTGGTAACCATAACAATAGCGATCTGATGATCGCTGCTATGTAGCAGAGCCGATCAGGCTATGCCAGCTTCTAGCCTTCCATGGAGGCTATTGAAGCATGGCAAAAGTAAAAAAAAAAAAATGTTTTTACAAATATGAAAAAAAAAAAAAATATATATATAAAAGTTTAAATCACCCCCCTTTCGCCCCATCCAAAATAAAACAATAAAAATTTTTTTAAAAAAATTCAAACCTACACATTTGGTATCGCCGCGTTCAGAATTGCCCAATCTATCAATAAAAAAAGCATTAACCTGATCGCTAAACGGCGTAGAGAGAAAAAAATTCAAAATGCCAGAATTACGTTTTTTTGGGGTCACCACGACATTGCATTAAAATGCAATAACGGGCGATCAAAAGAACGTATCTGCACAAAAGTGGTATTATTAAAAATGTCAGCTCCGCATGCAAAAAATAAGCCCTCACCCGACCCCAGATCACGAAAAATGGAGATGCTACGGGTATCGGAAAATGGCGCTTTTTGTTTTTTAGCAAAGTTTTGAATTTTTTTTCACCACTTTGATAAATATAACCTAGACATGTTTGGTGTCTATGAACTCGTAATGACCTGGAGAATCATAATTTCAGGTCAGTTTTAGCATTTAGTGAACCTAGCAAAAAAGCCAAACAAAAAACAAGTGTGGGAGTGCACTTTTTTTTGCAATTTCACCGCACTTGGAATTTTTTCCCCATTTTCTAGTACAAGACATGGTAAAACCAATGGTGTCGTTCAAAAGTACAACTCGCCCCGCAAAAAATAAGCCCTAACATGACCACATTGATGGAAAAATATAAAAGTTATGACTCTGGGAAGGGGGGGGGGGGAGCGAAAAACAAAAACACAAAAACGAAAAGGGCCGCGGTGGGAAGGAGGAGTTAATCATTATGTTTCTGTCTTTGTTTTTTTTCTGTTCAGTGGCCAGTGTGAACGTGTGCTTACACGCTGCATGCACACCAGGTTATATCCCAGTTGATACTTTTGTTTTTTTCCCTCATCTGAGAGCAGCCTGATGTAGACAAATAAAAAGCTCAATCCTGCGATGTATCCCTTTGATTGTGCGAGAACGGCTGCACCCTGTAATCTGAGTTTTTAGATTTAGCAATGAAGCAGAGCTGAAAAGCTGCCCCCGCCAGGCTCTGTATAAACAATGTCTATATGCAGTGAGGTACTTATCACAGAAGGGGGAGTGTCGGACCAGAGCTCACACCAGCTGGTCTCAGTGATAAGATACTGATGCCAAAACAACCATTGCAAGAAAACAAAAAACTTTGGAGGTTGACAAGAGCAGCATCCCTGAAATCTGTGCTTCAAACCCTACAGCATGCAGTCTTAAGATTACATAGCAAAAACCTGCTTATAGATTCCATCTAAGCCTTTCCCAATATGTGTTGATGCATGAGCTCCATTCCCGTCTATCGCTATGTATATAAGGCATGATGATCTCGCAGGCTCATGCTAAGCGCCACAGCAATCAAATGCGGGTGTCAGCTCTATGGGAGAGCTGACTCTGCAGCAGGCGTTTAACCCTTCTGATGCTGCTCTGAATAGTGACAGCGACATCGCAAGGCATCGCAGAGGGAGGGAGCTCTCTCTCTGCTCCCATCGGTACAACTCAATTGCGATCACACTGTGCCAGTGGTCTACATGGTGACCACAGGCCGAAAAAGCAGGAGCTGACACGCCTCCTCCCTGCAGAAGCATTACAGAGTAATAGATCAGCAATGAGTCAGTCAATGGAAAGTTGATGTCCCATCCTGAGACACTGTAAAAAAAAATTAATAATTGTAAAAATAGAAAAAAAAAAATCAATCCAATACATTTGTGTAAAAGTAAAACAAACAAACAAAAAAAAGTACACACATTTGGTATTGCGGCCTCCGGAATGGCCTGACCTATAAGATGGTTCCACTAATTAACCCCTTCAGTGAACACTTAAATTTTTTTTTTAAATTAGGCAAAAAAAACCCAACTATGATTCATCATCATCATGACCAAACAGAAAGTGGAATAAAAAAAACTTGATAAAAAGACGAATATAAATAAAAATGGTATTTCTGAAAACGTCATTACAGCTGAATCAGCGAAAACAGTTATAGCTCTCAGAATAAAGCAATGCAGAAATAATTATTTTTTCTATACAATAGTTTTTATTGTATTAAAGTGCCAAAACATAAAAAATATATAAATGTGGTATCTCACTTATCCAAAGAGTAAAGCTGCCTTATCACTTTTACCACACGCGGAACGGCATAAAAAACAACAAAAAACAAATTCCCGAATTGCTGTTTTTTGTTCATTCTGCCTCCCAAAAATCAGAATAGAAAGCGATAAAAAAAAATGTCATGTGCCCGAAAATGATACCAGCAAAAACAAGCCTTCACATGACTCAGTCGAAATATGGAAAAATTATAGCTTCAAAATATGGGGACGCAAAAGCAATTAAAGCGCCTTTTAGTGTGTGACAGCTGCCAAACAGAAAAAACAAATCGAATATTGCTGTAATCTCACCGAAGCAAAGAATCAAGTCGTGTAAATCACTTATACCACATGAGGAACGGCATAAAAAAATAACTAAAACCAGTTCTTCATCTGCTGTCGATTTGTTAATTCTCGCAAAGATCGCAGTAAGGCTCGTCTCACATTTATCCTGCACTCTACACTGAGTGCTTACACTGGGGTTTTCATGTAAATGACTTAAATACTTGATTCAGATGGAACACCTGGCGGAAGATTCACTGTAATGAGGCAGATGGAGACACTGTGGACGCTGTCTGACCTGTGATACGGAAGTGTCCATCTTTTTAGGCATGCATAAAAGTGTGGTCTGCCACAGTTTTGTGCACTTCTGAAAAGAAGGACATCACTGAATAGAGGTGACAGACGGAGTCCAGATTAACTCTGCCGCCTCATTATAGTGAGTGCCTGCCTCGAGTGATTCATCTGTCACGTCACTTGGAGATTTTGATGGGGATCCAAGGGGTAATGTTTCTCCTTGCGGAGAATGACATGTTAAGCATGCAGAGATGAGGAGACTAAAAGCCGCAACGCTCCTCCTGGGAAATATGCAAATGAGAGGAAGAGGACTAGAACTCTAGTGCCACCTATAGGAAGTAGCAATCCTAAAAGTTAATGTTGACCCTTTAACGAGACTTATCACATGACTTAGGATAAAAGGCTTGTTAAAGGGTCGACATTGACTTTTAGGATTGCTACTTCCTATAGGTTGCACTAGAGTTCTAGTCTTCTTCCTTTCTAAAGAGACAGTTGAAGATTTACATGGAAACCCCGATGCTCAGCGTAGAGAGCCGGATAAATGTGATCACAAAAGTTTTGTAAAATGTTCCCAGCAAAAGCTTCAACTCAATCCACAAAAAAAAAAGTCCCCGCTCAGGTACGTCATCTGTTAACGGAAATATAGGAGGCTTGCACATAACTGATAGTACAAAAGCTCTGGAAAAGCGAAATTGCTCCTTTCCCCCAAAGAGTGAATTCTGTGCTCCCAAGTCCAAATGCCCCCCTCCCTTCTGAGCCCCACAGTGTGCCTAAATCATATTGGGAGGCAGAATGAACATATCAACAGCACGTGAAAAATTGGTTTTATCTATGGTATTTTTAAAATTTAGTATATTTTCTATAAGTAATTAGACGACTTTATTCTTCGAGTTGGTGCCATTACAGCGATAACAGATTTACAGTGGGTATGGAAAGTATTCAGACCCCTTTACATTTTTCACTCTATTTCATTGCAGCCATTTGGAAAATTCTAAAAAAGTTCATTTGTTTTCTCATTAATATATACTCTGCACCCCATCTTTTTTTAACTCAAATATTTTTTTATTAAGTATAAAATTTCAATATAACATTTCACATTAAGGCATACATTTTCATTTTCTCCACTCTTAACCTCCCTTACCCACCCCTCCCCCTCCTTTCCCTTTTAGACAGCTCACGCTTTTCTCTTAACATGTCCTGTAGTATGATATACATTATCCGTATACAATGACTTTTATTATGATCATATAAACCATTAGTATATAGGCGAACCCTCCTCAGGCCTTGCTTCCCTAAACCTCTCCTAACCAAGTTCCAGCCAAGGTATCCACAATTTATCATACAGGACCATCTTCCCTCTTTTCTGATATACACCCTTTTCCAGGGTAATGACATGCTTCACATATTTAATATATTCTCCCCTCGAGGGAGGCTCCTCTTTGATCCAATTTCTGGCTATGACCTTCCAAGCCATGTATAATAGTCTAGCGATTGCCATTTTCATCTTGTTATCCACAACCATCTCTTCCACGTACCCTAACACACACACCAAAGGTTCTCTTGGAATCACACATCTGTAGGCCCCTTCTATCCGGCTTACAACCACCAACCAAAAAGCAGTCAGTCTTGGACACGTCCATAACATATGAAACATTGCAGCACTATCATTCCTGTATGAGCGGTCACATGGGGCCGCCGATTACAGTCATGAATATGCGGCTCCACCTCCCATAGGGGTGGAGCCGCATATTCATGACTGTGATAAGCGGCCCCACGTGACCGCTCATACAGGAGAAGGTGCGGCGAGCACAGGACACTACGAGGGAGCCGGGTGAGTATTTTATTAACAGCTGGGGGGGGGGGGCGCACAGGGGGTGAGAGGGAGGTGGGGACAGGGATCTTTATTTTAGACACGAGGAGGAAAAAAAAAAAAAAAGGATTTTTCATATCTTCTTTCCAGCGAACGCTGCTGGAAAGAAGATATGAATGGCCGCTTCAGCACCAGATGCAGGGGACAGCGCTTACTTGAAGCGCTGTCTCCTGCACGCTCCATGTGGTACCCAGTTGGCACACGGGCGGCACACGGCTGCCGCACATGTGCCACACTGATGTTCACGGAAATCACATGGACACACGGATAATTCCGGTACCGATTTTTCCGGTACCGGAATTATCTGGACGTGTGAGACTGGCATTACAAAAAAAAAAAAAATTAGGTTTCAAAAATTGTGCAGATGTAAAGTAGACATGTGGGAAATGTTATTTATTAACTATTTTGTGTGACATAACTCTCTGATTTAAGAGCATACAAATTAGTTTCAAAAATTGCACATTTTCCAAATTTTCGCCAAATTTCCAATATTTTCACAAATAAACGCAAGTCATATTGAACAAATTTTACCACCATCATAAAGAACAATATGTCACGAGAAAACAGTCTCAGAATCAGTGGAATCCATTGAAGCGTTCCAGAGTTATTACCTCAAAAGGACACTGGTCAGAATTGTAAAATTTGGCTTGGTCAGGATGGTGAAAATAGACTTGGGGTGTAGGGGTTAACGTTTTTGCAAATATAAATTGCCTGTGTTTAACCAATTTAAAAATAAAGTTTAAAAAAAAAAGTCAGATTAAAATATAAAAATTAATAAACCTGTACGATAAATGCCATAAAGACCAAAAAATCTAAACGGCTGTGAAATCATAAAATATTAGAATTTAAACTCAGCTCTCACTTACATAGCAGCACTTTTTTATATATTTAAAAAGCCCCAAGTTTTTTTTTTTAACCACTCACATAGAAAAATAAAATAAGAAAAAAGACACAGTTAAAAACTTTGGTATCGCCATAACTGTACTTGTCTGGAGACTCATGTTGCCCCATCATTTTTATCAGATAAGGGACACTGGAAAAACAGAACCTAAAAAACAACGAATGAAAAATAAAGGAGTTGAGACTCCCGGAAGAAGGGTAGGGAAAAAAACTAGAAGTGCAAATTGGCCACTTCTGGAAGAGGTTATGTATAATCTAACATTTTGTCACAAACAAGAACAATCAGGCTGAGCCACTGAACATAGAGTCATAAGTGACGAGGAACCCTGCCTTACAACCTAGAAATGGTGTCCCCCTTAGATCCTTGTTTACATGTGGCCAGCGTGTGACCGCTGCAGACAATCAGTAACCTCAGTGACACTTATCACAATCACTTCATATCATGGTTTTATAATATTTGCTCCTTTTTTGTTCAGAAATTGGTTAATCCCCTTCTAGCAGTTGTTCATCAAATTTTACCTAGTATGCCACCAATCTTCTTTAGTTCCTCCTTCAGGAAGGGTTTTGTATCAGCCAAATTTACATCTAGCCTTGAAAAGAATGAGAAATAAATGGTAACAATTCAACTGCATTAAAACACAAAAGCAAAGGTCATGCAAAATTCCATTAAAGGGGCATTCTCAAGTTTGAAAGTCAGCCACCATCCAGTGGATATGGGATAACTTCCTGATTGCTGGATGTGTGACTGTAGCACCACTTCAAATTCAGAGAAATGGGGTCCTGTGAGAATACAGCAGTGATCGATCATGTGCACTGCCACTCCATCCATTCTTACAGGAGTGCCCATACACTCATAAGACTGAATGGAGTGGCAGTGTGGATGATCGATCACTGCTATTGACATGGGGCTCTTCGGAGTCCAGATTCTTGGGAGCAGTGAGTGGTCTGACCCCCGCCAACAAGAAGTGAATACATTTCAAACTTGAGGACACCATTTTATTGTTCTGTACCAAAAACAATTTGGACAACAAAAACACATACAAATTCATCTAATCTTTACTAATTAATATTAAAAAGAAGTAACAAAATTGGAACCAGTCACTTGATTCATGCTGCGCAAACCACTGGCAGCATAGATCAGATCCTGGCTGCATGAGTGCAGTCAAATATAACTTTCTCTGAAGTGCTCCTATGTTTAAGAGAAAATATAGTCTGAAGAGCTAGCTGGGTAGGTCGCTGGTCTAGCTTGTTCTCTGCGCCGCTCCATGTAATTGACAGGTCTCTCCCTTTGTACACACGCAAGATAGACCTGGGTTGAGCGGTGCGGGGAGATGCAGACTCGGGCCGAGCCAGTCTAAGCCTCAGCTCTTCAAACCATATTTTCTCTGAATTACACGATTTTTTCTTTTTTTAAAACTAAGATAACTGACTTATAGTGCAGCCAGGCTCTGATCCATTTTGCAAGTTGTCTGAGGGATTACAGTATATATTATGTGCATACATCAGCACTACAGAAAGTAACTAACTATGAAAATGAGTGGGGTAAAACCTGCAAATACAAACATCTGGCCTAATTTTCTATAGCGCTTTGAAAATTACAAATTTAAGTCTAACGCAACAATTTAGTTGAAAGAACTTAATTCTTCATTTGACTTTTAATTACTCTTGGTGAAGCACTGGAGGGGTTAACAAGTTTTGTGAAAGCCCTTTTGAATACCAATTGACAGGTCCAGTTTTTTAAAAAAAGTTAGTCATTTTTATTTAATAAAAACAAGCCAACCAATAGGGGGGGACTACAGTTATACAAAAAAAAAAAAAGGATCTAAAGATGCAAGTTTATCATTCAAAGTTATTGGAATGACTAGTCTATGTTTTCTCTGTCTATATATTAGAATCTGTATATCTGCTCTTTTGACATTGATCTTATGCCACATAGAATGCCCTCAATTGCAACCCAGCATTAGATACAAAATGGCCTTTGTATCAGGACCATCACTGCTGAGGAGCAACCTTAGAACCCAAGTTTTAGAACATGAGACACTACTGGGCTCTGAGAGCCCAACTGATGACCAGAGCTTTTCCTGAGAAACAGAAATAACATTATAATAAAGAACAATACTGAAATGAGAGATATACTCAACTGTTTCTTCAGGACAAATATCTCAACACTCAGCCTGCATTTGTTGGACACATATAGATGTGACAACACCTAAGTAAGAAGAAA
The DNA here is from genome assembly GCF_032444005.1 of Ranitomeya imitator. Classification (NCBI taxonomy): domain Eukaryota; kingdom Metazoa; phylum Chordata; class Amphibia; order Anura; family Dendrobatidae; genus Ranitomeya; species Ranitomeya imitator. The sequence continues at coordinate 814,630,791 of NC_091282.1, read as the reverse complement.
ACATCCTGTTAAAAGCACATATCACCTTTACATGACAAAAACATTCAGTTTAATGTACACCGTGAAAGGACACCTAAGTAGCAATTCTAATTAATTATAAAGTAATGTTGATGTATAAGTACCGATATTATATTTACTCATAAATGCAGATTTTTTTTAAAGTTCTACATACACAAAAGCTCAAGGAAATAATCCACATTTCAGGACAAGTTGTAAAACAACTGTCTGGGGGCATACAAGTTGTATGCCCCCAGAATGTTTTTTTACTCCATTTCTCGCAATTAACGTACTCCTGAGGAACCTAGATATACAGTGGTTACGGAAAGTAGTCAGACCCCTTTCAATTTTTCACTCTGTTTCATTGCAGACATTTGGTAAATTCAAAAAAGTTCATTTTTTCACATTAATGTTAACTCTGCACCCAATCTTTTTACGAATTTATTAAAAAAGAAAAACTGAAATATCACATGGTCATAAGTATTCAGACCCTTTGCTCAGTATTGAGTAGAGGCACCCTTTTGGGCTAATACAACCAACCTTGGGATTGATGCAACAAGTTTTTCACACCTGGATTTGGGGATCCTCTGCCATTCTTCCTTGCAGATCCTCTCCAGTTCTGTCAAGTTGGATGGTGAACGTTGGTGGACAGCCATTTTCAGGTCTCTCCAGAAATGCTCAAGTGGGTTTAGGTCAGGGCTCTGGCTGGGCCAGTCAAGAATGGTCACACAGTTGTTCTGAAGCCATTCCTTTGTTAGTTTAGCTGTGTGCTTAGGGTCATTGTTTTGTTGGAAGGTGAACCTTCAGCCAAGTCTGAGGTCCAGAGCACTCTGGAAGAGGATTTCATCCAGGATATCTGTGTACTTGGCCGCAATCATGTTTCCTTCAATGGCAACCAGTTGTTCTGTCCCTGCAGCTGAAAAACACCCCCATAGCATGATGCTGCCACCACCATGTTTCACTGTTGGGATTGGATTTTGCAGGTGATGAGCAGTGCTGGGTTTTTTCTACACATACCGCTTAGAATTATCACCAAAAAGGTCTATCTTCATCTCATCAGACCAGAGAAATCTTATTTCTCATAGTCTGGGAGTCCTTGATGTGTTTTTTAGCAAACTATATGCGGGCTTTCATATGTCTTGCACAGAGGAGAGGCTTCCGTTGGGCCCAACTGGTGGAGTGCTGCAGTGATAGTTGACTTTGATCTTGGGGTTATTCTTTACCTCTCTCACCAAGGCTCTTCTCCCATAATTGCTCAGTTTGGCTGGACGGCCAGGTCTAGGAAGACTTCTGGTGGTTCCAAACTTCTTCCATTTAAGGATTATGGAGGCCACTGTGCTCTTAGGAACCTTGAGTACTGCAGAACTTCTGTTGTAACCTTGGCCAGATCTGTGCCTTGCCACAATTCTGTCTCTGAGCTACTTGGCCAGTTCCTTTCACCTCATGATTCTCATTTGGTCTGACATGCGCTGTGAGGTCATATATAGACAGGTGTGTGCCTTTCCAAATCAAGTCCTATCAGTTTAATTAAACACAATTGGACTCCAATGAAAGAGTAGAACCATCTCAAGGAGATCATAAAGAAATGGACAGCATGTGACTTAAATATGTGTCTGAATACTTATGACCATGTGATATTTCAGTTTTTTCAGTTTTTCTTTTGTGATAAATATGAAAAAATTTCTACATTTCAGTTTTTTTTGCAATCAAGATGGGGTGCAGAGTATATTAATGAGAATAAAAAATGAACTTTGTTGAAATTACCAAATGGCTGCAATGAAACAAAGAGTGAAAAATTTAAAGGGGTCTGAATACTTTCCGTACCCACTGTATATGTCACAGGCCTATTCTCAAAAGTAGTAATAGGCTGATGGCCAAGAGTGCTGTGGTAAAGTTAAGGGATATTTTTTTGGAATTTCTGGACACCGTGAACACTCCATGGCAGCAGACAACTATTCCCCATGATCCCTTCTTCTATTAATATATACATACAGGTTTCCTTAACTCTGGTCTGTGCTGTTCCTTTAAGGGTACCGTCACACTAAAACGACGCTGCAGCGATACGACAACGATGTCGATCGCTGCAGCGTTGCTGTTTGGTCGCTGGAGAGCTGTCACAGACAGCTCTCCAGCGACCAACGATCCCGAAGTCCCCGGTAACCAGGGTAAACATCGGGTTACTAAGTGCAGGGCCGCGCTTAGTAACCCGATGTTTACCCTGGTTACCAGCGTAAACGTAAAAAAAAACCCAAACACTACATACTTACATTCCTGTCGCGTCCCTCGGCGCTGTGGTTCTCTGCACTGACAGTAAGCGCCGGACAGCTGGAAAGCAGAGCGGTGACGTCACCGCTGTACTTTACGGCTGGCCGGCGCTCACCAGTCAGTGAGGGAAGCTGAAGGCGAGGGACATGACCAGACACCGGGAATGTAAGTATGTAGTGTTTTTTTTTTTTTCTTTTTACATTTACACTGGTAATCAGGGTAAATATCGGGTTACTAAGCGCGGCCCTGCGCTTAGTAACCCGATGTTTACCCTGGTTACCAGTGAAGACATCGCTGAATCGGCGTCACACACGCCGATTCAGCGATGTCAGCGGGAGATCCAGCGACGAAATAAAGTTTCAAACGATCTGCTACGACGTACGATTCTCAGCGGGGTCCCTGATCGCAATAGCGTGTCAGACACAGCAAGATCGTAAGGATATCGCTGGAACGTCACGGAGCGTGCCGTCCTAGCGACCAAAGTGCCACTGTGTGACGGTACCCTAAGACTTCTGTCTCTGATGACAAAGCTGGCCATACATTTATAGATAGCTGTCAAAACCAAAAGATACCTCTACCAACTCCACCTTACTCAGCAATGCTCAGCTGGGCACTCCTGTGTTCCGCATAAGGGTACCGTCACACTATACGATTTACCTACGATCACGACCAGCGATATGACCTGGCCGTGATCGTAGGTAAATCGTAGTGTGGTCGCTGGGGAGCTGTCACACAGACAGCTCTCCAGCGACCAACGATACCGAAGTCCCTGGGTAACCAGGGTAAACATCGGGTAACTAAGCGCAGGACCGCGCTTAGTTACCCGATGTTTACCCTGGTTACAAGCGTTAAACTAAAAAAAAAAAAAAAACGCACATACTTACATCTGGTGTCCGTCACGTCCCTTGCCGTCTCTGCTTCCCGCACTGTGACTGCCGGCCGTAAAGTGAAAGTGAAAGCACAGCCGCTGTGCTCTGCTTTCACAGTGCAGTCACAGTGCGGGAAGCAGAGACGGCAAGGGACGTGACGGACACCAGATGTAAGTATGTGCTGTTTGTTTTTTTTTAGTTTAACGCTTGTAACCAGGGTAAACATCGGGTAACTAAGCGCGGTCCTGCGCTTAGTTACCCGATGTTTACCCTGGTTACAAGCGAACGCATCGCTGGATCGCATCGCTAGATCGGTGTCACACACACCGATCTAGCGATGACAGCGGGAGATCCAGCGATGAAAGAAAGTTCTAAACGATCTGCTACGACGTACGATTCTCAGCAGGATCCCTGATCGCTGCTGCGTGTCAGACACAGCGATATCGTAACGATATCGCTGGAACGTCACGAATCGTACCGTCGTAGCGATCGAAATGTTATAGTGTGACGGTACCCTTAAAGAGCCATTGCCCAACTCCTCTGGTGGTGGCTTATCTCCCAGCGAACAAAGAGTCAGCCATTGAAATGGATCAGGCTGGATCCTTCTCCTGGATGGCTTCCTGTAATGTCAGTTAAGCTCCAAGGAGGCAAGAGGGAAGGAGGGGGGAGGGGGGGAAGAGTGTCTCTGATAAGCTGCAAGTCTCACATGACAGAACATCACTCGAGCCCCAGGAGAACAGGCGCAGATATAATTGGAAAGCGCCCGTACCAGAAGTGACTATAGGTGTTGTTTTATAAAAGTAAGATTGAGAAGGGGTTGTCCAACTAGAGCCTTCCTACAGCTGCTGGCGGTCACATGTGCTGCTACTGAAGGGAATGAATATTCACCGCATTCCACGCCCATGGGAGTTGAAAGCGATGAATTTTCATTTCTCTTAAGTAGGAGCACCCGTGACCGCCGGCAGCTGCAGCAAGGCTCTGGCTGACACTGTGCTCGCTATTAAAAAGCAATGAATATTCACTGCTCTCCATACATGCAGTCCCAGCATGCAGAGCATTGAGTATTCCGGCAGCTGCCCTTCAGCTAGCAAGCAGCGCATGACGTCCTTGCCATGCGCTGCTTATAAGCATAAAGCAGCTGCTAGAATCAAAACAAGATGGTGCAAGGGAGCGCCGGGAAGGTAAGTTTAATGTTTTTTTTTATTTTTTTCATGTTTTCTGATGGGGCCATGCATACCAGTGTGGGGTGGGGGCAATCATACCAGGATAAGGATGGGGCCATGCATACTAGGACAAGATGGGGGCCCTGCACACCAGGACAGGAATGAGGGTGACCATTCCTGCAAAGATATGGATGAGGGGGAAACATTCCTACCATGATAGGGATGAGGGGGCCATGCCTACCAGGCTAGAGATGAGGAGGCGATGCATACTGAGATGGGAATGAGGGCCTTCATACCACGATAGGGATGAGGGAGGCCATGTGTATGGGCAGCACGGTGGCTTGGTGGTTAGCACAGCAGCCTTGCAGCGCTGGAGTCCTGGGTTCAAATCCCACCAAGGTCAACATCTGCAAAGAGTTTGTATGTTCTCTCAGGAATATGTTAGCGCTATATAAAGATTATTCTTATGTGTATCAGGATGAGGGGACTATATATACCAGGATAGGGAATATTAAGTAAAGAATTGACCGCAGTTTTTGCTTCAATTTTTTAATCCCAATTTCCTCTTCTAAAACCTAGGTGCGTCTGATGGTCCAGTGCGTTTAATAGTCTGAAAAATTTGGTACTGCTTATGGGTTTCCCAACATGCCACTTCATCTATACCTCAACGACCTTCTTAAATGTCAAATTCATACAGGCGACAGTGACTATTTAGAGAACACGATCTATAAAATGATATAATAGTATGGGATCAGTCAACTTTTCCAGATGTCAGCATGACCAAGCAGCTGTGACCCGCGGTAAAAAGCTTACCACAGGTCACAGGCGTCGGCTGATGAGAAAAGCCACCATTGGGGGGCTTTTCATGATCCGGCCCGGTGCCTCTTGCCTGCAACAGAACCGGTAGCCTTGCTCTTTATGCTTAAGTGTGTCCTAAGTTACCTTAAGGCCGGCGTCACACTCAGCGTATAAAAATACGGTCCGTAATTTATGGCCGTAATACGCTGAAAAGTCCCCAAAATAGTGGTCCGTATCTCATCCGTAGGCAGGGTGTGTCAGCGTATTTGCCCCTGCAGATTTAGCAGGTTTAATAAGATGCAAATAAGTTAGAGCCTTCAAACTTCAAACAAGAGCAGGATTTATTAACAGATGCATAAATCTTACAAACCAAAAAGTTTTGTTGCTCAGTTAAATTTTTATAAATTTTAAACATAAAAGTGTGGGTCAATTATTATTCAACCCCTAGGTTTAATATTTTGTGGAATACCCTTTGTTTGCAATTACAGCTAATAATTGTCTTTTATAAGACCTGATCAGGCCGGCACAGGTCTCTGGAGTTATCTTGGCCCACTCCTCCATGCAGATCTTCTCCAAGTTATCTAGGTTCTTTGGGTGTCTCATGTGGACTTTAATCTTGAGCTCCTTCCACAAGTTTTCAATTGGGTTAAGGTCAGGAGACTGACTAGGCCACTGCAACACCTTGATTTTTTGCCTCTTGAACCAGGCCTTGGTTTTCTTGGCTGTGTGCTTTGGGTCGTTGTCTTGTTGGAAGATGAAATGACGACCCATCTTATGATCCTTGATGGAGGAGCGGAGGTTCTTGGCCAAAATCTCCAGGTAGGCCGTGCTATCCATCTTCCCATGGATGCGGACCAGATGGCCAGGCCCATTGGCTGAGAAACAGCCCTACAGCATGATGCTGCCACCACCATGCTTGACTGTAGGGATGGTATTCTTGGGGTCGTATGCAGTGCCATCCAGTCTCCAAAAGTCACGTGTGTGGTTGGCACCAAAGATCTCGATCTTGGTCTCATCAGACCAGAGAACCTTGAACCAGTCAGTCTCAGAGTCCTCCAAGTGATCATGAGCAAACTGTAGACGAGCCTTGACATGACGCTTTGAAAGTAAAGGTACCTTACGGGCTCGTCTGGAACGGAGACCATTGCGGTGGAGTACGTTACTTATGGTACTGACCGAAACCAATGTCCCCACTGCCATGAGATCTTCCCGGAGCTCCTTCCTTGTTGTCCTTGGGTTAGCCTTGACTCTTCGGACAAGCCTGGCCTCGGCACGGGAGGAAACTTTCAAAGGCTATCCAGGCCGTGGAAGGTTAAAGGGAACCTGTCACCCCGTTTTTTGAGATTGAGATATAAATACTGTTAAATAGGGCCTGCGCTGTGCGTTACTATAGTGTATGTAGTGTACCCTGATTCCCCATGTATGCCGAGAAATACATTACCAAAGTCGGCGTTTTCGCCTGTCAATCAGGCTGGTCTGGTCAGGTGGGCGTGTTCATAGCGTTCTTTTCTTCCCCAGGTTTCCGTTGGTGGCGTAGTGGTGTGCGCATGTCCAAGGTCCGGATTCCCTGTGCCCACGTGAAGACACAGCGCGCAATCTGCGCTGTCATTCCTTTCATCGGTGCGGGCGGCCATCTTCCTGGGGCCGCGCGTGCGCAGATGTAGTGCTCTGCTGCACGGGGCTTCAGGAAAATGGCCGCGGGATGCCGCGCGTGCGCAGAAGAGATCGCGGCGGCCATTTTCCCAAAGCCGAGTTTGCATCTCGGCTTTGGGAAAATGGCCGCCGCGATCTCTTCTGCGCACGCGCGGCATCCCGCGGCCATTTTCCTGAAGCCCCGTGCAGCAGAGCACTACATCTGCGCACGCGCGGCCCCAGGAAGATGGCTGCCCGCACCGATGAAAGGAATGACAGCGCAGATCGCACGCTGTGTCTTCACGTGGGCACAGGGAATCCGGACCTTGGACATGCGCACACCACTACGCCACCAACGGAAACCTGGGGAAGAAAAGAACGCTGTGAACACGCCCACCTGACCAGACCAGCCTGATTGACAGGCGAAAACGGCGACTTTGGTAATGTATTTCTCGGCATACATGGGGAATCAGGGTACACTACATACACCATAGTAACGCACAGCACAGGCCCTATTTAACAGTATTTATATCTCAATCTCAAAAAACGGGGTGACAGGTTCCCTTTAACAGTAGTTCCATAAGCCTTCCACTTCTGGATGATGCTCCCAACAGTGGAGACAGGTAGGCCCAACTCCTTGGAAAGGGTTTTGTACCCCTTGCCAGCCTTGTGACCCTCCACGATCTTGTCTCTGATGGCCTTGGAATGCTCCTTTGTCTTTCCCATGTTGACCATGTATGAGTGCTGTTCACAAGTTTGGGGAGGGTCTTAAATAGTCAGAAAAGGCTGGAAAAAGAGATAATCCAAACATGTGAAGCTCATTGTTCTTTGTGCCTGAACTACTTCTTAATACTTTAGGGGAACCAAACAGAATTCTGGTGGGTTGAGGGGTTGAATAATAAATGACCCTCTGAAAAGACTTTTCACAATTTAAAAAAAAAAAATAAACAAAGAAATAACATTCTTTTTTGCTGCAGTGCATTTGACACTTCCAGGCTGATCTACAGTCCAAATGTCACAATGCCAAGTTAATTCCAAATGTGTAAACCTGCTAAATCTGCAGGGGGTTGAATACTACTTGTAGGCACTGTATATATATATATATATATATATATATATATATATATATATATATATATATATATATATATATATATATATATATATATATATATTAGAAAAAAGAAACAGCACAACGCTTGTACTTATCTTCAGGTGCAGGGCCCCAGGCAACCAGTACAACGAGTGCACCAGATTCACAGAGATTCAAAAAAGAGGCAGCACTCCATTGTTAAAGTGAAAGGTTTTAATCAACCCACATAGCCGGTGCGACGTTTCAGCTCCATCTGAGCCTTTTTCAAGCCTGACCCCTTTTTTTTTTTTTTCTCTCTCTCTCATATTCCAGACTACTAATGTTAGTAGTGTGTATGTGCAAAATTTGGGCGTTCTAGCTATTAAATTAAAGGGTTAAATGGCGGAAAAAATTGGCGTGGGCTCCCGCGCAATTTTCTCCGCCAGAGTAGTAAAGCCAGTGACTGACAGCAGATATTAATAGCCTGGAGAGGGTCCATGGTTGTTGGCCCCCTCCTGGCTAAAAATAATCTGCCCCCAGCCACCCCAGAAAAGGGACATCTGGAAGATGCGCCTATTCTGGCACTTGGCCACTCTGTTCCCATTCCCGTGTAGCGGTGGGATATGGGGTTGGGGTAATAAAGGGTTAATGTCACCTCGCTATTGTAAGGTGACATTAAGCCAGATTAATAATGGAGAGGCGTCAATTATGACACCTATCCATTATTAATCCAATAGTCTGAAATGGTTAAAAAAAAAAACACAAACACATTATTAAAAAGTCTTTTAATGAAATAAAAACACATGTTGTTTTAATATTTTATTATTCTGGTAATCCACCTGAAGACCCTCGCTCTGTGACAAAGAAAAAATAATAAACCAACAATATACATACCTTCCGAGGATCTGTGACGTCCCACGATGTAAATCCATCTGAAGGGGTTAATTTTTTTTTTACAGCCAGGAGCTCTGCTATAATGCAGCTGTGCTCGTGGCTGTAAAACCCCAGCGAATGAATGGAAACTAGGTCAATGACCTGTAGTTACCTTCATTCGCGGTGAGGCGCCCTCTGCTGGATGTCCTTCGAGCGTGGGAAAAAAAAAAAAAAAAAATCAGAAGAGTTCCCAGGCTCGAGGTCATATGAAAACAACAAGCAGAGGGCGCCTCACCGCGAATGAAAGTAACTACAGGTCATTGACCTAGTTTCCATTCATTCCCTGGGGTTTACAGTCAGAAGCATAGCTGCATTATAGCAGAGCTCCTGGCTGTAAAAAAAAAATTAACCCCTTCAGATGGATTTACATCGTGGGACGTGACAGATCCTCGGAAGGTATGGATATTGTTGGTTTATTATTTTTTCTTTGTCACAGAGCGAGGGTCTTCCGGTGGATTACCAGAATAATAAAATATTAAAACAACATGTGTTTTTATTTCATTAAAAGACTTTGTAATAATGTGTTTGTGTTTTTTTTTAACCATTTCAGACTATTGGATTAATAATGGATAGGTGTCATAATTGACGCCTCTCCATTATTAATCTGGCTTAATGTCACCTTACAATAGCAAAGTGACATTAACCCTTCATTACCCCATATCCCACCGCTACACAGGAATGGGAAGAGAGTGGCCAAGTGCCAGAATAGGCGCATCTTCCAGATGTGCCTTTTCTGGGGTGGCTGGGGGGCAGATGTTTTTAGCCGGGGGGGGGGGGCAATAACCATGGACCCTCTCCAGGCTATTAATATCTGCCCTCAGTCACTGGCTTTACTACTCTGGCGGAGAAAATTGCGCGGGAGCCCACGCCAATTTTTTCCGCCATTTAACCCTTTAATTTAATAGCCCAAATTTTGCACATACACACTACTAACATTAGTAGTGTGGAATATGCAAAAAAAATGGGAATATGACATGGTTTACTGTATGTAAACCATGTCTCATATCATGTCGGGTTTAGGAAGGAGATAGCAAAAGCCGGCAATTGAATTACCGGCTTATAAGCTATCTAGCGCTGTGTGAAATATTTATATACATATATGTGTCTCAATGACAGACATTATATATATATATACACCGTATATACTCGAGTATAAGCCGAGATTTTCAGCCCAAATTTTTGGGCTGAAAGTGCCCCTCTCGGCTTATACTCGAGTCAATGTGGGTGGCAGGGTCGGCGGGTGAGGGGGTGAGGGCGCTGAGGTATACTTACCTAGTCCCAGCGATCCTCGCGCTGTCCCTGCCGTCCCACGGGCTTCTGTGCTGCAGCTTCTTCCCCTCTTCAGCGGTCACGTGGGACCGCTCATTAGAGATATGAATAAGCGGCTCCACCTCCCATAGGGGCGGAGCCGCCTATTCATTCCTCTAATCAGCGGTGCCGGTGACCGCTGACAGGAAGAGCTGCGGCACCGAACACCAGGCAGAGGGACAGCGCGAGGATCGCCAGGACTAGGTAAGTATAGCATATTCACCTGTCCTCGTTCCAGCCGCCGGGCGCCGCTCCATCTTCCCGGCCGGCGCCTCCATCTTCCCGGCGTCTGCGCTCTGACTGTTCAGGCAGGGGGCGCGATGACGCATACAGTGTGCGCGGCGCCCTCTGCCTGATCAGTCAGAGCAGAGACGCCGGGAAGATGGAGGCGCCGGAACGAGACGCCGGGAGCTGCAATCAAGGGAGGTGAGTATGTGGTTTTTTTTTTTATTGCAGCAGCGGCGGCAGAGATTTCTATGGGGCACAATGAACGGTGCAGAGCACCGTATATGGCACAGCAATGGGGCACAATGAACGGTGCAAAGCACCGTATATGGCACAGCAATGGGGCACAATGAACGGTGCAGAGCACCGTATATGGCACAGCAATGGGGCACAATGAACGGTGCAGAGCACGGTATATGGGCACAGATATGGGGCACAATGAACGGTGCAGAGCACCGTATATGGCACAGCAATGGGGCACAATGAACGGAGCAGAGCACCGTATATGGGCACAGATATGGGGCACAATGAACGGTGCAGAGCACCGTATATGGCACAGCAATGGGGCACAATGAACGGTGCAGAGCACCGTATATGGCACAGCAATGGGGCACAATGAACGGTGCAGAGCACCGTATATGGCACAGCAATGGGGCACAATGAACGGTGCAGAGCACCGTATATGGCACAGCAATGGGGCACAATGAACGGTGCAGAGCACCGTATATGGCACAGCAATGGGGCACAATGAACGGTGCAGAGCACCGTATATGGCACAGCAATGGGGCACAATGAACGGTGCAGAGCACCGTATATGGCACAGCAATGGGGCACAATGAACGGTGCAGAGCACCGTATATGGCACAGCAATGGGGCACAATGAACGGTGCAGAGCACCGTATATGGCACAGCAATGGGGCACAATGAACGGTGCAGAGCACCGTATATGGCACAGCAATGGGGCACAATGAACGGTGCAGAGCACCGTATATGGCACAGCTATGGGGCACAATGAACGGTGCAGAGCACTATATGGGGCACAGCTATGGGGAAATAATGAATGGTGTAGAGCACTATATGGCACAGCTATGGGGAAATAATGATCTATTTTTATTTTTGAAATTCACCGGTAAATGCTGCATTTCCACCCTAGGCTTATACTCGAGTCAATAAGTTTTCCCAGTTTTTTGTGGCAAAATTAGGGGGGTCGGCTTATACTCGGGTCGGCTTATACTCGAGTATATACGGTATATATATACACACGGTATATACCTTATATACTTGAGTATAAGCCGACCCGAGTATAAGCCGACCCCCTAATTTTGCCACAAAAAACTGGGAAAACTTATTGACTCGAGTATAAGCCTAGGGTGGAAATGCAGCATTTACCGGTGAATTTCAAAAATAAAAATAGATCATTATTTCCCCATAGCTGTGCCATATAGTGCTCTACACCGTTCATTATTTCCCCATAGCTGTGCCCCATATAGTGCTCTGCACCGTTCATTGTGCCCCATAGCTGTGCCATATACGGTGCTCTGCACGTTCATTGTGCCCCATTGCTGTGCCATATACAGTGCTCTGCACCGTTCATTGTGCCCCATTGCTGTGCCATATACAGTGCTCTGCACCGTTCATTGTGCCCCATTGCTGTGCCATATACGGTGCTCTGCACCGTTCATTGTGCCCCATTGCTGTGCCATATACGGTGCTCTGCACCGTTCATTGTGCCCCATAGAAATCTCTGCCGCCGCTGCTGCAATAAAAAAAAAAAAAAACACATACTCACCTCCCTTGATTGCAGCTCCCGGCGTCTCGTTCCGGCGCCTCCATCTTCCCGGCGTCTCTGCTCTGACTGATCAGGCAGAGGGCGCCGCGCACACTGTATGCGTCATCGCGCCCCCTGCCTGAACAGTCAGAGCGCAGACGCCGGGAAGATGGAGGCGCCGGCCGGGAAGATGGAGCGGCGCCCGGCGGCTGGAACGAGGACAGGTGAATATGCTATACTTACCTAGTCCTGGCGATCCTCGCGCTGTCCCTCTGCCTGGTCTTCGGTGCCGCAGCTCTTCCTGTCAGCGGTCACCGGCACCGCTGATTAGAGGAATGAATAGGCGGCTCCGCCCCTATGGGAGGTGGAGCCGCTTATTCATATCTCTAATGAGCGGTCCCACGTGACCGCTGAAGAGGGGAAGAAGCTGCAGCACAGAAGCCCGTGGGACGGCAGGGACAGCGCGAGGATCGCTGGGACTAGGTAAGTATACCTCAGCGCCCTCACCCCCTCACCCGCCGACCCTGCCACCCACATTGACTCGAGTATAAGCCGAGAGGGGCACTTTCAGCCCAAAAATTTGGGCTGAAAATCTCGGCTTATACTCGAGTATATACGGTATATATATATATATATAATATATCCACATTTATTCTACCTATTCTATTGTAAGCTGTCAGTGTGATTTTACTGTACACCGCACTGAATTGCCGGCTTTTCTCTCTAACACCGCTGCGTATTTCTCGCAAGTCACACTGATGGTCCGTGTGTAATCTGTATTTTTCTGGCTTCCATAGACTTTCAATGGCGATTTTTTTGCGCAATACGGTGACAAATGCAGCATGCTGCGATTTTCTACAGTCGTAGAAAGCCATATAATACGGATCAGTAAAATACGGCAGATAGGAGCTGGGGCATAGAGAATAATTGGGCCGTGTGTAATGCGTGTTTTACTGACGCATTTTATGCGCTCATACGTCCGTAAAACTCGCTAGTGTGACGTCGGCCTAATGGCATTGAAATTATTTATAAAACGGAGCAGCTCAGTCCCCCATTTTAATTACCAGTAAAGGCTACGTATACAGTTGTGAGCTGATATTAACAGCCTGGGAAGCTCCATGGTTATTACCCCCTTCATAGGCTATAAACATCTGCTCCCCGCTGTCCGCTTTCCCTTTGCCTGCCTGTTGTGCATTGTGCAGTTCCTACCCGACATAGAGCGGTCACAGAGCGGACGTCACGTCTACAGAGCGGAGGCTTTATTTCCACTCTGTTGACGGGTCGGGACTTCCGAGGTCATTCTGAATTACATCTGAATCCCTGCAGCCTAACTGGGAGAGTCGGCTGTCAGGCAGATAACAAAAGAATAACAGAAGACTGACTGGCACTTCCAGGCTATAGTGAAGAGGAGCATACTAGGAGCAGCCACCTCCATATACAATATACAAAAAAGTTGAACTCTATTGTGCTAAATCATGTAGACAAGGAATATATGAAACATGAATAGTAATACTGCTCTGGTTAATAGGAAAAAATTGAGTCGCTTAGCACATAATTTGGTTAATTCATGCATGCCCAGCAGCCAACGACAAGGTGGTCTCACGCTGCTGGGACCCTTCTTGACTAGTGTGAATACCTCTCTAAGGGCTCATAGTCACTTGCGCGAAACTCGGTTGCGTCTCGCACGGCAATACCCGGCACAGAGGATCGGAGCATGCGGCTGCATGTATTTCTATGCAGCCACACGTTCCGATCTGAGTGCCGGCAGTAGCGCCGGGTATTAAAATGCGAGACTCATCCGAGTTTCGCGCAAGTGAGTATGAGCCCTCAGGCTGAAGTATGAATTCCTGGGTTAATGTGGATAGCTCTCAGAAAAGCATGCATCTATGGGTAGGTAGGATCCTGCTGTAATTAAAACCACCACATGTTGAAGGGCAGAATGAAACATGTCAGAAGTCCTTGTTGCGTCAGCAGAGACAGCTGAATCCCCGGCAGGAGCAGTATGTGACCGGTCTGTACCGGGGAATAATGGCACAGTGCACAACAGACAAGTTGCAATTACCTGCCTGTTAGTGCTTTTGTACATTTTTTTTTATAAAGTCCTGGATATACCCTTTAAGGCCCAAAGTGTCTCCATAACTAAGGTGTTACTTTTTATATTTTTTTTTAGAATTGTGTAAATAACCTTTAAAAAACAAAAACAAAAAGACAGAACTCATTCACTTTGTTTGATATAGAAAGTAACTAAGGACATGGAACGTGCCTAAAATAAACAAGAGAGAGCACAAATACAGGGAAAAAAGAGCTCAAGCAGAAGCCACAAACATGGCTTGATAATTTATAATACGTAAATGGATACATTTATACGGTAATATGATTATGACATGCATGTAAAAAAAAATGCCTCAAACAGTTTAGATTTTGGATTTGTGATACTATATTAAGCATGTCATGGACGTGGTTTATAGCAACATTGTATTTAATAGAGTACATTACATGTGCCAAAAACATTAATTAATCCAGTGAAACCTTTCCCAAAAAGTTTCCAGATATTCAATCCTATTCTTGCAGTAAAATAACTACCACACAGAGCCATACTATTGCTGTCATCATCTGGCCTAAAGGGTAGAAAGAATCCTGCAGGAAGCAGACTCTGTATATATAAACATAACAAATGGCACTCACCTTTGCTGGCCATAAACGATTATTCCACATACAGAAAACGTATTCTGGGGCAACCATGGTTCACCTGCGGATTTTCATCACTGAAACCTAAATAATAGCTAGGCATTAGTATATGAGCACACAATGTACCGTAAGTGCACAAAACTTCCTTCAAACCTTTCATTACAGTGGGTCTGAAAACACAGCATTTCTTCTTAATTATGCAAGAGAAATTGTGTAGGCCCAGAATCAAGAACTGTTGTCTGAATTATTGATACTTCTTGTAGGATGAATATTTACCTCTAATATTACCTCATACAGTTTATTTTCTGTTATCTTTGCAAAACAATTATGCATGGCCAATGAACAACGATGTTTGCTGATACGTTGATTACAATGTCCATGCCAGACAGTTTGTTGGCATTCCCAAACAGAGGAGGAAAAATTCTGACCTCTTTGATGCTGGTTAAAGGCCAGTTATGAACTATAGGTGCTTCTCACAAAATTAGAATATCATCAAAAATTTAATTTATTTCAGTTCTTCAATACAAAAAGTGAAACTCAAATATTATGTAGAATCATTACAAACAGAGTGATCTATTTCAAGTGTTTATTTCTGTTAATGTTGAGGATTATGGCTTACAGTCAATGAAAACCCAAAAGTCAATATCTCAGTAAATTAGAATAGTTAACAAAAAACACCTGCAAAGGCTTCCTATGCATTTGAAAACGTCCCTTAGTCTGTTTCAATAGGCTCCACAATCATGGGGAAGACTGCTGACTTAACAGATGTCCAGAAGGCAGTCATTGACACACTCCACAAGGAGGGTAAGCGACAGAAGGTCATTGATAAAGAAACTGGCTGTTCAGAATGCTGTATTCAAGCATATTAATGGAAAGTTGAGTAGAAGGAAAAAGTGTGGTAGGAAAAGGTGTACAAGCAACCGGGATAACCGCAGCCTTGAAAGGATTGTTAAGAAAAGGCCATTCAAAAATGTGGGGGAGATTCACAAGGATTGGACTGCTGCTGGAGTCATTGCTTCAAGAGCCACCACACACAGACGTATCCAGGACATGGGCTACAAGTGACGCATTCCTTGTGTCAAGCCACTCAGGACCAATAGACAATGCCAGAAGTGTCTTACCTGGGCCAAGGAGAAAAAGAACTGGACTGTTGCTCAGTAGTCCAAGGGGTTGTTTTTAGATGAAAGTAAATTTTTCATTTCATTTGGAAATCAAGGTTCCCAGAGTCTGGAGGAAGAGTGGAGAGGCCACAATCCAAGCTGCTTGAAGTCTAGTGTGGAGTTTCCACAATCAGTGATGGTTTGGGGAGCCATGTCATCTGCTGGTGTAGGTGCACTGTATTTTATCAAGAACAAAGTCAGCGCAGCTGTCTACCAAGAAATTTTCGAGCACTTCATGCTCCCCTCTGCCGATAAGCTTTTTGGACATGGAAATTGTTCAGAATTGCCCAATCTATCAATAAAAAAAGGATTATCCTGCTTGTTAAAGGGCGTATCGAGAAAAAAAGTCAAAACACCAGAATTACGTTTTTATGTTGCCGCAACATTGCATTTAAATGCAATAACTGGCGATCAAAAGATTGTATCTGCACCAAAATGGTAACATTAAAAACGGCAGCTCGGTGCGAAAAAATAAGCCCTCACCCAACCCGAGATCATGAAAAATGGAGACGCTATGGGTATCCGAAAATGGGACAATTTTATTTATTTATTTTTTTAACAAAATGTTTAATTTTTTTTCACCACTCAGATAAAAAAAAAAAAAAGAACCTAGACATGTTTGGTGTCTATGAACTCGTAATGACCTGAAGAATCATAACGGAAAGTCAGTTTTAGCATTTAGTGAACCTAGTAAAAAGCAAAACAAAACAAAAAATGTGTGGAATTGCACTATTTTTCGCAATTTCACCGTACTTGGAATTTTTTTCCTGTTTTCAAGTACACAATATAGGAAATTCAATGGTGTCATTCAAAAGTACAACTCGTCCAGAAAAAAATAAGCCCTCACATGGCTCTGGGAAGAAGGGGAGCGAAAAACAAACGCAAAAATGAAAAAGGGCTCCATCATGAAGGGATTAAAGATAAGCTACTGCCACATTTTAGCAGACACTTTCTTCAAGCAGTGTTACAGGAAAAAGTCTGCATCTTTCAAGAAAACTATATTTTTCGGACTATAAGACGCACCCCCCCCCCCCAAAAAAAATTGGGAGGAAAATGGGGGGTGCGTCTTATACTGCGGAATAAATTATCAAATTCACCGCACTCTCTCTAGATAAGTTATGCAAAAAGTTGTGCCAGTTTATTAGTGTGAACTGGGAGCGTAACAGAATATTACAGCATATGCGATTAACAACGTTTCGGCTCAACCAGAGCCTTTGCCACGTACTCGCTTATTCCAGTTAAAAGCTAGTGTGCAGAGAGGGGAAAGTCCCAGCGGTGAAACGTAAGTTCTTAAGCAATGCACTAAGTGCGCTATTAGAGGCTCCCTTCAGATGGTGTGGACCTGCGGTGTCAGGGTATAGAGCAGCGCTCCCGCGCTTTGCTCTGGTCCAGCAGTAGTAGGGTAAGATGTGATGGTGTGTCACAGTAAGTGAGTTAGCTGACTCACTTACTGTGACACACCATCACAGAGGATTGCTCATTTGTGGGACATTATACAGCCACTGCTGATACCCCCGATTTATGGACATTTGAGCTGATTTTTGCTCATGGACATTTAAAGGGAACCTGTCACCCCGTTTTTTGAGATTGAGCTATAAATACTGTTAAATAGGGCCTGCGCTGTGTGTTCCTATAGTGTATGTAGTGTACCCCGATTCCCCACCTATGCTGAGATATAACTTACCAAAGTCGCCGTTTTCGCCTGTCAATCAGGCTGGTCAGGTCGGGAGGGCGTGGTGACATCGCTGGTTCTTCCTCAGCTTTACGTTGGTGGCGTAGTGGTGAAGACACAGCGCGCGATCTGCGCTGTAATCCCTTGCATCGGTGGGGGCGGCCATCTTCCTGGGGCCGCGCGTGCGCAGATCGAGTGCTCTGCTGCACGGGGCTTCAGGAAAATGGCCGCGGGATGCCGCGCGTGCGCATTAGAGATCGCGGCGGCCATTTTCCCAAAGCCGAGATGCAAACTTGGCTTTGGGAAAATGGCCGCCGCGATCTCTAATGCGCACGCGCGGCATCCCGCGGCCATTTTCCTGAAGCCCCGTGCAGCAGAGCACTCGATCTGCGCACGCGCGGCCCCAGGAAGATGGCCGCCCCCACCGATGCAAGGGATTACAGCGCAGATCGCGCGCTGTGTCTTCACCACTACGCCACTACGCCACCAACGTAAAGCTGAGGAAGAACCAGCGATGTCACCACGCCCTCCCGACCTGACCAGCCTGATTGACAGGCGAAAACGGCGACTTTGGTAAGTTATTTCTCAGCATACATGGGGAATCGGGGTACACTACATACACTATAGGAACACACAGCGCAGGCCCTATTTAACAGTATTTATAGCTCAATCTCAAAAAACGGGGTGACAGGTTCCCTTTAAGCTCACATCTGGGCCTTTTGGCCACTGAAAACTGCCCTGATGAATCTCCGGGATTGGAGAAGAAACGCGTAGGAAGGCGTTAACTACATTCTACATGGTGGGGGGTGTCCATAGCAGGATTCACTCGGGCCTGTCCTTGTAAGGACAGGAGTCATTGCTGGGGCACGACAGGGGTCTAGGGAACAGGTCCCCGTCCCCTTTATCTTACCCTACTACTGCTGGACCCTCCGTTACCTTTGTGGGTACCCTTCGTCCATAATTGGTGAGACCACACCAGTTTTTTATTAGAGAACAGTTTTCGGCGAGAGCACTTTATGTTGATTTGTGTTGCGTTTGTCCATTTTTTAATCTTATTAGTAAAGGTTATGTTTTAATATCACTGGGTTATACTCTTCTAGCTGATATATACTACTTACCCTAAGAGTTGTGCAACAGCTTGGTGAATCTGAGCTGCAGCTGATTATTTGTTCACATAGCCATAAAGCAACAGATTTAACAATCTCACAGACGCCATAGATGGAAGGCTTATGGCTGTTAGTAAAAAGAAGGGGAGCCTATATTGAGCACTGATTTATTTTATGTGTTTTGTACATTTTTAGTTCTTTCGGTTATTAATCTCACTTTAAACAGATGAAAAGAAACAATGTAGATGGGAAAATTTACATTTTTCATATAGCTGAATAGATATTCTCCGAAGAAAGACAAAACCTCACTTTTACTTGCTGATATATTCTGATTTCATGTTTATTACCTTTTGGATTGACCGACAGCACTGTAGTTGTTCAAGAATAAAATTAATCACAAATACATACTGCCTAATAACTGCACACAGTGTATAGCTTCCATGGGTTGCATTGATTAACATTTGTCACTGTACATCCTGTTTTTAGATTAAAACTATTGAAATATCCATCTATATACATTCATACAGGTCTAGAAATATGGATAAGGACAAGTTTTGGAATTTTAGCCGTTTACCAAAAGAGATTCAAGATAAAGTTATATAATCAATATGGGCTTAAAGTGCAGAAGCTCAGCGTTAATTTGAGGGTATTCACATCATAACTAAAGGTGAGCTCTCTTTTTTATTCGGCAAGCTATAGCGCTTACAGAATAAGCTGCATAGGGACCCGGATACTTGGATCATTCCGGCTGATCAGGTGACCGGCTCCGCAGCTGCATGTGTCGCGGCCGTATAACAGTCACAACCTGCATGGAGAGCCTGTTTGTCGGGCGACACCTGCAGCTGCGGATCCGGACACCTGATTATTGGAAGCGCTCTAGGTATCCGGGTTCCCGCTGTAGCTTATTCTGTAAGCGCTATAGCTTGCCGAATAAGGAGGGAGCCGAACATATTCGCTCATCTCTAATCCTAACCGGAGTAAGGGTTTAGGAATGACAGCTCTTTAACATATAGCTACCCCTTTTCATGGGACCAAAAGTAATTGGACAGATAGCTCAAAAGCTCTTTATTGGGCTGCATGAGCTATTCTCTCATTAATCCATCAACAACTAAGAAGGTGAAAGTTCTGGCGCTGATTCCAGGTATGGCATATTAACTTTCAACATGTGACCATCATTAGGCTGTTAAAAACAAGAAATCCATCAGAAAGATAACATTTCTGCTAAGAGTGACCAAATCAACAGTTTGGTACATTCCGAAAATAAAAAGAAGAAAAAGAGTGAGAAAAAAAGTGCACCGAAGAAATTGGGAACTCAAAAAGTTCCGGACATCCACGGAAGACAAGAGTGGTGGTTGATTGCAGAATCATTTCCAAGGTGAAGAAAAGCTTCTTTACATCATCCAACCAAGTGAAGAACACTGTGTAGGAAGTAGGCGTTCCAGTATCTCATTCTACCATAAAGAGAAGACTTCTTCATTAGTGCAAATAGAGGGTTCACCACAAGGTGCAAACCATTAATCAGCCTTAGAGATAGAAAGGCTACATTAGACTTCGCCAAAAAACAAGGAAGCCAGCCCGGTCCTGGAAAAGCTTTCTTTAGACAGGTGAAACTAAGAAAAACCTGTACCAGAATGATGGGAAGAAGAAAGGATGGCGAAAACGTAAAACGGCTCAAGACCCAAAGCACACCACATCGTCTGTATTACATGGTGGAGGCAGCGTGAGGGCGTGCATGGATTCCAATGACGCTGGGTCACTAGTGTTTATTGATGATGTGACTGAAGACAGAAGCAGCCGGATGAATTCTGAAGTGTACAGGGCTATACAGGACAGAAGGACCCAAAACATACTGCGAAAGCAACAGGAGTTTAAGGCAACAATATTCTGCTATGACCGAGTCAATCACAAGCTCTCAACCCCATGGAGCAGCATTTCACAAGGGTAAGACAAATCGTAGGGCAGAAAGACCCACAAACAAACATCAACCGGTCGGCTGCAGTAAAGGCCTGGCAGAGCATCACAAGGAAGGAAACCCAGCGTTTGGTGATGTCCACGGCTTCCAGACTTCATTACCTGCAAAGGATTCTGTACAAAGTAGCAAAAATTTACATTTTATTTATGGTAAAGTTAATTTGTCCAAATACCTTTGAGCCCCTGAAATGAGGACGCTTTGTAGAAAAAAGGTTCCAATTCCTAAACGTTTCAACCCCTTTAATTAAACCTGAAAGTTGACACTACAATTGCATCTCGGCTTCATTTTTAAATCAGTTGCAAAAATAGTGGCCTGCAGAGCTGAAATCACAACGATTCAGTCACTGTCCAAATATTTCTGAGTGTAACTATATACTGTATAATGTAAAAAACATAAAAACATTAAACAAAGTACATATAACTGGTACTGTGGCAAGTGGGCTATAAAACTAGCATGTTATATATTCAACACGGTAAGAAAAAAAAGATAAAAAAAATGAATGAAAAGATCAAAAAGTATTGTGTACTCTGTTTTTGTTTTGTTGTTTTTTTTTTTTTACAGGTGATTTCACTGTGCAAAAGTAGTAAGATCGAAGATTGTAGAAACGTGGTGTCGGGGTCAGGTCACAGCCCCTCACCTCTTTTATTCTGCACTGCCAGAAGACCGTAATGCCAGAATTGCTCATTTAGGCCGGGTTCACATTAGCGTTTCAGTCCGCAGCGTAGTGCTGTGGACTTTTGTCCTTAAGCTCCGCCTACTTCTGCATGCGTCCTGCGTACCTATCTTTAACATTGGGTACGCAGGGCCATGTGTTGTATGCGGATGTGAACCCGGCCATATTTGCCCCTGGTCTCCGGCCGTGGCGTGGGAACGATTCCTGCCTGCGGTCATCCCCGGCTCTTCTTCTAATCAGCCGGCCGGGCAAGGTGTCAACATCTCAATGCACAAGTGACATCGCACCAGGACGGCTGACGATGGGGGAGGACAGCAAGCAGGAAGCGGTCCCCCGCTCATGGCCGATGGACAGGTAATCGACACTAGTCACTGGGAAAGCTCAGAGGACGCATGGACGGCTTTTGGAGCAGCTTCCCCATAATTCAATGGAGGGAAGCTTTTTCTGCTGCTATTCATTCAATAGTCAATGTGGAGCTTTGTGAGAAGCAGGGACCCCACAGGACGCGGCCTTTCCCGTTGCAGATTAGGCTTAGGGATTTCTGGTGCGGATTCTGCCTCTCCTGGCAGAAAACGCATCTGCGGATTTGTCACGTTTTTTGTGCGGTTCCGCAGCGTTTTTTGTGCATTTTTGCTGCGTTTTTTACCCCTGCGGTTTTCTATAATGGAATGGATACAAAAACGCTGCAGATTCACAAAAAAAGAAGTGACATGCTACTTTTAAACCGCAGCAGATTTTCCGCAAAGTGTGCACAGCATTTTTTTTTCTCATCGATTTACATTGTACTGTAAAAATCAATTGCGGATCTGCAGCATTTCTGCACCTGAAAAAACGCTGCGGCTCCGCAGAGAATCCGCAATGTGTGCACATAGCCTCTCTGTCCAAGTGGAAAACGCGCATGGCACCTTGTGCGCTAATAACTGCTGCAGCCAGTAGGTGGCGCCAGAGTCCACGTATTGCACATTCCCATTGAGACGGCTCGGAAGCCGAACACTTGGGAGTTCAGGTGCCTGATCCATTGCGCACCGGCCAAGGACTGCACTGAGGGTCTCGGTGCCCCCTGACTGTACATTCCCCACCTCCTGCTCTTATTTGACTGACAGCTTTCCAGAGGAGGGCAGACAGCTGGAAGGCACACACTGCTGGCCACGCCCTGGCTGCACCAGGCCCCTCGTTAGCATAGGAGAGCGGCAGGACTAGGATTGTACTTGGGCCATGTCCCGATGCCGCGCTTGGTTTGAACAGTCATTGGGGCCTGTTCACACTGCGGCTTTGCAATGCGTCCGCCTGAATTCCCACCAGGGCACTGAATGGAGCCTGGTGTCAGGACTGGGGGGATTCAGGCGGGACCCCAGAGGTGCAGAGCAGGCGTCACTGGTGTAGGGTCAGCTGCTAGATAGCCCACGTGACAGTTCCGTATCGCGACATATCGTGCCTGAGCTGCAGAAGTTGGATCGGAGATGGCACAATAGCAGGAGAGCTAGGGGAGGAAGAGGCACAGTCCCGCCAACCGCACGGAGGGACGCGTCAGATACGTACTGACTGCAGCACCACACGCACCGTCCCCTACAGGCCGTCCGCAGGCGTCAGCTCGCCGAGGGTCGGTGGTTACGGAGTTAAACACTGCCCTAGAGATGACGAGTGGCAAACACCCGCCCCTTACCGTATTCCTTCTTCCCGTCCGCCTCTCCCCACGGGCCGGGGCGTGACCGGAGCAATGTGGGCTCGGCGGCTTCTGCCTATGAGAGTGACGCTGAGGCCGGATTCCTCCCAGGGAGGGAGCGTTTCCTGGGCGTTTCCTGCCTGCTGGGCGTTTCCTGCTTGGTGGGTTTTTCCCGCTTGGTGGGCGCCCGTAGTGACGGGCACTGGGCAGTGCTCTTGTTCCCGGGTTTGCCGCCTCTCTGGTCGCCGTGCACATTAGTGGACTCCATGGTGGCGGTTCTGGCGGTCCGTGTATACAGAAGCCGGCTGCTAAACCACCTGGGTTGTAGGATATGTTCCCTATACGCTTCAAAGTGGCTTTTTTGTGTAAAAATTCCGTTTTTCTCCCCTCCCTGGGTCCAGTGCTCAATGCTGAGTCTCGGCCACTGCTCCTGGTATTACGTTGATAGCGCTGCAGCTAGTGACTGAGTGCAGCGGTTCTGCCCATGGTGCTGGTTCCTTGGCTGCAGACCCAGGCGCTGGGTGCAGGAAGGGGGAGAAAACAGGTTTGTTTTAGGAAAGCAGGCTGTGCAGTGGGTGGGATCCCAGATACCCATTACAGGTAGGGTGGATGCCACTAGTCGGATGCCTAGCCTTTTGGAATATGTGGCTGGATGTCAGGTTGGAGGAGGGCAGCCCCAGTCCTGGATGTCAGGTTGGAGGAGGGCAGCCCCAGTCCTGGATGTCAGGTTGGAGGAGGGCAGCCCCAGTCCTGGATGTCAGGTTGGAGGAGGGCAGCCCCAGTCGTGGATGTCAGGTTGGAGGAGGGCAGCCCCAGTCGTGGATGTCATATTGGAGGAGGGCAGCCCCAGTCCTGGATGTCAGATTGTAGGAGGGCAGCCCCAGTCCTGGATGTCAGATTGGAGGAGGGCAGCCCCAGTCCTGGATGTCAGGTTGGAGGAGTGCAGCCCCAGTCCTGGATGTCAGATTGGAGGAGGGCAGCCCCAGTCGTGGATGTCAGGTTGGAGGAGGGCAGCCCCAGTCGTGGATGTCAGGTTGGAGGAGGGCAGCCCCAGTCCTGGTTGTCAGGTTGGAGGAGGGCAGCCCCAGTCCTGGATGTCAGGTTGGAGGAGGGCAGCCCCAGTCCTGGATGTCAGGTTGGAGGAGGGCAGCCCCAGTCCTGGATGTCAGGTTGGAGGAGGGCAGCCCCAGTCCTGGATGTCAGGTTGGAGGAGGGCAGCCCCAGTCCTGGATGTCAGATTGGAGGAGGGCAGCCCCAGTCCTGGATGTCAGATTGGAGGAGGGCAGCCCCAGTCCTGGATGTCATATTGGAGGAGGGCAGCCCCAGTCCTGGATGTCAGATTGTAGGAGGGCAGCCCCAGTCCTGGATGTCAGGTTGGAGGAGGGCAGCCCCAGTCCTGGATGTCAGGTTGGAGGAGGGCAGCCCCAGTCCTGGATGTCAGGTTGGAGGAGGGCAGCCCCAGTCGTGGATGTCAGGATGGAGGAGGGCTGCCCCAGTCGTGGATGTCAGGTTGGAGGAGGGCAGCCCCAGTCCTGGATGTCAGGTTGGAGGAGGGCAGCCCCAGTCCTGGATGTCAGGTTGGAGGAGGGCAGCCCCAGTCCTGGATGTCAGGTTGGAGGAGGGCAGCCCCAGTCCTGGATGTCAGGTTGGAGGAGGGCAGCCCCAGTCCTGGATGTCAGGTTGGAGGAGGGCAGCCCCAGTCATGGATGTCAGGTTGGAGGAGGGCAGCCCCAGTCCTGGATGTCAGGTTGGAGGAGGGCAGCCCCAGTCCTGGATGTCAGGTTGGAGGAGGGCAGCCCGAGTCCTGGATGTCAGGTTGGAGGAGGGCAGCCCCAGTCCTGGATGTCAGATTGGAGGAGGGCAGCCCCAGTCCTGGATGTCAGATTGGAGGAGGGCAGCCCCAGTCCTGGATGTCAGATTGGAGGAGGGCAGCCCCAGTCCTGGATGTCAGATTGGAGGAGGGCAGCCCCAGTCCTGGATGTCAGATTGGAGGAGGGCAGCCCCAGTCCTGGATGTCAGATTGGAGGAGGGCAGCCCCAGTCCTGGATGTCAGGTTGGAGGAGGGCAGCCCCAGTCGTGGATGTCAGGTTGGAGGAGGGCAGCCCCAGTCGTGGATGTCAGGATGGAGGAGGGCTGCCCCAGTCGTGGATGTCAGGTTGGAGGAGGGCAGCCCCAGTCCTGGATGTCAGGTTGGAGGAGGGCAGCCCCAGTCCTGGATGTCAGGTTGGAGGAGGGCAGCCCCAGTCGTGGATGTCAGGATGGAGGAGGGCTGCCCCAGTCGTGGATGTCAGGTTGGAGGAGGGCAGCCCCAGTCGTGGATGTCAGGTTGGAGGAGGGCAGCCCCAGTCGTGGATGTCAGGTTGGAGGAGGGCAGCCCCAGTCGTGGATGTCAGGTTGGAGGAGGGCAGCCCCAGTCGTGGATGTCAGGTTGGAGGAGGGCAGCCCCAGTCGTGGATGTCAGGTTGGAGGAGGGCAGCCCCAGTCGTGGATGTCAGGTTGGAGGAGGGCAGCCCCAGTCGTGGATGTCAGGTTGGAGGAGGGCAGCCCCAGTCGTGGATGTCAGGTTGGAGGAGGGCAGCCCCAGTCGTGGATGTCAGGTTGGAGGAGGGCAGCCCCAGTCGTGGATGTCAGGTTGGAGGAGGGCAGCCTGTTGTGAGTTCTGTTTTTGGGCTCCCTCTGGTGGTTACTGATGGTACTGGGTGATTTGTGTTCTGCTGTCTCTGGTGTCCACCTGTTCTATTAGGATTTGGGAGTTTCCTATTTAACCGGGCTTTCTTGTCATTTCCCCGCCGGCTATCAAGGTTATCAGAGTGTTTTGTTACCTCAGCTTCTGGCTTCAGTAATCTTCAGGACAAGCTAAGTTTTTGATTTTCTTGTTCCACGTTTTGCTTTATTTTTGTCTTGTCCAGCTTGCATATAATTGTTTCTTTGCTGCTGGTTGCTCTAGTGGGCTGTAATTGCTCCTCATGTTCCATGAGTTGGAACATGAGTTCAAGTAATTGCAGGATGGTTTTTTGAAGGGTTTTTTGCTGACCGCGCAGTTTACTTTTGTATCCTCTGCTATCTAGTTTTAGCGGGCCTCATTTTGCTGAATCTGTTTTCATACTGTGTATGTGCCTTCCTCTCATTTCACCGTCATTATATGTGGGGGGCTGCTATTTCTGTGGGGGATTTCTCTGGAGGCAAGAGAGGTCTGTGTTTCTTCTAATAGGGGAAGTTAGATCTTCTGCTGGTGCGAGACGTCTAGGATCAACGTAGGCACGTTCCCCGGCTATTGTTATTTGTGTGTTCAGGTTTAGGGTCGCGGTCAGCTCAGGTTCCATCACCCTAGAGCTCGTTGGTGCTTGTCCTTTTGTGATTCCCTGCCATTGGAATCATGACAGTATAGCCGGCCCAAAATGTTTGGGCTGAAGTAGGAGGAAAAGTAGTCTGAGGAAGTTTTTTTTTTTTTTTCTCTCCTCTGAGGTTGCTGCCTAGCCTTAATTGCAGCCTGGCTGATTTTTTTTTTTTTTCCTCCTCTTAATCCTTGAATGGCTCTGACCTTAGCTGTTTATCATGGACGTCCAGAGTTTAGCTTCCAGCTTGAATAATCTTGCTGCTAAGGTTCAAAATATACAAGATTTTGTTGTACATGCTCCTATGTCTGAACCTAGAATTCCTATTCCAGAGTTCTTTGCTGGAGATAGATCTAGTTTTCTGAATTTTAGGAACAATTGCAAGCTGTTCCTTTCTTTGAAATCTCGCTCTTCTGGAGACCCTGCTCAGCAGGTTAAGATTATTATATCTTTCCTGCGGGTTGACCCTCAAAATTGGGCATTTGCATTGGCACCAGGGGATCCTGCGTTGCTTAATGTGGATGCGTTTTTTCTGGCATTGGGTTTGCTCTATGAAGAACCTAACCAGGAGATTCAGGCTGAAAAAGCTTTATTAGCTCTCTCTCAGGGGCAAGATGAAGCAGAAATATATTGTCAAAAATTTCGGAAATGGTCAGTGCTTACTCAGTGGAATGAGTGCGCCCTGGCTGCAAAGTTCAGAGATGGCCTTTCTGAGGCCATTAAAGATGTTATGGTGGGGTTCCCTGCGCCTACGGGTCTGAAGGAGTCTATGACTATGGCTATTCAGATTGATCGGCGTTTACGGGAGCGCAAACCTGTGCACCATTTGGCGGTGTCTTCTGAACAGGCACTTGAGACAATGCAATGTGATAGAGTTCAGTCTAGAAGTGAACGGCAAAACTATAGGCGGAAAAATGGGTTGTGCTTTTATTGTGGTGATTCAGCTCATGTTATATCAGCATGCTCTAAACGCACAAAAAAGGTTGATAAGTCTGTTGCCATTAGTACGTTACAGTCTAAGTTCATTCTGTCTGTGACTCTGATTTGCTCATTATCATCCATTTCCGTCGATGCCTATGTAGATTCAGGCGCTGCCCTGAGTCTTATGGATTGGTCATTTGCCAAGCGATGTGGGTTTAGTCTTTAGCCTCTGGAAGTCCCTATTCCTTTGAAGGGAATTGACTCTACACCTTTAGCTATGAATAAACCTCAGTACTGGACACAAGTGACCATGTGTATGACTCCCGTTCATCAGGAGGTGATTCGCTTCCTGGTATTGTATAATTTACATGATGTTCTAGTACTTGGTCTGCCATGGTTACAAACTCATAATCCAGTCCTTGACTGGAAAACAATGTCTGTGTTAAGCTGGGGATGTCAGGGGGTTCATGATGATGCACCTCCGATTTCTATCGCTTCATCTACTCCTTCTGAGGTTCCTGTATTTTTGTCTGATTATCGGGATGTTTTTGAGGAGCCTAAGCTCAGTTCGCTTCCTCCTCACAGGGATTGCGATTGTGCTATAGATTTAATTCCTGGTAGTAAATTTCCTAAAGGTCGTTTGTTCAATCTGTCAGTGCCAGAGCATACTGCTATGCGGGATTATGTTAAGGAGTCCTTGGAAAAGGGACATATCCGTCCATCTTCGTCCCCTTTGGGAGCAGGTTTTTTTTTTCGTGGCCAAAAAAGATGGGTCCTTGAGGCCTTGTATAGATTATCGTCTTTTGAATAAGATTACCGTAAAATATCAGTATCCTTTGCCTTTGTTGACTGATTTGTTTGCTCGCATTAAGGGGGCTAAATGGTTCACTAAGATTGATCTTCGGGGTGCGTATAATCTTATACGAATAAAGCAAGGTGATGAGTGGAAAACCGCATTTAATACGCCTGAGGGCCATTTTGAGTATTTGGTAATGCCTTTTGGACTTTCTAATGCTCCTTCAGTCTTCCAGTCCTTTATGCACGATATTTTCCGTGAATATCTGGATAAATTTATGATTGTGTATTTGGATGATATTTTGGTTTTTTCTGATGACTGGGAGTCTCATGTTCAGCAGGTCAGGAAGGTGTTTCAGGTCCTGCGGGCTAATTCCTTGTTTGTAAAGGGCTCAAAGTGTCTCTTTGGAGTCCAGAAGATTTCTTTCTTGGGGTATATTTTTTCCCCTTCTACTATTGAGATGGATCCCGTCAAGGTTCGGGCTATTTGTGACTGGACGCAGCCTGCATCTCTTAAGAGTCTGCAGAAGTTCTTGGGCTTTGCTAATTTCTATCGTCGTTTTATAACTAATTTTTCTAGTGTTGTTAAGCCTTTGACGGATTTGACTAAGAAGGGTGCTGATGTTGCTGATTGGTCTCCTGCGGCTGTGGAGGCCTTTCAGGAACTTAAACGCCGGTTTTCTTCTGCTCCTGTGTTGCGTCAGCCTGATGTTTCGCTTCCTTTCCAAGTTGAGGTTGATGCTTCCGAGATTGGAGCGGGGGCGGTTTTGTCACAGAGAAGCTCCGATTGCTCGGTGATGAAGCCATGTGCGTTCTTTTCTAGAAAATTTTCGCTCGCTGAGCGGAATTATGATGTGGGTAATCGGAAACTTTTGGCCATGAAGTGGGCATTTGAGGAGTGGCGTCATTGGCTGGAGGGTGCTAGACATCGTGTGGTGGTCTTGACTGATCACAAAAATCTGATTTACCTTGAGTCTGCCAGGCGTCTGAATCCTAGACAGGCTCGTTGGTCACTGTTTTTTTCTCGTTTCAATTTTGTGGTTTCATACCTGCCAGGTTCAAAGAATGTGAAGGCGGATGCTCTTTCTAGGAGTTTTGTGCCTGACTCCCCTGGAAATTCTGAGCCCACTGTTATCCTTAGGGATGGGGTGATTTTGTCGGCCGTCTTCCCAGACTTGCGACGTGCTTTGCAGGAGTTTCAGGCGGGTAAACCTGATCGTTGTCCGCCTGAGAGACTGTTTGTTCCGGATAGTTGGACCAGTAGAGTCATCTCCGAGGTCCATTCTTCTGCGTTGGCAGGTCATCCTGGAATATTTGGTACTAGAGACTTGGTGGCCAGGTCTTTTTGGTGGCCTTCCTTGTCGAGGGATGTGCGTTCTTTTGTGCAGTCTTGTGAGGTTTGTGCTCGGGCTAAGCCTTGCTGTTCTCGAGCCAGTGGATTGTTGTCACCTTTGCCTATCCCGAAGAGGCCTTGGACGCACATTTCCATGGACTTTATTTCGGATCTCCCTGTCTCTCAAAAAATGTCCGTCATCTGCGTTGTGTGTGACCGCTTTTCTAAAATGGTTCATCTTGTACCCTTGCCTAAGTTGCCTTCCTCCTCTGAGTTGGTCCCTCTGTTTTTCCAGAACGTGGTTCGTTTGCATGGGATTCCGGAGAACATCGTTTCTGACAGGGGATCCCAGTTTGTGTCTAGATTTTGGCGGACGTTCTGTGCTAAGATGGGCATTGATTTGTCCTTTTCGTCTGCATTCCATCCTCAGACGAATGGCCAGACGGAGCGAACTAATCAGACCTTGGAAACTTATTTGAGGTGTTTTGTTTCTGCTGATCAGGATGACTGGGTTACCTTTTTGCCGCTGGCCGAGTTTGCCCTTAATAATCGGGCTAGTTCTGCTACCTTGGTTTCTCCTTTCTTTTGTAATTCGGGGTTTCATCCTCGTTTTTCCTCTGGTCAGGTGGAGCCTTCTGATTGTCCTGGAGTGGACATGGTGGTGGATGGGTTGCATCGGATTTGGAGTCATGTGGTGGACAATTTGAAGTTGTCCCAGGAGAAGGCTCAGCAGTTTGCTAATCGCCGTCGCCGCGTGGGTCCTCGACTTCGTGTTGGGGACTTGGTGTGGTTGTCTTCTCGTTTTGTTCCTATGAAGGTCTCTTCTCCTAAGTTCAAGCCTCGGTTCATCGGTCCTTATAGGATCTTGGAAATTCTTAACCCTGTGTCGTTTCGTTTGGATCTCCCGGCATCGTTTGCTATTCAAAATGTGTTCCATCGGTCGTTGTTGCGGAGGTATGAGGTACCTGTTGTTCCTTCGCTTGAGCCTCCTGCTCCGGTGCTGGTGGAGGGAGAATTGGAGTATGTTGTAGAGAAGATCTTGGATTCTCGTGTTTCCAGACGGAAACTCCAATATTTGGTCAAGTGGAAGGGTTATGGTCAGGAGGATAATTCTTGGGTGGTTGCCTCTGATGTTCATGCTGATGATTTGGTCCGCGCTTTTCATAGGGCTCATCCTGGTCGCCCTGGTGGTTCTCGTGAGGGTTCGGTGACCCCTCCTCAAGGGGGGGGTACTGTTGTGAGTTCTGTTTTTGGGCTCCCTCTGGTGGTTACTGATGGTACTGGGTGATTTGTGTTCTGCTGTCTCTGGTGTCCACCTGTTTTATTAGGATTTGGGAGTTTCCTATTTAACCGGGCTTTCTTGTCATTTCCCCGCCGGCTATCAAGGTTATCAGAGTGTTTTGTTACCTCAGCTTCTGGCTTCAGTAATCTTCAGGACAAGCTAAGTTTTTGATTTTCTTGTTCCACGTTTTGCTTTATTTTTGTCTTGTCCAGCTTGCATATAATTGTTTCTTTGCTGCTGGTTGCTCTAGTGGGCTGTAATTGCTCCTCATGTTCCATGAGTTGGAACATGAGTTCAAGTAATTGCAGGATGGTTTTTTGAAGGGTTTTTTTGCTGACCGCGCAGTTTACTTTTGTATTCTCTGCTATCTAGTTTTAGCGGGCCTCATTTTGCTGAATCTGTTTTCATACTGTGTATGTGCCTTCCTCTCATTTCACCGTCATTATATGTGGGGGGCTGCTATTTCTGTGGGGGATTTCTCTGGAGGCAAGAGAGGTCTGTGTTTCTTCTAATAGGGGAAGTTAGATCTTCGGCTGGTGCGAGACTTCTAGGATCAACGTAGGCACGTTCCCCGGCTATTGTTATTTGTGTGTTCAGGTTTAGGGTCGCGGTCAGCTCAGGTTCCATCACCCTAGAGCTCGTTGGTGCTTGTCCTTTTGTGATTCCCTGCCATTGGAATCATGACAGCAGCCCCAGTCGTGGATGTCAGGTTGGAGGAGGGCAGCCCCAGTCGTGGATGTCAGGTTGGAGGAGGGCAGCCCCAGTCGTGGATGTCAGGTTGGAGGAGGGCAGCCCCAGTCGTGGATGTCAGGTTGGAGGAGGGCAGCCCCAGTCGTGGATGTCAGGTTGGAGGAGGGCAGCCCCAGTCGTGGATGTCAGGTTGGAGGAGGGCAGCCCCAGTCGTGGATGTCAGGTTGGAGGAGGGCAGCCCCAGTCGTGGATGTCAGGTTGGAGGAGGGCAGCCCCAGTCGTGGATGTCAGGTTGGAGGAGGGCAGCCCCAGTCGTGGATGTCAGGTTGGAGGAGGGCAGCCCCAGTCGTGGATGTCAGGTTGGAGGAGGGCAGCCCCAGTCGTGGATGTCAGGTTGGAGGAGGGCAGCCCCAGTCGTGGATGTCAGGTTGGAGGAGGGCAGCCCCAGTCGTGGATGTCAGGTTGGAGGAGGGCAGCCCCAGTCGTGGATGTCAGGTTGGAGGAGGGCAGCCCCAGTCGTGGATGTCAGGTTGGAGGAGGGCAGCCCCAGTCGTGGATGTCAGGTTGGAGGAGGGCAGCCCCAGTCGTGGATGTCAGGTTGGAGGAGGGCAGCCCCAGTCGTGGATGTCAGGTTGGAGGAGGGCAGCCCCAGTCGTGGATGTCAGGTTGGAGGAGGGCAGCCCCAGTCGTGGATGTCAGGTTGGAGGAGGGCAGCCCCAGTCGTGGATGTCAGGTTGGAGGAGGGCAGCCCCAGTCGTGGATGTCAGGTTGGAGGAGGGCAGCCCCAGTCGTGGATGTCAGCAGCTGCAGAGCGGTACCGCCAGTTGCGTAACTGGAAACTCGTTGGCCCCGATGCGAAAGCTCCGATGGGGCCCCCAAATATTGTAAATCTTTAATAGCAATAGTCTTTTTCTATAGGCCAAAGGGACTTTTAGGGCCCGGGTGCAACCCCTGCACCTGTTGGAGTTACACCCCTGGGTACCGCTCACCTAGTTTATGGCTGTGCCACACATCTGGTGACTGCTCTGCAACTGCCCACATCTGACCAGCCCTGAGAGAAGCTGATGGGTGGGAAAGCCAGGGGTCAGACCCCCACCCCTGAGAACAGGGTGGCACATCAGAGGACAGAGAAATGGGGTCCCCGTTCGCCCCCCCCCCCCCCCCATGGGTGCCGCCATCTTTTTCCGGGAAGAAAATTGCAGGCACATGCGCAGTGCGCCCCCCGAGATCTGTCCAGCACCTGGCAACAATAGGAAGATTTTTCCTATTGGTTCATTTCGGTCACTGTGAGGCTATGTGCACACGATGCGGATTTTGCTGCGGATCCGCAGCGTTTCCGCAGCTGCGGGTCCGCAGCAGTTTCCCATGCGTTTACAGTTCAATGTAAACCTATGGGAAACCAAAAACGCTGTGCACATGCTGCGGAAAAAAACCGCACGGAAACCGGTTTACGTTAATCCCGTGCCAAGCAAGTGTCCCCCAATACACTTAGTGAGAGCAATCTTACTATATATATATATATATATATATAGTGAGATATAGATATATATTTATATTTAATACAGCGCTAGATAGCAGAAAAGCCGGTAATTCAATTGCCGGCTTTTGCCATCTCCTCAAACCCGACAGGATATGAGACATGGTTTACATACAGTAAACCATTTCATATCCCTTATTTTTGTACATATTCCTCCGCAAGTTTTTTGCTGTCCGTTATTGTGGCAGACCTTGAAAATTGCGGCAATACGGCCCGCAAAAAAGACCCTCAATAACAGGCCACAAAAAACACGGTATGTGTAAAAGAAGCCTTAGGAAAAAATAATAAAATAAAATGTATTTATTTCCATTTTCCAATTAGGGTTAGAGCTGGACTAAAGATAGGGTTGGGGTTAAAGTTAGGGTTAGAGTTGGGATTAGGGTAAAGGTTTGGGTTAGGATTGGGGTTAGGTTTGGGATTAGGGTTAGGTTTGGATTAGGGTTGAGATTAGGGTTATGGTTCGGGTTGGGATTAGGGTTAGGGGTGTGTTGGGGTTAGGGTTTTGACAACGGTTGGGATTAGGGCTAGGGGTGTGTTGGGGTTAGGGTTGGGATTAGGGTTAGGGGTGTGTTGGGGTTAGGGTTGGGATTAGGATTATGGATAGGGTTGGGATTAGGGTTAAGGGTGTATTGGTGTTAGGGTTCCACTGTTTAGGTACATCAGCGGGTCTCTAAAAGCGACATGGCGCCACCATTGATACCACCCAATTTTGCATTCATAAAGTCAAGCGGTTTTTATTTTCACGGCTCTACGTTATAAACTTCTGTGAAGCACATGGGGGGTTCAAAGTGCTCAACACACATCTAGATAAGTTCCTTAAGGGGTCTAGTTTCCAAAATGGGGTTACTTGTGGGGGTTTCCACTCTTTAGGCACATCAGGGGCTCCCCAAAAGCGACATGGCGTCTGATCTCAATTCCAGCCAATTCTGCATTGAAATAGTCAAACGGCGCTCCTTCTCTTCCAAGCTCTGCCGTGCGCACAAACAGTAGTTTACCCCCACATATGAAGTATCGACGTATTCAGGAGAAATTGCACAACAACATTTTCTATTTTTACACTTGTGAAAATAAAAAAAATTGGTTCTCTAATAAAATGTTTGTAAAAAAAAAAAAAAAAAAGTTAAATGTTAATTTTTTCCTTCCACATTGCTTCAGTTCCTGTGAAGCACTTAAAGGGTTAATAAACTTCTTGAATGTGGTTTTGAGCACCTTGAGGGGTGTAGTTTTTATAATGGTGTCACTTTTGGGTATTTTCAAGCTTGTGCACCCCTCAAAGTGACTTTAAATGTCACTTTACCAGAGCAAGCGCTGGTAAGCCTGCAGCCCTGCTTGTCAGATTGCTGATCTGACACAGTGTTCTGCAAAGTGTCAGATCAGCGATCTGACCCTATAACATAATGCTCCCCCCCCTTCCCGGGGCAATGCTATAAAGTAAAAACAAAAATATTTACATGTGTAAAAAAAAAATAATAATAATAATTCCTAAATAAAGAAAAAAAAATATTGTTCCCATAAATACATTCCTTTAAATAAAAAAAAAACAATGAAAGTACACATACTTAGCATCAACGCGTCCGTAACGACCCGACCTATAAAACTGTCCCACTAGTTAAACCTCTCAGTGAACACCATAGAAAATAAAAAAAGAGGCACAAAACAACCCTTTATTATCATACCACCGAACAAAAAGTGGACTAGCACACGATCAAAAAGAGATATAAATAACCATGGTACCACTGAAAACTTCATCTTATCCCGCAAAAAATGAGCCACCATACAGCGTCATCAGTGAAAAAATAAAAAAGTTATAGTCCTCAGAATAAAGCGATGCAAAAATAATTATTTTTTCTATAAAATAGTTTGTATCGTATAAAAGCACAAGAACATAAAAAATAATCTAAATGAGGTATCGCTGTAATCGTACTGACCCGAAGAAAAAAACTGCTTCATCCATTTTACCAAACGCTGAACAGTATAAACGCCCCCCTCCCCAAAAGAAATTCATGAATAGCTGGTTTTGGGTCATACTGCCTCATACAAATCGGAATAAAAAGCGATAAAAAAAGTCACGTGCCCGAAAATGATACCAATAAAAAGGCCAACTCGTCACGCAAAAAACAAGACCTCACATGACTCTGTGGACCAAAACATGGAAAAATTATAGCTCTCAAAATGTGATAACGCAAAATAATTTTTTTTGCAATAAAAAGTGTCTTTTAGTGTGTGACAGCTGCCAATCATAAAAATCCGCTAAAAACCTGCTATAAAAGTAAATCAAACCCCCCTTCATCACCCCCTTAGTTAGGGAAAAATAAAAAAAATAGGAAAATGGAAATAAATACATTTTTTTTATTAGGGTTAGGGCTAGGGTTAGGGTTGGGGCTAGGCAGGGCCGGACTGGCCATCTGGCAATTCTGGCAAATGCCAGAAGGACCTGTCTGATTGTGGGCCACCTTGTCTGCTACATGAACCGAATCGGTGTTCTCAAAACACCCATACTGTTAAGTGTTGTGATGGAGGTATCATTAGAAATAATGGTAAATCTTGCTTTTCTCCATGCGGGGAAATATTAGTAATATATCCTATCTGGTGCTTGGGGACGGCACAGCATGGGCCTGTGTGATTTCAAATGCCAGGGCTGAATTTCAGCCCCAGTCCGTACCTGGGGCTAGGGTTAGGGTTTGGATTACATTTACAGTTGGGATTAGAGTTAGGGGTGTGTCAGGGTTAGGGGTGTGGTTAGGGTTATGGTTGGGATTAGGTTTAGGGGTGTGTTGGAGTTAGGGGTGTGGTTAGGGTTGGGGTTAGAGGTGAGGTTGGGATTAGGGGTGTGTTTGGGTTAGGGTTTCAGTTAGAATTGGGGGTTTCCACTGTTTAGGCACATCAGGGGCTCTCCAAACGCGACATGGCGTCCGATCTCAATTTCAGCCAATGCTACGTTGAAGAAGTAAAACAGTGCTTCTTCCCTTCCGAGCTCTCCCGTGCACCCAAACGGGTTTACCCCAACATATGGGGTATCAGCGTACTCAGGACAAATTGGACAACAACTTCTGGGGTCCAATTTATCTTGTTACCCTTGGGAAAATAAAAATTTGGGGGGCTAAAAAACATTTTTGTGGGACAAAAACGATTTTTTATTTTCACGGCTCTGCGTTATAAACTGTAGTGAAATACTTGGGGGTTCAAAGTTCTCACAACGCATCTAGATAAGTTCCTTGGGGGGTCTAGGTTCTAATATGGTGTCACTTGTGGGGGGTTTCTACTGTTTAGGTACATCAGGAGCTCTGCAAATGCAACGTGACGCCTGCAGACCAATCCATCTAAGTCTGCATTCCAAATGGCGCTCCTTCCCTCCCGAGCTCTGCCATGCGCCCAAACAGTGATTTCCCCCCCACATATGGGGTATCCGCACACTCAGGACAAATTGGACAACAATTTTGGGGACCAATTTCTCCTGTTACGCTTGGAAAAATACAAAACTGGGGGCTAAAATATAATTTTTGTGGAAAAAAAAGATTTTTTATTTTCTCGGCTCTGCGTTATAAACTGTAGTGAAATACTTGGGGGTTCAAAGCTCTTACAACACATCTAGATAAGATCCTTAGGGGGTCTACTTTCCAAAATGGTGTCACTTGTGGGGGTTTCAATGTTTAGGCACATCAGGGGCTCTCCAAACGCAACATGGCGTCCCATCTCAATTCCAGCCAATTTTGCATTGAAAAGTTAAACGCCGCTCCTTCCCTTCCAAGCTCTGCCATGCGCCCAAACAGTGGTTTACCACCACATATGGGGTATCCGGGTGCTCAGGACAAATTGTTCAACAACTTTTGGGGTCCATTTTCTCAAGTTACCCTTGGTAAAATAAAACAAATTGGAGCTAAAGTAAATTTTGTGTGAAAAAAATTAAATGTTCATTTATTTTTAAACATTCGAAAAATTCCTGTGAAACACCTGAATGGTTAATAAACTTCTTGAATGTGGTTTTGAGCATAGTCAGCTAACACCTGGCCGCGAGCAGCCACGCCCCCTGTGAGTGCAGCTGATCGCGCTGGACGTACTATCCTGTCGCTGGGAATTAAGTCCCAGGTCACCTTGACGGGATAGTACGTCCAATGGGATTAAGGGGTTAAACATTCCAAAAATTCCTGTGAAGCACCTGAAGGGTTGTTAAACTTAAATGTAGTTTTGAGCACCTTTTAGGCGTGCAGTTTTTAGAATGGTGTCACACTTGGGTATTTTCTATCATATAGACCCCTCAAAATGACTTCAAATGTGACGTGGTCCTTAAAAAAAAATGGTGTTGTAAAAATGAGAAATTGCTGATCAACTTTTAATCCTTATAACTCCCTAACAAAAAAAAATTGTTTCCAAAATTGTGCTGATGTAAAGTAGACATGTGGGAAATGTTACTTCTTAAGTATTTTGTGTGACATATCTCTGTGATTTAAGGGCATAAAAATTCAAAGTTGGAAAATTGCAAAATTTTCAAAATTTTCCCCAAATTTCCATGTTTTAAAAAATAAACGCAGGTAATATCAAATAAATTTTACCATTGTCATGAAGTACAATATGTCTTGAGAAAACAGTGTCAGAATCACCGGGATCCGTTGAAGCGTTCCAGAGTTATAACCTCATAAAGTGACAGTAGTCAGAATTGTAAAAATTGGCCCCGTCATTAACGTGCAAACCACCCTCGGGGCTTAAGGGGTTAAAAAAAATGAACATTATCTTTTTTTCACAAAAAATTTACTTCAGATCCAATTTGTTTTATTTTCCCAAGGGTAACAGGAGAAATTGGACCCCAAAAGTTGTGCAATTTGTCCTGAGAACGCTGCTACCCCATATGTGGGGGTAAACCACTGTTTGGGCGCATGGCAGAGCTCGGAAAGAGCGCCGTTTCACTTTTCAATGAAAAAAAGGGCTGGAATTGAGATCGGACACCATGTCACGTTTGGAGAGCCCCTAATGGTCCTAAACAGTGGAACCCCCCACAAGTGACACCATTTTGGAAAGTAGACCCCCTAAGGAACTTATCTAGATGTGTGGTGAGCCCTTTGAACCCCCAATTGTTTCACAGAAGTTTATAATGTAGAGCCATAAAACTAAAAAATCATATTTTTTCATAAAAATGATCTTTTCGCCCCCAATTTTTTATTTTCCCAAGGGTAACAGGAGAAATTGGACACCAAAAGTTGTTGTGCAATTTGTCCTGAGTACGCTGATACCCCATATGTGGGGGTAACTACTGTTTGGGCACATGGCAGAGCTCGAAAGGGAAGGAGAGTCGTTTGGAATGCAAACTTAGATGGAATGCTCTGCGGGCATCACGTTGCATTTGCAGAGCCCCTGATGTACCTAAACAGTAGAAACCCCCATAAGTAACCCCATATTGAAAACTAGACCCCCCAAGGAACTTATCTAGATGTGTTGTGAGAACTTTGAACCCCCAAGTGTTTCCCTACAGTTTATAACTCAGAGCCGTGAAAATAAGAAATCAATAACGGACCACACAAAACTTGCGGATCGCCGTTTTTCGGGTTTCCAATACTATGGAAATAGCATTGGAGAAAAAAACTGCGGTGCACAGCTAAGGTTGCTGTCACACTATCAGTGTGTGGTCAGTATTTTACATCAGTATGTGTAAGCCAAAACCAGGAGTGGAACAAATAGAGGAAAAGTCTAATAGAAACATATGCACCACTTCTGTATTTATCACCCACTCCTGGTTTTGGCTTACAAATACTGATGTAAAATACTGACCAAATACTGCTAGTGTGATGGCAGCCTAAAAGAAACTTCCGTTGTTTTTGCGGCCCCATTGATTTTCAATGGGGGCCATGTCTGTAAGCTAGGAAAAAGATTGAGCCGGGTCGATCTTTTTTCACGGCTGTAAATACAGTCCTCACGGCCATACGGCGCACCATGAAATCTATTGGGGGTCGAAAAACGGCCTGCAAAACAACTGTATGTGTAAAAGAAGCCTTACCCTAATGGGAAAAGAGAAATAAATACATTTTTTTTTAAATTTTATTATTTTTCCCTAACCAAAGGGGTTTGATTTACTATTTATAGCATTTTTTTAATAGCTGGTTTTTGTTTGGCAGCTGTCACACGCTAAAAGACGCTTTTTATTGCAAAAAATAGTTTTTGCATCACCACATTTTGAGAGCTATAATTTTTCCATATTTTGGCCCACGTCATGTGAGGTCTTTTTTTTTGCGTGACGAGTTGACATTTTTATTGGTTCCATTTTCGGGCATATGACATTTTTTTTATCATGTTTTATTACGATGTTTGGGAGGCAGAATGAACAAAAACCAGCAATTCTTGAAATTCTTTTAGGGGGAGCGTTTATACCGTTCCGCGTGTGGTAAAATGGATAAAGCAGTTTTATTGTTCGGGTCAGTACGATTACAGCGATACCTCATTTATATAATTTTTTAAATGTTTTGGCGCTTTTATACAATAAAAACTATTTTATATAAAAAATAATTATTTTTGCATTGCTTTATTCTGAGGACTATAACTTTTTTATTTTTTCTTTGACGCTGTATGGTGGCTCGTTTTTTGCGGGACAAGATGTCGTTTTCAGCGGTACCATGTTTATTTATATCCGTCTTTTTGATCGCGTGTTATTCCACTTTTTGTTCGGCGGTATGATGATAAAGCATTGTTTTTTGCCTCTTTTTTTTTTTTTATGGTGTTCACTGAAGAGGTTAACTAGTGGGACAGTTTTATAGGTCGGGTAGTTACGGACGTGGCAATGTGTTTTTTTTGGAAAAATATATATATTTTTTTCTTCATTTAAGAATTTATTTTTAATATTTTTACACATTACACACTATATAAAGTCAGATCACTAATCTGACACTTTGCAGAGCACTGTCAGATCAGCGATCTGACAGGCACTGCAGGAGGCTTGTCGGCGCCTGCTCTCAGCAGGCACTGACAAGCCACCTCCCTGCAGGACCCGGAAGGACCCCGCGGCTATCTTGGATGCGGGGGCCTGCAGGGAGGAAACCCTCGGAACAACGCAATCACATCGCGTTGTTCTGAGGGTCTCAGGGAAGCACGCAGGCAGCCCCCTCCCTGCGTGATGCTTCCCTATGCCACCGGAACGCTGCGATCTTGTTTGATCGCAGTGTTCAGGGGGTTAAAGTGCTGGGAGCGGTTCGGGAGCAGTCCGTGACTGCTCCTGGCACATAGTGCTGGATGTCAACTGTGATAATCGGCTGATAATCGGCCGCGCTTCCCCCATGAGCGTGGCTGATTGCGTATGACGTACTATCCCGTCCATGGGAATTAAGTCCCGGGTCACATGGACGGGACGTCCGATGGCAGAAAGGGGTTAAGGAAATGTGTCACATACATTTTTTAAAAGGAACAACAAGGGACGAGGCTGAAGTTGGTTTCTTATTCGTCAGTTTCTTATTTGTCAATTTTTTATTTTCTGTTTTT
Source organism: Ranitomeya imitator (assembly GCF_032444005.1). NCBI lineage: Eukaryota > Metazoa > Chordata > Amphibia > Anura > Dendrobatidae > Ranitomeya > Ranitomeya imitator. Next base: position 814,590,476 of record NC_091282.1, on the reverse strand, counting down.
TATAGGTTTAACAACAAAAAATAAGCATCACAATAATAACATACAATGCATTGAGGCACCCTGATGTGAATACACTTTAAAACAGCTACAAAAATTATAAAACTGGCACAAAAATGGGCATCAAAGTGGGCACCGAAGGGCGTTCATCAAAGGGTTAAATGATTTTGGGCCACTGATATGACACTGCAGACATTTAGAACAGGGAGCCCCACATCAAAACCAGGTCTCTCCAGCCTGGCACAAATGGGTTCTGGGGCATCAGAACTGGCATCAAAGTGGGCAGACAGTCGATTTTGGCCATTTGAATAAGTAACTGATGTTTTTAAGGGGTCAAATTACCTTGGGCCACTGATCTGACACTAAGAATACACAGACAGTGATGCCCTGCATCAAACCCAGGTCCCTGTAGCCTGGCCCAAATGGGTTCTGGGCATCAGAATTGGCATCAAAGTGGGCAGTCAATTTAATTTAACCCTTTAAAAACATCAGTTACTTATTCAAATCTGTGAAAATTGGCTGCCCACTTTGATGCCAATTCTGATGCCCAGAACCCATTTGGGCCAGGCTGGAGAGACCTGGTTTTGATGTGGGGCACCCTTTTTCATATGTCTGCAGTGTCATATCAGTGGCCCAAAGTCATTTAACCTTTTGATTAGCGCACTTCTGTGCCTACTTTGATGCCCATTTTTGGGCCAGTTTTATAATTTTTGTAGCTGTTTTTAAGTGTATTCACATCAGGGCACCTCGCTGTAGTGTATGTTATTATTGTGATGCTTATTTTTTGTTGTTAAACCTATTAAAAACAGAAAGAATTGCCAAATAAGAAACCAACTTCAGCTCCGAATAAAAAAACTGGACGAATAAGAAACCAACTTCAGCCTCTTTCAGCTGCTCCTCCTCATTGGCAGTTTTAAAGGTAACATTTTACTTTGGCTCCCTCCAGTGTATAAAACTGGTATAACTGCTTGAGCTACAATACTGTAGCTATAGATTAACCAATGTATCATGTAGGAAGCTGAGGGTGTGGAAACACTGTACAGATGAATTGCATGAAAATAAACTCACTTCTGCATATTAAGTATCAAAGATCATATCTGGTGTGAGGCAGTGACCCCTGTTACAGCTAGGGGGCGCTGTATGTGCTCTCCAGAATGTGCAAGGAAGCGTAGTGAAGCCATGAGGGCGTACTACAGACACAGCTGTGGCTGTAATTAGAAGAGCGAAGCAGTGACTGATTAAAAAGCCCTGTAGTACTGGGGGAAGGGTGTCAGTGTGTTCTTGGAAGCAGACAGGGCAGTTGTCTGCAGAGCTCTCTCTGTGTGGAGCAGCACAGAGGCTAAAGGAACCAGAGAGACTGACACCCTGCGTCTTGGGCTGTCTTATGTGTACCCGGCTGAACTCCAGAGGATAAAGAGTGCAGTGTGTTGAGTGAGTACAGAGACTTGTTACCGGCGTGCGGTCACTTAGGGAAACTGGACAGAGGGAAGTTGGGCCTGTGTATTGACTGCGTCATATAGCCATGCATTATTAATGGATTGTATGAAGAAGCTGTTTACTATATTGACTGTGTGAAGTAACACAATAAGGCTATGTTCACACGTTCCTGATTTCCCTCCTTTTTTTTCAGGACTAAAAACTGCAGCTCTTGGCAGAAAACGCAGGTCCTTTTTTTGGTGCGTTTTTTGATGCGTTTTTTTATGCAGTTTTCTATGCAGAGTCTGTGTGTTTTCTAGGAAGTTTTTTAGGGTTAAAATGGCTGAAAATACCCTAACCCTACCCCTAACCCTACCCCTAACCCTACCCCTATTCTAACCTTAGTGGAAAAAAAAAATTCTTAATTTTTTTATTGTCCCTACCTATGGGGGTGACAAAGGGGGGGGGGGTCATTTACTATTTTTTTTATTTTGATCACTGAGATAGGTTATATCTCAGTGATCAAAATGCACTTTGGAACGAATGCGCCCGCCATTTTGCAAGATCGCGGCGCCCAGGGAGAAGACTGCCGGACGGACACCGGGAGGCCGGGTAAGTATAAGGGGGGGAGATGAGGGCACGGGGGGGGCGTCGGAGCATGGGGGTGGCATCGGAGCATGGGGGGTGGGATTGGGGCACGGGGGGGCAGCCACACTGCAGCGGTTCTGCACCACAAACCGCAGAAAACCCGCAGATATTTTTTTCATCTGCGGGTTTTACTGCGGGTTTGACCTCACAATGGAGGTCTATGGGTGCAGAACCGCTGCAGTTCCGCAAAAAGAAGTGACATGGTACTTCTTTTTTACCGCGGCTATTCAGTGCGGCTTTTTTCGCGATTTTCCGCAATGTGGGCACAGCAGTTCCTGTTTTCCATAGGGTACATTGTAATGTACCCTGCATGGAAAACAGCTGCGGACCCGCAGCGGGAAAATCGCGGCGATTCCGCATGAAAAAAAGGATGGTGTGAACATGGCCTAAAAGAACGTTTTGTTTGAACTTGCTTTGGTCACTACCGTTTCACTGTATATGGTCCTACCGCTGCATCACACTGGTTAAACACATTTTAGTTTAGTATCAAAGACCCAAAAAAGTACATAAAAGTAGCTTTTATTAAGTGATTATTAATCAAACAATCAAAATTACATACAACATACAGTTATATGAAAAGTTTGGGCACCCCTATTAATCTTAAGCTTAATGTTTTATAAAAATTGTTTTGTTTTTTTTGCAACAGCTATTTCAGTTTCATATATCTAATAACTGTTGGACACAGTAATGTTTCTGCCTTGAAATGAAGTTTATTGTACTAACAGAAAATGTGCAATCTGCATTCAAACAAAATTTGACAGGTGCTTAAGTATGGGCACCCCACCAGAAAAGCGACATTAATATTTAGTAGATCCTCCTTTTTAAAAAATAACAGCCTCTAGTTGCTTCCTGTAGCTTTTAATGAGATCCTGGATGAAGGTATTTTTTTGACCATTCCTCTATACAAAACAATTCCAGTTCAGTTAAGTTTGATGGTCGCCGAGCATGGACAGCCCTCTTCAAATGATCCCACAGATGTTCAATGATATTCAGGTCTGCGGACTGGGATGGCCATTCCAGAACAGTGTAATTGTTCCTCTGCATGAATGCCTGAGTAGATTTGGAGCGGTGTTTTGGATCATTGTCTTGCTGAAAGATCTATCCCCTGCATAACTTCAACTTTGTCACTGATTCATGAACATTATTGTCAAGAATCTGCTGATACTGAGAGGAATCCATGCGTCCCTCAACTTTAACAAGATTCCCAGTGTCGGCATTGGCCACACAGCCCCAAAGCATGATGGAACCTCCACCAAATTTTACTGTGGGTAGCAAGTGTTTTTCTTGGAATGCTGTGTTTTTTGGCCGCCATGCATAACGCCTTTTTGTATGACCAAACAACTTAATCTTGGTTTCATCAGTCCACAGGACCTTCTTCCAAAAAGAAATTTGCTTCTCCAAATGTGCTTTTGCATACCTCAGCCGACTCTGTTTGTGGCGTGCTTGCAGAAACGGCTTCTTTCGTATCACTCTCCCATACAGCTTCTCCTTGTGCAAAGTGCGTTGTATAGTTGACCGATGCACAGTGACACCATCTGCAGCAAGTTGATGCTGCAGCTCTCTGGAGGTGGTCTGAGGATTGTTCTTGACTGATCTCACCATTCTTCTTCTCTGCCTTTCTGATGTTTTTCTTGGCCTGCCACTTCTGGCCTTAACAAGAACTGTACCTGTGTTCTTCCATTTCCTTACTATGTTCCTCACAGTGGAAATTGACAGGTTAAATCTCTGAGATGGCTTTTTGTATCCTTCCCCTGAACAACTATGTTGAATAATCTTTGTTTTCAGATCATTAGACAGCTGTTTTGAGGAGCCCATGATGCCACTCTTCAGAGGAGATTCAAACAGGAGAACAACTTGCAAGTGGCCACTTTAAGTAGCTTTTCTCATGATTGTATACACCTGGCTATGAAGTTCAAAGCTCAATGAGGTTAGAAAACCAAAAAAGTGCTTTAGTAAGTCAGTAAAAAGTAGGTAGGAGTATTTAAAGCAAGAAAATGATAAGGGTGCCCAAACTTATGCACCTGTCAAATTTTGTTTGAATGCAGATTGCACATTTTCTGTTAGTACAATAAACCTCATGTCAAGGCAGAAACATTACTGTGTCCAACAGTTATTAGATATATGAAACTGAAATAGCTGTTGCAATAAAAACCAATTTTTATAAAACATTAAGCTTAAGATTAATAGGGGTGCCCAAACTTTTTCATATAACTGTAATTGAAAATTCATTGTAAAAAAGAGGGGAAAGGAGGAAACAAAACCGCTACACAGAGGGGAGGTCACAAGTCTATTGTATGACTTGGGAGAGCAAAGAATTTTGAATGTAAACAATCATATCTAAGTGAAAAAAAATGTCATTCAGAGAGTGTCGCCATAAAGTATCACATAATGTGAAGCACCTAGATACGAACCCAACACATATTATTGCAACAAAATACATGCTCACCCATAGTTAGGACAGAAGGATGACCTTCCCGCAACCCCTGAAGCGCGTTTTGCGTAATCGCTTTCTTTTCTTTGCTCTCCCAAGTCATACAATGGACTTGTGTTGTGACCTCCCCTCTGTGTACCTGTTTAGTTTCCTCCTTTCCCCCCTTTTTATACAATGAATTTTCAATGAACATAAAGCACCAGTGGATTTTGAGGCGCAATCGGGAGAACTGGCTGAGAGGTTTTTGCAACGTGGTTATGGCCATAAAACCATTAGGAGGGGTTTGATGAGAGCGAGGAATACATCCAGGAATACCTTATTATACAATAACGACCCGAAGGCTATAAAGGATAATAAAGATCAGGTGAGACTGATAACGGGATACCACAATAAATGGTTTGAATTTAGGCGGATTGTCCTGTCCTTAAGCAGATTCGGCCAAACCTGCTATAGTGGCTAAAAGGTCAAGGAGTATCCGTGACATCTTGGTACACAGTCATTATGAGCCCAATAAAAAGCATGGCACTGGTAATGACTTGATTGGTTTTTTTCCATGTGGCCGCTGCAAGGCCTGTGCCAACTGTGTAAAAATCAAGAAATTTACCAATTTCGATGGATCCAAAACGTTCGATATTAGAAAGAGCATCTCCTGTACATCTAAGGGGGTGATCTACCACTTGACCTGCCCGTGTCAGAAGGTTTATATTGGCCTCACCACTAGAGAGCTAAGGGTTCGTGTCCGTGAACATTTTCTGGACATTGAAAGGGCAAAAACATCGGATGATATCCTGAGCTTCAAGACAATTCCGAGGCATTATAGAAAATTTGCTGATTGCAATCCCCGACATATGAGCGTTAAGGGTATAGATTTGGTTAGTCTGGGCCCCTAGAGGAGGGGATTTTGGTAAAACCTTAGCCCAAATTGAGAGCCGCTGGATCTATCGGCTGGGCACCCTGGCCCCACAGGGATTAAACGAAAATTTGGGTTTTGTATCCTTTTTGTGATTTTTCTTGGTTTCACCGTTTTGAACTACTTGTGTACATATAATATTGGTATTGTCATTATCTGTCAGTCATTTTTTATCTGATTTTATTGGTGGTTTGGGTTCTTTATGGTGTTCATGATTTTATTTGGTTCGGTTTTAATTTGGGTTTTGCCTTTCAGATTCTCGTTTTTGCATAAATTCTTGAAGCAGATGATATATCTTGTTGACGACATCAGGAGGGCATTATGAGCCTGAGGATTTTATATCGTTGGGATGACCTGGGGATTCTACATCATTGGGATACCACCATGAGCCAAGTGTTTTGGAAAGAACATAAGAAAAAGGGTTCCCGTCCCGGTGGCGTTTTCCAATGTGGACTGAAGTTATCTTATCTGCAGGGATGTTCCCTATCCAAAAGTTTCAAACATTCAGGACTCTGTTCCCAGGTGATGGTCCCGTTTTGAAGGCACTCCATGAACTTGGATCATATTGAGGAGAAAGTGACTTCTTTGTCCATTTAATGGATAGTATGGCATTACCAACAACTATTGGTCAAGACTTTGTGGGACTAATAAAAACCAATGGGATTTATGGAAGGGTCTTACTGAGGAATAGTCTCTGCTGTGTCAGATGCTGCTGTGTTTGGGTGACTTATGGGGATGGTTGGGTTTTTCAATAATTTTTATCTTAATCCCGTATGGGACCGTCAATTTGGTTAGGTATGATGGTTTATTGGGCTTGGATATTTTTTACCCATTGGAGAATACTATTCCGGATCATACAGGAGGTGATGGTGTTCTCGGTACCCCGTCCTGCAGGTGGGGTTACAGAGGCTCCTCGCTATTCCTTGGTGTGATCAGGGATGGCTGGTTCCCCCCTCCCCTCTTTTCTCCCCCCCCCCCCCCTCGTGTGTTTAGACGGGGGCTTCAGGTATGTTTATCCATGTGTGCCCTCCTCTTTTCAGCAGCCGTCGCACCCTCTGCCTGGGTCACCCCTTAAGGCACCGTCACACTAGACGATATCGCTAGCGATCCGTGACGTTGCAGCGTCCTGGCTAGCGATATCGTCCAGTGTGACAGGCAGCAGCGATCAGGCCCCTGCTGTGATGTCGCTGGTCGGGGAAGAAAGTCCAGAACTTTGTTTCGTCGCTGGATCTCCCGCTGACATTGCTGAATCGGCGTGTGTGATGCCGATTCAGCGATGTCTTTGCTGGTAACCAGGGTAAACATCGGGTTACTAAGCGCAGGGCCGCACTTAGTAACCCGATGTTTACCCTGGTTACCATCGTTAAAGTAAAAAAAACAACCACTACATACTTACCTACCGCTGTCTGTCCCCGGCGCTGTGCTTCTCTGCTCTGGCTGTGAGCACAGCGGCCTGAAAGCAGAGCGGTGACGTCACCGCTCTGCTTTCCGTCCGCTGTGCTCACAGCCAGTGCAGGAGGAGTGCAGAGAAGCTGAGGGAAGTGCCGAGGACAGACAGCGGTAGGTAAGTATGTAGTGGTTGTTTTTTTTACTTTAACGATGGTAAACAGGGTAAACATCGGGTTACTAAGCTGTTATGATAAGGTAATTCAGTACCACAATGGACATAGAGGTCAGAGCACATACAGTGACCTGACAACCCAAAAACATAGAACGAGCTCTGAGACGTGGGAACTCTGCTGACCGCAATCCCTAATCCTCTCCAACCACACTAGAGGCAGCCGTGGAATGCGCCTAACGCTCCCTATGCAACTCGGCACAGCCTGAGAAACTAGCTAGCCTGAAGATAGAAAATAAGCCTACCTTGCCTCAGAGAAATACCCCAAAGGAAAAGGCAGCCCCCACATATAATGACTGTGAGTAAGATGAAAAGACAAACGTAGAGATGAAATAGATTTAGCAAAGTGAGGCCCGACTTTCTGAACAGAGCGAGGATAGGAAAGGTAACTTTGCGATCAACACAAAACCCTACAAAAACCATGCAAAGGGGGCAAAAAGACCCTCCGTACCGAACTAACGGCACGGAGGTACACCCTCTGCGTCCCAGAGCTTCCAGCCAGCAGGAAAAAACAAATAGACAAGCTGGACAGAAAAAACAGCAAACAAAATAGCAAAGCAGAACTTAGCTATGCAGAGCAGCAGGCCACAGGAACGATCCAGGAGGAAACAGGTCCAATACTAGAACATTGACTGGAGGCCAGGATCAAAGCACTAGGTGGAGTTAAATAGAGCAGCACCTAACGACTTCACCACATCACCTGAGGAAGGAAACTCAGAAGCCGCAGTACCAATTTCCTCCACCAACGGAAGCTCACAGAGAGAATCAGCCGAAGTACCACTTGTGACCACAGGAGGGAGCTCTGCCACAGAATTCACAACACTAAGCGCGGCCCTGCGCTTAGTAACCCGATGTTTACCCTGGTTACCGGCATCGTTGGTCGCTGGAGAGCTGTCTGTGTGACAGCTCTCCAGCGACCAAACAGCGACGCTGCAGCGATCCGGATCGTTGTCGGTATCGCTGCAGCGTCGCTTAGTGTGACGGTACCTTAAGACTAGGATTAGAGTACCACCTTGGATGGGGGCCCTAGGATTATTTGTCTATGTGTGCTTTTTCACTATCGCCGTTAATTTGGTGGTCCCGTGTGTGTGGTTTTTCGGCCGTCGGGTGTTTGTTGCGGGCGTGTGTGGTGGGGTTGCGGAGTCTGTGTCTCGGTGTGCGCTGCTGTGGGGGCGCGGGCTTTTGGTCGGCGGCGCCGGGAGAGGGTGATCGGGGATTTCAGGCGGTCACCTTTTCCTCGGTGCCGCCGATCGGGGGTCTGTGTCTCCGTGGTGGCGCGCGCTGGCCCCGCGGTCCCGTCGCGTGTGTCTGCGGCGGGTGCCCGGTGGTTGGGGGGCCGCACATGCGGGACCACTGGATTTCTCCCCTATAACAATGGAGTGTGGCTGTGGGCCAGCTGTGTTTCACGGGCAGTCCCGTCTTGCAGGGCGGCCGTCGGTTCTTCTGGGACAGCCCCCAACCCTGATTGGTGGATGGGCTGGGTTTGTCCATGGACGCTGTGCTTGGTACGGCCCCATGTCTATGAGAGATGATTCAGCTGGGATGTGTGTAAACCCGTCCTGGTATGTTGTGTATAGGACTGGTGGGAAGCGGTCTCCTGGCAATGTACCGAGGATGGCCTCCTGCACGGGACGGGGTGATGTTTTGAGGGTGTCTCCTCGTGACGTACTAGGGACAGCCCCCTACATGTAACTGGTCTGTGAATGGTGGGCGTCCCGGGATGACGTCTTGGGGATATTCCCCTACGAGTAATCGGATTGGATGGTTTTGTTTTTAAATAGTTTTGATGCCTGACCTTAGACACGCCCCAGGAGGAAGCTTATGCGAAACGCGCGGGGGTAGTCAAGGTGCAGCGTGCCACGAGGCAGAGGAGCAAGGACATAGGTAATATGTGTCGGGCAGATTGCCCAGAATTTGACTTTATATTCTGTATATGATATACTATCGATCTGGCGTGGCGGACATGTGAGGAGCAGAGTTAGTCTGGGATGCCTATCTGATGGTGGGAGGTATTTTTGCCCGAGATTATGGAAGCAGGGCATATGATCTGAATGACATGGACTAAGTGCAATATGGGGCGGCCTCACATGTATCTTATGGCTGTGCAGAGGTTTTTTTTGCTTTGAACCTTATGCATGTTCCGCTGTGTGGATTATGGGCTGCTGAGTGAATGATCACTCTGTTTGTATTAGGTTTGGTCTTTCTATGGCCTCCAAGGGGATAGATACGATAGCAATTTTGTGATATCTCTGATATGAATTGTAGGGTTATATTGTGGTAACAATCGAGAAACTGCTAAGTATATCATAAATAGAGTATTTACAATTCCTGCTGTTTCCCTTGACATTGCACTTTATCTGATTCTGAGGCACTGTTTTATATTTTTCTGTATTGTTGTATGTTAATAAAGGATCTGGTTTTAGTATCACACACTTCGTGACTGGGTTTAATAAACCGTGTGTCAGTATGTGTATAATGAATTTTCAATTATGTGTGGCGCACCTGAGGGTCCAGTCGCCACAGAATACTGCACCTCACCCAGAGGTGTGGTATTCCGCTCTCAGGTAAGGACGGGGCACGCCACAGAACCCTACACCTGCATCCAACATTAGACAATTCAGTCAGGGCACCTGGACGTACCCTAAGGGAGGAAGGTCTCATCTCAGGCTGGATAGGAAAGGGTGTTGGAGGAGTGGGTGGGGTAGGTAGAGTAAAGGAGGAGCTTAGTAAGCAAGAGTCAAGAAACATCTAGAAAGATAGATTGTGAGATAGTGATGGGCAGTCCGGCACTTTTTGGTGATCCAGCTCTCATGGCTCCGCTCACCAAAAAGAGCCAGCTCTTTTTGGATCCTAAATTGATCCCTATTGAATACATGTTCAGGCGTCCGAAACCCCGCCCTCCTACGGCAGAAACTCTGCCCGCTTGCTAGGAACCAATTAAATTGATGAATGGGTGGAATTTCTCAGGTGGGCGGAGTTACGCCTGCCGAAGTCAGGGATTTTACGCCCAGTGAGACCGATTCAGGGATTTTAGTGGCTCTCACTGGCGTGCCGACTCCTATCGTTCACAGCAGGGAGCCAGCTGTTTGAGTCGGCTCGTTCACGAATGACACATCACTATTGTTCCCAGAGAGAGGGAGCTGAAGGAAAGTGAAGCCAAAGAACGAAGCTCCCAGAAGGACAGAAGGGGTCCTAGGGGCACGGATAGTGAGAGATCCATCTGTGGGGCCAGTATCCGACAGCGTGGTCGGTGGAGGGACCAAGTCTCAGGGGACTGGCCCCATTCTAGTGGAGAAACTAAGGACTCAGCTAGGTAACCGGTGGTATCTGTATGTGCCACAGCCACATCTGCACACATTCACTGAAAAGGCAGCCATATAGGATCCAGGGGGATTTAGCCCACACCACCCGACAAGATCCGCGGCTGCTGGCTTGGGACACGGTGTGGCAGGAGAGGCGAAGCCAGTGAGATGACCAGGAAAGGACATATGAAAGAGGGTTCTGGAAAGTGCACCCAATTTGCTTGAGAGCTGGCTGGGCCACAAACCTGGATGACACAGCACCCCAGCTGGGGCAACTAAGAACTCCTGGATGGAGTGTCCTCACACTTACTTACTGCTCCATCCACCCTGCACCATATCCACCATCAACCTCTTCGTCTTTTACAACCAAAGTGCCCTGGGACTAAAGCTCTGCCTGTGGAGAGCTGTACCAGCTCTGCTGCAACACCATCAGCCCCAGTGGTCTCTTCAAGCAGCATCAGCTAACATCTCACATTTGCCGACTACCACAGGTGGCATCGCAAACATTTAATTCCATAAACTTTATTCCCCTTTTATTCCACGGACCGGGTCACTGCTGCCGTGACACATCCCCTTTAAGAACAGTCTTACCCAGCCCGTGTACCCCACGGTCCTAGCGGGCGCTCCATATGTTGTATGTGATTTTGATTGTTTAACCCCTTAAGCCAAAACGGTGGTTTGCACGTTAATGACCGGGCCAATTTTTACAATTCTGACCACTGTCCCTTTATGAAGTTATAACTCTGGAACACTACAACGGATCCTGATGATTCTGACACTGTTTTCTCGTGACATATTGCACTTCATGATAGTGGTAACATTTATTCGATAAGACTTGCGTTTATTTGTGAAAAAAACGGAAATTTGGTGAAAATGTTGGAAATTTCGCAATTTTCCAAATTTGAATTTTTATGCCCTTAAGTCACAGAGATATGTCACACAAAATACTTAATAAGTAAGATTTCCCACATATCTACTTTACAACAGCACAAATTTGGAACCAACATTTTTTTTTGTTAGGGAGTTATAAGGGTTAAAAGTTGACCAGCAATTTCTCATTTTTACAACACCATTTTGTTTAGGGACCACATCTCATTTGATGTCATTTTGAGGGGTCTATATGATAGAAAATACCCAAGTGTGACACCATTCTAAAAACTGCACCCCTCAATGTGCTCAAAACCACATTCAAGAAGTTTATTAGCCCAGGTGTTTTACAGGAATTTTTGGAATATTTAAATAAAAATAAACATTTAACTTTTTTCACACAAAATTTAATTCAGCTTCAATTTGTTTTATTTCACCAAGGGTAACAGGAGAAAATGGACCCCAAAAAGTTGTTGCACAATTTGTCCTGAGTACGCCGATACCCCATATGTGGGGGTAAACCACTGTTTGGGCGCATGGCGGAGCTCGGAAGGGAAGGAGCGCCATTTGGAATGCAAACTTAGATGGAATGGTCTGTGGTCATCATGTTGCATTTGCAGAGCCCCTGATGTACCTAAACAGTAGAAACCCCCATAAGTAACCTCATATTGAAAACTGGACACCCCAAGGAACTTATCTAGATGTGTTGTGAGAACGTTGAACCCCCAAGTGTTTCCCTACAGTGTATAACGCAGAGCCGTGAAAATAAGAAATCTTTTTTGGGCCCCAAAAGTTGTGCAATTTGTCGTGAGCACGATAATACCCCATATGTGGGGGTAAACCACTATTTGGGCGCATGGCAGAGCGCGGAAGGGAAGTAGCGCCATTTGACTTTTCAATGCAAAATTGACGGGAATTGAGATGGGATGCCATGTTGCGATGGGGGGGGGGGGCCACTAATGTGCCTAAACATTGAAACCCCCCACAATTGACACCATTTTGGAAAGTAGACCCCCTAAGGAACTTATCTAGATGTGTGGTGAGCACATTGACCACCAAGTGCTTCACAGAAGTTTATAATGCAGAGCCGTAAAAATAAAAAATCATATTTTTTCACAAATGATCTTTTTGCCCCCAATTTTTTATTTTCCCAAGGGTAAGAGAAGAAATTGTACCCTAAAAGTTGTTGTGTAATTTGTCCTGAGTACGCTGATACCCGACATGTGGGGGTAAACCACTGTTTGGGCGTATGGCAGAGCTCGGAAGGGAAGGAGCGCCATTTGACTTTTCAATGCAAAATTGACAGGAATTGAGATGGGATGCCATTTTGCGTTTGGAGAGCCCCTGATATGGCTAAACATTGAAACCCCCCACAATTGACACGATTTTGGAAAGTAGACCCCCTGAGGAACTTATCTAGATGTGTGGTGAGCACTTTGACCCACCAAGTGCTTCACAGAAGTTTATAGTGCAGAGCCGTGAAAATAAAAATTATTTTTTTTCCCCACAAAGATTATTTTTTAGCCCCCAGTTTTGTATTTTCCCAAGGGTAACTTGAGAAATTGGACCCCAAAAGTTATTGTCCAATTTGTTTTGAATACGCTGATACCCCATATGTGAGGGGGAACCACCGGTTGGGCGCATGGCAGAGCTTGGAAGGGAAGGAGCGCCATTTGTAATACAGACTTAGATGGAATGGTCTGCAGGCGTCACATTGCATTTGCAGAGCCCCTAATGTACCTAAACAGTAGAAACCCCCCACAAGTGACCCCATATTAGAAACTAGACCCCCAAAGGAACTTATCTAGATGTGTTGTGAGAACTTTGAACCCCCAAGTGTTTCACTACAGTTTATAACGCAGAGCCGTGAAAATAAAAAATCATTTTTTTCCCACAGAAATGTTTTTTAAGCCCCGCAAATTTTTATTTTCCTAATGGTAACAAAAGAAATTGGTCCCCAAAAGTTGTCCAATTTGTCCTGAGTACGCTGATACCCCACATGTTGGGGTAAACACCTGTTTGGGCACACAGGAGAGCTCGGAAGGGAAGGAGCACTGTTTTACTTTTTCAATGCAGAATTGGCTGGAATTGAGATCGGACGGCATGTCGCGTTTGGAGAGCCCCTGATGTGCCTAAACAGTGGAAACCCCCAATTCTAACTGAAACACTAACCCCAAGCCCTAGCCCTAACCCTAATGGGAAAATGGAAATAAATACTTTTTTTTAATTTTATTATTTTTCCCTAACTAAGGGGGTGATGAAGGGGGGTTTGATTTACTATTTATAGCGTTTTTTTAGCAGATTTTTATGATTGGCAGTCGTCACACATTAAAAGATGCTCTTAATTGCAAAAAATAGTTTTTGCGTCTCCACATTTTGAGAGCTATAATTTTTCCATATTTTGGCCCACAGAGTCATGTGAGGTCTTTTTTTTTGCGGGATGAGTTGACGTTTTTATTGGTAACATTTTCGGGCACGTGACATTTTTCGCTTTTTATTCCGATTTTTGTGAGGCAGTATGGCCAAAAACCAGCTATTCATGAAATTCTTTTGAGGGGGCGTTTATACCGTTCCGCGTTTGGCAAAATTGATAAAGCAGTTTTATTCTTCGGGTCAGTACGATTAGAGCGATACCTCATTTATATCATTTTTTCTGTTTTGGCGCGTTTATACGATAAAAACTATTTCATTGAAAAAATAATTATTTTTGCATCGCTTTATTCTGAGGACTTATTTTTTCGTTTGGCAAAATTGATAAAGCAGTTTTATTCTTCGGGTCAGTACGATTAGAGCGATACCTCATTTATATCATTTTTTCTGTTTTGGCGCGTTTATACGATAAAAACTATTTTATTGAAAAAATAATTATTTTTGCATCGCTTTATTCTGAGGACTTATTTTTTCGCTGATGGCGGCTCGTTTTTTTGCGGGACCAGATGACGTTTCCATGGTTATTTATATCTGTCTTTTTGATCGCGTGTTATTCCACTTTTTGTTCGGCGGTATGATAATAAAGCATTGTTTTTTGCCTTGGTTTTTTTTTTTTCCACCTGGTAAGCAGGAGGAAAATTACTATTGAAAGGCTGGAAAGTTTTGAGACGTGTGCTTCTGTGACCCCAACAATTATTTGATTCTTTTTATGAAGAGGAAGGGGGCAATTAGAACTTCTGTTATGAGGCCCATGATTTCTATGTATGCCCCTGCTGGAAAACTTAGCAATCTTGTCCGTTTGTGCCAGATGAGAACTAGACTCTTTGACACTTTTCGCTCAACTCTAACTTTTGTCACTCAACTAGAGGAGTCTTATTTTCTTGCCACTTCATGTTACCATTCTCCCCTGCATTTACCCAAGTGAGCATCTGTTCAGTGAGTAACTACTATTCAATATTGTACATCTGTAAGGGGTATGGGGCCGGCCAGTCCAACGCACTGTACTCCTTGCATATGTCCCTGGCATGTAAATATGCCTGACAAACAATATATTTCACGTGTCATGTAATGTATATACGTATATATTGTGTGTGTGTGTGTATATATATATATATATATATATATATATATTGTGTATTACTGATGTTCATGTGCTGTACAGGGCTAGGGAAAGTGTTTGATTTAGATTTAGCCCACTAGGGGAGGCACAGTAGAGTAGATAGAAGTAGGCTAGGCCAATAGGATTTAGTTAGGAGGGGCCAACTGGGTATAGCTGGGGATCTTCCTGGAGTTAATCAGAGAAAGCTGGGAGCCAGGACAGGACCATTGTGTCCTGTAACGTTCAAGTTGGGGAGCTCAGCCGTCCAGGGCCTATGGGCTGATAGTCACATGGTGGTGGAGGAATACAGGGCAGCATCAAAATGGTAGCAGCTAATTTCATGGGAACTATCCTAAATGTCCATGCAAAACAGATGGAGAAATCCTGAAGCGAGTTAGGCTGGCCAATCAGGAAGCTGCGGTACTGAAGGTGACGGTACGACCCTGCGATATTCCTGAAGAAGTGAGGGACAGTACAGGGAATGGAAGGTTGATGGTCTGTAAGGAACCTTGTGCTGTTTATGTGACTGAACTGGACAAACTGGGTAAAGTTGTTGAAACTGGAATGGGACTCTGCCTGTCATTACCTGGTGCTTAAAGGAAAGGACCCCCAGCAAACCAAGATGGGCCCTAATGTACAAGTAAGTGGACCACCAAGTGCACCACAGAAGGGACAAAGTGATTGAGACGGACTGTACTGCCACCCTCCGCCACGACTACCCCCCTGGCCTCTGTTTCACATGGATCTTTAGGTTGTAGATTGCTCTTATAGATCCAATGGGCTTCCAAATTTGCCTCATGCACATATCTTGCACAACAGATTGCACCCAGAATGGATTGCATATATGAAACAAGATATATGGAACACTGGAGCACATTTTAGTAATGGAGATGGCACAGATAAGTGCATAAGGAGAAAAAGCTAATAAATTCAGCTGACCCCATTCTAAACTCCCTGAGTCCAAAGTCTCCAAATCTCAAGTCACGCACTTAAGACAAAACATACCTTGTATAGGGGGCAGGTACCAATGCTGATGTCGAGTAGCTTTTTTAAGAGTGGGAACCCACTTTAAGCTGATATTCAGGTTTAGCATAGACTTAAAGCCCCTATACACATTAGAATAAAGTCCGCAGAACCTGTTGTTATTTGTCAGTTTGGGCAACAGTCTAATGCAGGGGCGTATATATGCTGCACCAGGCCCAGAGGTAGATGGGGGGACGCTGACACCAGTGACTATTTCAGCTGGAGAATGCACATTCAGTTGAAATACATTGTGACGCAAGGGACCGGCCGGCTCCCTGCACTGCAATACATGCTGCTGGTCAATCAAAGACTGGTAGCTGACATCGGCGTGCCTGTGACTGGTGGCACATGGTAGTCATTCACCATGCTAGGGATGCTGAAGTCAGCTGCTGTTTCATGTGCCGGCTGTAGAAGACGCTGAGTGAAATGGGAGCGAAGGAAGGTAAGAATAATTGTTTGTTTAATGTGTTGGAGAAGAACAAAACTGGACACCTTATACCAGGAAGGAGACCTGGATGGGGGACATTACCCCAGGAAGAGGGCTAGAATGTGGCACATTATCCCAGAAGGGACCGAGGATGGGGCATATTACCCCAGGAAGGGGACCAGAATGACAGAATAGGGCACATTACCCCAGGCAGGGAACCAGGATATCAATGTAGGGCACGTAACAACAGGAAAGGAAACAAGATGGCCCATATTATACCAGGAAGAGGCCCAGGATGGGGTGCATTGCCCCAGGAAATGGCTCAGGATGGGGCACATTATACCATAAAGAGTCCCAGAATGGGGCACCTTTACCAAGAAGGGGACCAGTATGGGGCACATTACCCCAGGAAAGGGCTCAGGATGGGACACACTACCCACACTACCACAGGAAGGGGACTAGGGTTTGACACATTACAACAGGAAGAGGCCCAGGATGGGGCACATTAGCCCAATAAGGGGACCAATATAAGGCACATTATATCAAGAAGGGGATCAGGATGGGGCACATTATTACAGGAAGGGGCAAAGGATGGGATATATAATACCAGGAATAGGACCTGGATGGGGCACATTACACGAGCAAGGGGCCCATGATGGAGTATTATCCCAGGAAGGGCCCTGGATGGGCAACATTAT
Source organism: Ranitomeya imitator (assembly GCF_032444005.1). Taxonomy (NCBI): domain Eukaryota; kingdom Metazoa; phylum Chordata; class Amphibia; order Anura; family Dendrobatidae; genus Ranitomeya; species Ranitomeya imitator. Next base: position 814,573,610 of record NC_091282.1, on the reverse strand, counting down.
ACATAGCAGAAGGCCAGGATTGGGGACATTATACCAAGAAGGAGGCCTGGTTGGGAGACATTATCCAAGGAAGTGACGCATTATGGGCAACATTATGCTAAGAAGAAGCACAGGATGGAGGAAATAATACTAGGAAGGGGCCAGGATATGTGGCATCATTATATTGGGGGCAAACACATATGTCTCTATAGGATCTAGAATGCTACAAGGGTCCATACATCTGACCAACATGCAGGTAGGGGCCCGGGTTCAAATTTTGCTTAGTACCTGGTATCATCCTCTCCCATTTCATTAAAAGACCCTGATAATGTCTTCTACCACCTCCTAAATCATTATGATGCTATCAGCAATTTATAATAAATGTGTGTGTGGGTGGGGGGTGAAAACAGGACAAGGCTATGTGCACACGTTCAGGATTTACAGCAGAAAATTCTGCTGCAAATCCTGATTTGTTCCAGGAAAAAGAGGAAGGCGCACACAGCTCATAAAAATTGAAGGTGCTGGCTGAAGCGGAGTGAACCAAAATTTTGTAGAGAATGTCGATCAGCCGCACTCAGGTAGATGCAAAGTGAACAACTTAATTCTTGTGCAAGAAATTACACCACATATCACATACCACGTATGGACCACCACAGCTTTGAGTCGCCCACCAGGGCAATGGGGATACTCCAGGTCCGGTCGCAATTAAAGGGGATATCACAGTGGCTGTGACCCGGTCCGTGGCCCTGGGCGCCCAAGTAATAAGGAAAGGTCTTTAAAAGGAATTGTAAGAATAAAGTTTGTGTTTGTAAAGCCACCTGTGGTTCTCGGTCAGAGGGGACAGACGCTGCTTAAAGGGGGTCCTCTGGGGTGATATTACGGCAGCAAAGATGGTAACACTTCCCACAGGTGAAGCGGGGTCTCCAGGGCTCCTGGTGTGCTGGGCAGGGGTGGTGTATGCCGGCAAATAAATGGAGGACACAGAGTTGTAACGTCTTTACCTGGTTTACTGGTTGTAAGCAGCCGCAGTCCAGGGTACCAGGAACAGGTGGTTATATGGTCCGGCCGACCTGGAGGCAATGGGGGATCCCTCTCCCAGGTGAGGTTCGTAAGCCTTCCTACTCGCGCTTGTATGCAAGGTTCCTGCTGCCTGTAGCTGCTGTCAGGCTTCCAGTATCCGTTGTTCCAGATGCTGGGGTCTTCTGAAGGCAATTGTCTATGCTGTCGAGATACAAGATGTGCAGCATCTGAAACAACGGATAATGGAAGCCTGTGCTAGCATTTCTTCTGGGGTTTTGCTATCAGTCTGTCAAGAGTGGGAGAAGAGGGTTGCATTAGCAATCCAACACAATGGGCAGCACTTTGAACACATTTTACAAGTGGTCATAAACTTGTAAATAATTCATGAAAGAATAAAGTTACATTAAAACTAAGCACACCATTGTTTTTCCTGTGAAATTCTCAATAACTTTGACGCGTCACATGACCCTCTTCCCATTGGAAAAAATAAAGTTGGATCCAAAATGGCCGACTTCAAAATGGCCGCCATGGTCACCACCCAACTTGAAAAGTTTTTTCCCCCTCCCATATACCAGTGTGCCACAAACAGGAAGTTGATATTACCAACCATTCCCATTTTATTTAGGTGTATCCATATAAATGGCCCACCCTGTATACACACTTCTGAGTCCTTGTGATAGATGCTTACATACTTTGCACATGATTCATTGGGATACTTATATATATGCAATGGCCCCTAGCCACATATTAATACATAATAATATAATACATATTAATTGTTGCTTTGCATGTCACTATTTCACTTTATTATGCACTCGTCACCTTTCTTCACTTCTCTGTATGTGTTGGATCGTTTTTTTTTTTCTGATCCACACATCTATCTCTGATATATCTATCTCTTACTCCATCACGTGCTTATTCTCCCTCAGTGGATATGTGCGCATGCCCGTGAAGCTTGTGGTTCGGAGCATCATCGCTGGCGCCCGACGTATGACACTTGCAGGTCATGGTTGCCATAGGAATGGCTCCCTGACAGGGGCTGGCTGGCACTTTTCAGCCTGGGAGGCAATCACAAGGCAGTAGCTCTCGAGTTGCGGTGGCCCTCCTTTTCCCTGCTTACCTCTGGCCATTATATTAAAGCAGCAGTTAGCAGGCTTTAACCCCTTCATGACCTTGGGATTTTTCGTTTTTCCGTGTTCGTTTTTCACTCCCCTCCTTCCCAGAGCCATAACTTTTTTATTTTTCCGTCAATTTGGCCATGTGAGGGCTTATTTTTTGCGGGACGAGTTGTACTTTTGAACGACATCATTGGTTTTAGCATGTCGTGTACTAGAAAACGGGAAAAAAATTCCAAGTGCGGTGAAATTGCAAAAAAATTGCAATCCCACACTTGTTTTTTGTTTGGCTTTTTTGCTAGGTTCACTAAATGCTAAAAATGACCTGCCATTATAATTCTCCAGGTCATTACGAGTTCATAGACACCTAACATGACTAGGTTATTTTTTATCTAAGTGGTGAAAAAAAATTCCAAACTTTGCTAAAAAAAAAAATTGCGCCATTTTCCGATACCCGTAGCGTCTCCATTTTTCGTGATCTGGGGTCGGTTGAGGGCTTATTTTTTGCGTGCCGAGATGATGTTTTTAATGATAGCATTTTGGTGCAGTTACGTTCTTTTGATTGCCCGTTATTGCATTTTAATGCAATGTCGCGGCGACCTAAAAAACGTAATTCTGGCGTTTCGAATTTTTTTCTCGCTACGCCGTTTAGCGATCAGGTTAATGCTTTTTTTAATTGATAGATCGGGCGATTCTGAGCGCGGCGATACCAAATATGTGTAGATTTGATTTTTTTTTTATTGATTTATTTTGATTGGGGCGAAAGGGAGGTGATTTAAACTTTTATATTTTTTTTATTTTTTTCACATTTTTTTAAACTTTTTTTTAAACTTTTGCCATGCTTCAATAGCCTCCATGGGAGGCTAGAAGCAGGCACAACTCGATCGCCTCTGCTACATAGCAGCGATCTGCTGATCGCTGCTATGTAGCGGAAATGGAGGTGTGCTGTGAGCGCCGACCACAGGGTGGCGCTCACAGCCACCGGTGATCAGTAACCATAGAGGTCTCTAGGACCTCTATGGTTACCATCCTGAAGCATCGCCGACCTCCGATCATGTGACGGGGGTCGGCGATGACGTCATTTCCGGCCGCCCAGCGGGAAGCGGTAGTTAAATGCCGCTGTCTGCGTTTGACAGCGGCATTTAACTAGTTAATAGGTGCGGGCAGATCGCAATTCTGCCCGCGCCTATTACGGGCACATGTCAGCTGTTCAAAACAGCTGACATGTCCCGGCTTTGATGCGGGCTCACCGCGGAGCCCTGCATCAAAGCAGGGGAGCCGGCATCGGACGTACTATCCCGTCCGAGGTCAGAAAGGGGTTAAAAACAGGCTGTTACATAGATATGGGATATGCAATATGATGCCCCCACTGCCTCCTATATATAGTATGAGGCTTTACAGTTTTCTATATACCATATACTATAGCTCCCCACAAATAGTATGTCTCCAAAACCCCCTATATATTGTATGATAGTCCCCTACAGCTCTCTAATTGCGATATTATGCACCTCACAGCTTCCTATATATATAGTATGATGATCCCTCATCCCCTCGATATATAGTATCATGTCCCTACAGCCTCCTATATGGAATATGGTGGCCCCGCAGCCAACATTTGTTGGTCACCACAGTTTCTTTTATATATATATATATATACATATATATATATATATATATATATATATATATACTGTATATGTATATTATATATAGTATGAAGGTATCCCACTGCCCCACATTTATAGTATGATGTCCCCACAGCCCAACATATATAGTATATGTGACGCCCAGGAGACCGGGATACCCAGCACCGGACCAATGGGGTCTGTCTCTTAAGGGGGATGTCACGGGTGGCTTGACCCGGTGCTGTAGCCTCAGGCAATGCACAGTGTAAGGGGTATCGTGAGGGAGCAGGCACTTACTTGATCAGCAGCAGGTTCTCCCAGCGGCGATGATCCCGATCCTGGATATTGGCTATTGTCCAAATGAAAGACTGAGGCACTGAAACGTTTAACCAGTTTACTTTAACATAAAAGGATTTACAACCAGTCCTGTCACCGGAGTCTGTATGGGAACTCTGAGTTACTTTGACCCTGCCGGGGTCTTCGCCTCTTATTGTACGCAATATCTGTGTGGCCCTGCTGCTGTATGTGAACTGGCTGCCGGCCCAATCTGTCCCCTCCGGGTCCTGGTTCGACGGGCAACCCGAGTCCTTTTATCAGCTTACCCCCTCCGGGAGTACCGCTGAACTCTGTGTCTGTTGCTGCGTCCGGCCCTAGTGAAGCTGATATCACCTCACGTTTTTCCGGTTGCTGTATTATATATAATGAATACAGCCACGGATCCGGTATCCGTCTTTGCGCCTGTTCTGGGTAGTGATTAATGCTACCCGGTTCTCACAATGTCCTTTTTCTCCGTCCCTCTTCTCCTCAGGCCGGTGATTTAGGCCTGGAAACAGTCACAGGACTGTTAGAAATTCAGCTGTATGACCTCTCACTTTCAGCTCCTTAGCCCAACTGCCATTTCTTCTCTCAGACCAGAATGGATCAAGGGGAGTCTCTGGAGCTCCCCCTTCTGGCCGGAGGTGGTAGTGCAGTCTTGCTATTTTAGTATTTGTATTTACTGTCAGTAACTATTTTTGTGGCAAATACCCCTAGGGGTGCCACATTCCCCCTTAGTTAAGAACAGTACTCCGGGACTGTGGGACGATAACATTTTGAAATAACAATTAATATGTACAGAGTCTTAAAAATGAAAAGTTACAAAAACCACTCAAGGAAACAAAAATAGAGTTCTGTAAAAAGTCACTTCAAATAGCGTCCATTAATACAGTCCTATCCTTGAAGGTACTAGGAAAGGCACTGCACTTTGTGTCCAGGAATTTAGTTCCCTTTTTCCAACGAAGTTGTCAATATAAAGTGTAAAGAAAGTTCAAAAAGAGCAAAAAGCAAAGTTCAAAAAGCAGTCTTTCCGGAGCTTTGATTTAGTGCCTCCGGGCTGATAACAAGTTCAAGAATATGCAAGAAGTTCATACAGACAAGTCTCTGTAGGTACTGGGCTTAAATGTTGCAGAATGATAACAATGACTATAGTTTTATAATTGGTAATCTGCATACCTGGCCAGTAATTGACCCTGGGTACTACGCTGTGATCTACGTAATAGCGGTATCTCTTCATGTGGTGTACTACTGTCTACTGCGGATGTAGTATCTGCCCGCTCTGCTAAAGATAATTCCATGACTATGGAGTTGGCAAGTCCACCGTGAATGGGATTACTCTGATCAGGAATCTGTTCTTCCTGGCCTGGAACCTCCTGTAGTACGGGGTCAGCCTCTTCCTGTCTTGGGACTTCTGGTATTGGGTTCGGTGTTGGGTAAAAGGCCACCATGGGAACCACTACTGCACCATGGTATGTTAGTAGGGTTTTGGGAAAGTCTCTTATACAGGTGTGATACATTTCCTCTTCTTTTTCCTTTACTGGTTGAACCTGTATGGGTTGAATAACTTCTGATTCTGGCTGGACAACTTCTGGCTCTTTCAATGCTTCCGGACACAATTTAAGATTGTCTCTTGACACTAATACAGATGTTAAGCCTCCGTTTTTGCTAATGAGACACATTTTAGGATTATCCATTCTTGTTGGTAAAACTGTGTAGGGTACGGCTTCCCACTGATTGTCTAGTTTATTGGTTCGACGGTTTCTCTTGAGCACTTGATCACCCGGTCTTAATGGGGTCGCTAGAGCATTCTGGTTGAAAGTTCGCTCTTGTCTTTCTCTAGTTTGCTGAAGGCTTCTTTCCACACTCTCTTGCACTTGGCGATACTGCTTTTGCCGTATGATATCCCAATTGGAGTCTTGAACTTCTGCGTCTGGTTTCAGAATTCCCATTTCTAGATCGATTGGTAATTGGCCGGGTCTTGCACGCATAAGGTAAGCTGGGGTGCAGTTGGTGGAGCTCACCGGGACATGATTATACAGATCCACCAAGTCAGGCAATTTCTCTGGCCATTGATTCCTTTCTGTCTCAGGTAAAGTCTTTAGTAGGTCTATTACAATATGGTTCATCTTCTCGCATAAGCCGTTTGTTTGTGGATGATAGGCCGTCGTCTGGATCTTTTTGCAACCATACATATTACAGAATTCTATGAAGATCTCTGATTCAAAGGCTGTACCTTGGTCGGTGAGAACCTGTTCCGGATATCCATGGGGTCTACAAAAGTACGTTTGGAACGCTTTGGCTGCTGTTTTTGCTGTCAGATCTTTTACGGGTACTACTACCAAGAAGCGTGAATAATGGTCCACGATGGTCAAGGCATAGACAAAGCCGGACCGGCTTGGTATTAACTTCACGTGGTCTATGGCTACAAGTTCAAGTGATTGTTTGGTGATTATGGGCTGCAGTGGTGCTCTTTGGTTCTTTTGATCGTTTCTTCTGAGGTTGCACGGGCCACAATTTCTGCACCACTGTTCGATTGATTTTCTCATCCCGACCCAATAAAATCTTTCTCTTAGAAGTACTTCTAACTTTTTCCAACCGAAGTGACCAGCACCATTATGGTAAGCTTCGAGGACCATCTTCACATCTTGTTTAGGCACGATAATCTGCCAAACCAATTCATGTGTTTTCGGATTGGTGTACCTTCTACAGAGCTTCCCTTGATACAGGAACATTTTGCCTCTCTCTTTCCAGAGTTGATGAGTCTCTTCTGGGGCATCCTCATCGGGATATGCACTTTGCTCAGTTAACAGTTCCTTCACCAACTTCACAGCCGGATTGCTGTCTTGGGTGTCAGCCCATCTATGGTGTGCTAACGGATTAAAATTCACCTCTTGTTGTTTCTGATAGGTACTTGACTGATGATGTTTCGCCTTGGGATGATGGAAGGCTGGTAGTTCAATTTCTTCAAGCTCCCCCGTTTCTTCTTCTACATCTCTCAAGTGTGGCATCCGGGATAGGGCATCGGCATTTCTATTCTTGCGACCTGCTCGATACTTGATCTTGAAGTTGTAATTAGATAACTGGGCTATCCATCGCTGTTCTAACGCACCTAATTTGGCTGTGTCCAGGTGGGTCAACGGATTGTTGTCAGTATAGACAATAAATTCTGCAGCGGCCAGATAGTGTTCGAAATGTTCAGTCACAGCCCAAACTACTGCCAGTAGTTCCAATTTGAAGGAGCTATAATTTTCTGGATTTCTTTCAGTAGGCCGGAGCTTTCTACTTGCAAAGGCGATGACTTTCTCCCGACCTTCTTGCTTTTGTGACAGCACCGCTCCTAGTCCCACATTGCTGGCATCGGTGTAGAGGATGAAAGGCTGATGGTAATCTGGGTATGCCAGAACCTCCTCTCCGGTTAGTGCCTTCTTTAGTTGTTCAAAGGAGTCTTCCCTTTCGTCGTTCCACTGGAAAGGAGGGTTTCGGTTTGAAGGTTTCTTCGTCTGCCCTACCAAGGCGTCTTGCAATGGTGCTGCCAACTTGGTAAATCCTTTTATAAATCTGCGATAGTAACCCACCAATCCCAGGAATTGCCTCACTTCTTTTGCGCTGGTAGGTCTCGGCCAATCCCTTATGGCAGTTATTTTCTCGGGATCCGGTGCTACTCCCTCCGAACTCACAATGTGTCCCAGGTACTGTACCTTTGGCTTGAGAAGGTGACATTTGGATGGCTTGATTTTCATGCCATACTTGGATAAGGCTTCGAACACTTCTGCCAGGTCTTTTAAGTGTTGTTCCTAAGTCTTTGAGTAGACGATCACATCATCTAGGTACAGGAGGACGGTCTCGAAGTTCTTGTGTCCGAGGCAGCATTCCATCAGCCGCTGGAAGGTACCGGATGCATTGCAGAGTCCGAACGGCATGCGATTAAATTCACTTAGACCCATTGGTGTGGTGAATGCCGTCTTTTCCTTATCTCTCTCAGCCACAGGGACTTGCCAATACCCGCTTGTTAAGTCTAAGGTGGAAAAATAATTAGCAGATTTCAAAGCGGTCAAGGACTCTTCTATCCTAGGCAAGGGGTAGGCGTCTTTATGGGTGATGTTATTAATCTGCCGGTAGTCTACGCACATTCTCATGGTTCCGTCTTTTTTTTTTGACAATCACTAGAGGGGCCGCCCAGGGGCTACAGCTGTCTCTTATTACCCCGGCCTGTTTCATCTCCCTCAGCATATCTTTTGCACATTGATAGTGAGCGGGCGGTATGGGTCTATATCTTTCTTTTATTGGGGGATGGTCACCGGTGGGGATTGTGTGTTCTACCCCTTCTATCCGTCCGAAGTCCAATGGGTGTTTACTGAAGACTTGTTCATATTCCGTCAATAGCCTATACACCCCTTGTTTTTGATGGGTAGGTGTTGAATTTATGCCCACGTGTAGCTGTTGGCACCAATCCTCCATTTCTCCATCTGAGCCATTGCCTTCCACCTGACAGGTTGGTTCTAAGGGCTCAATGGTTGTGATGGCATTGTTGTCAACAGTATATAGCTTTGCCATTGTAGCATACCTTGGCAAAGTGACCTCTTCCTCTCCACAGTTCAAAAGTCGTACCGGCACCCGTCCTCGGTGTACCTCGACTATCTCTCGTGCTGTGAGTATAGTGGGCCTGCTGTCGGTGTACACTGGTTCTGTTAAGGCTTGATAATCTCGTCCCTTAGTACCAATGGCTGCTCTACACCATACCAGCATTTCTGTTTTTGGTGGGATCACAATAGACGTTGGATCACTTACCCTCACACTGCCGATTTCTCCACCTGCAACTTCTACCTGTTGCCTTAACATCAATACTTTTATTTCCCTCCGGAGAACTCTCTGCTGGCAGGATTGGGCAGTTTCAGCAATTTGCTGTAAGACAGAAATGACTTCGGAAAAGCAGTTCTCTAACACATTCATTCCTATCAATACAGTTGGTTCACAGTTCCGCCGGTCAACATCAACAACAATTATACCCTGTTTCTTCAATTCTACTTTACCAATCTTTATGGTCATCTCCCTGAAACCTAGTTTCGGTACCAACTTACCATTACTGGCCCATATATCTAGTTCAACATCAGAGGGCCCTTTATCAATATCTGCATCAGCCCAGTACCTCTTATAAAGGATATACGGTATAGATGAAATCTGGGAACCTGTGTCCAGCAAAGCGTTGAGGGGCATTCCGTCCAGCACGATAGGGATAATGGGTCGTCCTCCGATGTACCTGTCGTGCCAGGGTGTTGGGCCTTGAAAGTTCATTCCTGCGAAGCGGCCCGCATTCCCAGGGGATTCCCGTTTAAATCACAATCTCGTGCAAAGTGGCCTGGCTGCTGGCAACGGCTGCAAATGGGCTGTCCATCCGGTTGGTAGCGGTCGCGGGGTCGTCCTCTCCATGTCGGGTATCTCCGGGGTCTCATCCATGGAACATCTTCTCTACGGTTTGCCAACTCCATCTTGGGTCCTCTCATCTCCTGCATGGTTTTAGCCATTGAAGCAACAACATCAGTTAAAGAGTCAAGCTTTTGTTGAAGAGCCTCATTAGTACTGGGCCCCAGGGGCTTAGCAATGGCCCCGGACATAGCTGATGTCACTGGCACTCCCTGTTGTTGAGGAGCCTCTGCCATGGGTTGCGCAGGATCCTGATCCCGAGGTGCCTCTGCCAGCTGGAGACGTATAGCGCTCTCCTTTAATTGGGCAAATGTCAATTCAGGGTTCTTAAAAACAAGCATGCTCACATGCCCCCGGTGAGAAGGGGTGTAGAGTCCCTCAATAAATTGATCTCTTAGCAGTTTATCCGCTCCGGTGTTAAAAATGGGTTCAGCCAGTGTAAGTGATTTAAGGGCTTCCTGCAGGTTTAAGGCAAAGTCTCTCACGCCCTCATTAACTTTTTGTTTGCAATTAAAGAATCGTACTTTAGCTTTGCTGCTGGCAGTGGTTTCAAATGTAGCTTTTAATCCAGCAAATATGCGTTCAACAGTGCCTTTCAGATCAGCTGCCCATGCTGTGACTTCTCGCTTAGCATGGCCACTTAACTGCATCATCAGGAGACTAACACGCTGAACTTCACCCACGGGGAACATGTCAAAATGGGCCAGCATCTTTTCTCTGAAATCGTCAAGGGTATTAGGCTCACCTTCATACATTGGAAGCCATGGGCCACCCGGGGTATATGGCATCAGCACCGGCATGATGGGCGCCACTCCTTGCACCGCTGCGCTACCGGACTCTCTATCAACACTCTGTCTTTCAGCTGCATTAGCGTCGCTGGGTGCTGCGGCGTCTCCGTGCTGCGACATACTGTGCCCCCTTAGGTAATCCGGACCCTTCCGGTCCTCCGCTTCCGTCGGGATAGTGTAGATTCGTTCCGCTGTGCAGCAGGATCGGTTTTCCCCTTGCTCTGACGTCAGAGCGCTCAGCTTGGTGCCGCCCACAATGACACGCCCCCTGCTGCTCCCGCCCGCCGAGCGCTCTGTAATGGCGGATTCTGAAGTTTTTCAGTCAGACTGGGGTTCAGGTGATGGCGTAGCTCAATTAACAGTCTCGTGCCTAACGGTTATGAGGTGATTACCTCAGGGGATGGCAGCCATCTTTACTCCATTATAACCAATGGGGAAAAGTCACTTTCAATAGTTTTCAATGGGGAATGGATTTTTCTTTAATATAGTCAATTTTCAAGATATTTCATCCAAGTTTTCACAGTTTTGGGCTCCAATCACGGCACACAATACCCGGTATACGGGCTGGCTAGATCCTGTTCGTGACGCCAATTGTGACGCCCAGGAGACCGGGATACCCAGCACCGGACCAATGGGGTCTGTCTCTTAAGGGGGATGTCACGGGTGGCTTGACCCGGTGCTGTAGCCTCAGGCAATGCACAGTGTAAGGGGTATCGTGAGGGAGCAGGCACTTACTTGATCAGCAGCAGGTTCTCCCAGCGGCGATGATCCCGATCCTGGATATTGGCTATTGTCCAAATGAAAGACTGAGGCACTGAAACGTTTAACCAGTTTACTTTAACATAAAGGGATTTACAACCAGTCCTGTCACCGGAGCCTGTATAGGAACTCTGAGTTACTTTGACCCTGCCGGGGTCTTCGCCTCTTATTGTACGCAATTTCTGTGTGGCCCTGCTGCTGTATGTGAACTGGCTGCCAGCCCAATCTGTCCCCTCCGGGTCCTGGTTCGACGGGCAACCCGAGTCCTTTTATCAGCTTACCCCCTCCGGGAGTACCGCTGAACTCTGTGTCTGTTGCTGCGTCCGGCCCTAGTGAAGCTGATATCACCTCACGTTTTTCCGGTTGCTGTATTATATATAATGAATACAGCCACGGATCCGGTATCCGTCTTTGCGCCTGTTCTGGGTAGTGATTAATGCTACCCGGTTCTCACAATGTCCTTTTTCTCTGTCCCTCTTCTCCTCAGGCCGGTGATTTAGGCCTGGAAACAGTCACAGGACTGTTAGAAATTCAGCTGTATGACCTCTCACTTTCAGCTCCTTAGCCCAACTGCCAGTTCTTCTCTCAGACCAGAATGGATCAAGGGGAGTCTCTGGAGCTCCCCCTTCTGGCCGGAGGTGGTAGTGCAGTCTTGCTATTTTAGTATTTGTATTTACTGTCAGTAACTATTTTTGTGGCAAATACCCCTAGGGGTGCCACATATATATAGTGCGATGGCCCCAGTTCCCACCATAAATATAGTACGATGGCACCAGTTGCCCATATATCTGGTATGATGGCCCCAGTTCTCCCCATATATATAGTATAATAGCCCCAGTTCTCCCATATACATAGTAAGATGTCCCCAGTTCTCCATATTAAAAATAATGAAGTTTATACTCACCTCATACTGATTCCCGCACTGCAGCCTCCATTTTCTCTTCCGATCCGCAGAGCGGCATGAGACAATAATGTCATCGAGCCGCTGGCGTGAGCTCACTGAAGTCTCAGGAAGCTGCGGTCTGCAGCTTATGAGACAGACCAGGGCCTCCACTAGGAATTTCAGGGCCCCATATTGGCAAAATTTTCGGGTTTCCTTGGAAAAACTCAACTTCTCCACCACATCTTCACTGATCAGATATTAACAGTTCCCATCAAACACATTCAGAACCAGCAGCTTTTGTTCTGGCCAAAAGAATTTTTAAGCTGACACCACGACACGTTAGACTCTTTCGGCCGGGCCCTACTCTACTCTAAACTATTAAAAATAAATATATTTTTATGTATTTTTCTTTAAGGGAATGAGTCACATACATTTTTTTTAAACAACCATTAGTACCACATACAGTACAGAACAAAAGTTTGGACACACCTTCTCATTTAAAGATTTTTCTGTATTTTCATGACTATGAAAATTGTACACACTGAAGGCATCAAAACTATGAATTAACACATGTGGAATTATATACGTATATACTCGAGTATAAGCCGAGATTTTCAGCCCTTTTTTGTGGGACTGAAAGTCCCCCTGCCGGCTTATGCTCGAGTCATACCCGGGGGTCGGCAGGGGAGGGGGGAGCGGGGGCTGTCTAATTATACTCACCTGCTCCTCGCACGGTCCCTGGACGTCCCTGCTTCTTCCAGCGCTGCAGCTTCTTCCTGTACTAAGCGGTCACATGGCACCGCTCATTACAGAAATGAATATGCGGCTCCACCCCCCATGGAGGTGGAGCCGCATATTCATTTATGTAATGAGCGGTAACTGTGACCGCTCAATACAGGAAGAAGATGCAGCGGTGGAAGAAGCAGGGACGCAGTGCCAGGAGCAGGTGAGTATACGGGGAGCGCAGCGCTGCGCGGTATTTACCTGCTCCTCGTTTCAGTGCGGCTCCGTCTCCAGCGTCCTCTGGCAGTGACGCTCAGGTCAGAGGGCGCGGTGACGTAGTCAGTGCGCGCCCTCTGCTGAACGTCAGTGCCGAAGATGCAGCCGTACGAGGAGCAGGTAAAAGTGCCGGGGTCCTGAGCGACGGAGAGGTGAGTATGTGATTTTTTTTTTATGGCAGCAAAAGCATATGGGGCAAGTGGCTGTACGGAGCATCTTATGGGGCCATAACACTTGTGCAGCACTATATGGGGCAAGTGACTGTGCAGAGCATCTTATGGGGCCATAACACTTGTGCAGCACTATATGGGGCAACTGACTGTACGTAGCATCTTATGGGGCCATAACACTTGTGCAGCATTATATGGGGCAACTGACTGTACGGAGCATCTTATGGGGCCATAACACTTGTGCAGCATTATATGGGGCAACTGACTGTACGGAGCATCTTATGGGGCCATAACACTTGTGCAGCACTATATGGGGCAACTGACTGTACGGAGCATCTTATGGGGCCATAACACTTGTGCAGCACTATATGGGGCAACTGACTGTACGGAGCATCTTATGGGACCATAACACTTGTGCAGCACTATATGGGGCAAGTGACTGTGCGGAGCATCTTATGGGGCCATAACACTTGTTACCCTCGGGAAAATACAAAACTGGGGGCTAAAAAATAATTTTTGTGGAATTTTTTTTTTATTTTTACGGTTCTGCATTATAAACTTCTGTAAAGCACTTGGTGGGTCAAAGTGCTCACCACACCTCTAGATAAGTTCCTTAGGGGGTCTACTTTCCAAAATGGTGTCACTTGTGGGGGGTTTCAATGTTTACGCACATCAGTGGCTCTCCAAACACAACATGGCGTCCCATCTCAATTCCTGTCAATTTTGCATTGAAAGGTCAAACGGCGCTCCTTCCCTTCCGAGCTCTCCCATGGGCCCAAACAGTGGTTTACCCCCACATATGGGGTTTCAGCGTACTCAGGACAAATTGTACAACAACTTTTGGGGTCCAATTTCTTCTCTTACCCTTGGGAAAATAAAAAATTGGGGGCGAAAAATAATTTTTGTGAAAAAAAAATGATTTTTTATTTTTACGGTCCTGCATTATAAACTTCTGTAAAGCACTTAGTGGGTCAAAGTGCTCACCACACCTCTAGATAAGTTGCTTAGGGGGTCTACTTTCCAAAATGGTGTCACTTGTGGGGGGTTTCAATGTTTAGGCACATCAGTGGCTCTCCAAACGGAACATGGCGTCCCATCTCAATTCCAGTCAATTTTGCATTGAAAAGTCAAATTGCCCTCCTTCGCTTCCGAGCTCTGTCATGTGCCCAAACAGTGGTTTACCTCTACATATGGGGTATCGGCGTACTCAGGATAAATTGTACAACAACTTTTGGGGTCCATGTTCTCCTGTTACCCTTGGTAAAATAAAACAAATTGGAGCTGAAGTAAATTTTTTGTGAAAAGAAGTTAAATGTTAATTTTTATTTAAACATTCCAAAAATTCCTGTGAAGCACCTGAAGGGTTAATAAACTTCTTGAATGTGGTTTTGAGCACCTTGAGGGGTGTAGTTTTTAGAGAGGTGTCACACTTGGGTATTTACTATCATATAGACCGCTCAAAATGACTTCAAATGAGATGTGGTCCCTAAAATAAAATGGTGTTGAAAAATGAGAAATTGCTGGTCAACTTTTAACCCTTATAACTCCCTAACAAAAAAAAATTTTGGTTCCAAAATTGTGCTGATGTAAAGTAGACATGTGGGAAATGTTACTTGTTAAGTATTTTGTGTGACATATCTCTGTGATTTAATTGCATAAAAATTCAAAGTTGGAAAATTACGAAATTTTCAAAATTTTCGCCAAATTTCCGTTTTTTTCACAAATAAACGCAGGTAATATCGAAGACATTTTACCACTATCATGAAGTACAATATGTCATGAGAAAACAATGTCAGAATCACTGGGATCCGTTGAAGCGTTCCAGAGTTATAACCTCATAAATGGACAGTGGTCAGAATTGTAAAAATTGGCCCGGTCCATAACGTGCAAACCACCCTTGGGGGTAAAGGGGTTAAGGAGCACAAAGAAAAGTGAGTGGTGTTTTCTCCTCAAAGGCATGGAGGAACAATGGCTGCTGTTCCCTTCACAGTGTAATAATAAGACCACAATGCAACAGAAACGATCCCACAAAGCCCTAGGAAGTTCCCATAATACATTGCGAATGAAACTAGAATGTATACAGTGCCTTGCAAAAGTATTCAGCTCCCTGGAACTTTTCAACCTTTTCCTACATATCATGCTTCAAACGTAACGATACCAAATGTAAATTTTTGGTGAAGAATCAACAAGTGGAACACAATTGTGAAGTTGAAGGAAATTTATTGATCATTTAAAATTTTTGTGGAAATTCAAAAACTGAAAAGTGGGGCGTGCAATATTATTTAAGATTGTAAAGTTTCAGGGGGCCGAATACTTTCGGAAGGCACTGTACATTAAACCACCAGCAGATGGTGCTGTTATCTTACAATATAAAATATACAAAGGAATAATACACACAAAAAATACAATGTCTGTAATAACGGAGATATCAGAAATATGACTAAACTTTAGACAGCAATTTTATTGCTGGACAGAACAGTCTGGATCCCAGAAACGCACTCAGCTTTTCTGCACACACACACTGATTACAAGCAAACAGGTCACATGTGAGGATGTTACCTTTAGTAGCCATTCAAACCCCATTTGTATCAACTTCTGTACATGTTATCCGGCCAAAATCACCAGGGTATGTGAACTTTTGATCAGGGTTGTGGAGACACGAGGTCAGTAGGTGCTCTCGTCCGTTGGCCCGGCTGTCTTTAGCAAGACTGCATGGACCAGGGCTCATACCACTGAACGCCCGCTCTCTCCCCATGGGCAGAACACTACTCAGACAACACAGCGTGAGGGTAAAACAGTGTGGCAATACTTTATTGAACCACAACACAATAGCAAACAGAACAGTCCCAGCAAGAATACCCAAGATGGTGCAAATTACAGTCTCACCCTTTTGCTGACTCACCGGGATTAGAGCCGCTTCCAGAGTCGCACACCTCCACCAGTGGCTCCCCCACTTTTTGCAGGCCCCCACAGTGAGGAGGTAACAACAAGCTTAGGAAGCTAAGCGAGAGCACTGAGGTATGTGGTCAGGTAAACCGACTGTCCCAGCCTGGATTCTCTAAGACGTCTCTGAGGTTTCAGCGATGGTCAATGAAGCAGTCCTGTGTTCTTTCAGCCGGGTCTGATGTAGCCTCAGCTGAGATCCTGAAGAGTCACACTGATCAGAAGAAAAGGTCTCTATATAGTGGCATGTAACCTATTTTTATATCTAACAAGTGTCTTTCAGTCTAGTATCACAGATAAGGGGAGCAATGGTGATTAGATCAAGTAGCATTACTTGAATATTTAAACTATTTGCATATATTTTCCCTCTCTGCTTTCGATGACAACAAACTGGCTCCATAACACAATGCATAGTTAGCATATCAGCAGACCTCACTATTCACAAGGATAAGAGCACACTATGTTATATCACATATTAGCTTATACCTGTAAGTCAATATTCCAGGCTCACACAAACATAGTAACATAGAGATGAGCGAATTTGTAACATAGTTAGTAAGGCCGAAAAAAGACATTTGTCCATCCAGTTCAGCCTATATTCCATCATAATAAATCCCCAGATCTACGTCCTTCTACAGAACCTAATTGTATGATACAATATTGTTCTGCTCCAGGAAGACATCCAGGCCTCTCTTGAACCCCTCGACTGAGTTCGCCATCACCACCTCCTCAGGCAAGCAATTCCAGATTCTCACTGCCCTAACAGTAAAGAATCCTCTTCTATGTTGGTGGAAAAACCTTCTCTCCTCCAGACGCAAAGAATGCCCCCTTGTGCCCGTCACCTTCCTTGGTATAAACAGATCCTCAGCGAGATATTTGTATTGTCCCCTTATATACTTATACATGGTTATTAGATCGCCCCTCAGTCGTCTTTTTTCTAGACTAAATAATCCTAATTTCGCTAATCTATCTGGGTATTGTAGTTCTCCCATCCCCTTTATTAATTTTGTTGCCCTCCTTTGTACTCTCTCTAGTTCCATTATATCCTTCCTGAGCACCGGTGCCCAAAACTGGACACAGTACTCCATGTGCGGTCTAACTAGGGATTTGTACAGAGGCAGTATAATGCTCTCATCATGTGTATCGAGACCTCTTTTAATGCACCCCATGATCCTGTTTGCCTTGGCAGCTGCTGCCTGGCACTGGCTGCTCCAGGTAAGTTTATCATTAACTAGGATCCCCAAGTCCTTCTCCCTGTCAGATTTACCCAGTGGTTTCCCATTCAGTGTGTAATGGTGATATTGATTCCTTCTTCCCATGTGTATAACCTTACATTTATCATTGTTAAACCTCATCTGCCACCTTTCAGCCCAAGTTTCCAACTTATCCAGATCCATCTGTAGCAGAATACTATCTTCTCTTGTATTAACTGCTTTACATAGTTTTGTATCATCTGCAAATATCGATATTTTACTGTGTAAACCTTCTACCAGATCATTAATGAATATGTTGAAGAGAACAGGTCCCAATACTGACCCCTGCGGTACCCCACTGGTCACAGCGACCCAGTTAGAGACTATACCATTTATAACCACCCTCTGCTTTCTATCACTAAGCCAGTTACTAACCCATTTACACACAATTTCCCCCAGACCAAGCATTCTCATTTTGTGTACCAACCTCTTGTGCGGCACGGTATCAAACGCTTTGGAAAAATCGAGATATACCACGTCCAATGACTCACCGTGGTCCAGCCTATAGCTTACCTCTTCATAAAAACTGATTAGATTGGTTTGACAGGAGCGATTTCTCATAAACCCATACTGATATGGAGTTACACAGTTATTCTCATTGAGATAATCCAGAATAACATCCCTCAGAAACCCTTCAAATATTTTACCAACAATAGAGGTTAGACTTACTGGCCTATAATTTCCAGGTTCACTTTTAGAGCCCTTTTTGAATATTGGCACCACATTTGCTATGCGCCAATCCTGCGGAACAGACCCCGTTGCTATAGAGTCCCTAAAAATAAGAAATAATGGTTTATCTATTACATTACTTAGTTCTCTTAGTACTCGTGGGTGTATGCCATCCGGACCCGGAGATTTATCTATTTTAATCTTATTTAGCCGGTTTCGCACCTCTTCTTGGGTTAGATTGGTGACCCTTAATATAGGGTTTTCATTGTTTCTTGGGATTTCACCTAGCATTTCATTTTCCACCGTGAATACCGTGGATGTTGTGAGTTCTGTTTTTGGGCTCCCTCTGGTGGTTACTGATGGTACTGGGTGACTTGTCTTTCCTGGGTTTCTGGGTTCCACCTGTTCCATCAGCATATGGGAGTTTCCTATTTAACCTGGCTTTGCTGGCATTTCCTCGCCGGTTATCAATGTATCCAGTGTGTCTTGTTACCTCTGCTCCCTGCTCCTAGAACCTTCTGGACAAGCTAAGTTTGGATTTCCCTGTGTTGTGTTTTGCTTAATTTGGTTTTTAGTCCAGCCTGCAGATATGTGATTCTCTGCTGCTGGTTGCTCTAGTGGGCTGAAATTGCTTTTCATGTACCATGAGTTGGCACATGAGTTCAAGTAATTTCAGGATGTTTTTTTGAAGGGTTTTTCGCTGACCGTGCAGTTCACTTTTGTATCCTCTGCTATCTAGCTTTAGCGGGCCTCATTTTGCTGAAACTGTTTTCATACTACGTATGTGCTTTCCTCTCATTTCACCGTCATTATATGTGGGGGGCTGCTATTTGCTGTGGGGTATTTCTCTGGAGGCAAGAGAGGTCTGTGTTTCTTCTGATAGGGGAAGTTAGATCTTCGGCTGGAGCGAGACGTCTAGGATCATCGTAGGCACGTTCCCCGGCTACTTTTATTTGTGTGTTAGGTTCAGGGTCGCGGTCAGCTCAGGTTCCATCACCCTAGAGCTTGTTTGTATCTGTGCTTGTCCTTTTTGTGATCCCCTGCCATTGGGATCATGACAGTATAACCGGCCCACAAAGTGTTAATTGTATTGGCTGAAGTAGGAGGATAAGTAGTCTGAGGAAGTTTTTTTTTTTTTTTTCCCCTCAGAGTTTGCTGCCTAGCCTTATTGCAGCCTGGCTACTTCCTCCTCCTCTTAATCTTTGAATGGCTCTGATCTCAGCTGTTTATCATGGACGTCCAGAGTTTGGCTTCCAGCCTGAATAATCTTGCCACTAAGGTTCAAAATATACAGGATTTTGTTGTACATGCTCCTATGTCTGAACCTAGAATTCCTGTCCCAGAGTTTTTTTCTGGAGATAGATCTCGTTTTCTGAATTTTAGGAACAATTGCAAGTTGTTTCTTTCTTTGAAATCTCGCTCCTCTGGAGACCCTGCTCAGCAAGTCAAGATAATTATATCTTTCCTGCGGGGTGACCCTCAGGATTGGGCATTTGCATTGGCACCAGGGGACCCTGCGTTGCTTAATGCAGATGCGTTTTTTCTGGCATTGGGTTTGCTCTATGAGGAACCTAACCAAGAGATTCAGGCTGAAAAAGCTTTGTTGGCCCTCTCTCAGGGGCAAGATGAAGCAGAAATTTATTGTCAAAAATTTCGGAAGTGGTCGGTACTTACTCAGTGGAATGAGTGCGCTCTGGCTGCAAAGTTTAGAGATGGCCTTTCTGAGGCCATTAAAGATGTTATGGTGGGGTTCCCTGCGCCTGCTGGTCTGAATGAGTCTATGACTATGGCTGTTCAGATTGATCGGCGTTTACGGGAGCGCAAACCTGTGCATCATTTGGCGGTGTCGTCTGAACCGTCACCTGAGATAATGCAATGTGATAGAATTCAGTCCAGAAGTGAACGGCAAAAGTATAGGCGGAAAAAAGGGTTGTGCTTTTATTGTGGTGATTCAGCTCATGTTATATCAGCATGCTCTAAACGCACAAAAAAGGTTGATAAGTCTGTTGCCATTAGTACTTTACAGTCTAAGTTCATTCTGTCTGTGACTCTGATTTGTTCATTATCATCCATTTCCGTCGATGCCTATGTGGATTCAGGCGCTGCCCTGAGTCTTATGGATTGGTCATTTGCCAATCGCTGTGGGTTTAGTCTGGAGCCTCTGGAAGTCCCTATTCCTTTGAAGGGAATTGACTCTACACCTTTGGCTATGAATAAACCTCAGTACTGGACACAATTGACCATGCGTATGACTCCCGTTCATCAGGAGGTGATTCGCTTCCTGGTACTGTATAATTTGCATGATGTTCTAGTACTTGGTCTGCCATGGTTACAAACTCATAATCCAGTCCTTGACTGGAAATCAGTGTCTGTGTTAAGCTGGGGTTGTCAGGGGGTTCATGATGATGCACCTCCGATTTCTATCGCTTCATCTACTCCTTCTGAGATTCCTGTGTTTTTGTCTGACTATCGGGATGTTTTTGAGGAGCCTAAGCTCAGTTCGCTTCCTCCTCACAGGGATTGCGATTGTGCTATAAATTTAATTCCGGGCAGTAAATTTCCTAAAGGTCGTTTGTTCAATCTGTCAGTGCCAGAGCATACTGCTATGCGGGATTATGTTAAGGAGTCCTTGGAAAAGGGACATATCCGTCCATCTTTGTCCCCTTTGGGAGCAGGTTTTTTTTTCGTGGCCAAGAAAGATGGTTCCTTGAGGCCTTGTATAGATTATCGTCTTTTGAATAAGATTACCGTAAAATATCAGTATCCTTTGCCATTGTTGACTGATTTGTTTGATCGCATTAAGGGGGCTAAAGGGTTCACTAAGATTGATCTTCGGGGTGCGTATAATCTTATACGAATAAAGCAAGGTGATGAGTGGAAAACCGCATTTAATACGCCTGAGGGCCATTTTGAGTATTTGGTAATGCCTTTTGGACTTTCTAATGCTCCTTCAGTCTTCCAGTCCTTTATGCACGATATTTTCCGTGAATATCTGGATAAATTTATGATTGTGTATTTGGATGATATTTTGGTTTTTTCTGATGACTGGGAGTCTCATGTTCAGCAGGTCAGGAAGGTGTTTCAGGTCCTGCGGGCCAATTCCTTGTTTGTAAAAGGCTCAAAGTGTCTCTTTGGAGTCCAGAAGATTTCTTTCTTGGGGTATATTTTTTCCCCTTCTACTATTGAGATGGATCCCGTCAAGGTTCAGGCTATTTGTGACTGGACGCAGCCTACATCTCTTAAGAGTCTACAGAAGTTCTTGGGCTTTGCTAATTTCTATCGTCGTTTTATAACTAATTTTTCTAGTGTTGTTAAGCCTTTGACGGATTTGACTAAGAAGGGTGCTGATGTTGCTAATTGGTCTCCTGCGGCTGTGGAGGCCTTTCAGGAACTTAACCGCCGGTTTTCTTCTGCTCCTGTGTTGCGTCAGCCAGATGTTTCGCTCCCTTTTCAGGTTGAGGTTGATGCTTCCGAGATTGGAGCGGGGGCAGTTTTGTCACAGAGAAGCTCCGATGGCTCAGTGATGAAGCCATGCGCGTTTTTTTCTAGAAAGTTTTCGCCGGCTGAGCGGAATTATGATGTTGGTAATCGGGAACTTTTGGCCATGAAGTGGGCATTTGAGGAGTGGCGTCATTGGCTAGAGGGTGCTAGACATCGTGTGGTGGTCTTGACTGATCACAAAAATTTGATTTACCTTGAGTCTGCCAGGCGTCTGAATCCTAGACAGGCTCGTTGGTCACTGTTTTTCTCTCGTTTCAATTTTGTGGTTTCATACCTGCCAGGTTCAAAGAATGTGAAGGCGGATGCTCTTTCTAGGAGTTTTGTGCCTGACTCCCTTGGAAATTCTGAGCCCTCTGGTATCCTTAGGGATGGGGTGATTTTGTCTGCTGTCTCCCCAGACTTGCGACGTGCTTTGCAGGAGTTTCAGGTGGCTAAACCTGATAGTTGTCCGCCTGAGAGACTGTTTGTTCCGGATAATTGGACCAGTAGAGTCATCTCCGAGGTCCATTCTTCTGCGTTGGCAGGTCATCCTGGAATATTTGGTACTAGAGACTTGGTGGCCAGGTCTTTTTGGTGGCCTTCCTTGTCGAGGGATGTGCGTTCTTTTGTGCAGTCTTGTGAGGTTTGTGCTCGGGCTAAGCCTTGCTGTTCTCGGGCCAGTGGATTGTTGTCACCTTTGCCTATCCCGAAGAGGCCTTGGACGCACATTTCCATGGACTTTATTTCGGATCTCCCTGTCTCTCAAAAAATGTCCGTCATCTGGGTTGTGTGTGATCGCTTTTCTAAAATGGTTCATCTGGTACCCTTGCCTAAGTTGCCTTCCTCCTCTGAGTTGGTCCCTCTGTTTTTTCAGAATGTGGTTCGTTTGCATGGGATTCCTGAGAACATCGTTTCTGACAGGGGATCCCAGTTTGTGTCTAGATTTTGGCGGACTTTCTGTGCTAAGATGGGCATTGATTTGTCCTTTTCGTCTGCATTCCATCCTCAGACGAATGGCCAGACTGAACGAACTAATCAGACCTTGGAAACTTATTTAAGGTGTTTTGTTTCTGCTGATCAGGATGACTGGGTTACCTTTTTGCCGCTGGCCGAGTTTGCACTTAATAATCGGGCTAGTTCTGCTACCTTGGTTTCTCCTTTCTTTTGTAATTCGGGGTTTCATCCTCGTTTTTCCTCTGGTCAGGTGGAACCTTCTGATTGTCCTGGAGTGGACATGGTGGTGGATAGGTTGCATCGGATTTGGAGTCATGTGGTGGACAATTTGAAGTTGTCCCAGGAGAAGGCTCAGCAGTTTGCTAATCGCCGTCGCCACGTGGGTCCTCGACTTCTTGTTGGTGACTTGGTGTGGTTGTCTTCTCGTTTTGTTCCTATGAAGGTCTCTTCTCCTAAGTTCAAGCCTCGGTTCATCGGTCCCTATAGGATCTTGGAAATTCTTAACCCTGTGTCGTTTCATTTGGATCTCCCGGCATCGTTTGCTATTCATAATGTGTTTCATCGGTCGTTGTTGCGGAAGTATGAGGTACCTGTTGTTCCTTCTCTTGAGCCTCCTGCTCCAGTGCTGGTGGAGGGAGAATTGGAGTATGTTGTGGAGAAGATCTTGGATTCTCGTGTTTCCAGACGGAAACTCCAGTATTTGGTCAAGTGGAAGGATTATGGTCAGGAGGATAATTCTTGGGTGGTTGCCTCGGATGTTCATGCTGATGATTTGGTTCGCGCTTTTCATAGGGCTCATCCTGGTCGCCCTGGTGGTTCTCGTGAGGGTTCGGTGACCCCTCCTCAAGGGGGGGGTACTGTTGTGAGTTCTGTTTTTGGGCTCCCTCTGGTGGTTACTGATGGTACTGGGTGACTTGTCTTTCCTGGGTTTCTGGGTTCCACCTGTTCCATCAGCATATGGGAGTTTCCTATTTAACCTGGCTTTGCTGGCATTTCCTCGCCGGTTATCAATGTATCCAGTGTGTCTTGTTACCTCTGCTCCCTGCTCCTAGAACCTTCTGGACAAGCTAAGTTTGGATTTCCCTGTGTTGTGTTTTGCTTAATTTGGTTTTTAGTCCAGCCTGCAGATATGTGATTCTCTGCTGCTGGTTGCTCTAGTGGGCTGAAATTGCTTTTCATGTACCATGAGTTGGCACATGAGTTCAAGTAATTTCAGGATGTTTTTTTGAAGGGTTTTTCGCTGACCGTGCAGTTCACTTTTGTATCCTCTGCTATCTAGCTTTAGCGGGCCTCATTTTGCTGAAACTGTTTTCATACTACGTATGTGCTTTCCTCTCATTTCACCGTCATTATATGTGGGGGGCTGCTATTTGCTGTGGGGTATTTCTCTGGAGGCAAGAGAGGTCTGTGTTTCTTCTGATAGGGGAAGTTAGATCTTCGGCTGGAGCGAGACGTCTAGGATCATCGTAGGCACGTTCCCCGGCTACTTTTATTTGTGTGTTAGGTTCAGGGTCGCGGTCAGCTCAGGTTCCATCGCCCTAGAGCTTGTTTGTATCTGTGCTTGTCCTTTTTGTGATCCCCTGCCATTGGGATCATGACACGTGAAGAAGAAGGTGTTTAATATGTTAGCTTTTTCCTCGTCATCTACAACCATTCTTTCCTCACTATTTTTTAAGGGGCCTACATTTTCAGTTTTTATTATTTTACTATTGATATAGTTGAAGAACAGTTTGGGATTAGTTTTACTCTCCTTAGCAATGTGCTTCTCTGTTTCCTTTTTGGCAGCTTTAATTAGTTTTTTAGATAAAGTATTTTTCTCCCTATAGTTTTTTAGAGCTTCAATGGTGCCATCCTGCTTTAGTAGTGCAAATGCTTTCTTTTTACTGTTAATTGCCTGTCTTACTTCTTTGTTTAGCCACATTGGGTTTTTCCTATTTCTAGTCCTTTTATTCCCACAAGGTATAAACCGCTTACACTGCCTATTTAGGATGTTCTTAAACATTTCCCATTTATTATCTGTATTCTTATTTCTGAGGATATTGTCCCAGTCTACCAGATTAAGGGCATCTCTAAGCTGGTCAAACTTTGCCTTCCTAAAGTTCAGTGTTTTTGTGACTCCCTGACAAGTCCCCCTAGTGAAAGACAGGTGAAACTGTACAATATTGTGGTCGCTATTTCCTAGATGCCCGACCACCTGCAGATTTGTTATTCTGTCAGGTCTATTAGATAGTATTAGGTCTAAAAGTGCTGCTCCTCTGGTTGGATTCTGCACCAATTGTGAAAGATAATTTTTCTTGGTTATTAGCAGAAACCTGTTGCCTTTATGGGTTTCACAGGTTTCTGTTTCCCAGTTAATATCCGGGTAGTTAAAGTCCCCCATAACCAGGACCTCATTATGGGTTGCAGCTTCATCTATCTGCTTTAGAAGTAGACTTTCCATGGTTTCTGTTATATTTGGGGGTTTGTAACAGACCCCAATGAGAATTTTGTTACCATTTTTCCCTCCATGAATTTCGACCCATATGGACTCGACATCCTCATTTCCTTCGCTAATATCCTCCCTTAAAGTGGACTTTAGACAAGACTTTACATAGAGACAAACCCCTCCTCCTCTCCGATTTTTACGATCCTTTCTAAACAGACTGTAACCCTGTAAGTTAACTGCCCAGTCATAGCTTTCATCTAACTATGTCTCGGTTATTCCCACTATGTCAAAGTTACCTGTAGATATTTCTGCTTCTAGTTCTTCCATCTTGTTTGTCAGGCTTCTGGCGTTTGCGAGCATGGAGTTTAGAGGATTTTGTTTTGTTCCAATCTCCTCGCTGTGGATTGTTTTAGAAATGTTCTTACCTCCCTTCTGAGTATGTTTTCCTGGATCTTCTTTGTTCAAGTCTAATGTTTTTCTTCCCGTCCCCTCTTCTTCTAGTTTAACGCCCTCCTGATGAGTGTAGCGAGTCTTCTGGCGAATGTGTGTTTCCCAGGTTTGTTGAGGTGTAGTCCGTCTCTGGCGAGGAGTCCATCGTACAAGTAATTCACACCGTGGTCCAGGAATCCGAATCCTTGTTGTCTGCACCATCGTCTTAGCCAGTTGTTTGCATCAAGGATCCTGTTCCATCTCCTGGTGCCATGCCCGTCTACTGGAAGGATAGAAGAAAAAACTACCTGTGCATCCAGTTCCTATACTTTCTTCCCCAACTCTTCAAAGTCCTTGCAGATTGTCGGTAGGTCCTTCCTTGCCGTGTTGCCTTTCAGGTAGGTCCTTCCTTGCCATAATTCTGTTTTCTTGACCCACCAGAAATCAACTTACATCCAAAAGCTAACATACAGATAAAAAGTAAATTCTTTTTGGTTTGATGAACATGGTTGTCTGGGTAATTAAGATATAATCTGGCTTCTTCACAAGGGTCATTTGGATGTTTTGGGTTCTCATTATGATTTAGAAAGAGAAAACACAGTAGTTTGACAATAAATGGCTTCACCCAACCACTAACCATGAGTGGAGAAAAAGTTTTGGTGTTATCATTCATCTTCTCTAAAAAAGGCCAAGAAAGCAAAAATTCTGCTGGGGTATGTAAACATTTGCGCACAACTGTATATAGAAAATCAGCAGAAAATAGGGAACTTAAAATTTAACATTTAATATTACCATTAAAATATCACGACTAGTGTTGAGCGATACCTTCCGATATCGGAAAGTATCGGTATCGGATTGGATCGGCCGATATTCAAAAAATATCGGATATCGCCGATACCGATACCCGATCCCAATGCAAGTCAATGGGACCAAAATATTGGAATTAAAATAAACCCTTTCTTTCCTTGTAGGTTCATTCTACATGAAGGAAAACAACTAAGAATAATGCAGGATGTATTTGGGGAGGTGGCGGAGACATTAAAGTCATAGAGGTTTAGCCCAATCAAATAGAATAGCATGATTTTTTTTTTTTTTTAAAGACGTTCGGAGTGACAAAGATATTGACTATGTAAATATTTTTTTTATTTTGTCAGATATTGATGTTTCACTATTCCACGCCCTTCCCCTTCTTTTTTTTTACTTTTCCCACACTTTCATCTTCATCATCATCAGCATCTTTGACATCAACTTCTTCTTCACCTTATTCATCTTCTTCTTCATCTTCTACCTATTTTTTTTTTATTACATTCTTCATATTCATTTTATTCAACTATTATTATTCTTCCTATTCTACATATTCATTTTATTCAACTGTTATTATTCTTCCTATTCTACTTCTTCATCATATTCTCATTTGTGACAGGCATTCCCGTAGTTGTTATCTATAAAAGTTTGAAGATTACACCTTCCGTTCTGCCTGTCACAAAAGTTACATTTGTCCGCGTTCAGTTTGGCCTGCAGCATCAGGCTTTATCCAGGGGCACCACGAGGAGGAACGGACTCACCCCCATACACTGCTTAGTCTTCTTCTGCATATAATTTAGATAATATCTTTTGCTCTGATATTAAGTGTTATGCTTAATGTTCTTCTGCTCTTTGTTCTGCAGCCTCTTGTTCTTCTGCTTCTCGGTCTTCCATGTCGTCGTCTCCAGGGTCGTCGTCTCCAGGGTCGTCGTCTCCGCCGTCGTCGTCTCCGCCGCCGTCGTCTCTGCCGTCGTCGTCGTCATCGGGGTGGTCTTCAGGGTCGTCATCTCCAGGGTCGTCATCATCTCACTGGTTGTCGTCTCTGGTGTCGTCGTCATCTTAGGGGTGGTCTTCCGGGTCGTCGTCTTTAGGGTCTTCAACTTGGAAATGTAGCAGAAGGTACAAGAAGGCTGAGAAAATGCCAAGAACCAGCTGATGGAACTGGAACTCGGATGGCTACCCGAAGGTTCAAGAGCCTATGGAACTACCGAGGACCAGCTGACGTTACTGGAACCCGGTTACTAAGCAGGAGGTACCCATGCTGAAAAGCACTACCAAGGACCGCCTGACGTTGGCGGAACTCGGATACCCAGAAGGAGGCACCTAAGCCAAAGGCTCTGCCCGCAACCAGCTGACGTTACTGGAACCAGGATGGGGAGCAGAAGGTACAAGAGCAAAAGACACTGCCGAGAACCAGCTGACGGTGCTGGAACCAGGATGTGGACCAGAAGGTCCACAGGAGCGGAGAGAACAGCTAGGCCGCGAGGCAGCCACAGTTACCGAACCCCAACAGTCCAACAGGGGAGCTTGGCCTACTGGCACTACAGAACCAGCCTTGACTGCCAATTCACGCAGCCCACATAGGAAGCTCCTAAACTGGAGGCACCCTGGAGTTGGCTAACCCGACCGCAACACGACGGGGCAACGCATAGGCGTCTCAGTGAGCTTGGCACTACCTGGAAACAGCTGACGGTGCTGGAACCAGGCTTGGCACGAGGGAGTACCCGTGAAAGAAACACTGCCGAGAACCAGCTGGCGGTGCTGGAACCCGGATGCGTTGCCCCAGTGTGCAAGAGCCAATGGCACCGAGGACCAGCTGACGGTGCTGGAACCCAGTTACTAAGCTGTAGGTGCCCGCGCTTAAAAGCACTACCAAGGACCGCCTGGCGTTGGCAGAACTCGGATACCCAGAAGGAGGCACCTAAGCCAAAGGCTCTGCCCGGAACCAGCTGACGGTGCTGAAACCAGGATGTGGACCAGAAGGTCCACAGGAGAGGAGAGAACAGCTAGGCCGCGAGGCAGCCACAGTTACCGAACCCCAACAGTCCAACAGGGGAGCTTGGCCTACTGGCACTACAGAACCAGCCTTGACTGCCAATTCACGCAGCCCACATAGGAAGCTCCTAAACTGGAGGCACCCTGGAGTTGGCTAACCCGACCGCAACACGACGGGGCAACAGATAGGCGTCTCAGTGAGCTTGACACTACCTGGAAACAGCTGACGGTGCTGGAACCAGGCTGGGCACGAGGGAGTACCCGTGACAAAAACACTGCCGAGAACCAGCTGGCGGTGCTGGAACACGGATGCGTTGCCTATTCAAGATTGTCTTCCTAGAGCCCCAACTAGCGGTGTTGGAGCAAAGGGTAAGCAGGGGGAGCATAGTGTAGGCCGAAGCCTGCACTGGAGGCAGCTTTGTGTCTGCGTTGCATTTGCAGGACACGTTGCCGGCTACACAGTGGGGGAACCGCTGGCGTTGCTGAACCCCACTAACACATTGGCTGGTGTTTTTCTCTGTGCAGCTAGCACGTCCGGGCCCCAACTGGCAGTGTTAGAGCCCAGGGTCAGCAGGAGGAGGAGAGGAGCAGAGTGTAGGCCGAAGCCTAATTGAACCAATTTCAAAGGTAACCTTTAACCCCCCCTCAGGTGTTACAAAGTACAAGAGCCACACCTTGTGCAGCATTAATGCTGCACAAGTCAAAGGTTGCTCTATGAATTTGTCTTCTTACACACGCTGAATGAAACACGTACACAATTTAGCCCAGTATACAGTCAAACTGTAGTGGAGGCGTGACTTTTCTTTTTAAGGAGACGCAGCACTGGTGTCAAAATTTACACCTAGGTGCTGGGCGCAGCCTCCTGAGCGTTGTTATTTGCTGTACAGGAGTCTGCACTCTTGTTAGCCCTTGGCCATGGGCTGTGAGCGCTGACTGTCTTCTGACCTCATTTCATGTAGGCCGGTGCGGTTAGCGATGGCCATGAATCCCAGACCCACAGTGTGTTTTCAAAAATTCACACTGCGGTGCTGGGATTCATGGCCTTGTGCAGTAAATATGTTCGCCGCTCACACATGTCCTTACACCTGCTTCAGACTGGGCGGCCTCAGCTGATCCCTTATCGCATGCCGCGGCCATGAGGCTGCACAGTCTGAAGAAGGCGGAAGGAGATGAGTGAAGACAGGCGAACATATGCACTGCACATGCCCATCAATCACACCCTCGCTGTCAAAAAAAAATGAGACAACGAGGGGCGTTGTGTCGGGCAGGGCGGACACACAGGCACAGCCAGCCAACCAATGATGTCAGAAAACGGGTAGCGCTACCAAGGGGGGTGCTGCGTATCATTAGAAAGGAAAGTCACACCTCAGGGACAGTGTAATGGTCTCTAATGAGACACATTTTGTACGTGTTGAGTTCCACGTGGGCAAGGAGAAAAAGTCAGCCACCTTGTACAAATGCAGCATTACTGCTGTACAAGGTGGCTGTTATACATAGAAACACCTGGGGGTGGGGCGCAGGGTCCCTTTAATTTAAGTTCAGGTGCCTGCGTGGCGTTTGCAGGTCACGTTGCCGGCTACACAGCAGGGGAACAGCTGGCGTTGCTGAACCCCACTAACACATTGGCTGGTGTTTTTCTCTGTGCAGCTAGCACGTCCGGGCAAAAACTGGCGGTGTTAGAGCCCAGGGTCAGCAGGAGGAGGAGAGGAGCAGAGTGTAGGCCGAAGCCTGCACTGGTGGCAGCTTTAGGTCTGTTGTGCCAGCGTGGCTTGTGCTGGACACGTTGCCGGCTACACAGCAGGGGACCAGCTGGCGTTGCTGAACCCCACTGACACATTGGCTGGTGTTTTTCTCTGTGCAGCCAGCACTTCCGGGCCCCAACTGGCGTAGTTAGAGCCCAGGGTCTGCAGGAGGAGCAGAGTGTAGGCCGAAGCCTAGTAGAACCAATTTCAAAGGTAACCTTTAACCCCCCCTCAGGTGTTGCAAAGTACAATAGCCACACCTTGTGCAGCACTAATGCTGCACAAGTCAGAGGTTGCTCTATGAATTTTGCTCATTGCACACGCAGAATGAAAGACGTACACAATTTTGCCCATTGTACAGTAAGACTGTATTGGAGGCGTGACTTGTGTTTTTAAGGAGACGCAGCACAGGTACACAGAAATAACGCCTTGGTGCTGGGCGCAGCCTCCTGAGCGTTGTTATTTGCTGTACAGGAGCCTGCGCTATTGTGATCCCTTGGCCATGCGCTGTGAGCGCTGCCTGTCTTCTCACCTCATTTCATGTCGGCCGGTGCGGTTAGCGATGGCCATGAATCCCAGACCCGCAGTGTCTTTTAATAAAGTCACACTGCAGAGCTGGGATTCGTGGCCTTGCGCAGTAAATATGTTCGCCGCTCACTCATGTCCTTACACCTGCTTCAGACTGGGCGGCCTCCGCTGATCCCTTATCGCATGCCGCGGCCATGAGGCCGCACAGTCTGAAGAAGGCGGAAGGAGATGAGTTAAGACAGGCGAACATATGCACTGCACATGCCCATCAATCACACCCTTGCAGTCAAAATAGATCAGACAACGAGGGGCGTTGCGTCGGGCAGGGCGGACGCACAGGCACAGCCAGCCAACCAATGATGTCAGAAGACGGGCAGCGCTACCAAGGGGGGTGCTGCGTGTCATTAAAAAGGAAAGTCACACCTCAGGGACATTGTAATGGTCTGTAATGAGACACATTTTGTACGTGTTAAATTCAACGTGGGCAAGGAGAAAAAGTCAGCCACCTTGTACAAATGCAGCAGTACTGCTGTACAAGGTGGCTGTTATACATAGAAACACCTGTGGGGGGGGCAGGTTTCCTTTAATTTCAGTTCAGGTGCCTGCATGGCGTTTGCAGGACACGTTGCCAGCTACACAGCAGGGGAACAGCTGGCGGTGCTGAACCCCACTGACACATTGGCTGGTGTTTTTCTCTGTGCAGCTAGCACGTCCGGGCAAAAACTGGTGGTGTTAGAGCCCAGGGTCAGCAGGAGGAGGAGAGGAGCAGAGTGTAGGCCGAAGCCTGCGCTGGTGGCAGCTTTAGGTCTGTTGTGCCAGCGTGGCTTGTGCTGGACACGTTGCCGACTACACAGCAGGGGAACAGCTGGCGGTGCTGAACCCCACTGACACATCAGCTAGTGTTTTTTCTGTGTAGACAACACTTCCAGGTGGCAACTGACAGTGTTGAAACCCAGGGAATCAAAGAGGAGCAGAGTGTAGGCCGAAGCCTGCAGTGGAGCAAGTTGAAAGGGAACCTTTAACCCCCCCCCCAGGCATTTGTTGCTGAAAGAGCCATCTTGTACAGCAGTAATACTGCACATGGAATATGGTGGCTCCTAAAATTATGCTCCTTGCAAACGCTGAAGTACACACTCATATAATGTGTCCCCTCACACCGTTAAACCGTCCCGGAGGTGGGACTTTCCTTTGTAATGTGACACAGCACAGCCGTCATTCCAACCCCCTTGGTGCCGTGCGCCACCTCCTCAACGTTGTTTGGTTCTGTCACGGAGCCCGCGCTATAATGTTATCCCTTGGCCATGCACAGTTAGCGGTGCCCGTCTTCTGACATCATTTAGGTGTCATGCTGGCAGTGCCTGTGCGTCAAAGCTGCCTAAGATCCAACCTCGCAGTGTCATCTAATGTAATCCCACTGCGGGCCTGGGATCCATGGGCATGCGCAGTGCATATCATCGCCTCTCACTCCCCTCCTTCCTGCTTCTTCAGACTGTGCGGCGTCACGGCCGTGGCATGCTATTAGGGATCAGCTGACGCCGCCTAGTCTGAAGAAGCGTGAAGAAGGGGAGTGAGAGGCTAGTATATGCACTGCGCATGGCCATGGATACCAGGCCCACTGTGGGATCACATTAGACGACACTGCGAGGTGGGATTTCGGGCAGCGTGGACGCACAGGCGCAGCCAGGACGACAACAAATGATGTCAGAGGACAGGCAGCGCAAACTGTGCATGGCCAAGGGATAACATAACAGCGCAGGGTCCATGACAGAATCAAACAACGCTAAGAAGGCAGCGCACGGAGCCAAGGGGGTAGGAATGACAGCTGTGCTGCGTCACATTACAGAGGAAAGTCCCACCTCCGGGACGGTTTGACGGTGTGAGGGGACACATTACATGAGTGTGTAGTTCAGCGTTTCCAAGGAGCATAATTTCAAGAGCAACCTTTTCCTTGTGCAGTATTAGTGCTGCACAAGGTGGCTCTTTCAGTAACAAACGCCTGGGGGGGGGGGACAGGTTCCCTTACATTTTTGTTGTGCCAGCGTGGCGGTCGCATGACACGTTGCCGGATACACAGCTGGGGATCAGCTGACGTTACTGAACCCCAACAACAGAGGAGCGACTGTTGACTGTGCAAACAGCACTTCCAGGCACCAACTGGCGGTGTTAGAGCCCAGGGACAGCAGGAGGAGCAGATTGGAGGTATTGCCGCACACAGCTGGGGATCAGCTGACGTTACTGAACCCCAATAACAGAGGAGCGACTGTTGACTGTGCAGACAGCACTTCCAGGCACCAACTGGCGGTGTTAGAGCCCAGGGACAGCAGGAGGAGCAGATTGGAGGTATTGCCGCACACACAGCTGGGGATCAGCTGACGTTACTGAACCCCGATAACAGAGGAGCGACTGTTGACTGTGCACACAGCACTTCCAGGCACCAACTGGCAGTGTTAGAGCCCAGGGACAGCAGGAGGAGCAGATTGGAGGTATTGCCGCACACACAGCTGGGGATCAGCTGACGTTACTGAACTCCAATAACAGAGGAGCGACTGTTGACTGTGCACACAGCACTTCCAGGCACCAACTGGCAGTGTTAGAGCCCAGGGACAGCAGGAGGAGCAGATTGGAGGTATTGCCGCACACACAGCTGGGGATCAGCTGACGTTACTGAACCCCAATAACAGAGGAGCAACTGTTGACTGTGCAGACAGCACTTCCAGGCACCAACCGGCGGTGTTAGAGCCCAGGGACAGCAGGAGGAGCAGAGGAACAGAGTTTAGGCCGAAGCCTGATTGGAGCAAGTTGAAAGGGAACCTTTAACCCCCCCCCCAAGACGTTTGTAGCTGAAAGAGCCATCTTGTGCAGCACTAAGGATGCAAAAGGAAAAGGTTGCTCTTTTAATTATGCTCCTTGCAAACACAGAAGTAAACACTAAAAATGTGTCCCCTTATACCGTAAAACCGTCCCAGAGGTGGGAATTTCCTTCGTAATGGGACGCAGCACAGCTGTCATTCCTATCCCCTTGGTGCCGTGCGCTGCCTCTTCAGCGTTGTTTTAAGCTGTCACGGAGCCTGCGCTGTTCTGTTATCCCTTGGCCATGCCCAATTTGCGCTGCCTGTCTTCTGACATAATTTGGTATCAGGCTGTCAGTGCCTGTGCGTCCACGCTGCTCCAGATCCCACCTCGCAGTGTCGTCTAATGTAATCCCACTGCGGGCCTTGGATCCATGGGCATGCACAGTGCATATCCTCGACTCTCACTCCCCTCCTTCCCTCTTCTTCAGACTGTGCGGAGTCACGGCCGTGGCATGCTATTAGGGATCAGCTGACGGCGCACAGTCTAAAGAAGGCGGAGGGAGATGAGCGAGAGCCCGAGGGGAAGATATGCACTGCACATGCCCATGGATCCCAGGCTCGCAGTGTGATTCAATCAGAAGACACTGCGAGGCGGGTTCTCGGGCAGCGCGGGCGCACAGGCGCAGCCAGCCTGACACCAAATTATGTCAGAAGACAGGCAGCGCAAATTGGGCATGGCCAAGGGATAACAGAACAGCGCAGGCTCTGTGACAGCTTAAAACAACGCTGAGGAGGCAGCGCATGGCACCAAGGGGGTAGGAATGACGGCTGTGCTGCGTCACATTACGAAGGAAAGTCCCAGCTCCGGGACGGTATAACGGTATCAGTGAACACATTTTATAAGTGTTAAGTTCTGCGTGTGCAAGGAGCTAAACTAAAAGAGCGACCTTTTCCTTGTGCAACATTACTGATGCACATGATGGCTCTTTCAGTAACAAACGCCGGGGGAGGGGGGGAGGGACAGGTTCCCTTACATTTAGGTTGTTGTGCCAGCGTGGCGGTCGCAGGACACATTGCCGGCTACACAGCTGGGGATCAGCTGACGTTTCTGAAACCCAATAACACTGGGTCATATGTTTTGACTGTGCAGCCTGCACTTCTGAGCCGCAACTGGCGGTGTTGGAGCCCAGGAATAGCAGTTCAGGTGGTAGAAAGATGAACACATAAGGAGACCTGGATGACACCCAATTACTTAATCAGGCAGAGGAGTGGCAAATTCCTGCGAGATCCAGGCCTGGTTCATTTTCAGGAAAGTAAGCTGGTCAACGTTATCGGAGGATAGTCGCATGCGACGGTCTGTTAGTACACCACCTGCGGCACTAAAGACACATTCCGATAAGACTCTAGCCGCAGGGCAAGCCAGCACCTCTAATGCATACTGGCTTAGCTCTGGCCATGTATCCAGCTTAGAGACCCAAAACTTGAACGGGGAAGAGCCGTCTGGGATTACAGTAAGAGGGCAAGCCATGTAGTCTGTCACCATCTGACGGAACCGTTGCCTCCTGCTGACTGGAGCCGCCGGTGATGGTGTAGACATTTGGGGCGGGCACACAAGTTTGCCACAGTTGTGCCATACTGGTCTTGCCTTGGGCAGAGGCACTGCTTCGGCTCCCTCTTTGTGCAGAGCCTCCCCCACTGCCTCGACGCACTGAGCTGCTTTGTAAAGCACTAGCAGCACTCCTCTCAGTTGGACTGGAGAAGATGATGGAATTCACCAGTGTGTCATAGTAACATAGTAACATAGTAACATAGTTAGTAAGGCCGAAAAAAGACATTTGTCCATCCAGTTCAGCCTATATTCCATCATAATAAATCCCCAGATCTACGTCCTTCTACAGAACCTAATAATTGTATGATACAATATTGTTCTGCTCCAGGAAGACATCCAGGCCTCTCTTGAACCCCTCGACTGAGTTCGCCATCACCACCTCCTCAGGCAAGCAATTCCAGATTCTCACTGCCCTAACAGTAAAGAATCCTCTGCTATGTTGGTGGAAAAACCTTCTCTCCTCCAGACGCAAAGAATGCCCCCTTGTGCCCGTCACCTTCCTTGGTATAAACAGATCCTCAGCGAGATATTTGTATTGTCCCCTTATATACTTATACATGGTTATTAGATCGCCCCTCAGTCGTCTTTTTTCTATACTAAATAATCCTAATTTCGCTAATCTATCTGGGTATTGTAGTTCTCCCATCCCCTTTATTAATTTTGTTGCCCTCCTTTGTACTCTCTCAAGTTCCATTATATCCTTCCTGAGCACCGATGCCCAAAACTGGACACAGTACTCCATGTGCGGTCTAACTAGGGATTTGTACAGAGGCAGTATAATGCTCTCATCATGTGTATCCAGACCTCTTTTAATGCACCCCATGATCCTGTTTGCCTTGGCAGCTGCTGCCTGGCACTGGCTGCTCCAGGTAAGTTTATCATTAACTAGGATCCCCAAGTCCTTCTCCCTGTCAGATTTACCCAGTGGTTTCCCATTCAGTGTGTAATGGTGATATTGATTCCTTCTTCCCATGTGTATAACCTAACATTTATCATTGTTAAACCTCATCTGCCACCTTTCAGCCCAAGTTTCCAACTTATCCAGATCCATCTGTAGCAGAATACTATCTTCTCTTGTATTAACTGCTTTACATAGTTTTGTATCATCTGCAAATATCGATATTTTACTGTGTAAACCTTCTACCAGATCATTAATGAATATGTTGAAGAGAACAGGTCCCAATACCGACCCCTGCGGTACCCCACTGGTCACAGCGACCCAGTTAGAGACTATACCATTTATAACCACCCTCTGCTTTCTATCACTAAGCCAGTTACTAACCCATTTACACACATTTTCCCCCAGACCAAGCATTCTCATTTTGTGTACCAACCTCTCGTGCGGCACGGTATCAAACGCTTTGGAAAAATCGAGATATACCACGTCCAATGACTCACCGTGGTCCAGCCTATAGCTTACCTCTTCATAAAAACTGATTAGATTGGTTTGACAGGAGCGATTTCTTATAAACCCATGCTGATATGGAGTTAAACAGTTATTCTCATTGAGATAATCCAGAATAACATCCCTCAGAAACCCTTCAAATATTTTACCAACAATAGAGGTTAGACTTACTGGCCTATAATTTCCAGGTTCACTTTTAGAGCCCTTTTTGAATATTGGCACCACATTTGCTATGCGCCAGTCCTGCGGAACAGACCCTGTCGCTATAGAGTCCCTAAAAATAAGAAATAATGGTTTATCTATTACATTACTTAGTTCTCTTAGTACTCGTGGGTGTATGCCATCCGGACCCGGAGATTTATCTATTTTAATCTTATTTAGCCGGTTTCGCACCTCTTCTTGGGTTAGATTGGTGACCCTTAATATAGGGTTTTCATTGTTTCTTGGGATTTCACCTAGCATTTCATTTTCCACCATGAATACCGTGGAGAAGAAGGTGTTTAATATGTTAGCTTTTTCCTCGTCATCTACAACCATTCTTTCCTCACTATTTTTTAAGGGGCCTACATTTTCAGTTTTTATTCTTTTACTATTGATATAGTTGAAGAACAGTTTGGGATTAGTTTTACTCTCCTTAGCAATGTGCTTCTCTGTTTCCTTTTTGGCAGCTTTAATTAGTTTTTTAGATAAAGTATTTTTCTCCCTATAGTTTTTTAGAGCTTCAATGGTGCCATCCTGCTTTAGTAGTGCAAATGCTTTCTTTTTACTGTTAATTGCCTGTCTTACTTCTTTGTTTAGCCACATTGGGTTTTTCCTATTTCTAGTCCTTTTATTCCCACAAGGTATAAACCGCTTACAGTGCCTATTTAGGATGTTCTTAAACATTTTCCATTTATTATCTGTATTCTTATTTCTGAGGATATTGTCCCAGTCTACCAGATTAAGGGCATCTCTAAGCTGGTCAAACTTTGCCTTCCTAAAGTTCAGTGTTTTTGTGACTCCCTGACAAGTCCCCCTAGTGAAAGACAGGTGAAACTGTACAATATTGTGGTCGCTATTTCCTAGATGCCCGACCACCTGCAGATTTGTTATTCTGTCAGGTCTATTAGATAGTATTAGGTCTAAAAGTGCTGCTCCTCTGGTTGGATTCTGCACCAATTGTGAAAGATAATTTTTCTTGGTTATTAGCAGAAACCTGTTGCCTTTATGGGTTTCACAGGTTTCTGTTTCCCAGTTAATATGCGGGTAGTTAAAGTCCCCCATAACCAGGACCTCATTATGGGTTGCAGCTTCATCTATCTGCTTTAGAAGTAGACTTTCCATGGTTTCTGTTATATTTGGGGGTTTGTAACAGACCCCAATGAGAATTTTGTTACCATTTTTCCCTCCATGAATTTCGACCCATATGGACTCGACATCCTCATTCCCTTCGCTAATATCCTCCCTTAAAGTGGACTTTAGACAAGACTTTACATAGAGACAAACCCCTCCTCCTCTCCGATTTTTACGATCCTTTCTAAACAGACTGTAACCCTGTAAGTTAACTGCCCAGTCATAGTTTTCATCTAACCATGTCTCGGTTATTCCCACTATGTCAAAGTTACCTGTAGATATTTCTGCTTCTAGTTCTTCCATCTTGTTTGTCAGGCTTCTGGCGTTTGCGAGCATGCAGTTTAGAGGATTTTGTTTTGTTCCAATCTCCTCGCTGTGGATTGTTTTAGAAATGTTCTTACCTCCCTTCTGAGTATGTTTTCCTGGATCTTCTTTGTTCAAGTCTAATGTTTTTCTTCCCGTCCCCTCTTCTTCTAGTCGTGGTACTCCCGCATTTTACGCTCCCGGGTCAACGCTGGGATGAGGTTTTGGACGTTGTCCCGGTAGCGAGGATCGAGGAGGGTGAACACCCAATAATCAGGCATGTTGAGAATGTGGTCAATGCGGCGGTCGTTTCTCAGGCACTGCAGCATGAAATCAACCTTGTGCTGCAGACTGCCAACTGCCCCAGAAACGCTGTCCCCTGCTTGAGACATGATCTCTGCCCGCTCGTCATCACCCCACCTCGCTGTACACACTGACCACTGGACATTTGTCTCACTCCCTCCTCTGGACGGAGCTCTTCCTCCTCTATTGACTCCTCCTCATCCTCCTCACAAAGTGGCCCCTGCGTACCCCTTTGTGAGGAACCACGTGGCGCTGACTCTCCAGAAGCTGATGGAAAAGGTGACTCCTCATCCTCCACCTCTTCCACAACATCATCCCTTAACGCTTGCAAAGTTTGTTGAAGCAGGCAGATAAGGGGGACAGTCATGCTGACTAGTGCATCATCTGCACTTGCCATCCGCGTGGAATAATCGAAAGGACGCAAAACCTGGCAGACTTCTTTCATAGTGGCCCACTCTGTGGTTGTGAAGTCTGATCGGCGCTGACTGCGACTTTTTTGCGCCTGATGCAGCTGGTACTCCATTACTGCTTGCTGCTGCTCACACAACCGCTCCAACATATGTAGCGTGGAATTCCACCTGGTAGGTAGGTCACATATGATGCGGTGTTCCGGAAGGCGGAATCGGCGCTGCAGAGCAGCAATGCGGGATCTTGCCAAGCTGGAACGCCGCAAGTGAGCACACTCTAGGCGGACCTTGTGCAGCAGTGCATCAAGATCCGGATAGTCCCTCAGAAAACTCTGCACAACCAAATTGAGCACATGTGCCAGACATGGGATGTGAGTGAGGTTGCCAATGGCCAAAGCTGCCACCAGATTTCGGCCATTGTCACACACTACCATGCCTGGCTGGAGATTTGCTGGCACTAACCACACATCGCTCTCCTGCTTGATGGCATTCCAGAGCTCCTGCGCTGTGTGGCTTCGATTCCCCAAAGAAACTAGTTTCAAGACGGCCTGTTGACGTTTGGCCACGGCTGTGCTCATGTCGGTCGTAACAGGTAAACGTTCACGGGTCCATGTGGAGGTGGACTGTGACGGCTCCTGCAGCGATGATTCTGAGGAACTTGTGTATGAGGAGGTGTCAATGCGTACAGACTGGATTCCTGCAATCCTTGGAGTGGGCAGGACACGTCCTGCGCCACTCGCACGATCTGTACCTGGCTCAACAACATTAACCCAATGAGCAGTGAGGGAAATGTATCGCCCTTGTCCATGTTGACTGGTCCACGCATCGGTGGTGAGGTGGACCTTGCTACTGACGGCGTTCAGTAGCGCGTGTTTTATGTGTCCCTCCACATGCTTGTGCAGGGCAGGGACAGCTTGCCTGCTGAAGTAAAAGCGGCTGGGCACCTTGTACTGTGGGACTGCCAATGCCATCAAGTCACGGAAGCTGTCAGTCTTCACCAGCCTGAATGAGAGCATTTCCAGGGACAGAAGTTTGGCAATGCCTGCATTCAGAGCCTGTGCTCGGGGGTGGTTGGCCGAGAATGCTCGCCTTTTCTCCCATGCCTGTACTACCGATGGCTGTGGGTGGAATTACACTAGGTCTCTGGACAACACTGCCAGAGGTTCTTCCATGGCGATCCTGGGAGGAAGCCAAACCAGCTTTGCGTGAGCTGGAGGAAGAGGCAACATGAGCTGAAGAGGTGGTAGCTGC
This sequence comes from Ranitomeya imitator, assembly GCF_032444005.1. Taxonomy (NCBI): domain Eukaryota; kingdom Metazoa; phylum Chordata; class Amphibia; order Anura; family Dendrobatidae; genus Ranitomeya; species Ranitomeya imitator. The sequence goes on along the minus strand of NC_091282.1, from coordinate 814,533,912 downwards.
CGCTGTTGGTTGGCCTAGGTCTTCAGTGTGTTTTTGTAACTCCACCGCGTGCCTGGTCCGCACATGTTTCCACATATTTGTGGTATTGAGGTTGCTGACACTTTTCCCTCTTTTGACTTTCTGATGACACAGCTTGCATTTGAAAAAACAAATGTCATCTGCAACTGTGTCAAAAAAGGACCAGGCACTGCAAGTCTTGGGAGCGCCCTTTTTGGCTTTTGAAAGAGACAGGCTCCTAACGGGTGCCAAAGTGGAGGCTACAGGCTCCGCAGTCTTCCCCCTCCCTCTCCCTCTTTGGCCCGTAAGGGGAATCTCTTCCTCAGAGCTGCTCCCACCACCTTCCTGTTCCTCACGCCACGATGGGTCAACGACCTCATCATCTCCACTACCCTCTGCCACCAACTGCTCCTCCTGGGTAGTCTCGGCAGCACAGTACACACCAGAAAGCGGCACCTGAGTTTCATCATCAGATGCGTACTGCGCTGTGCTCACCGCAGGCACTGGCCCACCCGCCTCTTCAGAGTCAGAGAGACAAAGCTGTTGGGCATCACTGCACACTGCCTCTTCTTCCATTTCTCCAATGCTGCTTGGCTGGCCCCCTGTTTCCAAGCCAAGAGATTCAGAGAACAGAAGTAGAGACGGCTCTTGTCCTGGGCTCTCTGACTGCCTGGCCAATTTGGCAGGTGGTGAAGAGACAGATGGCTGCTCTCCAGTGGTCTGTGCCTGAGAGGATGTGGCACTAATTGAAGTCAATGCCGATGCGTTAGCTGCCATCCATCCGACAACGGCTTCAATTTGATCTTCACGCAGCAGCGGTGCACGGCGCTCTCCGACAAAGCTGCGCATAAAGGACTGTTCCCTGCTGAAACTGAGTGATGATGAGTCACTGGTGCCCGCAGCAGGTACAGAATCACCACGTCCTCTCCCTGCTCCTCTCCCTGCTCCGCGCCCACGCCCACGTGCCTTACTCCCTGCCCTCTTCATCTTGGTTGACAGATAAAGATAAGCAGAAAAGTACTGAGGCCTTAGTGTGCTTATTCCTGAAATGCTCCTCCTAACAGGTGTAAGAAACACTAATGTTGTAAAGTGTGGACTAGACTTTATTATTGATAAAATGTGGCCTACACAAGTGTTAAGTGGTGTTTGGTGAACTTTACTTTTTTTTTTCTGCAGATCGGGCTACAGAGCGACTTTAACTCACACGGGGACCGTGCAGACAGCCGTAAACGGCGGTGCAAGGCCCAAAAACACTCCTCTAGGTTATCCTATGTAGTGTTTTTCCACTATTTAGCTGGATACGGGTGGAAAGACACTAATAGGAAATTTTTAAAAATTTTTTCAACAGGCTGCACTATTTCAAAAAAAGGACAAGTTATTTAACGGTATGAGGCAGTAACGCACCCTGAGCTGAATACAACCGGCTGTGGCTGCACAGACTACAGAGTGAGCTGCACACACACACACACACAGAGAGACCTTGCAGAACGCTGTTAAAACAGCGCTGCAAGGCAAGAGCAAGGTGAACACACAGCGTTTGCTAAATTAGCCTTGGAAAAGCAAAATAAAGCAATTAGCTATCTCAACTGGCCCTCAGTTAGAACACAGCGTCCTGTCCCTAACTGAAATCACAGCAGAGTGAGCGCAAAATGGCGGCAGAGTTTTTTATAGTGCATGGTGACATCAGTTCAGCAGCCAATCACAGCCTTGCCAGTAGTTACATGCCCACCATGCTAAACAGGATGTGCCCACACTTCCATTCATTCCTCATTGGCTGCTGCGTGCAGTTTGAATTCTGGGAACTTCCGGTATCCGATACGCGGGAAGTATCGGAATTCGGTATCGGAATTCCGATACCGCAAATATCGGCCGATACCCGATACTTGCGGTATCGGAATGCTCAACACTAATCACGACACAACACACATATAAATCAGAACTCCCAGAAAAGCAGCCAATCATGTCTGCATCAAAAACTGGGGACTGATTATGATCTAGAAGATCTACCAGTACAACTGGAAATGCAATACAAAAAACATAATTAGACACGGGGGACCTTGTAGACCCATCAGTACAACTGATGCATTTACCCCTCTATGTCTCAAAACACCCAAAGGAGATCCATATAAAATAATTTGGAACAATCTTACCAGATCCCTAGACAATGTATTCTCCTATGTTAGAGAAAAAAGCCCCTATGGGGCAGTAAACAAGAACCCAAAAAGGCATATATCCATGCCAGGAATAGAGATCACTATGCCAATCCGAGAGAGGGCCACCTCTCAGAGATCCACAATTTTTGATTAATCCTGTCTCACAATTGTATATAGTACTATTGACACACACCGCGTCACGGCTAGAGTCGAGCAAATTTATTTGCATTCGGTTCCGAATGTGATATGCAGCAAAAATATTGTTTTTGCAATGTTCGTCGAACACAGCCGAATGTCATTAGAATCATTTGGAGCAGAAATGACCGAATATGTTCATAACCGATCAACATTTGGCATGAATAGGGTAATAAAATGGCACGAATATGGCAAATTCAGATTCGACGACCATATCCAAACAAATTGGCTCAACTCTAGTTATGGTTCCCCCAAGGAAGCCCACACAAAACACGCATAGGGGCTGGCAGTCCGGTGTCATACTGAGACCAATATGGGTAAGGATCAATCCTGAGCTAGCCATGATACTGATGGCCTCTTAAAGGCATAATAACACAATATACTGTGGCCTATCCCTCATGAACTTGATTCCTCTGGTCTTACACTCCTCAATACAGTGTTGACTTCCAGACTTACTTTACGTGAGTCCTTCTCTTAACCCCTTAATCCCATATGACATACTATCCCGTCGAGGTGACCTGTGACTTAATTCCCAGTGACGGGATAGTACGTCATATGCAATCGGCCGCGCTCACGGCGGGAGCGTGGCCGATCGCGGCCGATTGTCAGCTGACTATCGCAGCTGACATCCGGCACTATGTGCCAGGAGCCGTCACGGACCGCCCCTGGCACATTAACCCCGGGAACACTGCGATCAAACATGATCGCAGCGTTCCGGGTGCATAGGGAAGCATCACGCAGAGAGGGGGCTCCCTGCGGGCTTCCCTGAGACCCTCTGTACAAGGTGATGTGCTCACCTTGTACCGAGCGTCTCCTTCCTGCAGGTCCCGGATCCAAAATGGCCGGTGGGCTACTTCCGGGTCCTGCAGGGAGGTGACTTACAAGCGCCTCCTCAGAGCAGGTGCCTGTAAGCCTGCAGCAGTGCACGTCAGATCACTGATCTGACACAGTGCTCTGCAAAGTGTGAGATCAGCGATCTGTCACTATATAGTGATGTCCCCCATGGGACAACGTGATAATGTAAAAAAAAAAAAATATTTAGAAAAAAAATTCCTAAATAAAGAAAAAAAATTGTTCCCATAAAGACATTTCTTTATCTAAATTAAAAAAACAATAAAAGTGCACATATTTAGTAGTGCCGTGTCCGTAACGACCCGACCTATAAAACTGTCCCACTAGTTAACCCCTTCAGTGAACACCGTAAAAAAAAAAGAAACGAGGCAAAAAAAGCCGAACAAAAAGTGAAATAACGCGATCAAAAAGACGGATATAAATAACCATGGTACCGCTGAAAACGTCATCATCTCCCTCAAAAAACGAGCCGCCACACAGCATCATCAGCAAAAAAATAAAAAAGTTATAGTCCTCAGAATAAAGCGATGCAAAAATAATTATTTTTTCTGTACTGACCCGAAGAATAAAACTGCTTTATCAATTTTACCAAACGCGGAACGGTATAAACGTTCCCCCCCAAAAGAAATTAATGAAGAGCTGGTTTTTGGTCATTCTGCCTCACAAAAATCGGAATAAAAAGCGATTAAAAAATGTCACGTGCCTTAAAATGTTTCCAATTAAAATATCAACTCGTCCCGCAAAAAACAAGACCTCACATGACTCTGTGGACCAAAATATGGAAAAATTATAGCTCTCAAAATGTGGAGATGCAAAAACTATTTTTTGCAATAAAAAGCGTCTTTTAGTGTGTGACAGCTGCAAATCATAAAAATCCGCTAAAAAACCCGCTATAAAAGTAAATCAAACCCCCCTTCATCACCCCCTTAGTTAGAAAAAAAATAATAAAATTAAAAAATGTATTTATTTCCATTTTCCCATTAGAGTTAGGGCTAGGGTTAGGGTTAGGGTTAGTGCTAGGGCTAGGGTTAGGGTAAGATTAGGGCTAGGAATAGGGCTAGGGTTAGGGCTAGGATTAGGGTTAGGGCTAGAGTTGGGGCTAGGGTTAGGGTTGGGGCTAAAGTTAGGGTTTGGGCTACAGTTAGGGTTGGGGATAACGTTAGTGTTTGGATTACATTTACGGTTGGGATTAGGGTTAGGGGTGTGTCAGGGTTAGGGGTGTGTTGGAGTTAGGGGTGTGGTTAGCATTGGGATTAGGGTTAGGGGTGTGTTGGGGTTAGGGATGTGGTTGGGGTTAGGGGTGTGGTTGGGATTAGGGTTAGGGGTGTATTTGGGTTAGGGTTTCAGTTACAATTGGGGGTTTCCACTGTTTAGGCACATCCGGGCTTTCCAAACGCGACATGGCGTCCGATCTCAATTCCAGCCAATTCTGCGTTGAAAAAGTAAAACAGTGCTCCTTCCCTTCCGAGCTCTCCTGTGTGCCCAAACAGGGGTTTACCCCAACATATGGGGTATCAGCATACTCAGGACAAATTGGACAACAATTTTTGGGGTCCAATTTCTCTTGTTAAACTTGGGAAAATAAAAATTTGGGGGGCTAAAAAAAAGTTTTGTGGGAAAAAAATTATGTTTTATTTTCACGGCTCTGCGTTATAAACTGTAGTGAAAAACTTGGGGGTTCAAAGTTCTCACAACACATCTAGATAAGTTCCACGGGGGTCTAGTTTCCAATATGGGGTCACTTGTGGGGGATTTCTACTGTTTAGGTACATTAGGGGTTCTGCAAACGCAATGTGACGCCTGCAGACCATTCCATCTAAGTCTGCATTCCAAATGGCACTCCTTCCCTTCCGAGCCCTCCCATGCGCCCAAACGGTGGTTCCCCCCAACATATGGGGTATCGGCGTACTCAGGACAAATTGGACAACAACTTTTGGGGTCCAATTTCTCCTGTTACCCTTGGGAAAATACAAAACGGGGCTAAAAAATAATTTTTGTGGAAAAAAAAGAATTTTTATTTTCACGGCTCTGCGTTATAAACTGTAGTAAAACACTTGGGGGTTCAAAGCTCTCACAACACATCTAGATAAGTTCCTTAGGGGGTCTATCTTAGGGGGTATCGGCATACTCAGGACAAATTGCACAACAACTTTTGGGGTACAATTTCTTCTGGTACCCTTGGGAAAATAAAAAATTGGGGGCGAAAATTTCTTTTTTGTGGAAAAATATTTTTTATTTTTACGGCTCTACATTATAAACTTCCATGAAGTACTTGGTGGGTCAAAGTGCTCATCACACACCTAGATAAGTTCCTTAGGGGGTCTACTTTCCAAAATGGTGTCACTTGTGGGTGGTTTCAATGTTTAGGCACATCAGTGGCTCTCCAAACGCAACATGGCGTCCCATCTCAATTCCAGTCAATTTTGCATTGAAAAGTCAAATGGCGCTCCTTCCCTTCTGAGCTCTGCCATGCGCCCAAACAGTGGTTTACCCCCACATATGGGGAATCAGCGTACTCAGGACAAATTGCACAACAACTTTTGGGGTCCAATTTCTTCTCTTACCCTTGGTAAAATAAAACAAATTGGAGCTGAATAAATGTTTTGTGAAAAAAAGTTTAATGTTCATTTTTTTTTAAACATTCCAAAAATTCCTGGTAAACACCTGAAGGATTAATAAACTTCTTGAATGTGGTTTTGAGCACCTTGAGGGGTGCAGTTTTTAGAATGGTGTCACACTTGGGTATTTTCTATCATATAGACCCCTCAAAATGACTTCAAATGTGATGTGGTCCCTAAAAAAATGGTGTTGTAAAAATGAAAAATTGCTGGTCAACTTTTAACCCTTATAACTCTCTAACAAAAAAAATTTTGGTTCCAAAATTGTGCTGATGTAAAGTAGACATGTGGGAAATGTTACTTATTAAGTATTTTGTGTGACATATCTCTGTGATTTAAGGGCATAAATATTCAAAGTTGGAAAATTGCAAAATGTTCAAAATTTTCGCCAAATTTCCATTTTTTTCACAAATAAACGCAGGTAATATCATAAACATTTTACCGCTATCATGAAGCCCAATATGTCATGAGAAAACATTGTCAGAATTACCGGGATCCGTTGAAGCGTTCCAGAGTTATAAACTCATAAAGGGACAGTGGTCAGAATTGTAAAAATTGGCCCGGTCCATAACGTGCAAACCACCCTTGGGGCTTAAGGGGTTAAAATTTACCTTTCTACCTTGATGTATTGTTGTATCTATTGGAGTAAGACAACTTTATTGAATGTTTATATTCATGTATAATGTTAAAATGAAAATGGTATTGTATTTACTTTAAAGTCAGACCTTTTAGACTCTATTTGTTCAAATATTTTCATAGCAGGAAGTTCAGCATAAAAGTATTTTAGGGGTAGAGGGTGACGGTATTAGTCATCTATAACATTGCCCCTTTTATTTCCAGTAACCCTGCTGTAAGATAAAATGTCTGTTCATTTTAATACATCTAGAATTAAGCTTAGGATCACACTGGTGCAATCTTCTTATTCTTTTATTGATTTCTCACTCAAGTAAATGTGAACCTTCTTACGAGTCTTGTGGAGATAATGGTACTTTCTATGTCTTGTTAAATCATGTGTAGTGGCCTTCTTCATTGATTTCAATAGTAAGTGTCATCTTACCCGATTTCATACCATAAATGATGTATCCTTGGTCACAGCATGATTTCTGAAAAGGGTTCAAAGGTTTCTGAAATCGATCCCTTTCCCCTGAAGTAAGTCTAGGCCGCGGTCTGTCATTACACGACATGCCTTATAATATCAGCACTTGTTGTATATAGTGGATGTGGGTGGCCATTGACCATCATCTCTGCCTTCAGCATACGCATATGGTTTTACTTTCGGCTCCAATTTCTGCTGCTCTCTGTAGCACCCTAGTGGTGCAGACCATAAATCACAAACCAGTATGGTGGGACTACAGCTGTAGTGCATTTGGAGGAGGAACTGGGACCTTACTGTGCTAGGCCGGTTTCACACGTCAGTGGCTCCGGTACGTGAGGTGACAGTTTCCTCACGTACCGGAGACTCTGACTCACGTAGACACATTAAAATAAATGTGTCTCTGCACATGTCAGCGTGTTTTCACGGATCGTGTGTCCGTTTGCAAAACACGGAGACATGTCAGTGTTCGTGGGAGCGCACGGATCACAAGGACCCATTAAAGTCAATGGGTCCGTGTAAACACGTACCGCACACGGATGCTGTCCGTGTGCCACCCCTGTGCTGTTCGTGTGCGTTTTTCCTGTCATAGGGTTAAAATTGTAAAAATTGTTGCAATACACGGACATGGACACACGTACAGCACACGTACCCTAAAAACGTACTCACGGACATCACACGGATCCCACACGGATGGCCTACGTGAGCACACGGACACGGATAACTCCGGTACCGGAATTATCTGGACGTGTGAGACTGGCCCTAGAGAAACATTGCGGGCTATGGAGGCTCTCAGCAGTGAAATGGTATATACTGATTATCAAAAAGTAGCACAGTTTGATGTAAAGTCTATTTTCAAGTAAGAACCTCAAAGGATTGAACAAAATGAGTTGATAAGCTAACTCCCATTTGTTTGCTTCACCGCCCCCATATGCGTATTTCACATTTCCTCGAGGGAGATATAAGCTTGAAGCAAGTGTTTGTGGAGATTTATTCTCCAGTTCAGATTCTGCTGGATAAGTGAGAAATCAACCCAATGAAATAATGGGTAGGGAAGGATGATAGAAGCTGTGAGAATTGATATAACTGGTGAGCTGAAAATAGGACCATTTAGCCTGCAGGGAGAGATTAAACTACAAAACTGCAGCTACACCGTGTTCCTGTATCCCTGCACATCCTGATAAAATAGGACACAGCACGAAGTCTTTTGTTTCCTCGTCTCCGGGTCTGAGATGGGCTGTTGTGTTAATGTTCAGCCGGCAATGATCTACAGCTATAATGTTGTCAGGTATAGATATCTGATGTGTATGGTGTAACATCTGCATGGTATGAGCTGCTGTTACGCCCTAGATAATCAGCCAGGCGTAGCGCTCAAGCCATGTGATAGCAATCATTATGAGTACATAAGTTTACCTCACTGGCGTTCAATACATTTATTCTTTTGTTAATAGACACTGAATATAAGGAAAAATGTTATCAATTGGTCAAACCTATTGTCTTAGGCTGGTTTCACACGTCAGTGGCTCCAGTACGTGAGGTGACAGTTTCCTCACGTACCCGAGACACTGCCTCACGTAGACACATTAAAATCAATGTGTCTCTGCACATGTCAGCGTGTTTTCACGGACCGTGTGTCCGTTTGGAAAACACAGAGACATGTCAGTGTTCGTGGGAGCGCACGGATCACAAGGACCCATTAATGTCAATGGGTCCATGTAAAACACGTACCGCACACGGACGTTGTCCGTGTGCAGTCCGGGTGCCATGCAGGAGACAGCGCTACAGTAAGGGTCAGGAGAGCTGCCAGCCAGTCTGAGCATTGCAATGTGATCATTGTCTGTGTTATATGGCCGTCTGACTGCGCCCTAAATAGCATTCCTCTGCTAATATACAAATGCCATCCATAATCCTTATAAACTACAACCAGTCCTTATTGTAATTTGCCATAGTTTTCAATATTGTCTGTTTTAGTATCTGCATTCCACATTAAATAACACTTCACACAGTTTTTTATGACTTTGTGGTATGTGTTTCCTCTCTATTCCTCCTAGAAATGTATAAAGAAATTGATAACTGGGTTTTGCCATTTCTATTAGCAGTAAAGTGTGCCCTTAGGGTCTGACACTGTCACTACTGGTTCAACGCTGTCAGACACTGTTGGGTTACACCCCATTGGCAAGGGTGACGGTAATGCCCATTTGTCCGTTTATTCTTTCATTTCCAGGAGAAACAGCAGAAGAATGACACAACACAGTTTTCCCATGTTATATCATAGGGAATACTATTTACAAAACTAGACAAATCAGAAGAAAATTTTGAAAAATATTAGAATTACGTTCATTTCAACATGCTGATACCCAGTTTTTTAGCTATAGGCACACAGTTCATTTGATTTTTTAATAACACTCATGGCAATGATGAGATTAGATGGAGCTTTACCGGAGTAGCAGAACATTACACTTCCTACACCATTTGTTATAAAATTGAGATTTTAGTCTTAAAAGGAAGGTTCACGCTTCCTAAAGCTTTACTTTTGTGTTAGTGAGATGCACATACTGCACAGCAGTTACCAAATATACAGTTTATTAGCAAGAGAAATTGGGGCACAAGACGAAAGCAAAATGTAAACTTTATGGGCTTTCATCATGCCCTCGGTGCACCATGGAAGGTAATAACTAATAAATAGTAACAGTAGCAGAGCATCTGTTAGGCCAGTCTCACACGTCCAGATAATTCCGGTACCGGAAAAATCGGTATCGGAATTATCCGTGTCCGTGTGCCTGTGCGTTTATGTGGCACATCAGTGTGGCACACGGGTGGCACACGTGTGCCGCCCGTGTGCCGACTGGGTACCACACGGAGAGTGCAGGAGACAGCGCTAGAGATAAGCGCTGTCCCCTGCATCTGGTGCTGAAGCCGCCATTCATATCTTCTGTCCAGCAGCGTTTGCTGTAGAGAAGATATGAAAAATCCTTTTTTTTTTGTTTTTTGTGTTTAAAATAAAGATCCCTGTCCCCACCCCCCTCCCCCTCTGTGCACCCCCCCCACCCCGCTGTTAATAAAATACTCACCCGACTCCCTCGCAGCGTCCTGTCTTCGCCGCACCTTCTCCTATATGAGCGGTCACGTGGGGCCGCCCATTACAGTCATGAATATGCGGCTCCACCCCTATGGGAAGTGAAGCCGCATATTCATTACTGTAATCGGCGGCACCACGTGACCGCTCATACAGGAGAAGCTGCGGCCAGGAGAGGACACTGCGAGGGAGCCGGGTGAGTATTTTATTAACAGCGGGCGGGCGCACAGGGGGTGGGAGGGCGGTGGGGACAGGGATCTTTATTTTAAACACGAAAAAACACAAAAAAAAGGATTTTTCATATCTTCTCTCCAGCAAACGCTGCTGGACAGAAGATATGAATGGTGGCTTCAGCACCACGTGGGGGGGACAGCGCTTACTGTAGCGCTGTCTCCTGCATGGCACACGGACAGCGTCCGTGTGCGGTACGTGTTTTACACAGACCCATTGACTTTAATGGGTCCGTGTAATCCGTGCGCTCCCACGAACACTGACTTGTCTCCGTGTTTTGCAAACGGACACACGGTCCGTGAAAACACGCTGACATGTGCAGAGACACATTGATTTCAATGTGTCTACGTGAGTCAGTGTCTCCGGTACGTGAGGAAACTGTCACCTCACGTACCGGAGCCACTGACGTGTGAAACTGGCCTTAAAGAGAATCTGTCACCAGATTTTTCCATCTAATCTGAGAGCAGCATTAAAAATGGAGAGGGACCCCGATTCCAGTGATGAGTCAAACACTGGGTTGCTTGCTGTAGTTTTGATAAAATCACAGTATTCTTAACGGGAGATTATCACTAGAGAATTAGCTGCCAGGTAGTCGAGCATATTCATAAGCTCTATATACCGTCCCACCACTGAGTAGCATATCTTTGCCTATGAACAGTGTATGCAAGATGATGGGGGATAAGCTGCTGATTGTCACCTACCATTAACCATTGGCATGTAATTTGCAGCTCCTGTTCTATTTTGTAAGGCTACGTTCACATTAGCGTTCCGCTAATGTGCGTCGCTGTTGCGTCGGCGACGCAGCGGCTACGCAGCGGCGATGCGCCCCTATGTTTAACATAGGGGACGCGTGCGTTTTTTTGGTTGCGTTTTTCAACACGTGCGTCGTTTCCGACGCTAGCGTCGGACGCAAGAAAATGCAACAAGTTGCATTTTTCATGCGTCCGATTTTCGTCAAAAAACGACGCACGCGTCGCAAAACGCAGCGTTTTTGCGCGCGTTTTTTGTGCGTCGAGCGTTGCGTCGCCATTGCGTCGCCGACGCACCGGCGCGCAACGCTAATGTGAACGTAGCCTTAGTACATGGAAAATAACTTTAGAAAACAGTTTCCTGCAGTACTAATTACTGGCCACAGGAGGCCACTGTTTCCCCTGCAACTGCTTCATGACTCTGGCTTAACCCTTTAATGACTCGAGGTATTTTTGGTTTTGCATTTTTATTTTTTGCTCTCCTTCTTCCCAGAGCCATAACTTTTTTATTTTTTGGTCAAAATGGCCATTTGAGGGCTTGTTTTTTTTTGGAAGGACACATTTTACTTTTGAACAACACCATTGGTTTTAACATATTGCGTCCTGGAAAATGGGGGAAAAAATCCAAATGCGGTGAAATTGCAAAACAAATCCCACAGTTTTTTTTTTGTTTTTTTTATTACCATGCTCACTAAATGCTAAAACTGACCTGCCACATTATGATTCTCCAGGTCATTACGAGTTCATAGACAAGAAACATGTATAGGTTCTTTTTTATTTAAGTGGTGAAAAAAAACTCCAAAGTTTATAAAAAAAAAAAAAAAATTATGCCATTTTCCTGTACCCATAGTGTTTTCATTTTTCATGATCTGGGGCTGGGTGAGGTCTTATTTTTTGGGTGCTGTGCTGACTTTTCTAATGATACCATTTTGGTGCAGATACAATCTTACAATCGCCCATTATTGCATTTTAATGCAATGTTGCGGCAACCAAAAAAAACGTAGTTCTGGCGTTTTGCCTTTTTTTCTCATTACGTTGTTTAGCGATTGGGTTACTTTGTTTTTTATATTGATAGATCGGGCGATTCTGAAGGCGGCGATACCAAATATGTGTATGTTTGATTTTTTTTTATTTTGAATGGGGTGAAAGGGTGGTGATTTGAACTTTTGTATTTATTTTTATTTTTTAAATATTTTTTAAAACATTTTTTTACTTTTGCATGCTTCAGTTGTCTCCATGGGAGACTAGAAGCTGTAGTACTTTAATCACCCCTGCTAAATACAGGTGATGATCAGATCGCCTGTATGTAGCAGAAATGTTCACTTGCTATGAGCGCCGATCACAGGGCTGCACTCATAGCAATTCGGCAGTGACAACCATAGCATTCTGCCGACCCATCAGTGATGCAATCTTGTGACGGGGTCACCAATGGGTGGGATTTCAAGTGTGCTTGCTGGAAGCGCAAGTTAAATGCCGCTGTCAGAGATTGACAGCGGCATTTAACTAGTTAAACTCTGCGGGTCAATCGCGATTCCACCCACGGCTGTGTGCCTATAGGCACATGTTAGCTGTTCCAAACAGCTGACATGTGCCAGGAAAGATGTGGTTTTAGTGCCGGAGCCCACATCATAGCGAGGGAGTCCGACATCGGCATACCATTATGCACGATGTCAGAAAGGCGTTAAACTGGTTTGTGCAGGATTTTTATTCTGAGGCGGTGACCTCAGTTCTGTGAGGAGAAATAAAAACAGCGATTATGTTGGCAGAGACTGGAGTTATGTTAAATGGACTCCGTTCTGCTGGTTTGAACTGCAGTTTGGACAGAACCAGACAGAGCCCCAGGCCAGGGAGCAGTACAAGCAATTGGGAAGCAGTGCCTGACTAGAAGGGGTTGGTTCAGTGGCTAACTTGAGAAAGATTGGTGCGATCTCCAAGGAGCAGGATGTGTGACTTCTACATCGAGCGCCAACTGCGGAGCCAAAATCCCCAGGATCGAACATCCATGACACACCTGGGGGGGTCCAGGCAAGTCAGTTGTGGTGCCACGCACTCAAACAGCCGTCATCCAGGCAGGCTGTCTGCAATGACACAGTGACCAGATGCAGGTCGGTAAGTCCTGAGCTCAGGCTTCCTGCAAGGATGACGGTGGGAAAGTGCACGCACACACAGATAGTTTGGCACCAAACTCAGACAGGCAGATACAGGCACTTGAGTGTTCCAGTGCCCATCAGACTCATCTTGCTGAACCCCTAGAGACTTACAGAAACTACAGTATTAAAGGGGATCTACCGAAGTATACAGAGATCATCCGAGTAGTGGTCCATTGCACTCATATGGCCCTTAAAGTGAAAATGACGGTGTATAAGGGGTTTAGAGTCATCTTGTTAAATTTGTAGGCTTCTGTGCTACATCACCAATAGGCCATCCCTGGCATTCATTTCATTGTTACGATTTTCCAGGTAAATGCTTGGTAGCCGTACTACGTGGCTGCACAGTTAGGTAAATTATAGTAACGTAGTCAACATTTTAGTTCCTACTGAGTGACGACGCACAGTGGTCCCGGTCAGTTCTCACTGGGTGTGTGTGAACTAACCTGTCACATTTTGTTGGTTGGTGGAAGCGTAACCAGTCTGAATTTCTCACAGTAAGGCTGGAGTCAGGGCCAGACTGGGACTAAAATTCAGCCCTGGCATTTGAAGGTACACAGGCCCACTTGTCACATGGTGACTGTATAATATCTTTGTACACTTGTAGGTTACAAGAAGTGAGGGGAGTGTAACACAACTATATAACATATAATCACAACTGTATCCAGCATTACAGCTCAGTCCAATTGATGGCTATTAATTGCAGTACAAAGAAAAGCCGCTACTTTACCTACATAACTGGATTTCATAGATAATGAAGGGATTGAGACGACCAAAGGCTATGGAACCTCATTCTGATGCTCCATAAACTTTGCCTACAGCCACTTTTGGTTCTGCTGTGCAGCACGAGACCCGGTGACTCTGAAGAGCGGTGACATCAGTAACGTCACCGCTCTTCAGATATTCCGGGACTTGCGCTGAGCTCAGCAACTGTGAAGAGCAGTACTGTTACTACCGTCACCGGTCTTCAGAGTCGCTGGGTCTCGCCAGGTCTGGGCTAGTAGTGGGGGTGTGTGATAGACACCTCTCCATTACTTACACCAGGGATTGATAGCAGCTGATATTACGCAGCTGACATCAACCCTAAAAATCATTACACATACCAGAATGAAATGCTCTAGCAGCTGGGAAAAGCAGTAGAGTTAGCGCTATTCCCAGGCGCTGGGTGCTAACTATAACTGTCATCACCCTTGCCTGGTCTCCCTGCAAAGCATTTCTGTTGTATTTACATGCGCTGATCTCAGGCCGCTAAACGAGTGTAATCGACAATACTGAAGTTGTTCGCTTGTTTCCCGGCCTCTTTACACCAACTGAGAAATAATGAAGGGAACAGAACAATCACAATTAGATCAATCTGTCCCCATACAGTATCATGTTATCAGCAGCACATCTACAGTTTACACCGGCGATGTGCTGCCGAGAACAAGGATTTCTGTTCCCACATAAACAATCCAATCACTCGATGAATAGGCAGCATTTTGCTTGTTTAGTATAATACACCCCATAGTCCTCCATATATTATAATGTGCACCTCAGTCCTCCATATAGTATAATACACTCCTCAGTCTTCCATATAGTAGAATACACTCCTCATAGTCCTTCATGTAGTATAATACACTCCTTAGTCCTCCATATACTATAATACACTCCTCAGTCCTCCATATAGTATAATACACTCCTCAGTCCTCCATATAGTATAATATACATGACAGCCGTGACTGGCGTATGGGGCCCGGTGAGCAGAGGGGGCCCGCATCGGGTCCCGTCTCATCTGGTCACCGGGCCCCCCCTCCAGGCGCTGCGGCAGCGGCACACTATTGACGTGCGGGCCCGAGCCCGCACGTCAATAGTTAACAGCCGCCAGCCAGTCTGAGGCTGGCGGCTGAATAGGGCCGCAGTGCGCACTCGCCGGCGTCTGACGTCATTGTCAGCCGCCGGGCCCGGCGGCGAGTGCGTCTGTGTGGAGCCTGGAGAGGGAGCTTCACCCGGCGCTGGAGCTTGGCCAGGTAAGAAGTTGTGTTTTTTTTTTTTCTTTGAGAGCTGCTGCGATCCAGGGGGGCCCGGGGGGCAGGATGATGGACACACAGGGGCAGAAATGCTGGACACACAGGGGCAGAATGGTGGACACAGTGGGGCAGAATGCTGGACACACAGGGGCAGAAATGCCGGACACAGTGGGGCAGAAATGCTGGACACAGTGGGGCAGAATGGTGGACACAGTGGGGCAGAATGGTGGACACAGTGGGGCAGAAATGCTGGACACAGTGGGGCAGAAATGCTGGACACAGTGGGGCAGAATGGTGGACACACAGGGGCAGAATGGTGGACACAGTGGGGCAGAATGCTGGACACACAGGGGCAGAAATGCCGGACACAGTGGGGCAGAAATGCTGGACACAGTGGGGCAGAATGGTGGACACAGTGGGGCAGAATGGTGGACACAGTGGGGCAGAAATGCTGGACACAGTGGGGCAGAAATGCTGGACACAGTGGGGCAGAATGGTGGACACACAGGGGCAGAATGGTGGACACAGTGGGGCAGAATGCTGGACACACAGGGGCAGAAATGCCGGACACAGTGGGGTAGAAATGCTGGACACAGTGGGGCAGAATGGTGGACACAGTGGGGCAGAATGGTGGACACACAGGGGCAGAAATGCTGGACACAGTGGGGCAGAAATGCTGGACACAGTGAGGCAGAATGGTGGACACACAGGGGCAGAATGGTGGACACACAGGGGCAGAATGGTGGACACACAGGGGCAGAAATGCTGGACACACAGGGGCAGAAATGCTGGACACAGTGGGGCAGAAATGCTGGACACAGTGGGGCAGAATGGTGGACACACAGGGGCAGAATGGTGGACACAGTGGGGCAGAATGGTGGACACACAGGGGCAGAAATGCCGGACACAGTGGGGCAGAAATGCTGGACACACAGGGGCAGAAATGCCGGACACAGTGGGGCAGAAATCCTGGACACAGTGGGGCAGAATGGTGGACACAGTGGGGCAGAATGGTGGACACACAGGGGCAGAAATGCTGGACACAGTGGGGCAGAAATGCTGGACACAGTGGGGCAGAATGGTGGACACACAGGGGCAGAATGGTGGACACACAGGGGCAGAATGGTGGACACACAGGGGCAGAAATGCTGGACACACAGGGGCAGAAATGCTGGACACAGTGGGGCAGAAATGCTGGACACAGTGGGGCAGAATGGTGGACACACAGGGGCAGAATGGTGGACACACAGGGGCAGAAATGCCGGACACAGTGGGGCAGAAATGCTGGACACACAGGGGCAGAAATGCCGGACACAGTGGGGCAGAAATGCTGGACACAGTGGGGCAGAATGGTGGACACAGTGGGGCAGAATGGTGGACACACAGGGGCAGAAATGCTGGACACAGTGGGGCAGAATGCTGGACACACAGTGGGGCAGAATGCTGGACACACAGTGGGGCAGAATGCTGGACACACAGTGGGGCAGAATGCTGGACACACAGTGGGGCAGAATGCTGGACACACAGTGGGGCAGAATGCTGGACACACAGTGGGGCAGAATGCTGGACACACAGTGGGGCAGAATGCTGGACACACAGTGGGGCAGAATGCTGGACACACAGTGGGGCAGAATGCTGGACACAGTGGGGCAGAATGCTGGACACAGTGGGGCAGAAATGCTGGACACAGTGACAGGGGCAGAATGCTGGACACAGTGACAGGTGCAGAATGCTGGACACAGGGGCAGACTGTGAGACCCAGGGGCAGAATGCGAGACACGGGGCAGAATGGAGATACGGGGCATGATTGGAGACACGGGGCAGGATGAAAGACATGGGGGCATGACTGGAGACAGATGGGGCAGGATTGGAGACAGATGGGGCAGAATGGAGACACAGGGGGCATGATTGGAGACAAGTGTCAGGATTGCAGACATGGGGGCATGGTTGGAGACATAGGGGGCAGAATGGAGACATGGGGCATGATTGGAGACACTGGGGGCAGAATTGGAGACAGATCGTGCAGGATCATGGGGCAGGATGGATATGATGGAGACAGATGGGGCAGGATGGGGCGATCATATGGGGCAGGATAAGGAGATCATATGGGGCAGAATGGATACTCATGAGGGCAGGATGGGAGAATATCTGGCTGACGCCAGGAATGAGACACACGGGGCCAGGCTGGGTGATATTATTAATACCATAGGGGCTAATTTAGGGATATTATTACTGCAGTGATGTATTTATTTTATTTTTTGAGTATACTGTTTTAAATGGGGGGCGGTCCTGTTACTGTATAGAGTGATACTATGTCGCCTTCTTCATGTGGTGTAATGTAGAAGTTGTGAAAAATTAAGTAATGTGTTCTGCAAGCGGAGCTCGAGATAACTGTGTTATTTCCTGCAGAGAGAAGTCCTGGCTGGATGAAATGATGGCGGTCTGTGCTGGATGAAAGATGAAGGACTTCACCTAGAGACGTCACTGGTGAGTCAGTGTGTTACCTATACACTGACACTATACACTGTATACAGAGCTCCTGTGTATAATTTCACTAGTGATCACTATATTATCTGTACACAGACACTGCATACTAATTACAGATCTCCTGTGTATAATGGCACTTATGGTGATAGTATGGTGTGTTGTGAATTCTGTGGCTGAATTCACTCCTGTGGTTACAAGTGGTACTGCAGCTTCTGAGCTCCCTCCCTCAGGTGTTCTGGTGAGCTCGTTAACTGCTTCATTACTTAACTCCGCCTGATGCTGCTATCCTTGCTCCTTGTCAATGTTTCAGTGTTGGATCTGAGCTTCTCCTGATTGTTCCTGTGACCTGCTGCTCTGTATAGCTAAGTGCTTTTGCTTTTTTTGTTGCTTTTTTTCTGTCCAGCTTGTCTTTTGTTTTGCTGGAAGCTCTGAGACGCAAAGGGTGTACCGCCGTGCCGTTAGTTCGGCACGGTGGTTTTTTTTTTGCCCCCTTTGCGTGGTTTTGCTTTAGGGTTTTTTGTAGACTGCAAAGTTCGCTTTACTGTCCTCGCTCTGTCCTAGAATATCGGGCCCCACTTTGCTGAATCTATTTCATCCCTACGTTTTGTCTTTTCATCTTACTCACAGTCATTATATGTGGGGGGCTGCCTTTTCCTTTGGGGAATTTCTCTGGGGCAAGTCAGGCCTATTTTTCTATCTTCAGGCTAGCTAGCTTCTTAGGCTGTGCCGAGTTGCCTAGGTAGTTGTTAGGCGCAATCCACAGCCGCTTTTAGTTGTGTTTAGGATAGGATCAGGTGTGCAGTCTACAGAGTTTCCACGTCTCAGAGCTCGTTCTTGTATTTTTGGGTATTTGTCAGATCACTGTGTGCGCTCTGATCGCTATGCACACTGTGTTTCTGGATTGCCTTCATAACACCTGTCATTAGCAAACATAACAGTACAAGGAGCCAAACTAATGATTCTCAATAGAGGGAAAGAAAAACTTCTGACATCATTTTTTTTTTTTTTTTTTCTTCTGCTCTGTGTTCATTTTTTTTTTTCCCCTAGACATTTGGGTGATTCTGGACACAGGTGTGGACATGGATATTCAGGGTCTGTGCTCTTCAATGGATAATCTCGTTATAAATGTACAAAAAATTCAAGATACTATTGATCAGAAATCTATGTTAGAACCAAGAATTCCTATTCCTGATTTGTTTTTTGGAGATAGAACTAAGTTTCTAAGTTTCAAAAATAATTGTAAGCTATTTCTGGCCTTGAAACCTCATTCTTCTGGTAATCCTGTTCAACAGGTTTTGATTATTATTTCTTTTTTGCGCGGCGACCCTCAAGACTGGGCATTTTCTCTTGCGCCAGGAGACCCTGCATTGAGTAGTGTCGATGCGTTTTTCCTGGCGCTCGGATTGCTGTACGATGAGCCTAATTCAGTGGATCAGGCTGAGAAAAATTTGCTGGCTTTGTGCCAGGGTCAGGATGATATAGAAGTATATTGTCAGAAATTTAGGAAATGGTCAGTACTCACTCAGTGGAATGAATCTGCGCTGGCAGCTTTGTTCAGAAAGGGTCTCTCTGAGGCTCTTAAGGATGTCATGGTGGGATTTCCTATGCCTGCTGGTTTGAATGAGTCTTTGTCTTTGGCCATTCAGATCGGTCGACGCTTGCGCGAGCGTAAATCTGTGCACCATTTGGCGGTACTGCCTGAGGTTAAACCTGAGCCTATGCAGTGCGATAGGACTATGACTAGAGTTGAACGGCAGGAATACAGACGTCTGAATGGTCTGTGTTTCTACTGTGGTGATTCCACTCATGCTATTTCTGATTGTCCTAAGCGCACTAAGCGGTCCGCTAGGTCTGCCGTCATTGGTACTGTACAGTCCAAATTCCTTCTGTCCATTACCTTGATATGCTCTTTGTCGTCGTTTTCTGTCATGGCGTTTGTGGATTCGGGCGCTGCCCTGAATCTGATGGATTTGGATTATGCTAAACGTTGTGGGTTTTTCTTGGAGCCTTTGCGGTGTCCTATTCCATTGAGAGGAATTGATGCTACACCTTTGGCCAAGAATAAACCTCAATACTGGGCCCAGCTGACCATGTGCATGGCTCCTGCACATCAGGAAGTTATTCGCTTTCTGGTGTTGCATAATCTGCATGATGTGGTCGTGTTGGGGTTGCCATGGCTACAAACCCATAATCCAGTATTGGATTGGAATTCCATGTCGGTATCCAGCTGGGGTTGTCAGGGGGTACATGGTGATGTTCCATTTTTGTCGATTTCGTCATCCACCCCTTCTGAGGTCCCAGAGTTCTTGTCTGATTATCAGGATGTATTTGAAGAGCCCAAGTCCGATGCTCTACCTCCGCATAGGGATTGTGATTGTGCTATCAATTTGATTCCTGGTAGTAAATTCCCTAAAGGTCGATTATTTAATTTATCCGTGCCCGAACACGCCGCTATGCGCAGTTATGTGAAGGAATCGCTGGAGAAGGGACATATTCGCCCATCGTCATCACCACTGGGAGCAGGGTTCTTCTTTGTAGCCAAGAAGGATGGTTCGCTGAGACCGTGTATTGATTACCGCCTTCTTAATAAGATCACTGTTAAATTTCAGTATCCCTTGCCATTGTTATCTGACTTGTTTGCTCGGATTAAGGGGGCTAGTTGGTTCACTAAGATAGATCTTCGTGGTGCGTATAATCTGGTGAGAATCAGGCAAGGAGATGAATGGAAAACTGCATTCAATACGCCCGAGGGTCATTTTGAGTATCTAGTGATGCCGTTCGGACTTGCCAATGCTCCATCTGTGTTTCAGTCTTTTATGCATGACATCTTCCGTGAGTATCTGGATAAATTCCTGATTGTTTACTTGGATGACATTTTGATCTTCTCAGAATGGTTTTTCAGGTCCTGCGTGCTAACTCTTTGTTTGTGAAGGGATCAAAGTGTCTCTTCGGTGTGCAGAAAGTTTCATTTTTGGGGTTCATCTTTACCCCTTCTACTATCGAGATGGATCCAGTTAAGGTCCAAGCCATCCAGGATTGGATTCAGCCGACATCTCTGAAAAGTCTGCAAAAGTTCCTGGGCTTTGCTAATTTTTATCGTCGCTTCATCTGTAATTTTTCTAGCATTGCCAAACCATTGACCGATTTGACCAAGAAGGGTGCTGATTTGGTTAATTGGTCTTCTGCTGCTGTGGAAGCTTTTCAGGAGTTGAAGCGTCGTTTTTGTTCTGCCCCTGTGTTGTGTCAGCCAGATGTTTCTCTTCCGTTCCAGGTCGAGGTTGATGCTTCTGAGATTGGAGCAGGGGCGGTTTTGTCACAGAGAGGTTCTGATTGCTCAGTGATGAAACCATGTGCTTTCTTTTCCAGGAAGTTTTCGCCCGCTGAGCGTAATTATGATGTGGGCAATCGAGAGTTGCTGGCCATGAAGTGGGCATTCGAGGAGTGGCGTCATTGGCTTGAAGGAGCTAAGCATCGCGTGGTGGTATTGACTGATCATAAGAACTTGACTTATCTCGAGTCTGCCAAGCGCTTGAATCCTAGACAGGCCCGTTGGTCGTTATTTTTTGCCCGCTTCGACTTTGTGATTTCGTACCTTCCGGGCTCTAAAAATGTGAAGGCGGATGCTCTGTCTAGGAGTTTTGTGCCCGACTCTCCGGGTTTATCTGAGCCAGCGGGTATCCTCAAGGAAGGAATCATTGTGTCTGCCATCTCCCCTGATTTGCGGCGGGTGCTGCAAAAATTTCAGGCGAATAAACCTGATCGTTGTCCAGCAGAGAAACTGTTCTTCCCTGATAGGTGGACTAATAAACTTATCTCTGAACTTCATTGTTCGGTGTTGGCTGGTCATCCTGGAATCTTTGGTACCAGAGAGTTGGTGGCTAGATCCTTCTGGTGGCCATCTCTGTCACGGGATGTACGTACTTTTGTGCAGTCCTGTGGGATTTGTGCTAGGGCTAAGCCCTCCTGTTCTCGTGCCAGTGGGTTGCTTTTGCCCTTGCCGGTCCCAAAGAGGCCTTGGACACATATTTCGATGGATTTCATTTCTGACCTTCCCGTTTCTCAAAAGATGTCAGTCATTTGGGTGGTCTGTGATCGCTTTTCTAAAATGGTCCATCTGGTGCCCTTGGCAAAAATTGCCTTCCTCCTCTGATTTGGTACCTTTGTTCTTTCAGCATGTGGTTCGCTTGCATGGCATTCCTGAGAATATTGTTTCTGACAGAGGTTCCCAGTTTGTTTCAAGGTTTTGGCGAGCCTTTTGTGGTAGGATGGGCATTGACCTATCCTTTTCCTCGGCTTTCCATCCTCAGACTAATGGCTAGACCGAACGAACCAATCAGACCTTGGAAACATATCTGAGATGTTTTGTTTCTGCAGACCAGGATGATTGGGTGTCCTTTTTGCCGTTGGCTGAGTTCGCCCTTAATAATCGGGCCAGCTCGGCTACCTTGGTTTCTCCATTTTTTTGCAATTCTGGGTTCCATCCTCGTTTCTCTTCAGGACAGGTTGAGTCTTCGGACTGTCCTGGTGTGGATTCTGTGGTGGATAGGTTGCAGCAGATCTGGACTCAGGTAGTGGACAATTTGATCTTGTCCCAGGAGAAAGCTCAACTTTTCGCTAATCGCAGACGCCGTGTGGGTCCCCGACTTCGTGTTGGGGATCTGGTTTGGTTATCTTCTCGTCATATTCCTATGAAGGTTTCCTCTCCTAAATTTAAACCTCGTTTTATTGGTCCGTATAGGATTTCTGAGGTTTTCAATCCTGTGTCTTTTCGTTTGACCCTCCCAGACTCCTTTTCCATACATAATGTATTCCATAGGTCGTTGTTGCGGAGATACGTGGCACCTATGGTTCCATCTGTTGAGCCTCCTGCCCCGGTTTTGGTGGAGGGGGAATTGGAGTATATTGTGGAGAAGATTTTGGATTCTCGTGTTTCTAGACGGAAACTCCAGTATCTGGTTAAATGGAAGGGTTATGCTCAGGAAGATAATTCCTGGGTTTTTGCCTCTGATGTTCATGCTTCCGATCTTGTTCGTGCCTTTCATGCGGCTCATCCTGGTCGGCCTGGGGGCTCTGGTGAGGGTTCGGTGACCCCTCCTCAAGGGGGGGGTACTGTTGTGAATTCTGTGGCTGAATTCACTCCTGTGGTCACAAGTGGTACTGCAGCTTCTGAGCTCCCTCCCTCAGGTGTTCTGGTGAGCTCGTTAACTGCTTCATTACTTAACTCCGCCTGATGCTGCTATCCTTGCTCCTTGTCAATGTTTCAGTGTTGGATCTGAGCTTCTCCTGATTGTTCCTGTGACCTGCTGCTCTGTATAGCTAAGTGCTTTTGCTTTTTTTGTTGCTTTTTTTCTGTCCAGCTTGTCTTTTGTTTTGCTGGAAGCTCTGAGACGCAAAGGGTGTACCGCTGTGCCGTTAGTTCGGCACGGTGGGTTTTTTTTTGCCCCCTTTGCGTGGTTTTGCTTTAGGGTTTTTTGTAGACTGCAAAGTTCGCTTTACTGTCCTCGCTCTGTCCTAGAATATCGGGCCCCACTTTGCTGAATCTATTTCATCCCTACGTTTTGTCTTTTCATCTTACTCACAGTCATTATATGTGGGGGGCTGCCTTTTCCTTTGGGGAATTTCTCTGGGGCAAGTCAGGCCTATTTTTCTATCTTCAGGCTAGCTAGCTTCTTAGGCTGTGCCGAGTTGCCTAGGTAGTTGTTAGGCGCAATCCACAGCCGCTTTTAGTTGTGTTTAGGATAGGATCAGGTGTGCAGTCTACAGAGTTTCCACGTCTCAGAGCTCGTTCTTGTATTTTTGGGTATTTGTCAGATCACTGTGTGCGCTCTGATCGCTATGCACACTGTGTTTCTGGATTGCCTTCATAACACCTGTCATTAGCAAACATAACAATGGTGCTTTTTTAAAAATTACTGATCAGAATTGTAGTATTCAGTCACTATGTGGTGGTAATATGTGGTCTGGACATGGTGTTGTGGTATTTGTTCCTTGTATGTGATATTATTCGATCACTGTGGTGGTAATATGTGGTCTGGTCATGGTGTTGTGGTATTTGTTCCTTGTATGTGATATTATTCGATCACTGTGGTGGTAATATGTCATCTGGTCATGGTGTTGTGGTATTTGTTCCTTCTATGTGATATTATTGGGCATTTTAAAAATTGAAAAATAAATAAAAATATACCTAAATTGTATTGCATATTTTAACAAATATTTAATAGGTTACAGCAGAGTAAGTGTCTACCGTGTTATGGTGGCGGCTTAAAAAATCTTTTGGCCAAAACAAAAGCTGCCTGCTATATGTGTGATCTGGTGATGGGAACTGTTAATGTGTGATTGGTGAGAAGTGGAGTTTTTCCAAGAGAGAGCGGTGGGACTGTGGACAGTTCGAGGGGTGGAGCCTGGAGGCGGGGCTGGGGTGGAGCCTGGGCGGAGTCTCAAGGGGGCCCCGAAAATTTTGCCAGTATGGGGCCCCGAAATTTCTAGTGGCAGCCCTGCCTCGACCAATCAGAGACGGGCACAGCATCGACGTAGAAATCCCGCGTCTCTGGTCGAGGCCTGGCGGCCTCGACCAATCAATCAGCGACGGGCACAGCGACGATGTCATAAAGGACGTAGACATCCCGCGTCTCTGGTCGAGGCCGCCAGGCCTTGACCAATCAGCAACGGGCACAACGACGATGATGTCATAATGGTTGCCATGGCGACAATGATGTCATAAAGGTTGCCTCGACCAATCAGCAACGGGCACAGTCTGCCGCGAATTCTGGAATCATTATTGTCCATATACTACAGGGACATGCATATTCTAGAATACCCGATGCGTTAGAATCGGGCCACAATCTAGTCTATATATATAATTGTCTAAGGGTTTTTCCGTCTGTCTGTCTTTCTGTCTGTCTGTCTGTCTTTCTGTCTGTCTGTCTGTCTGTCCTGGAAATCCCACGTCTCTGATTGGTTGAGGCCGCTCTCTCCTCCATCATTGCATTCAACTGTATCGGCGTCATAGATGCTGGTATAGTTGAATACGGCGACGCTGGCGGGGGGATGAGTCGGCGCTGGGGGGAGTCGGAGCTGGCGAGCAGCCCACTACTGCCACCAGCCCTTCTGGCATTTGCCAGAAATGCCCAATGGCCAGTCCGGCCCTGCCTGGAGTCACACTTAACGTATAAAAAATCAGTCTGATTTTGACGGCTGAGAATCGTACAAATGTTCTCCGTTCTCCATGTGTAATCCGTTTGCAATGCGAGGATGCGATTTCCTCGCATCTAGTAACCGTATGACATCCGTATAGCATCCGTGTACAATGCGATTTTAACATGAGCTTTTACATACCAGCAGTTCTCTGTATGTAAAAGCTCATGTTAAAATTGCATTGCAATACACAACTGTACACATTGTTTTCAAACCAAATATTCTTCGAAACATATATATACAGTACAGATCAAAAGTTTGGACACACCTTCTCATTTAAAGATTTTTCTGTATTTTCATGACTGTGAAAATTGTACATTCACACTGAAGGCATCAAAACTAAGAATTAACACATGTGGAATTATATACTTAACGAAAAAGTGTTAAACAACTGAAAATATATCTTATATTCTAGGTTCTTCAAAGTAGCCACCTTTTGCTTTGATGACTGCTTTACACACTCTTGGCATTCTCTTGATGAGCTTCAAGAGGTAGTCACCGGAAATGGTTTTCACTTCACAGGTGTGTCCTGTCAGGTTTAATAAGTGGGATTTCTTGCCTTATAAATGGTGTTGGGACCATCAGTTGCTTTGTGCAGAAGTCTGGTGGATACACAGCTGATAGTCCTACTGAATAGACTGTTAGAATTTGTATTATAGCAAGAAAAAAGCAGCTAAGTAAAGAAAAGCGAGTGGCCATCATTACTTTAAGAAATGAAGGTCAGTCAGTCTGAAAAATTGTGAAAACTTTGAAAGTGTCCCCAAGTGCAGTTGCAAAAACCATCAAGTGCTACAAAGAAACTGGCTCACATGAGTACAGCCCCAGGAAAGGAAGACCAAGAGTCACCTCTGCTTCTGAGGATAAGTTTATCCGAGTCACCAGCCTCAGAAATCACAGGTTAACAGCAGCTCAGATTAGAGACCAGGTCAATGCCACACAGAGTTCAAGCAGCAGACACATCTCTACAACAACTGTTAAGAGGAGACTTTGTGCAGCAGGCTTTCATGGTAAAATAGCTGCTAGGAAAACACTGCTAAGGACAGGTAACAAGCAGAAGAGACTTGTTTGGGCTAAAAAACACAAGGAATAGACATTAGACCAGTGGAAATCTGTGCTTTGGTCTGATGAGTCCAAATTTGAGATCTTTGGTTCCAACCACCATGTCTTTGTGAAGGTGAACGGATGGACTCTACATGCCTGGTTCCCACCGTGAAGCATGGAGAAGAGGTGTGATGGTGTGGGGGTGCTTTCCTGGGGACACTGATGGGGATTTATTCAAAATTGAAGGCATACAGAACCAGCATGGCTACCACAGCATCTTGCAGCAGCATGCTATTCCTTCCAGTTTGCGTTTAGTTGGACCATCATTTATTTTTCAACAGGACAATGACCCCAAACACACCTCAAGGCTGTGTAAGGGCTATTTGACTAAGAAGAAGAGTGATGGGGTGCTACGCCAGATGACCTGGCCTCCACAGTCACCACACCTGAACCCAATCGAGATGGTTTGGGGTGAGCTGGACCGCAGAGTGAAGGCAAAAGGGCCAACAAGTGCTAAGCATCTCTGGGAACTCCTTCAAGATTGTTGGTAGACCATTTCCAGTGACTACCTCTTGAAGCTCATCAAGAGAATGCCAAGACTGTGCAAAGCAGTCATCAAAGCAAAAGGTGGCTACTTTGAAGAACCTAGAATATAAGACATATTTTCAGTTGTTTCACACTTTTTTGTTAAAGGGAACCTGTCACCCCGAAAATCGCGGGTGAGGTAAGCCCACCGGCATCAGGGGCTTATCTGCAGCATTCTGTAATGCTGTAGATAAGCCCCCGATGTTACCTGAAAGAGGAGAAAAAGACGTTTTATTATACTCACCCAGGGGCGGTCCCGCTGCTGGTCAGGTCGGATGGGCGTCTCTGGTCCGCTCCGGCGCCTCCCATCTTCATTACAAGACGTCCTCTTCTGATCTTCAGCCACGGCTCCGGCGCAGGCGTACTTTGCTCTGCCCTGTTGAGGGCAGAGGATAGTACTGCAGTGCACAGGCGCCGGAAAGGTCAGAGGCCCGGCGCCTGCGCACTGCAGTACTTTGTCGGCCCTCAACAGGGAAGAGCAAAGTATGCCTGCGCCGGAGCCGTGGCTGAAGATCAGAAGTGGACGTCTTGTAATGAAGATGGGAGGCGCCGGAGCGGACCAGAGACTCCCATCCGACCTGACCAGCAGCGGGACCGCCCATGGGTGAGTATAATATCACGTCTTTTTCTCCTTTTTCAGGTAACATCGGGGGCTTATCTACAGCATTACAGAATGCTGCAGATAAGCCCCTGATGCCGGTGGGCTTACCTCACCCGCGATTTTCGGGGTGACAGGTTCTCTTTAAGTATATAATTCCACATGTGTTAATTCATAGTTTTGATGCCTTCAGTGTGAATTTAAAATTTTCATAGTCATGAAAATACAGAAAAATCTTTAAATGAGAAGGTGTGTCCAATATTTTGGTCTGTACTGTATATTTAAATAATAGATAGATAGATTAGATTAAAAGTCGGCAAATGATCTGCCACGTACAGTATAGAAGACACAAAAGAGCACAGTAAAACCAAAAACACTCCGTTGCAAAAAAATCACAGTAATCAGCAAGTGCTAGTAAAAAGATGTAAAAAACAAGGTATTTGGTTGATACGTTTTTTGCAAAAAATGTATACTAAGCTGCTCCACCAAACGTCAAGGTATACCCAGATTTTAACATGAGCTTTTACATACCAGTTCTCTGTATGCAAAAGCTCATGTTAAAACCGCATTGTAATACACAACTGTACACATCGTTTGCTAACCAAATATTCTTCTAAACATATATATATATGTATATCTATATATATATAAGAGGCATCGTGATTACTCGCTAATCCCGCCCCCTGCACAGTAGCTTTGCCCCCTACCACATCACCACACACAATCCCGCCCCCCACCCCATTACCACACACAATCCCGCCCCCCACTCCATTACCACACACAATCCCGCCCCCACCACATTAGCACACACAATCCGCACCACATCACCACACACAATCCCGCCCCCCAACACATCACCACACATAATCCTGCCCCCCACCACATTACCACACACAATCCCGCCCCCCAACACATCACCACACATAATCCTGCCCCCCACCACATTACCACACACAATCCCGCCCCCACCACATTACCACACACAATCCGCACCACATCACCACACACAATCCCGCCCCCCAACACATCACCACACATAATCCTGCCCCCCACCACATTACCACACACAATCCCGCCCCCCAACACATCACCACACATAATCCTGCCCCCCACCACATTACCACACAAAATCCCGCCCCCACCACATTACCACACACAATCCGCACATCACCACACACAATCCCGCCCCCCAACACATCACCAC
This sequence comes from Ranitomeya imitator, assembly GCF_032444005.1. Classification (NCBI taxonomy): domain Eukaryota; kingdom Metazoa; phylum Chordata; class Amphibia; order Anura; family Dendrobatidae; genus Ranitomeya; species Ranitomeya imitator. The sequence continues at coordinate 814,505,686 of NC_091282.1, read as the reverse complement.
ACATAATCCTGCCCCCCACCACATCACCACACACAATCCCGCCCCCCAACACATCACCACACATAATCCTGCCCCCCACCACATTACCACACAAAATCCCGTCCCCACCACATTACCACACACAATCCGCACCACATCACCACACACAATCCCGCCCCCACATCACCACACATAATCCCGCCCGCCCACCACATCACCACACACAATCCCGCCCCCCAACACATCACCACACATAATCCTGCCCCCCACCACATTACCACACACAATCCCGCCCCCACCACATTACCACACACAATCCGCACCACATCACCACACACAATCCTGCCCCCCAACACATCACCACACATAATCCTGCCCCCCACCACATTACCACACACAATCCCGCCCCCCAACACATCACCACACATAATCCTGCCCCCCACCACATTACCACACAAAATCCCGCCCCCACCACATTACCACACACAATCCGCACATCACCACACACAATCCCGCCCCACAACACATCACCACACATAATCCTGCCCCCCACCACATCACCACACACAATCCCGCCCCCCAACACATCACCACACATAATCCTGCCCCCCACCACATTACCACACAAAATCCCGCCCCCACCACATTACCACACACAATCCGCACATCACCACACACAATCCCGCCCCCCAACACATCACCACACATAATCCTGCCCCCCACCACATCACCACACACAATCCCGCCCCCCAACACATCACCACACATAATCCTGCCCCCCACCACATTACCACACAAAATCCCGTGCCCACCACATTACCACACACAATCCGCACCACATCACCATACATAATCCCGCCCCCACCACATCACCACACATAATCCCGCCCCCAACACATCACACATAATAACAACCCCCCACCCCATTACCACACATAATACCGCCACCCCCACCCCATTACCACACATAATCCTGCCCCCCCACCACATCACCACACATAATCCTGCCTCCACCACATCACCACACATAATCCTGCCCCCCACCACATCACCACACATAATCCTGCCCCCACCACATCACCACACATAATCCCGCCCCCCACCACATCACAACATATAATTCCGCCCCCTTACATTACCACATGAAGCTCCATCCCCACACATTACCACACGAGGCTCCATCCCCGCACATTACCACACGAGGCTCCGTCCCCGCACATTACAACACGATGCTCTGTTACCGCACATTACCACACGAGGCTCCATTCACCCACATTACCACACGAGGCTCCGTCCCCTTACATTACCACACGATGCTCCGTCCTCACACATTACCACACGATGCTCCGTCCCCGCACATTACCACACGAGGCTCTGTCCCCACATATTACGACATGAGGCTCTGCCCCCACACATTACCACACGAGGCTCTGTCCTCACACATTACCACATGAGGCTCCATCCCCACACATTACCACACGAGGCTCCAACCTCACACATTACCACACGAGGCTCCGTCCTCACACATTACCACACGAGGCTCCATCCCCACACATTACCACACGAGGCTCCGACCTCACACATTACCACACGAGGCTCCATCCTCATACATTACCACATGATGCTCTGTCCCCGCACATTACCACACGAGGCTCTGTCCCCACACATTACCACACGAGGCTCTGCCCCCCACATTACCACACGAAGCTCCATCCCCACACATTACCACACGAGGCTCCGCCCCCACATTACCACACGAGGCTCCGTTCCCACACATTACCACATGAGGCTCTGTCCCCACACATTACCACACGAGGCTCTGTCCCCACACATTACCACACAAAGCTGTCCCCACACATTACCACACGAGGCTCAGTCCCCACAAATTACCACATGATGCTGCGTCCCCCCACATTACCACATGTGGCTCCAGCCCCACACATTACCACACGAGGCTCCGTCCTCACACATTACCACACGATGCTCTGTCCCCCCACATTACCACACGAGGCTCCGTCCCCACACATTACCACATGAGGCTCCGCCCCCCCCACATTACCTCACGAGGCTCCGTCCCCACACATTACCACACGAGGCTCCGTCCCCACACATTACCACATGAGGCTCCGCCCCCCACATTACCACATGAGGCTCCGCCCCTCCCACATTACCACACGAGGCTCCACCCCTCCCACATTACCACACGCAGCACTTCCTTTCTATGTAATTCAACCACTTCAGCCAAGGTAAACGTACATTTAATTGCATCCGCATTCTCCCAAACAAAATGAGCCAAGAAGAGTTGCCAGGTCCATCTCACAGGCCGCAGGAAAATCCGGACAACGATGCAGTAGCTGATCGACAACAACAATATTAGTATTATTCAGATTTTTAATGATTATTATTGTTATTAACTTCATTTTAAGTTAATTTACCACCTGCGTAAGCGCTATTGAATGTTGTCATTATTTACTTTAGTTTAATCACCAGCAGCGTTAATTAGATAGCAATGAGCGTGCCGAGCGTTAGCTTGCTGGAAACAGCTAGTATATACAGTATAAATGATAGATAGATAGATTAAAAGCCGGCAAATGATCTGCCACATACAGTATAGAATAAAACAGGTTAGAATAGAGTAGGTAGAATAGAGATATACGCATAGAACAGGTGTATGTGTGTGTGTGTATATATACTGTGTATATATATATATATGTATATATATATTTATGTCGGTGACATCTATATATATATATCTACAGTTAGGGCCAGAAATATTTGGACAGTGACACAATTTTCGCGAGTTGGGCTCTGCATGCCACCACATTGGATTTGAAATGAAACCTCTACAACAGAATTCAAGTGCAGATTGTAACGTTTAATTTGAAGGGTTGAACAAAAATATCTGATAGAAAATGTAGGAATTGTACACATTTCTTTACAAACACTCCACATTTTAGGAGGTCAAAAGTAATTGGACAAATAAACATAACCCAAACAAAATATTTTTATTTTCAATATTTTGTTGCAAATCCTTTGGAGGCAATCACTACCTTAAGTCTGGAACCCATGGACATCACCAAACGCTGGGTTTCCTCCTTCTTAATGCTTTGCCAGGCCTTTACAGCCGCAGCCTTCAGGTCTTGCTTGTTTGTGGGTCTTTCCGTCTTAAGTCTGGATTTGAGCAAGTGAAATGCATGCTCAATTGGGTTTAGATCTGGAGATTGACTTGGCCATTGCAGAATGTTCCACTTTTTGGCACTCATGAACTCCTGGGTAGCTTTGGCTGTATGCTTGGGGTCATTGTCCATCTGTACTATGAAGCGCCGTCCAATCAACTTTGCAGCATTTGGCTGAATCTGGGCTGAAAGTATATCCCGGTACACTTCAGAATTCATCCGGCTACTCTTGTCTGCTCTTATGTCATCAATAAACACAAGTGACCCAGTGCCATTGAAAGCCATGCATGCCCATGCCATCACGTTGCCTCCACCATGTTTTACAGAGGATGTGGTGTGCCTTGGATCATGTGCCGTTCCCTTTCTTCTCCAAACTTTTTTCTTCCCATCATTCTGGTACAGGTTGATCTTTGTCTCATCTGTCCATAGAATACTTTTCCAGAACTGAGCTGGCTTCTTGAGGTGTTTTTCTGCAAATTTAACTCTGGCCTGTCTATTTTTGGTATTGATGAATGGTTTGCATCTAGATGTGAACCCTTTGTATTTACTGTCATGGAGTCTTCTCTTTACTGTTGACTTAGAGACAGATACACCTACTTCACTGAGAGTGTTCTGGACTTCAGTTGATGTTGTGAACGGGTTCTTCTTCACCAAATTAAGTATGCGGCGATCATCCACCACTGTTGTCATCCATGGATGCCCAGGCCTTTTTGAGTTCCCAAGCTCACCAGTCAATTCCTTTTTTCTCAGAATGTACCCAACTGTTGTTTTTGCTACTCCACGCATGTCTGCTATCTCTCTGATGGATTTTTTCTTTTTTTTCAGCCTCAGGATGTTCTGCTTCACCTCAATTGAGAGTTCCTTTGACCGCATGTTGTCTGCTCACAGCAACAGCTTCCAAATGCAAAACCACACACCTGGAATCCACCCCTGACCTTTTAACTACTTCATTGATTACAGGTTAACGAGGGAGACGCCTTCAGAGTTAATTGCAGCCCTTAGAGTCCATTGTCCAATTACTTTTGGTCCCTTGAAAAAGAGGACGCTATGCATTACAGAGCTATGATTCCTAAACCCTTTCTCCGATTTGGATGTGGAAACTATCATATTGCAGCTGGGAGTGTGCACTTTCAGCCCATATTATATATATAATTGTATTTCTGAACATGTTTTTGTAAACAGCTAAAATAACAAAACTTGCGTCACTGTCCAAATATTTCTGGCCCTAACTGTATATATATAATTGTCTAAGGGTTTTTCCGTCTGTCTGTCTTTCTGTCTGTCTGTCTGTCTGTCCTGGAAATCCCGCCTCTCTGATTGGTCGAAGCCGCTAGGCCTCGACCAATCAACGACGGGCACAGTATCGACGTAGAAATCCCGCGTCTCTGATTGGTCGAGGCCGCCAGGCCAGGCCAGCGACGATAATGTCATAAAGGATGTAGAAATCCCACGTTTCTGATTCAGCGACGGGCACAGTACCGACGTAGATGTCATAATGGTTGCCATGGCGACGATGATGTCATAAAGGTTGCCTCGACCAATCAGCGACGGGCACAGTCTGCCGCGAATTCTGGAATCATCATTGTCCATATACTACGGGGACATGCATATTCTAGAATACCCGATGCGTTAGAATCGGGCCACAATCTAGTATATATATATATACATATATATATATACAGTACAGACCAAAAGTTTGGACACACCTTCTCATTTAAAGATTTTTCTGTATTTTCATGACTATGAAAATTGTAAATTCACACTGAAGGCATCAAAACTATGTATTAACACATGTGGAATTATATACTTAACAAAAAAGTATGAAACAACTTAAAATATGTCTTATATTCTAGGTTCTTCAAAGTAGCCACCTTTTGCTTTGATGACTGTTTTGCACACTCTTGGCATTCTCTTGATGAGCTTCAAGAGGTAGTCACCGGAAATCGTCTTCCAACAATCTTGAAGGAGTTCCCAGAGATGCTTAGCACTTGTTGGTCCTTTTGTCTTCACTCTGTGGTCCAGCTCACCCCAAACCATAGGTCATCTGGCGTAGCACCCCATCACTCTCCTTCTTGGTCAGATAGCCCTTACACAGCCTGGAGGTGTGTTTGGGGTCATTGTCCTGTTGAAAAATAAATGATGGTTCAGCTAAAAGCAAACCGGATGGAATAGCATGCCGCTGCAAGATGCTGTGGTAGCCATGCTGGTTCAATATGCCTTCAATTTTGAATAAATCCCCAACAGTGGTTGGAACCAAAGATCTCAAATTTGGACTCATCAGACCAAAGCAGATTTAAACTGGTCTATTGTCCATTCCTTGTGTTCTTTAGCCCAAACAAGTCTCTTCTTCTTGGTGCCTGTCCTTAGCAGTGGTTTCCTAGCAGCTATTTTACCATGAAGGCCTGCTGCACAAAGTCTTCTCTTAACAGTTGTTGTAGAGAAGTGTCTGCTGCTTGAACTCTGTGTGGCATTGACCTGGTCTCTAATCTGAGCTGCTGTTAACCTGTGATTTCTGAGGCTGGTGACTCGGATAAACTTATCCTCAGAAGCAGAGGTGACTCTTGGTCTTCCTTTCCTGGGGCGATCCTCATGTGAGCCAGGTTCTTTGTAGTGCTTGATGGTTTTTGCAACTGAACTTAGGGACACTTTCAAAGTTTTCCCAATTTTTTGGACTGACTGTGCTTCATTTCTTAAAGTAATGATGGCCACTCGTTTTTATTTACTTAGCTGCTTTTTTCTTGCCATAATACAAATTCTAACAGTCTATTCAGTAGGACTATTAGCTGTGTATCCACCAGACTTCTGCACAACACAACTGATGGTCCCAACCCCATTTATAAGGCAAGAAATCCCACTTATTAAACCTGACAGGGCACACCTGTGAAGTGAAAACCATTTCCGGTGACTACCTCTTGAAGCACATCAAGAGAATGCCAAGAGTGTACAAAGCAGTCATCAAAGCAAAAGGTGGCTACTTTGAAGAACCTAGAAAATAAGACATATTTTCAGTTGTTTCACACTTTTTGGTTAAGTATATAATTCCACATGTGTTAATTCATAGTTTTGATGCCTTCAGTGTGAATTTACAATTTTCATAGTCATGAAAATACAGAAAAATATTTAAATGAGAAGGTGTGTCCAAACTTTTGGTCTGTACTGTATATATTGTGAGGCTGTGGCCTCTGATACAGCTAAAGGGTGCTGTTTGTTCTCCCCAGAATGTGCATGCAGACGGATGATATCCATAGGTGTGCATGAGAGTCACGTGTTTCCGGTCCGGGTTTTCCAGGTGGCTGAAGGCCACAGGTTTGTGTGTGTTTAAAAGCCCTGCAGTAAGGGGTATGGGGGTGTCAGGCTGTGCAGGCCGTGTCAGGTGTCTGGCCAGGTCAGGCCAGGTGCACGTCAGTGTCAGTCTGGTGTGTGCTGGTCTGCCGAGTGCATGGAGGCCAGCAGAGCCAGCACCCAGGGCAGCTGAATAGCCTGGCACCCGCAGCGTACACAGAGATGCAAGTCGTCCATGGTACTGGTCTCGGAGGTGGACAGTCCTGTGCCCGGAGGTGGATATCCTATGCCCGTAGGAGTCGGATGTGGATAGTCCTGTGCCCGGAGGTGGATGTCCTGTACCCGAAAGAGGACTAGCATGTGTAACGATTGCAAACAGGTGGATATGGTGCCCGTCTGCTATCCGGAGGATATCCTGAACTGTGTACGACTGTGTGAGTAATGAGTCTGTAAGAGATTGTGATACAGTGATGCAGGACACCCACGAGAACTAGTCAGAGGAGGGCTGGCGTGAGTAGTGTCTGCTGTGTAGAGGCTGTGTGTACTGAGACGTATAGAGACTGTGAGATGGCGTGCGGTCGCCCAGGGAAACTGGACAAGGGAAGTCTGGCCTGTTTAGGGACCGCAAATCTAAAGCAATGTGATATGCATTACTTTGAACTGGTGTAAATTGATCACTGAAGTTATATGCATTTATGTGAAGTGGACTTTAATGCTGTGAAGAAACACATTAAAAGAGACTTTTGTGTTTGAATTCGTGGGTCACTGCTTCTCCACTGCGTACGAAGCTGCTGCAGCTTTACAATATTATATATATATATATATATATATATATATATATATATATAAACATACCAGAACTGATTATATATAATGACCATATTCATAAGAGATACTCTTAAAGAGCAATATAATATACATAAAAGAAAAAGAAAAGAGCCTACAATTCCCAAATGTAACTACGGTACTCATAATCAAAAATAACTTTTGCCATGGAAACTATCTGAAAAAATATATACGTCTTTATTAATACTTTAGTACAAAACAGGCAAATAAGTGCACATAATAAGAACCAGAAATACTGGACAGGTCAATTGAGCAATGATGCAAACTGGCAGTGACAGGCTATCCATAACATGAGAAGACTCAACAGTTACCAAAGTACTATACACCTCGTAAACTATACACCTCGTAAAAGTATTAGGTAAAATAAACATACATGTGAATATCCGCATGAAAGACATGTACAAATGGGTAAGAATAAAATAATATGAAACGGCATCCTCCTTAGTATATAAGGAGTGTGGCAAAATCACCACACCTCTAACAAGTGAACAAAAGAGAGGGGCCAAAGTTACATGCATGATAAATATAGCTATTTCTTACCCATGGGATGTTGCCAGCCACTGCACAGATACCCCAACGCGCGCTTCGCTGCTGCTGCTTACTTATAATGCATTCAAAGATTTTGCCACCTGTCGCTGTCCACACTGCTGCCTCACAGATCCTGCACATTGCAATGTAGCCCAGCTCTCTGAACTCTGCATGCACTCAGACAGCAACACTATCTACTGGCTCCACTCCATAACTGCTGTAGTATATAAAGGATCCGTATATATACTGTGCCTATGACTAACAGGCTGCACTGGATTGCTCTAACTGCTGCCACTACTCCTCGTTATAATGCCTGGTACTGTAAGCACAGCAGAGCAGGGCCAGCTGCATGTATGTGCGCAGTACACACACACATACACACACACGTACCTCAGAAGGTCCTCTCTCCCTCTCTGAACCAGCGCACTGGAAGAAGATCAAAGGGGTGTGGCCTAATACAAGGGGGCATGTCGGCTGCTACTCCTGCTGGCTGTGCGGGAGAAGCAGTGCCCCGTTCGGGACTGCGGGGCACAGCCTCAAAATTGGGACAGTCCCACAGTATGAGGGAAGGTTGGGAGCTATGCTAGGGCCATGGGGTATTCCGGCCTGGTCCGACAGTTCTTAAGGGGAATGTCACTGCAGCAGTGACTCGGTCTGTGGCCCTGGGCGTCCAATAAAAGTCACTGAAATTAAAGGGGAATAAAGTTTATGGGGAGATTGTTCGTGATGCCACCCGTGGTGTTTGGCAATGGATGGCCGACACTGTGGTTCAGGTCCACTGGGGCAGTTGGTGATGCAGCAGAGTTGGTAGATGGGTAGAGCTAGGCCCCAGGGCAGTTATGGTGTTAAATGTGATGGTGGTGGTCATAGTGCAGGGCAGGTGATGCAGTAATAATTCAGAGGACACAGCAGGCTGCAGTTTCCACACTTTACTTATAGTTCTTATATGAAATCCCCAGCTGGGGGCTGTGTCCTCCGGGTCTGTGGTCCAGTCAGCTCTCAGGCAATTCGCGTTGCACTTTACCAGGACCCCCTCCTTATGTTCCTTCAATGGCCATCTCACTGCGCTGGCTCCTGCCTCTCCTGCCCTGTGCCTTCACACAGTGTCCCAAGCCAGCAGTTTCAGATCCTGTCGGGCAACGTCCTCCTGGTCCCGAATGTGTGTGGTTGTGGCTGTGGCACATACAATTACCACAGCCTCTGATTTGCTAGCTGAGTCCTCAGTGTCTCCACTAGTCTAGGGCCAGTCCCTTACTGCGACCTGGTCCCTCTACCCAACTATGGTCATCGTGGATTCGGGCCCCATTGGTGGATTCCTCCCTACCTGTGCCCCTAGGATCCCTTCTTCCTCTCTCTCTGGAACTTTTCACTCCCTGTCCTCTGGTGCTGGGACGAGCTCCTCACTCCTCAAGTCTCCAGCTCCAACTTCACACTGACTAACTCACTCCTCCCTCTTGTTTCCATGACAACTCCTCACACCTGACACTCTCTCTCCCCCTACACCCTCTGCCTAGATCCTCCCTGGCCTAGAGAGGTCTGGTGTTGGATGCTAGTTTATGGGTCCTGGGCAGTGTCCCTTCCTTACCCGACAGCGGAGTACCACACCTCTGGCTGAGGTGTAGTACCTCTGTGGCAACTTGACCCTCAGCGGCGCCACATATCGCTCGCCCGTATTCTATGCTAGTGTGACCCCGGCCTTAGCTTTAAAGCGTTTGTCGATTATTGTTCAACTCCTGAAGATTGGCCGTTTGGGTTGGCTGTGTAGCAAGCAGAATGTAAGCACTGCGCTCCTTGCTTAGGAAACTGGCTATCTGTGATGCACTGCATAAGTGACTTTTCATGTTTTTAATATGGCTTGCTGTGCCTGAATAAAGTTTTTTTTCATTTTTTCATCAGTGGTGTGCTGATATCCTCTCAATTTTTCCTGTTTGGTAGTGTTCACTAGCCTTGAGAGCACCCACCTGCCTTCTGATTTGGCTTTACCCATTTGGTTTTGTATGTGGATCCCTTTGCAGCTCCCAGACTTCCTTCTCCTACATAAGTGACTAGTAACCTAGGAAACAAGCAGTAAACTATTGAATAAAAAATCCATCAGTTCTCAAGAATGGAGAGGATATTTGATAAAATGTAAGTTACAAAGCTGCTTGTTTTTACTTGCAGTTTCTAGTTTTACCCATTTCTGATTATGCGAAAACCTCCTTAATATTTAAAGAGCAACAAGTGGTTTGAGGAGTACCTTGAGGGTGCATCATACATTGATGAGCATCAATCAAGCACATTATTATTACCCAGTGTCAGAGCCATGTGTGGAATTTAACTTCTGTATTAGGCTCCTTTAAAATGACTAATGATCATGCATTCTATTAAATTGCAGAATCTATTTCCCTTTTTTGCAATTGTTTAAAGGAATCCTGGCACAATGGATAAAACTATTAACCTGTAAATACAGGGCTAATCAGCAGGTTAATAGCATTAGAAAGGTGCTGGGTGGAGATGAGCGAATTTGATCGGGTCCCTGCTTATTTGGCAACCTATAGTGCTTGCCGAAGGCTCCGCAGCTGCATGTGTCATCCAACAAACAGGCCCTCCGTGCAGCTGCGGCGCCGCACAGCTGATCAGCCGAAGCGCTTCAGGTATTAGAGTTACCAATGCAACTTATTCGGTAAGCGCTATAGCTGATCTGATCAGCTGACATGTGCCTGGAACAGCCGTGGGTGAAATCTCGATTCACTCATGGCTGTTAACATGTTAAATGCCGCTGTCAAACGTTGACAGCGGCATTTAACATGGACGTGCAGGAAGCACGTCTTTACCTCCTCCCATCGGCACCCGTGTCACATGACAGCGGGTCACCGATAGGTTGGCATGACATCCTGGGGTCAGCAGGAGACTCCGGTGGCTGCCATTGCTGGATCGCTATGAGCACTGCTCTATGTAGCAGAGCCGACCACACAAGTGCAGCTTCAAGTCTCCCATGGATACTATTGAAGCAAGTAAAAACTGAAAAAAAAGTTTTTAAAAATATTAAAAAAAATATAAAAAAATATTTAAAAAGTTTTTAAAAATATTTAAAAAAATATAAAAAATAATATTAAAAAAAATATTAAAAGTTCAAATCACCCCCCTTTCGCCCCATTCAAAATAAAACAATAAAAAATCCAAATATACGCATATTTGGTATCACCGAGTTCAGAATCACTCGATCTATCAATAAATAAAAATAATTAATCCAATCACTAAACGGTGTAGCGAGACAAAAAATCGAAACTCCAGAATTATATTTTATTGGTCACTGCAACATTGCAATAAAATGCAATAAAAAGTGATCAAAAGTACTTATGTGCACCAAAATGGTATCAATAAGTACATCAGCTCAACACACAGAAAATAAGCCCTCACCCAACCCGAGATCACAAATTTTTGTTTTTTACAAACTTTGGAATTTTTTTTCACCACTTACAAAATAACTTAGACATGTTTGGTATCTGTGAACTCATAATAACCTGGAGAATCATAATGGCAGGTCAGTTTTAGCATTTAGTGAACCTTGTAAAAAAAAGCCAAATAAAAAACAAGTGTGGGATTGCCCTTTTTTTTGCAATTTCACCACACTTGGATTTTTTTCTTGTTTCCTGTTACACGACATGGTAAAACCAATGATGTCGTTCAAAAGTACAACTCGTCCCACAAAAAACAAGCCCTCACATAGCCATTTTGACCAAAAAATAAAAAAGTTATGGCTCTGGAAAGAAGAAGCGCAAAAATTGAAAATGCAAAACCAAAAATACTTATGGTCGTTAAGGGGTTAAGTCTAATTACTTCCAACTATTCTTAATGGTGCCCCTTTTGAAAAGAGTGTCCAAGCTAAAAAATTTATACTCCTTCTAAACTCATTCAGTGGATGAGCAAGGTCTGTCAAAAGAGAGGGCATGGGTACTGCCAAAAGTGATACTTTTCTGAAATACGGGATACAAATCCAGGGCATATCCCCTTAATGTCTGCATCTAGCAATTCCATTGATCTGTATGGCTGCAATTACTTAGTTAAAAGGGTTCTCTCATCTTATTAAATGGCTACAATTGCAAGGTGCTTGTAAGGGTCCTTATTATGGGGGATTTTAACTATCCTGACATTCAATGGGACATACAATCTTCTGGTTGTGCTAAAAGCTGCAAGTTTTTATCCATAAACCAACCAGAGGAAATAATCTGCTGTATCTGGTTCTCTCAAATAGATACAACTTCTGATCTAAAGTCAGGGAGCATTTGGGATGCAGTGACCATAACATGGTAAGTTTCAATGTAATTTTCAATCAAACATTCAAAAGAGGAAATGCAAAAGCATGGAACTTTAGGAAAGCTGATTTCAGCAAATTAAGGAAAGAGCTTAATCGTGTAGACTGGGATCATATCATGGTAATTGGGGATACTGAACATACAAGTGCATCTCACAAAATTAGAATATCATCAAAAAGTTAATTTATTTCAGTTCTTCAATACAAAAGTGAAACCAAAGGATGCCAAAGGAGCCCCGACCAAGTATTGAGTGCATTTACTGAACATACATTTCAGTAGGCCAACATTTCGGATTTTAAAATCATTTTTCAAGTCGGTGTTATAAAGTATTCTAATTTACTGAGATAATGACTTTTGGGTTTTCATTGGCTGTAAGCCATAATCATTAATATTAACAGAAATAAACACTTGAAATAGATCACTCTGTTTGTAATGACCTTATATAATATATGAGTTTCACTTTTTGTTTTGAAGAACTGAAATAAATAAACTTTTTGATGATCTTCTAATTTTGTGAGATGCACCTGTAAATAGAGCATGTTTAAGGATATACTACTAGAATCCACAAATGTCTACAAATAAAAATAAACCATTATGAATAAATAAGACATTGCAAAGTTTAATAAGACAACAACAAAAGGCATTCAAAATCTTGAAAGCCGAGAATACTGAAATAGCATTTCAGGAATATATAGATCTCAATAAGAAATGTAAAAAAGAAATCAAGCTAGCAAAATTATCTACAGAGAAACACATCAATGTCCACTTTATCTCCACCTGCAGAGCTGCAGGACCTGTGTGATGTCATGATCACGTGGTCAGTCACATGATGGAAAGAGTCACATGGTCTTGGGTTTAACTAACTAGGCTCTAGAGGCAGTCTTTGTTCAGCAAGACTGGAGAGAGGAGTCTTCAGTGGTTTTTGTGTCTTGTAGAGGTAAGACTGAACCTGTATTGCTCTAGAGCGGGGTGCCATCTGCAACGTATTTACTGTGTTGCAGCATTTTTGTTTTTCTTTGTTGTTTTCCTGTTTTAGCCTGAAAGGCTAAGTTTATTTTTCCTCTTGATAGTTTATGCCGTACAATAATAAACCAACCCAGGATTTAAAGAGTGTTCCTATTTTCTACCTCTGTATACTGCCACGTGAGTTGAACGACCACAAGTGGTGTTTCTAATGTGGGCACTGTTTTGGGAACATCAGTAGCTCCCGGAGTCAAATCGCATGTCCTGGGTGAAGGAGCTCACAAACCAGAAGATGACGTCAGGCAAAATGGAGGACCTGCTCAAGCATCTGGTGAGTGCACAGCAGCAACAACAGCTGGCACATCAGGAGATGGGTAAGTTGCCTATCCAGGAAATGCAACAGCAGCTGCAACAGCATCAGGACCAGTTCAAACAACAGCAGCACCAGATCGAGTTGCTTGCTGAGGTGGTTTGTGGGAGACCAGAAGCCCATTCCACAAGTCCAGGTGATGACTAGTGTTGAGCCACCCCCCTAGTGTTTGAGTTCGGTTCGCCGAATTGGGGTGTGTTCGACGAATGTTCATCGAACGTTCGACGAACACCGTCGAACCCCATTGAAACCAATGGCAGGCAAACACAAACACATACAAACACATAGAAAACACCTTAAAAGGTGTCCAAAAGCTGACAAACTGCTCAGAAGCCACAACAAACACATGGAAAAGTCCCAAGTACATATATTCATGCGAAAAGAAAAGAGGTGGAGGAGTAAAAGGAGGAGGAGACACAGATATAGGCATGTCATACCTTTCTAAAATCAAGAAAAGAAAGGCTGGAGTAAAAATCTAAAATCAGCCTACCAACACCCAGATGTCGTGACAAAAAATATTAAAAAAGAAATATCTTTAGTTAGAATGGCGGGTCCATTCAGAACACTTTCCTTAGAAGATGTAACATAGTAACATAGTAACATAGTTAGTAAGGCCGAAAAAAGACATTTGTCCATCCAGTTCAGCCTATATAAAGGCATGTAGTGGTATCCCCATTGGGAGTCATGCCAAAAAAGGAACCCAATACATTCAGACTAATCCACCATTTGTCATATCCAAGGGGCAGGTCAGTAAACGACAACATCGACGCGGAACCAAGTACAGTACTATATACTGTACCTCCTTTGACGAGGCAATCAGGCGGGTCAAGAAGTTGGGAAGGGGCACCCTAATGGCCAAAACAGACATTGAGGGGGCGTTCCGGTTACTACCTGTGCCTCCGAATAGTGTCCGCCTATTGGGCTGCTTCTGTGAAGGAGCATACTACATAGATTGCTGTGTGCCCATGGGGTGCTCCATATCCTGCTCACTATTTGAGGCACTTAGTTGCTTCCTCAAATGGGTCATCATGGACCTTTCTAAGGGTTGCACATATTATCCATTACCTCGACGACTTCTTATGCCTGGGCCCAAAAGATTCGCCACAGTGTGAATACACACGGTAGTCCACCTGTGAGAAGGAGAGAGCTGGAGGGAGAGCGGACACCCCAGAGCCGAGGGGTTAGATTGAGAAAGGAAGAAGGTGGTGTAGCTTGCTTCATGGGTGGGGTACTCTGCTGAGTAGCAGACTCTGCTACTAGGCCCAAAGTATTGCCTGGGCTAGATGGTTAAAAATTAGTAATTAGATAAACAGGTGGTGTAGCTTGCTTCATGGGTGGGCTACTCTGCTGACTAGCAGACACTGAAACTTTCGAGCAGACCTCTGAATCTCAGGCCATAGTATGAGTAAACAGCTCTGCAGACTCAACCATCTGTGTTACCCCAAGCCATAGTGTATGTAGTTTCTAAAGGTTAAAAGGCAGAGGGGAGGGAGAAACCCCACCCACTTGGAATTGACGACGCCAACGTCATGTAAAACACAGCAAGGGGACTCCAAAAAGAGTCTCCATTTTTTCCAAAACTTGGGCCACAGACACCACTTAAGTGGCATCAATTTCTCCAGAGTTTCTTAAAATGGTTGGTGAGGTGATTTTCAAAAATCATCAAGCTTTTAGTCTCCCCAGGATGACACAGGGGTAACAAAAGTCCTCGTGGATCCAGGATTTGTTCATCTTGATGAACGTTAGTCTGTCTACATTCTCACTGGACAGCCGTGTGCGCTTATCTGTCAGCACACCACCAGCAGCGCTGAACACACGTTCAGAGAGAACGCTGACTACGAGGCATGACAAGATCTCCAAGGCGTGAGTGGCGAGCTCAGGCCATTTTTCCAGCTTGGAAGCCCAAAATGAGCAAGGGTCCAGTTCCACAGTCATGGCATCGATGTTAACTTGGAGATACTCCTGTACCATCCTCTCTAGGCATTGGCTATGCGTCAGACTTCTTGTCTCTTGTGTCCTTGCAAAGGGTGGTCTAAAAAATTGATGAACCGATTGGTAAAAATTGCTGTTACCACCAGATACGATGTTACTGTTGCGGTTTGAGTGATGACTTTACAGTCCCACGGTTGGCAAGTTAAAACTCAGAAATTCACTACGTGCACCACTGGTGTTTTGTGGAAAAGCAGATGTAAGATTCTGTAACAGTCTCTGCTGTTATTTCTGCTTGCGTGAATCGCTTTCTATGGCAGTAATTATTTCGCCAAATTTACTTTTGTATGGGGATCTAAGAGTGTGGCAACCCAGTAGTCGGTATTACTTCGGATTCTGACAATCCGAGGGTCATGTTGCAGGTAGTGCAACAAGAAGGCACTCATGTGTCTTGCGCATACAGGAAGACCAAGTCCTTGATGTTTCGGTGGCGGCGAGGTGAGAATCATGCTTCCTTCCTCTGCCCTCTCCCCCCAACCTCGCACAACAGAAATTTGATCAAGGTCTCCCTCATCTGATGAGTCTTCTATGCCCAGCGCCAGTTCGTCCTCCACTTCTTCCTCAGCTCCTGCACCTTCCTTAACAGTTTGGCTGCTACCATGCGCCCTCGGTAATCCCTCTCCCCCACCCTCCAATGCCAGCCGCCTTGGTGCTGCCGACCATCTGGACCTTGGAGATATTATCCCTTCCGCATACGACTCCTCCTGTTCCTCCTCCTCATCCTCTTGTCCCACCACCTGACTCCGAATACTGTTTAAGGTGTGCTCCAGCATGTAAATGACCGTAATAGTCATGCTGATAATGGCATCGTCCGCACTAAACATCTTCGTCACTATTTCAAAACTGCGCAGAAGGGTGCATAGGTCCCTGATCTGAGACCACTCCTGCAGCGTGATTAGCCCCACCTCTGGATCTCGTTGGCCCAGGCTATACGTTATAACGTATTGCATCAGGGCTCGTCTTTGCTGCCACAGTCGCTGCAACATGTCCAGAGTTGAATTCCACCATGTGGGCACATCGCATTTCAGCGAGTGAACTGGCAGGCCCAACGACTTCTGTAGAGATGTAAGTCATTGAGCTGCGGGATGCGAATGGCGGAAGTGAGCACACAGTGACTGTGCCCTCTGCAGAAGCCCATCTAGTCTGGGATAGTGGGATAAAAATTGCTGGACAACCAGGTCAAAACGTGAGTCATACAAGGCACGTGTGTGACATTGCCCCGGTGAAGAGCCACACCCAGGTTTGCAGCATTGTCGGCCTTCCCTGGCTGCAGGTTCAGTGGAGACAACCATTTATGGAACTCGGTCTCCAGAGCTGACCACAACTCCTCACCTGTGTGACTCACATTTCCCAGACATTTCAAGGTAAACACCGCCTGATGCCGTTGAGCCCTGGTGACAGCATAGTAAGGAGGTGTGCAGGATTCCTTCTGCGCAGTTAGAATGCGGGTGGCATTACCAGACAGGCTTTGGGTGCAGGTGAAGGACCAAGAGGAGGTTGAGGAGGCAGAAGCAGTGGAGGAACTTATAGATACAGAGGATCGACGCGCAACTCGTGAGGACGGCATGACTTGAACAGCAGCCCCTTCTCCTGCTGTCACCATAGTTACCCAGTGCCCAGTCACCGACATGTAACGCCCCTGTCCATGTCTACTCGTCCAAGTGTCTGTGGTGAAATGCACCCTGTCACACACAGAGTTTCTCAAGGAAGCGGTGATGTTGTGTGCGACATGCTGGTGTAGCACAGGCACAGCTTTCTTTGAGAAGTAGTGGCTACTGGGCATCTGGTACTGGGGCACTGCGACGGACATAAGGTCTCGAAAATCCTCTGTGTCCACCAGGCGTAAAGGCAGCATTTCTGTAGCCAACAGATTGCAGATGGTGAAATTCAACCTCTTAGCTTTGTCAGGGCTAGGAGAAAATGGTCTTTTACTTGTCCACATCGGAGGGACCGAGGGCTGGCTGCTGTGCTTAGACGGGGTTGAGTAGGGTGTCCCCGGCACACTGTTGGTTTGTGAGGAATGTGGTGGTCTCGATGTCGGAGAGCGCTCAAAACCAGCAGGTGTTTCCCCTTGTAAATGTAGTGACGACCTGCCAATCACACTGGCTGTTGCGGATAAAGAAGTGGAAGGTCTGCGTCCAAAACCATGTGCGACTGCTGTCCCCACAGTCACAGAGGATGAAGAGGCCGCGGATGCAGTTAATTGGGCAGACGGTGGTTGGCCCGGCCCACTAGACCGCATTGTAGCACAGTGAGCTTCCCACTGCTCTTTTTGTGCCTCATCTGGAATTTGTAGCGATGCTTGTAGCGATGGTCGTAAGAAAGGGATCATATTAGATTGTCCACGAAAAGAAGTAGACATATTACTTTGAAGATGGTTTTTCTTCTGCAGATGTTACTGTTGCTTTACCACCTACACCACGGACTCAACCTTTTTTCTCTTCCCAACACGCCTATTCCCCTTTCCACCAGCAGCAGGCCTTTTGCCACTCATTTTGGTACTTAACTAATTGGCAACTCTGTAGTTGTTGGCACAAAAAACGATGGATGGAAAACGAGCAGAGCTGAGTGACCAAACTGTGGTACTAGCCCAAAACGATTTACCTGGTTAGATGCCGTAAAAAATTATTAGATACACAGGTGGTGTAGCTAGCTTCACAGGCGGGCTACTCCGCTGACGTGCAGACACTGCTCCTAGGCCCAAAACGATTTACTGGGTTAGATGCAGTAAAAAATTATTAGATACACAGGCGGTGTAGCTAGCTTCACAGGCGTGCTACTCCGCTGACGTGCATACACTGCTCCTAGGCCCAAAACGATTTACTGGGTTAGATGCAGTAAAAAGTTATTAGATACACAGGCAGTGTAGCTTGCTTCACAGGCGGGCTACTCCGCTGACATGGAGACACTGCTACTAAGCCCAAAACGATTTACTGGGTTAGATGCAGTAAAAAATTATTAGATACACAGGTGGTGTAGCTTGCTTCACAGGCGGGCTACTCCGCTGATGTGCAGACACTGCTACTAAGCCCAAAACGATTAACTGGGTTAGATGCAGTAAAAATTTAGATGTACAGGCGGTGAAGCTAGCTTCACAGGTGGGCTACTCAGATGACTACCAGACAATGCTACTAGCCCAAAAGGATTGGCTGAGCTAGATTACACCTAATGCTGTGACAAATACTTGCACAGCACTGGCACAGACCTGCCTGGCAAAAAGTGCTATGAACTGCTGTAACCTACCCTGAAAAGGGCTGATATTACAACTAGACTCCCTAAACTTATCTCTCTCTATCTAACTGCAAATTCGCTCGCAATTCACTCTCTTATACTGTATAGTGCCCACAGCAGCAGCGGTGCAGTCTAACACTAAGCTGCAGCAGTGAGGAAATGGTGGCGATGGGGAAAATGGCTGGTTCTTATAGGGCAAGGACATGTGACATACACAGCCAATGACACATGCCCTTGCTTGTGTGCATCACATGCACTTTGCTGTGTGTGTGTGCACTGCTGATAGGCTGAGAGACTGCACCGCCCCATTGTAAATGCGGGAAAGAAAAATAAAAATGGAGATCGGCATTATTTCAGCACATACAGTATACAGTGGGGCAAAAAAGTATTTAGTCAGTCAGCAATAGTGCAAGTTCCACCACTTAAAAAGATGAGAGGCGTCTGTAATTTACATCAGTGATTTTCAACCTTTTTTGAGCCGCGGCACACTTTTTATACTTAAAAAATCCCGAGGCACACCACCAACCAAAATGGCACAAAATGGTGCGTCCATGTTTGAGATGAAAGTCTGCAGTCATTCTATGTGACTGCAGGCTTCTGAATTCTCACAGCGCAAGCACTGCACACTTTCAGGATTCTCCCTTGCCGGTGGCCAGAGTGGACGGTCATGACAGCACAAGTATGTGATTTGGATACTTCTGGCCACATTCTAACTAGACGTGTCCGGCCTCAGTCAATTCATTTTCATTGAATGAGGCCACACATGTCTAGTCAGCACGTGACCGCATGTATGTAAATCACCAACATCAGAGAATTATGATAGCAGTGCGCACTGTGAGAATTCAGAAGTCTGCAGTCACATAGTATGACTGCAGACTCATCCCAACCTTGGACATCCCCTTTAATGTTCCTAACAAATAAAAATGAGAATTAGTATCACAAAAAAAACACATTTACATCCAGGTACCTGATAGATGACGTTGTTTGTGGAGTCGCCTCTTTCTTTTCATCTTCACCTTGTCCAGATGCCATGATGACTCTTCTCATCCACCAGCAGAGCTCGTTTCTGCAGACTTCCATCTTCTCCTGTCTTCTGCAGCACATCCCGACACAACACCCTTAAAGATAGCAGTGTTATTATAATCCTCCGGAATAACAATATCTGCCCTAGGCTGAGCCCCTGAGTAAATGATTGCCCCTCACTTTATTCCCAGCACATAATATGACCCTCACTGTCCCTCTTATGGTACATGCCATCCACACTGCCCTCTCTCTCTTTTCCATACTTCACGCTGCCTTCTCATACTGTGTCCCTCATAGAGAGCCCAGTCTCTCTACTGTGCCCCTTCATTACACTCCTCCTACTTGGCATACTGTCTCCTCCTGGCTGTTACCCTCACACTACTCAGTATCTATTATGTGTCCACTCACACTTTCATCCCCCCATACTGTCTGCACACATTTCTAATAGCCTCCTCCTGTACATCCCCCCCTGCTAACATACCCCTTTGCTCTCTCCATATTTCCTCCTCACACATTCCCCCCTCACACATTCCCCCGACTCCCCATACTGTCCTCACACATCCCATCACCGTTGCTCCCAGTACTGTCAGCACACATTTTTCCCCTCGCTACTGTGTCCACCCCCATCTCCCCACTCACCCCCACAGAATATATCCACTGCCCTTCCGATAGAATAAATCCATCCCCTTCCACAGAATAAATGCACCCTGCCCCACACATGCTAAATAAATTCCAGCCCCCCCCCCCACGTACACACTGAATAAATCCCCCCCACACACTGAATAAATCCCCCCACACTTAATAAATCCCCCCACACACTGAATAAATCCCCCCCACACACTGAATAAATCCCCCCCACACACTGAATAAATCCCCCCACACACTGAATAAATCCCCCCACTCACTGAATAAATCCCCCCCACACACTGAATAAATCCCCCCCACAGAATAAATCCCCCCCACACACTGAATAAATCTCCCCACACACTTAATAAATACCCCCACACACTTAATAAATCCCCCCACATACTCCCCATAAACCCACCCCACGCTGAATCTTCGGTGTCTTCAGCTCCACAGCACAGGAGCACTTACCACCAAGTGTCTTCTGTCTCCTGCGCGCCGGATAGTGACGTCAGCAGCGTGATCACATGACTTGATCACGCTGCTGGCGTCGCTCTGACCCAGCGGTCAGAGCCTCAATTGTACTCGCAGCTGGTAGATGTCTGCGAGTACAATTGATCTCCGGGAGCCGGCGCGCTGCAGCTTCTCTGTGCCGGCTGTCAGCTTGACAGTCGGCACAGAGAACAGCTGACTCCCGTTCCCCGCGGCACACCCGACCAGTGTGGTTGAAAAACACTGATTTACATCATAGGTAGACCTCAACTATGGGAGACAAACTGAGAAAAAAAAATCCTGAAAATCACATTGTCTGTTTTTTTAACATTTTATTTGCATATTATGGTGGAAAATAAGTATATGGTCAGAAACAAAATTTCATCTCAATACTTTGCAATATATCCTTTGTTGGCAATGACAGAGGTCAAACGTTTTCTGTAAGTCTTCACAAGGTTGCCACACACTGTTGTTGGTATGTTGGCCCATTCCTCCATGCAGATCTCCTCTAGAGCAGTGATGTTTTTGGCTTTTCGCTTGGCAACAAGGACTTTCAACTCCCTCCAAAGGTTTTCTATAGGGTTGAGATCTGGAGACTGGCTAGGCCACTCCAGGACCTTGAAATGCTTCTTACGAAGCCACTCCTTCGTTGCCCTGGCGGTGTGCTTTGGAT
The DNA here is from genome assembly GCF_032444005.1 of Ranitomeya imitator. Classification (NCBI taxonomy): domain Eukaryota; kingdom Metazoa; phylum Chordata; class Amphibia; order Anura; family Dendrobatidae; genus Ranitomeya; species Ranitomeya imitator. The sequence goes on along the minus strand of NC_091282.1, from coordinate 814,484,215 downwards.
CATTGTCATGTTGAAAGAGCCAGCCACGTTTCATCTTCAATGCCCTTGCTGATGTAAGGAGGTTTGCACTCAAAATCTCACGATACATGGCCCCATTCATTCTTTCATGTACCCGGATCAGTCATCCTGGCCCCTTTGCAGAGAAACAGCCCCAAAGCATGATGTTTCCACCACCATGCTTTACAGTAGGTATGGTGTTTGATGGATGCAACTCAGTATTCTTTTTCCTCCAAACACGACAAGTTGTGTTTCTACCAAACAGTTCCAGTTTGGTTTCATCATACCATAGGACATTCTCCCAAAACTCCTCTGGATCATCCAAATGCTCTCTAGCAAACTTCAGATGGGCCAGGACATGTACTGGCTTAAGCAGTGGGACACGTCTGGCACTGCAGGATCTGAGTCCATGGTGGCGTAGTGTGTTACTTATGGTAGGCCTTGTTACATTGGTCCCAGCTCTCTGCAGTTCATTCACTAGGTCCTCCCACGTGGTTCTGGGATTTTTGCTCACCGTTCTTGTGATCATTCTGACCCCACGGGGTGGGATTTTGCGTGAAGCCCCAGATCGAGGGAGATTATCAGTGGTCTTGTATGTCTTGCATTTTCTAATTATTGCTCCCACTGTTGATTTCTTCACTCCAAGCTGGTTGGCTATTGCAGATTCAGTCTTCCCAGCCTGGTGCAGGGCTACAATTTTGTTTCTGGTGTCCTTTGACAGCTCTTTGGTCTTCACCATAGTGGAGTTTGGAGTCAGACTGTTTGAGGGTGTGCACGTGTGTCTTTTTATACTGATAACAAGTTTAAACAGGTGCCATTACTACAGGTAATGAGTGGAGGAAAGAGGAGACTCTTAAAGGGAACCTGTCACCCCGTTTTTTGAGATTGAGATATAAATACTGTTAGATAGGGCCTGCGCTGTGCGTTACTATAGTGTATGTAGTGTACCCTGATTCCCCACCTACGCTGCGCAATACATTACCAAAGTCGCCGTTTTCGCCTGTCAATCAGGCTGGTCAGGTCGGGTGGGCGTGTTCACAGCGCTGTTTCTTCCTCAGCTTTACGTTGGTGGCCTAGTGGTGTCCGCACTTTGAGGTGACTAATCCACTGTGGGCACGTGAACAAGGAGCGCGCGATCTGCGCTATCACCCCCTGTCATCGGTGGGGGCGGCCATCTTCCTGGGGCCGCGCGTGCGCAGATGTAGTGCTCTGCTGCACGGGGCTTCAGGAAAATGGCCGCGGGATGCCGCGCATGCGCACAAGAGATCGCGGCGGCCATTTTCCCAAAGCCGAGATGCAAACTCGGCTTTGGGAAAATGGCCGCCGCGATCTCTTGTGCGCACGCGCGGCATCCCGCGGCCATTTTCCTGAAGCCCCGTGCAGCAGAGCACTACATCTGCGCACGCGTGGCCCCAGGAAGATGGCCGCCCCCACCGATGACAGGGGGTGATAACGCAGATCGCGCGCTCCTTGTTCACGTGCCCACAGTGGATTAGTCACCTCAACGTGCGGACACCACTACGCCACCAACGTAAAGCTGAGGAAGAAACAGCGCTGTGAACACGCCCACCCGACCTGACCAGCCTGATTGACAGGCGAAAACGGCGACTTTGGTAATGTATTGCGCAGTGTAGGTGGGGAATCAGGGTACACTACATACACTATAGTAACGCACAGCGCAGGCCCTATTTAACAGTATTTATATCTCAATCTCAAAAAACGGGGTGACAGGTTCCCTTTAAAGAAGAAGTTACAGGTCTGTGAGAGCCAGAAATCTTGATTGTTTGTTTCTGACCAAATACTTATTTTCCACCATAATATGCAAAAAAAATGATAAAAAAACAGACAATGTGATTTTTCTGGATTTTTTTTTCTCAGTTTGTCTCCCATAGTTGAGGTCTAACTATGATGTAAATTACAGACGCCTCTCATCTTTTTAAGTGGTGGAACTTGCACTATTGCTGACTGACTAAATACTTTTTTGCCCCACTGTATATCCCCCCACCCCACACACTATACACTGAAACAGTCTATTAACATTGATAAACTGTTTTAATGTGAAAATCAAGTTGGGCTTTTGGTGAATGAACAGTTATCGAACAGAAACTCAAACAGCCGAATTTTAAGCAAATTGTTCGAGTTCGTCGAACGACTCGAATACCGCCCAAAACAGCTCGAATTTGAAATTGGCAAAGAGTTCGACTCAAACACTGCTCATCTCTAGTGACGACACGCACGTCCGAAAGGCGGCAAGGATGATATAGAGGCATTTCTGACTGTTTTTGAGCTGGTAGTGGAGCGAGAGAGATTGCCACCAGACCAGTGGGTGGAGGTGCTGGCCCCCTATCTAACCAGCGAGCCCCAGAATCCTTATTATGACCTTGCTTTACAAGATGCAAATGAATATGCCAAACTAAAAGCTGAGATACTGGCACGCTCAGGGGTGACTATGTTTGTCCGAGCACAAAGGGTTCATCACTGGGCATAGTGTGGTAATAAACCTCCTCGTTCCCAAATGTTCAACTTGCTGCATCTGGTGCAGAAATAGATGCAGCCGGAATACTCCACTACAGCCCAGATGGTGGAGCGTGTTGTAATGGACAGGTTTATCCATTCCCTTCCAATGCTGGTACAGACATGGGTTGCTCAGGGGGATCCCGGAATGTGGATGACCTGGTTGGCCTAGTAGAAAGGTAACAGGTGGTCAAGTGGTGCATCTCTATACTAGGGTACCCAGCAGTAACCGGAGTCCCAAAAGAGCGGTGGCAGAGCCACCACTGGGGGAAGTCCGTGGTCCCAAGGAGCAGTTGAGGGGTTGCAAAAGACTGCTGCTAAAGACCTGATATGTTGTCGGTGTCACTGTACTGGACAGTGTCACTGTCCTGCACACATGTCCTGTCCAACACATTGTCCTCTTCCAAGCAGATGGATTGAAGCCTAGGCAGGTGCTGCTCCTATTTTGCCTCTACTGAGTTTTTTTATTTATTTGGCAGATAAAGTGAGTTGGGTCATCCTTTGCGATCTAAAAAAAGGTCCAGGCTACGCAACCCTTGCCGCCTCTGCAAACTGCACACTCGGAACTGGTGCTGGCCACAGCCAGAGTTGAGGCTGAGGATACAGTGCTTGTCGTGGTTGCATCACGCCGTGTCTGTGTGGGAAGCCGCAATGTACAGGTGCTTCTCCCAAAATTAGAATATCATCAGTTCTTCAATACAAAAAGTGAAACTCATCTATATATATAATTGTCTAAGGGTTTTTCTGTCTGTCTGTCTGTCCTGGAAATCCCGCGTCTCTGATTGGTCGAGGCCTGGCGGCCTCGACCAATCAGCAACGGGCACAGCATGGCGACGATGATGTCATAAAGGTTGCCTCGACCAATCAGCGACGGGCACAGTCTGCCGCGAATTCGCCTCGACCAATCAGCGATGGGCACAGTATCGACGTAGATGTCATAATGGTTGCCATGGCGACGATGATGGCATAAAGGTTGCCTCAACCAATCAGCGACGGGCACAGTCTGCCGCGAATTCTGGAATCATCATTGTCCATATACTACGGGGACATGCATATTCTAGAATACCCGATGCGTTAGAATCGGGCCACAATCTAGTATATTATATAGAGTCATTACAGAGTGATCTATTTCAAGGGTTTATTTCTATTAATGTTGATGATTAAGGCTTACAGCCAATGAAAATTTTGGTCTTGATAAAGCACAGTGGGTCTACACCAGAGTATGACATAGCTCCCCAAACCATCACTGATTGTGGAAATTTCACAATATACCTCAAGCAGCTTGGATTGTGTGCCTCTCCACATTTCTTCCAGACTCTGGGACCTTGATTTCCAAATGAAATGCAAAACTTACTTTCATCTGAAAACAACACCTTGGACCCCTGAGCAACAGTCCAGTTCTTTTTCTCTTTGGCCCAGGTAAGACGCTTCTGGCATTGTCAAGTGGTCATGAGTGGTTTTACATAAGGAATGCGACACTTGTAGCCCATGTCCTGGATACATCTGTGTGTGGTGGCTCTTGAAGCAAAGATTCCAGTAGCAGTCCAATCCTTGTGAACCTCCCCCAAATTTTTGAATGACCTTTTCTTAATAATACTGTTAAGGCTGTGGTTATCCCGATTGCTTGTGCACCTTTTTCTACCACACATTTTCCTTCCACTCAACTTTCCATTAATATGCTTGGATACAGTACTCTGTGAACAGCCAGCTTCTTTAGCAATAACCTTTTGTGGCTTACCCTCCTTGTGGAGTGTGTCAATGACTGCCTTCTGGGCATCTGTAAAGTCAGCAGGGTTCCCCATGATTGTGGAGCTTACTGAAACAGATTAAACAACCTTTTTAAACACTTAGGAAGCCTTTGCAGGTGTTTTTTTGTTAATTATTCTAATTTACTGAGATAGTGACTATTGGGTTTTCATTGGTTGTAAGCCATAATCCTCAACATTAACAGAATTATATACTTAAAATAGATCACTCTGCTTGTTCTTACACTCTTCACCCTCCTCCTCTTCCTGCCCTGACACCACAGTGCAGTCTGCGTGTGCCTCTGGTTTCTGAGTCTAATCAGGATTACCTCTACCCCCTGGTGGTAAATGTCTGGTGACGAGGGTCTGAATTCTGCTCGGACTCTACATCACCCAGCCCTGGATCCAACAGGAAAACATTTTGGGCATCGGTACAGATGGTTTTCGGAGCAGACCTCTGCTGCCCATGGAATAGAATGTGTGAAAAGTTCTTCAGAATGGCCCATCTGTGGTTCCCCACAGTCAGTTGGACATTTGGAAATTATTGATGCAGGTAGAATCAAGGGTGATTGAGGTGCCACCTCTAAGGATTGTAATGTGTGTGATGTTAAGGTTTTGGTGGAGAGGCCACTTGATGCAGCCTTTGCTATCCACTAGTGCCCATGCTGTTTCTGAGACTCATCTACAAGACATACCGCTGTGCTGCTTCCAAAGACAGGGAGTCAAGTAGCCTATCCACTAACAGATGTTGTCACTGGTCTTTGGATAGGATGAGATGGTGTTTGTTCAGTTGAGCTTTCACTAACATTAACACCTAACCCACTCGCACATCGAATACCAAGCCTATTCTCCCTTCCACCGCAACCTCACTTTTTCCCACTCACATTTTATGTAGCTTTTGCAACCTGTTGTTTCACAACCATAGGCCCACAGCTGTCAGTCACCTATCACTAAATGAACAATCGCTATTTATTTTCTTAGAAAATGTGCCTGAACATTGTTATAGCAATTTTTAAGTGTAAAAATTTGTCCTTCTTATCGCAAGTAAATAAGGTGGAGGCAATCCAAAATTGGCTGCAACCGGTCAATTCAAAGAAACAAGTTTGGGTGTTTCTGGGAATTGTGGCATACTATAGGCGATTTATCCTGAATTTTGCCATGATAGCAGGCCCCCTGACAGATCTTTTTTAGGGCACAAAGACATCGCTGGCCTAATGGTTCTCTGAAGCCCAGATGGTGTTCCAGGAGTTGAAGCTCGTCCTATGTAAACATCCGGTCTTGGTCACACCTGACTTCAATTAGGTGTTTGTGGTCCAGATGGACGGCTCTGAGTTCGGGTTGGGAACTGTATTGTCACAGGAAATAGATCCAGTGATATACCTAAGTAGGAAACTCTGTTCCTGTGAAAATATCTATGCCATTGCAGAGAAACAGTGCTTGTCCATCAAATAGGCAATTGACATGCTGAGGTACTACCTGATAGGCCAGAGTTTCAGACTTGTATGAGATCATGCACCCCTGAGATGGATGACAGAAAGGAAGGGGATGAATGCCCTGGTGACTATATGGTCTCTATTGCTCCAGGACTTCAGTTTTCATGTCGAGCACAGGCCTGGGAAACTACATGGTAATGCAAATGACTTGTCCAGACTTTCCTTTAGTGGGTGAAGGTGCCAAAACCTCCAGCTTTGGACTGATGAGGGGATATGTGACAAAGTCACTGGTAAAGTGCTGGAGGGTAGAGATGGGCGAACCCGAAAAGTAAAGTTCAGCGTATTTACCAAACACCTACTGTTTGGGCACGGACACCAAACACTGACTTCACCAGGAAGTCCGTGTTACTGTTCAGCTTTGGCCCCCGAACACCGGGTATTTGCTTCGCTGTCATGTGCATGACAGCGCAGCAAACACTGCTGGTCAGACACCCACGGTTCCCATGCTATCAAATGACAGCGTGAGCCTGCAGCTGTGACAGGGGGTATAAAGTTTACCTCTGGTCACTGGCATTTGCAGATGGGACTAAAGCTCCTAATAGCCTAAGCCTGCTTCCGCTAATAACAGCGAGAGCAGGTGCAGCTGATGGGAGTATTCATGAGCCGACGCCTGCGCTCTAAATAAATAATAAAAAAAAACGCTTGGGTTCTCCTGTATTTTTTTATAACCAACCCAGAAAGACTGACAGCTGGGGGCTGCAACGCTCTGCTGTCAGCGTTAGCAAAGTATGTTATCAAGAATAGAGGGGTCGTCACTCTGTATTTTTTTATTATTTTAATAAATAATTTAAAAAAGCAGTGGCAAGTGGGGTTCATATTTGTCGGGTTGATGTCACCTTTGTATTGTCTGGTGACATCAAGGCCACAGTGTCAATAAGACATCTATGCATTGCTAATCCTATAGTTATATTGTGAATATACACAGTCAGAATAAATTCATTTAATTGAAAGAAGACACAGACTCCTTTAATGATTCTAAATGAAACCATAGTCACGTCATCACCTATTACATTGAAGCCATCGTCTCCTGTAATAAAACAAAAATAAAAAACAACCATATCCCTCACCTGTCCGTCGTTTTGCCCACACCGCAATCCACGTCTGGGGATAAACAGTTTTCAACCTGGACGGTGCCAAGATGAGATCGTCCAGGCTGAGAACCACTAATGAATGAGCGGCTGCTCAGAGTTTTTAAGTCTATTGTATACTGCATGTTGCATAGAATACTGGCAACCTCTGCAGTCTACCAAATGTTGCTGGTTTTCTTGGCAAAGAGTGAGTATGTGAAAGAACTGTGATTTAGTTTAGAGATTGTATATGGATCGCCCCCACGTAAGGGCAATGGGGTACTCGGTACTGGGTCCTTCAGTTCCCTCGGCGGGGATGTCACGGTGGCCCGACCCGGACCGTGGCCCTGAGGGGCGCCTAATAATAGGGGGTGAATTTGTAGATAACGGTAGTGTTCGTGACGCCACCTGTGATATTCGGTCAGGGTGACCGACGCTGCTTTGGGGTCCGCTGGGGTGATGGAATGGCAGCTAGATGGTATACCTTCCCACAGGTGAAGTATATCCCCAGGGCTTCCCAGAAGTATAGATGGTGATGGTGGATGGTGCAAGGCACGGTGAATAACGAGGACACAATGGGTGCAGTCTCTTTACCTTTACTGAAGGCTTCAGCATCCACAGTCCAGGGTGCCAGATGACAGGGTAGGCATAGTCCGGCCGGTCTGATGGCAATTCCAGAGTCCCCCTTTCCAGGTGGAAATCAGTAGCCTTCCCCTTGCGCACAGTAACGTAGTAGGTCCCTACGTGCATTAGCTCCCTTAGGGTCCTCACTCTTGTTACTCTTCTCTCTGTCCCCCAGATGGATAGGACAAACCCGTATGACGGTGGTGGCCTGAGGCTATTTTATAGGGACCCTAGCGTCGCCCCTCTTCCGCGTTGCCACCTTGTCTGCTTAGGTTCTTAGGTCAGGCAGCCAACTTGGAATCAAGTGTCCTGCCGGTCAATGAAGTAAAGCGTAGAGTCTATTACTCCCTGTTGCTATGACTTCTGTGCTCACTCACTACGGCACACTTCCTTTCTTGTCCTTTCTTAGGAGGCTGCCGCATGGGTTGCAGACGCAGCTCCGTGTCCTTCTTTCCCTTCCTGGGCCGAGCCCAGTCTGCTCCTCTCCTCTCCTCCTCCTGGCTCCAACTCTCAACTCCTACTGTCTACTGCCTAACTTCCTAACCAAACCCCCAGTTTTACCCAAGTGTGAGGAGTGGCCTAATAGATAGAACCTTTTGCTCCCCCTGGTGGCCGGCGTGTGAAGTGTGTGTGTGGCTGTGATACCTGGCAGGGTGAACTCCTTTGGTGCCATCAAACGTAACATCGCTCCCCCTTGGTGGAAGAACGACATTACTGCAACGACCAGGACTCTGGGGCGCTGCACTCCCCCTCCGTTAAATCCAGCACTCCCGGGCTGGGAAAAGAACACAACAATTACAGGTTAGCAAAAGACATGCAAAATTTTTGAAATGCTTTAAACAAATAAATTAACAGTGCTTCCCTTTATGGGAGGTGAGAACACTTGAACGTTGCAAACAAAAACATATGCACATTATGCATATTATAAAAGAGAACAATTACTAACTTACTATGAAATACAATTACCCGTACAGGTATCCTATCTACCAAGTGCAAGTACCCTCTAAGGGTATACTATCATTAACCCTTAATGTGCAATTTTTAACCTTTTCTTTATTCTTCTTCTTAACATGCAGGACTATCTGTCTACCCCTACGGGCCTACTGCATTTTTCTTCCTACAGCCTTACTTTTATCTAAAGTATGTCATTAACATTCTATCACTATCTAGATACATATTATCAGCTACGTAAACGTTATTAAGGTGCAACAAGCGAACATTCCCTTTAAGAGAGAAACTAGTCTTTTCTGAGGTAGTGCAAACAATCAACAAGTCAGTTATAAACTTTAAGACTATAGAAACTTTCACGTCGTCATCAGGAACAGTTTCTTCGTAAAGTCTTCTTGCTTGTAAAACCAGTAGAGAGCACCCTTAAGAAGGTGCAAACTATTTACAGAGGACAGTTCAGGAACTATTCACCGTCCATGATTCCAATGTTCCTTTAAAACCATGATGAACTTTGTGCAAAACTGGAACAAAATAGGGATCCCGGGTAAACTAAGGGATCCCTTTAAGAACTGACCCTGAACGGGTTCAAAGCAGCAAAGAGAGAACAGTTAACTATGTACAGTTTCGGTTTTCCGAGGTTTACTCGAGTTCTGAGCGCATTTGCATCCAGGGATCGGTATGGTATCTGGTAACCTTTGGCCTCGGAGAATCCGTATATATGTCCTCGTCCGCATCGATTCCATGGATCAGTTGCTCTGGCACAGTCAGGTCAGGGGCTGCAAAAGCGGTCTGCAGGGTATTCACCGCATCAGCTTGTGCGGTCACGTTTTGCGTGGTTGCGAGAGTGATCAAGTCAAGCTGCCAGGCATCGGGTGACAACATTAAGGGGGCACTTTTTCTCACTTCTCGTGCACGCCAACCGTCATCTTTCCAATAGCGGTTGTATGTGACTATGTCTCCCTTTTGTGCCTCGTAGGCAGCACAATCAGTTCCCACAGGAGATGATCTTTCGTTGTCGTTGGCGGTGGCCCTAATTGGTGGCTCTATCTCTTGTATATACCCCGTCCCAGTCTGGTGGGGAGAGACCACCACTACCCCCATCGCACCGGAAGCACAGGGGATAGGTCAGATGCGGGGGCGGCGAGCGACCGCTGGGATCAGCCCGGTCTCGGGGGTGCCGGTATCATTCATACCTGTACTGGCCACGGTCCCCCCGGCACTGAGCTGCTCCAGCATCCGAGATGCGGAAACCATTAGCGGCACAGACGATGGCTCCGCCTGGGTGTTCTCTCGGGATAGGGTGGATCTCGTCGCCCGCAGTGCCGTAAAGCCGTTGTGCTGCGACAGTCGATGCAGCTGTTCCACCCATAGCTGCACGAAGTCGATCTCCTCTAGCGGTGGCATGTCCGAATAGTCCTCCTTCGACGACTTGAAGCAGCAAGCAGGCAAGTCGCTCTCTCCCAGGTCCCCGCCGGTAGCCATCTCTGCTCCGGGATCTTCGCTCGCTCTCGCATGCAGCTCCTCCATTTTCTGGGGTTTCGGCTCCTGCATTTCTGAGCTCATCATCCTGCAGCCATAGACGGAGGGGGCGGTCGCTACTTTTGGCGCCGCTTTCGCGGTCTCCTCCCATGGCACGCCCTCCTTCTTCTCCAGCGCTCCTTGTGGCGCGGTAATGGCGGCGATTTTGGCGGGAATCTTTGCGGTAACCAGCAATACACAGTCCTTGCAATAAATACACAGTTCCTAGGCGCACATGACCCGAATTCTCAGGCTTAAGTAGATCCTGTTCGTGATGCCAAGATTTGAATCACCCCCACGTAAGGGCAATGGGGTACTCGGTACCGGGTCCTCCAGTTCCCACGGCGGGGATGTCACGGTGGCCCGACCCGGACCGTGGCCCTATGAGGGGCACCCAATAAAAGGGGGTGAATTTGTAGATAATGGTAGTGTTCGTGATGTCACCTGTGGTATTCGGTCAAGGTGACCGACGCTGCTTAGGGGTCCGCTGGGGTTATGGAATGGCAGCTAGATGGTATACCTTCCCACAGGTGAAGTATATCCCCAGGGCTTCCCAGAAGTGTAGATGGTGATGGTGGATGGTGCAAGGCACGGTGAATAACGAGGACACAATGGGTGCAGTCTCTTTACCTTTACTGAAGGCTTCAGCATCCACAGTCCAGGGTGCCGGATGACAGGGTAGGCAGAGTCCGGCCGGTCTGATGGCAATTCCAGAGTCCCCCTTTCCAGGTGGAAATCAGTAGCCTTCCCCTTGCGCACAGTAACGTAGTATGTCCCTACGTGCTTTAGCTCCCATAGGGTCCTCACTCTTGTTACTCTTCTCTCTGTCCCCCGGATGGATAGGACAAACCCGTATGATGGTGGTGGCCTGAGGCTATTTTATAGGGACCCTAGCGTCGCCCCTCCTCCGCATTGCCACCTTGTCTGCTTAGGTTCTTAGGTCAGGCAGCCAACTTGGATTCAACTGTCCTGCTGGTCTCTGAAGTAAAGCGTAGAGTCTATTGCTCCCTCGGTGTTCCGGCTACCGGTTCTGCGACCAGTGGGAGGCAGCCTGCTCCTAGCTGGTCTCCCACTGGTGTTTTACTCCTGTTGCTATGACTTCTGTGCTCACTCACTACGGCAGACTTCCTTTCTTGTCCTTTCTTAGGAGGCTGCCGCATGGGTTGCAGGCGCAGCTCCGTGTCCTTCTTTCCCTTCCTGGGCCGAGCCAAGTCTGCTCCTCTCCTCTCCTCCTCCTGGCTCCAACTCTCAACTCCTACTGTCTACTGCCTAACTTCCTAACCAAACCCCCAGTTTTACTCAAGTGTGAGGAGTGGCCTAATAGATAGAACCTTTTGCTCCCCCTGGTGGCCGGCGTGTGAAGTGTGTGTGTGGCTGTGATACCTGGCAGGGTGAACTCCTTTGTTGCCATCAGACGTAACATTGCTCCCCCTTGGTGGAAGAACGACATTACTGCAACAACCAGGACTCTGGGGCGCTGCATATACACTGCTGTGACACTGTCCAGATCCCTGGATTCAATCAGCTTCCTTGCTCTTGTGCTTCTTCCATGCTCAAGAGGTAAAACTGGCTCTGGTTGCAGCATCTGGGAGCTCACCATTTGGACCAATAATATGATCGTGCTGCAGATTCAAACTGTCTCTACCTCCAGCAACAAGAAAATTCAGGATACATTGATGCAGTGAGATCCTGAACAAAAAAGATCATACAACAACCCCTTTAAAGCTGCAGGCATAGCTTCCAATTTACGGTACTTATAAGGATGCTTGCCCACAACTTCTTTTACGGGTGGGTACAGTCCATAACCCACCTGAAAAAGCACTAAATAAATTCTGAGAAGAATGAACATATTCATTTCTATTTAAAAAAACAACTTGATGTGAATACATTCAGTCCTTTGAGCTTCTTTTAGCCGCCTCAGTGTTCCAAAGACACAAGGCAGTTAAAAGAAATGACCTGAATGTTCTTCAGGCGGCTTCTACTTGGAAGTTGCTTACTACCTTATACAGTACAAGTAAAAAAGCTGACAGATAAAGGCGACACAAAGAAAATGGCTGAAAAGACGCAAACTAAGACGCTTCAGGACAATGGACGTCGCTGTCCTTGAATTGTCTCCCTCTTTTAAAAGCGGGCAGATTTGCTCACGTCTAATGATGTTGTGTGAGAAGATATAAAAGAGGGCACCACCATATCCTAGGAATCAACCTGAAGCATGTGATAATGACATATATAAAAAAAAGACAAAAGAAAAAGAAACATGCACAATTATCACCATACAGTTATAAAGTTTTTATTAACACAAACGGCAACACAAATTAAAAACATTTAACCCCTTAACAACCACCGATATGCCTTTTAACGGCAGCAGTTAAGGGTACTTATTCCTCAGCGCCGCTTTTTAACGGCGTTGAGAAATAAGAGTATAGATCTCCGGGGACTCAGCTACTAGGGAAACCCCGGAGAACATGATTCAGGTCGGTTTTTACCATCCCCAGTGTTGCAATCACACAAAAAAAGTCAGATTTCCCATTTATTTCTCTCTCATTTGATATGATCTAGCATACCAGGAGAGAGAAATGGGTGTCCACCGAGGCCCCCCTCCAGTACTTCTAGTGTCACTAGACCCTCCGGCTCTGTCCCCCGGCCCTCAATGTCTTCTTCCAGGAAGAAAACGGCAGGCACATGTGCAGTGCGCCCGCTGAGATCTGCCGACCGTCACACGGCAACAATAGGAGATATTTAGTATTGGTTCATTTTGATCACTGTGACCTTTATCACCCCCTTAGTTAGGTAAAAATAGTAAAAGAAAAAAATAGTTTTTTCCATTAGGGTTAGGGTTGGGGCTATGGTTGGGGCTAGGGTTGGGGTTGGGTTAGGGTTGTGGTGTTGGTGTTAGGGTTGTGGTGTTAGGGTTAGAATGGTGGTTAGGGTTATGGTTAGGGTTGGGATTAGGGTTAGGGATGTGTTGGAGTTTAGGCTGTGTTAGGGTTGGAGTTAGAATTGGGGAGTTTCCACTGTTTAGGTACATCAGGGGGGTCTCCAGATGCGACATGGCGCCCACCATTCATTCCAGCTAATTTTGCGTTAAAAAAAGTCAATTGGTGCTCCAGTGCAAATATTCTTTTTGTGGTTCCTCATATCATTATTACATGTCTACATGGTTTTGTAGATTGATATCACCGTTTCAAACTTTTTTGGTCAACAGATTGGCAGGGTTTTAGCCCTATTGTGGGCTTATGTGTATTTTCATGTCATGAGTGACTTTTTAAATGTTTTTAATTTGTGTTGCATTTTGTGTTAATAACAATTTTATAATTGTAAGGTGATCCTTGTGATCATAGCATGTTTCTTTTTCTTTTGTTTTTCTAATGATGTTGTGTGCGCACACCCTCACAGTTCATTTAATTAGGTCAATTTGCAAACTTTACTACCAAATTAATATAGTAATCAATTTTTAATGGTCTTCATTATAATACTTATTCTTGTGTTCCTGGTCAAGCTTACGCTTAACGTTACATGCCTGTTGCTTTTTCAGAAGATGTACGTGAAGCGATGGCCTGGGGACCACCACGGTGCAGGAAGACTACTGTACACAAGATGAGGTGCAAACAACAAAGGGTAGATTTATTGGAAGGCAAGGAATGAAGTGGATGAGGAAGATGCAAACAGAGGTATGCAATGGCAAAATATAATTTACAAGTGTTATATTCTTTAGCTTGTCTGTAAAATAGCACGGTGCTCCAACTGTTACAGACTCAATATATGTCACATAAGTAAATGCAAACAATAAACAAAGAATGATGCTACTCTACGTATAACCTCCCTGGCCTTTACTAAGCATGCCTCACGGCTGCAGTGTTCTGACTATTGAAGCCTACACTAGGCCCTGACATGTGCACAAAACAGGAACAAACTCACGGTGATGTTGGGGACTCAGATCCAGTACCGGGGGGGGGTCCCCTACAGTCTAGTACGGTGGTGCGCATGGCTTTCTGCCAGTTCCGTGAAACGTGGTCTTCTCCTTGCTTCGGGGTCCTGGAGGTGCTCCTGGAAACTGTAAATCCCTTTCTCGGTATCTTCGTGGCTCCTCGAACTAACACAGGACAGCCACCCACGCTGCACTCGGAAAAGTCTGTGAAATCTCACAAGTCCACTCTGTTACAGGCTGGGGTCCTCTTTTGCAGCTATACCAGGACACAGTTCTCCTCTCTTGCAGCTATAAGCACAAAGTTCTCTCTGCAGAAGCCTCAGCTCACACACACTGTTCAGGCTACACCCCTGCCATCTGCACAGTCCAGTTCATTCTCACAGTATATCCCAGGGGAGAAGCAGAACATTCCATCCTGCCAGACAAGAGGGTGCAGTCTCTTAAAGTAACAGTGTATTCTTTACTGTCCATAACAGCACCACCCTCCTACATACGTGTGAGAATCCATTTCATCCAGTCGTAACACATGTTCAGAAGGCAAAAATATGAAAAAGAATCTTCATAGCTCACCCCTGCTCCTAGAGAAGTGACATGGGTGTGATTTGCTTGTACTTTTGCTAAATTATGTCCATTTATGGCAACACAGATGCTGCAAAATTTGCTCTTCTTTAGTTGATGAGTCTCTTACCCTTCCTCATACAATAACAAGTTATTGCTATTGTACTGAAATCAATTTCCTTGTTTTTATATCATACCTATTGTATATTAAGCAATTGTAAGCTTATGCGAACCGCAGAGCTAGATAAATTATAGGCACCAAATCCTATGTTGCATGCAGTTAAATTGTTCCTCATCAGCCTGTTTGCAAAAACCGGTTAACTGACGGAGAACAGGTGCACACCCAAAAAAACAACTGTATATGCAAAGTCCAGAAGAGAAAAAAGGTGGCACTCACTCTCTGGGTAAAAGAATCCTTTATTCAATCTTGCAAAACAGTGGCTAACATGGGAAACCCCTGAGTAGATATAGAATATAAATTTTAATGTAAATAATTACAAAAGACAAAGCAAACACCATACCAATAAAAAGTGCTCTCTAGGTACACCTGATGATAAGGGCCTTTATCCCCGCACCTACCTACCAGCGTATAAACGAGAAATGGTGCCCCCGCTCCTTGGCGGCTATCCTTCACTGCCCTTGATATCCCAAATAAATAAGTGAAACCAATCACCCAGTCATGGAGTGTTGAGGGTGAAAGAAAGGAATACCAGGACAAGCGGGCCGCTGGAAATGTGGATATATGTGGGCAAGTGTCAGAGAGATGGATGGGCCAGTGATCTAACAGGCATCACTCAGATACTATTGGATAATCAAAGATGAACATTAAGTACCCCTCTAAGCTGTCTCCTGCCCAAAAAGTCCTGCCTGCCAGCAGAGGTTTGCACCCTACTTGACAGCGGATATGGTGCTCCCGCTCGATGACGGCTTACCCTGCGAGTCCCTAAGATAAGTATATATACAGTCGGGGAAATAAGTATTTGATCCCTTCCTTTGCTGATTTTGTAAGTTTGCCCACTGTCAAAGACATGAACAGTCTATAATTTTAAGGGTAGGTTAATTTTAACATTGAGAGATAGAATATCAAAAATAAAATCCAGAAAATCACATTGTATAAATTATATACATTTATTTGCATTTGCAGTGAGAAATAAGTATTTTATCCCTCTGGCAAACAAGACTTAATACTTTTACTTAAGTAAAACCCTTGCTGGCACAGCAGTCAGACTTTTTTGTAGCTGGTGATGAGGTTTGCGCATATCAGGAGGAATTTTGGTCCACACCTCTTTGCAGATCATCTCTAAATCATTAAGATTTTGAGGCTGTCGCTTGGCAACTCAGAGCTTCATCTCCCTCCATAAGTTTTCTATGGGATTAAAATCTGGAGACTGGCTAGGCCACTCCGTGACCTTAATGTGCTTCTTTTTGAGCCACTCCTTTGTTGCCTTGGCTGTATGTTTTGGGTCATTGTCTTCCTGGAAGACTCAGCCACAACCCATTTTTAATGTCCTGGAGGAGGGAAGGAGGTTGTCACTCAGGATTTTACAGTACATGGCTCCATCCATTCTCCCACTGATGCGGTTAAGTAGTCCTGTGATCTTAGCAGAGAAACTTCATACAATATATGATGGGCCCCATATAATGATCCAGTATTTGATGTGTCTCATATAATGCGCTAATATATGATGGGCCCCATATATTGCTTCATATATAATGGGCCTCATATAATGTCTCAGTATATGATGTTCCCCATATCATGCTCCATACAGAATGGGCCCCATATATTGCTCCATATATAATAGGCCCCATGTAATGCTCCAGTATATGATGGGTCCCATATGATGCGCCAGTATATGATGGGCACAATATGATGCTCCATATTTTATGGATAGACAACAGAGCGCAGATACAGTATAAATTGCCAATAAAAACACATTTTATTAAGCCAGCTCCAAGGAACTGCGATGTGGGTCACTTGTGCCCCTTCGTACGCCAATCTGTTCCTTGGAGCCTGGGAAAGTGAGATCTTTCAGAGCAATCCCATCAACCATATTGAGAAAATACATAACTATATTTATTTATTTGATTTGAACATCAAACTTACTTATTCATGGTCGTAAACTTAGTTTCTTGGATATTGATATTCAGGTGACTCCACAAAGCTACATCACAACTGACGTCTATTGCAAACCGACAGCCACCAACTCTCTTTTGTACACTAAATCGTCACATCCAAAATCAACCATCTGCGATATCCCCTCGGTCAACATCTCAGAATCAAACGTATATTCTATAATGAAGAGACATTTGATAAACAAGCTAAAGATCTCTATTCCAGATTTCGAGAACAAGGATACAGTCACAGGTCGATCCGTCGAGGGTACCAGAGGGCAAAAGCTGAATCAAGTAATGAACTACTGTACAAACAACCACTCCCTAACAGTGAGAACTCTAAGCAAATTAGGCTGATTACACCATTTAATAACCAATGGGATCAATTGATTAATATTTTACACAAATTGGAAGGTACTTAAAACAAATCCAGTTTGAAACAAATTCTTCCCTCTGCACCACTAGTTACAGCTAAGAGATTGAAAAACCTATGTGAGCTCCTTTTTAGAAGCCAGTATTCTCCTAACTTAAAAAGTCAAACACACTTGGTCAATCTATACAAGGCTTCTTCGCATGTGGGCTGTGCAAAGCTTGCAGAAATCTTATCAAATGCAAAGAATTCTACAATTCTGATGAGACTTGGAGCTTTAAGATCCAACATCGGCTTAGGCTACTTTCACACATCAGTTTTTTGCCTTCAGGCTCAATCTGGCGAATGTAGAAAAAAACGGATCCAGCAAAAATTCCCGTTGGATCTGTTTTTTTCTCATAGACTTGTATTAGCGACGGATTGCGACAGATGGCCTCACGTTTCATCCGGTTTTTGCCAGATCCGTTGAAAATTGGTATTCCAGCGGCCGGAGAAAACAGACATAGTAACGCTTTTTGTGTCTGTTGAAAAAACGGGCAACGACGGATCTGTTGCCATCTGGCGTTTGCTGGAATGGAACCCTATGGTGCCGGATCCGTCAACGATACCTTTTTTTTTTAACTGAGCATGCATATTCTCTCTCTCTCCTTAGCATCAACTTAGCCGAATCAGCTAGTCGGATCCGACAAAAAAACAGATCTGTTACATCAGTTTTTAACAATTTGCAACGGATGCGTTTTTTTCAAAATTCGTCGGATTGATCCTGACGGCAAAAAAATTATGTGTGAAAATAGCCTTACTTGTTCATCAATGGGTATAATTAAGTGCTCACTCACTGCAACACACTTCCTTTCGTGTCCTTTCCTAGGATGCTGCCGCATGGGATGCAGGCACAGCTCCGTGTACCCTCGTCCTCCTCAGACCGCAGTCTGGATCTGACTGGAGATCACTCCAGCCAGTTCGTCTTGGAGACCTTTCCGTCTCGGTCACCAGCCAGGAACTCTCTAACTTTCCCTCTAACTACCAGTTTTACCCAAGTGTGAGGAGTGGCCTAGTAGATAGAACCTTTGCTCCCCCTGGTGGACTGGAGTGTGAAGTGTATGTAATGGTTGTGATACCTGGACAGAAGATCTCCTTCATTGCCCTCAGACATAACATCACTCCCCCTGGTGGAAGAATAACATTACTGCAATGAACCAGGACTCTGGGGCGCTGCAGGAACACATATGAGATATTGATAAAGCTTGAACGATGGATAGTGATGAACATTTGAAGACCTTACCCAAACATTTTAAGCAATTTCCTAACTCGGACTCAAGTAAGCTTGCAATAAGAGCCATTGATCAAGTGTCACTGGGCCAGAGGGGGTAATTTATTCAAAACCTTAGTTCTGATTTATAGACTCCGTACAGTGACTCCAGAGGGTCTCAATGAGAATTTTGGGTTTAGTTATGACTTATTTTCTTTAATGGTGGGTATCCTATTTTTATGCGGGTGGGGTGCATCATTTTTACTCATGTTTTTATCTTCTACCAGTGTAGTTTTGCATACTTATAATATTCTCATAATTTCATATAGGATTGTATCTGTCTGATTATCAGGCTGTGGAATCCTCTTTGGTTGTGTTCGTGTCTTCTTGGTCCAAATGTGATCTCAGTCTGTTATCCTGATGGCGGTTCTCATCCTGCCTCACTGGCTCTTCGCACCAATCTTAAGTTTTGTATGAACGATTATGAAAATCAATTAACTCCGGTTGAAGATTGTATTTACCTCATCAGGCCATGACATCTATTTATGGCATTGTTTGTGTTCTTTCCAGCGGTATTCCAGAACAATATCTAGATGGGACTTACATCTTTGTTTTTCTGACTATCCTCAAGCCCTGTATTGGTTTTTCTTAATTTTAATATTTTATACGTATATGATCATTGGCTTTGCTTTTACTTTTTATTCTTTTCCACTTAATGCTCTATTCTTATGGTCCTTTGCTTTGCTAATTGATTATTTTAGTATCATGTAAATTATCTGTGTCCAATACACCTCTAGCACATATTCATTTCTAGCACTTTAGCACATTGCACTTTGTACACTTGAAATTATAAGCATTTCACTGTGCCTTTAGTTAGCCTTTTTTGCTTCTCCCTCTTAAGCACCGTTCAAAATATATATATATATATATATATATATATATATATATATATATATATATAACCCTGTGTACTCGTATAGCCCTTCACTCATCATTTTACTTAACAGTGCCCTTCACTATCATTTTCCCCTTTCAGATTAAACCCATGGAATTATTTGTTTAATTATGAGTTTTATTAAACTCAATTAAATGTAACATCATTTGTACTTATAAGACATCATAATGTGTCCAATACGCAGACTAGTATCACTCATTATCGTATTCTTTAACTAATTTATGCCCTATTTTATTATACCTCATATTCATTCAAATCTAACTTATCTCTGATTGTCTCCCCAGTGCAGGGGCGCCGCTATAATGAGGCAAGTTGAGCACTTCGCCTCAAGCGGCATCCAGTCCCACAAAACAGGGGGCGACAGCGCGGCGCCGCCACCTGCAGTCAGATGTGCCGTGTACTAGCCATTAGCATGAGGCTGTGTCACCAGCAGGAGGCGCCGGGGATGCCGGGCGCGGTGCTGCCTCCTCACACACTAACTCATCCGGTTATAATCAAGGCGGTACACACGGCACTCAAGGTCCTGGTTGGTGGTGCGCAAGTCGGGTTTCCAACCCATCAAATAGCAATCACAAAATACTTGGCACTCAGAGGCTTTTTTGCAGAAACAAGTTGAACATTTCGTTTATTTGTGCATCCAGTTTGAAGATTTTTAAACGTTTTCGGTCTAATCACAAGACCTTCATCAGAATAATCTTTATCACAACTGGAGTACTGCGCACGGTATATAGGCTGTTGTGAATTCTATTTTCGAACTCCCTCCTGTGGTCATGAATGGTACTTCGGCGAGTTCTGTCCATGGACTCCCTCTGGTGGCTGTGAGTGGAGCTGCTGCTTCTGAGGTTCCTTCCACAGGTGACGTAGTTTATTCTTTGGCTGGCTGTTCTATTTAACTCCACTCAGATCGTTACTCCATGCCAGCTGTCAATGTTCTTGTACTGGTTCAGTTCGCTCTTGGATCTTTCTGGTGACCTGTCTACTCCAGCAGAAGCTAAGTCCCTGCTAGTTAATTATTTGTTCATTGTTTCCTTGTCCAGTTGGCTATCATGATTTTGTCTTGCTAGCTGGAAGCTCTGGGATGCAGAGTGGCACCTCCGCACCGTGAGTCGGTGCGGAGGTCTTTTTGCACACTCTGCGTGGTCTTTTGTAGTTTTTTGTGCTGACCGCAAAGATACCTTTCCTATCCTCAGTCTGTTTAGTAAGTCAGGCCTCCCTTTGCTGAAACCTGTTTCATTTCTGTGTTTGTGACTTTCATCTTAACTCACAGTCAATATATGTGGGGGGCTGCCTTTTCCTTTGGGGAATTTCTCTGAGGCAAGGTAGGCTTTATTTTCTATCTTTAGGGCTAGTTAGCTCTTAGGCTGTGAAGAGGCGTCTAGGTCGTGTTAGGTACGCTCCACGGCTATTTCTAGTTGTGTGATAGGATTAGGGGTTGCGGTCAGCAGAGCTCCCACTTCCCAGAGCTTGTCCTGTGTGAGTTTAACCATCAGGTCGTTCCGGGTGCTCCTAACCACCAGGTCCATAACAATAGGCCTGTGGGCCTGCGTATAACTACGCCCCTGGAGTGATATACCATATCCTGGAAAATTATCTGGGCATGGAGGCGCGGAGGTATGGCGAGGAGTCACAATGTAGACTGGCGCTTAGATTTCCAGGTGCGTGATGTGGGGCTGCAATGAGGCTGGAGGCTCCGGAGAACGCAGTGCAGATAATTTTCCAGGATATGGTATATCACTCCCGGGGCGTAGTTATACACAGGACCACAGGCCTATACACTGCGCGCAGTACTCCAGTTGTGATAAAGATTATTCTGATGAAGGTCTTGTGATTAGACCGAAAACGTTTAAAAATCTTCAAACTGGATGCACAAATAAACGAAATGTTCAACTTGTGATTGAAGCACAGCCTGTGGGCGGAGACTGTGGCTGCTTTCCTGTGTAGCTACTGGGGGGGGGGGGCAGAGGGGGCCATCGCCCCGGGCCCTGTCACATGAAAGGGCCCACTGGGAGGCAGGGCCACTTCTGTGATGAGGCAGAACACAGGAGGCTGAAGTTGGTTTCTTATTCGTCAGTTTCTTATTTGGCAATTTTTTATTTTCTGTTTTTTATAGGTTTATCAACAAAAAATAAGCATCACAATAATAAAAGACAATGCAGTGAGATGCTTTGATGTGAATACACTAAAAAATGGCTACAGAATCAATAAAACTGGCACAAAAATGGGCATCAAAGTGGGCACCAAAGAGCGCTGAAAAAAGGGTTAAATGCCTTTGGGCCACTGATCTCACAATGCAGACATATAGAACAGGGTGCCCTACATCAAAACCAGCTATCTCCAGCCTGGCCCAAATGGGTTCTGGGCACCAGAACTGGCATCAAAGTGGGCAAACAGCCCATTTTCACAGATTTGAATAAGTAACTGATGTTTTTAAGGGGTTACATGCCTTTGGGCCACTGATCTGACACATAAAATACACAGATATTGATGCCCTGCATCAAACCCAGGTCCCTCCAGCCTGGCTTAAATGGGTTCTGGGCATCAGAACTGGCATCAAAGTAGGCAAACAGCCCATTTTGACAGATTTGAATAAGTAACTGATGTTTTTAAGGGGATAAATGCCTTTGGGCCACTGACCTGACACTGAAAATACACAGATAGTGATTCCCTGCATCAAACTCAGGTCCCTCCAGCCTGGTCCAAATGGGTTCTGCGAACCAGAACTGGCATAAAAGTGGGCAAACAACCAATTTTCACACATTTAATAAAGTAATTGATGTTTTTAAGGGGTTAGATGCCTTTGGACCACTGATACCACAATGCTTACATATAGAACATGGAGCCTCAAATCAAAATCAGGTCCATCCAGTCTGGCCCAAATGGTTTCTGGGCATCAGAACTGGCATCAAAGTGGGCAAACAGCCCATTTTCACAGATTTTAATAAGTAATTGATGTTTTTAAGAGGTTAAATGCCTTTGGGCCACTGATACCACAGTGCATACATATAGAACAGGGAGCCCCACATCAAAAACAGGTCCATGGAGCCTATCCCAAATGGGTTCTGGGCATCAGAGCTGGCATCAAAGTGGGAAAACATTCCATTTTCATAGATTTGAATAACTAACTGATGTTTTTAAGGGGTTAAATGCCTTTGGGCCACTGATCTGACATTTAAAATACACAGAGAGTGATGCCCTGCATCAAACCCAGGTCCCTCCAGTCTGCCACAAATGGGTTCTGGGCACCAGAATTGGCATCAAAGTGGGCAGACGGCCAATTTTCACACATTTGAATAAGTAACTGATGTTTTTAAGGGGTAAATGCCTTTGGGCCACTGATCTGACACTTAAAATACACAGATATTGATGCCCTGCATCAAACTCGCATCTCTCCAGCCTGGCCCAAATGGGTTCTGGGCATCAGAACTGGCATCAGTTTGCCCATTTTGATGCCAGTTTTGGTGCCCAGAACCCATTTGGGCCAGGCTGAAGGGACCTGGGTTTGATGCAGGGCATCACTTTCTGTGTATTTTAAGTGTCAGATCAGTGGCCAAAAGGCATTTAACCCCTTAAAAACATCAGTTACTTATTCAAATGAGTGAAAATGGGCTGTTTGCCCACTTTGATGCCAGTTCTGGTGCCCAGAACGTATTTGGGCCAGGCTGAAGGAACTTGGGTGTGATGCAGGGCATCTGTTGTGAATTCCGCTCTTGGGCTCCCTCCGGTGGTTGTAAGTGGCACTTTTGTGAGTTCTGCTCTTGGGCTCCCTCTTGTGGTTTCTAGTGGTATGGCTGCTCCTTGGAGTTAGCTGTCATCAGCTGCCTCCACTTATCGTCTCTTCTGCTCGGCTATTTAAGTCTGGCTCTATCTTCAGCCAGTGCCACTTGTAAGGCCGGCCTCACACTAGTGAGTTTTACGGACGTAAGAGAGGTGCAGAAAATACGGATTGCACACGGTACAATGCATCTCTATGGCCAAGCTTCTACCTGCCGTATTTTACGGATCCGTATTATACGGGCTTCTACGGCCGTAGAAAATCGCAGCATGCTGCGTTTGTCACCGTATTGCGCAAAAAAATCGCCAATAAAAGTCTATGGGGGCGAGAAATATACGGATTACACACGGACCAACAGTGTGACTTGCGTGAAATACGCCAGACATCTCCAGACATCGCCAGGTGCAAGGAATTGAGCCAAGCCCTCAATCATGAATCTCAGACATACTAATTAGCTCAAAAAGCCACACAGACATCCCGGAAGTCTGGTTCTCGCCTCCACAGAGTTCCAAAAAGCATGGCCAGTATAATCAACGTAGATATGCTCCTCATCCTGGTCCAAGAAATGCCAGAAATATGGGACCAGCGGGATCCCAAATACTCAAACCGGGCCAGGAAAGAGGCAGCTTGGAGGGCCATCTGTGGGCTCCTATTCCCCAATTATGCCCAACGGCCACATGCGGAGCAGACAAGTCTATGTAAGTACACTCATGTATTCACAAGATTTAACTTTACAAGATGCTTTCCCTACATGATTACTTGAGCAATCATTTTTATCTTTATATGTCATTTATGGCCATTTTTTGCATTTTCTAAAGCTGAGTAACATGCCAAAGTGTTTCTGGACATATTTCATCTTGATCTTGCCCTGCTAAATATTTTCTTGGCCTCATACCCCGTCCAGAGGGTTGTTGTCCCTTGTCTTATTTTGACATAATTTCGCACATTAGTCTCATTATTGCACAAGGCATTTTCCTTTCCTATCCTATCCTATCTTACGTAATGTATGTTTGCAAGAACAGGGTTCTCTCCCCTCTCTACCAGTCTGTTACTGTCAAGTTATTAACTGTGGGCGATATATAGACCTCTGCATGTAACCCCTTTATCATCTGCCTCACCATGGAAATTATGGTGCTATACCAAATTTTAACACAAAAATACAAAATATGACTGACAACTGGAATAAGCTATGTTAACATAGTAACATAGTAACATAGTTAGTAAGGCCGAAAAAAGACATTTGTCCATCCAGTTCAGCCTATATTCCATCATAATAAATCCCCAGATCTACGTCCTTCTACAGAACCTAATAATTGTATGATACAATATTGTTCTGCTCCAGGAAGACATCCAGGCCTCTCTTGAACCCCTCGGCTGAGTCGCTATCACCACCTCCTCAGGCAAGCAATTCCAGATTCTCACTGCCCTAACAGTAAAGAATCCTCTTCTATGTTGGTGGAAAAACCTTCTCTCCTCCAGACGCAAAGAATGCCCCCTTGTGCCCGTCACCTTCCTTGGTATAAACAGATCCTCAGCGAGATATTTGTATTGTCCCCTTATATACTTATACATGGTTATTAGATCGCCCCTCAGTCGTCTTTTTTCTAGACTAAATAATCCTAATTTCGCTAATCTCTCTGGGTATTGTAGTTCTCCCATCCCCTTTATTAATTTTGTTGCCCTCCTTTGTACTCTCTCTAGTTCCATTATATCCTTCCTGAGCACCGGTGCCCAAAACTGGACACAGTACTCCATGTGCGGTCTAACTAGGGATTTGTACAGAGGCAGTATAATGCTCTCATCATGTGTATCCAGACCTCTTTTAATGCACCCCATGATCCTGTTTGCCTTGGCAGCTGCTGCCTGGCACTGGCTGCTCCAGGTAAGTTTATCATTAACTAGGATCCCCAAGTCCTTCTCCCTGTCAGATTTACCCAGTGGTTTCCCGTTCAGTGTGTAATGGTGATATTGATTCCTTCTTCCCATGTGTATAACCTTACATTTATCATTGTTAAACCTCATCTGCCACCTTTCAGCCCAAGTTTCCAACTTATCCAGATCCATCTGTAGCAGAATACTATCTTCTCTTGTAGTAACTGCTTTACATAGTTTTGTATCATCTGCAAATATCGATATTTTACTGTGTAAACCTTCTACCAGATCATTAATGAATATGTTGAAGAGAACAGGTCCCAATACTGACCCCTGCGGTACCCCACTGGTCACAGCGACCCAGTTAGAGACTATACCATTTATAACCACCCTCTGCTTTCTATCACTAAGCCAGTTACTAACCCATTTACACACATTTTCCCCCAGACCAAGCATTCTCATTTTGTGTACCAACCTCTTGTGCGGCACGGTATCAAACGCTTTGGAAAAATCGAGATATACCACGTCCAATGACTCACCGTGGTCCAGCCTATAGCTTACCTCTTCATAAAAACTGATTAGATTGGTTTGACAGGAGCGATTTCTCATAAACCCATGCTGATATGGAGTTAAACAGTTATTCTCATTGAGATAATCCAGAATAACATCCCTCAGAAACCCTTCAAATATTTTACCAACAATAGAGGTTAGACTTACTGGCCTATAATTTCCAGGTTCACTTTTAGAGCCCTTTTTGAATATTGGCACCACATTTGCTATGCGCCAGTCCTGCGGAACAGACCCTGTCGCTATAGAGTCACTAAAAATAAGAAATAATGGTTTATCTATTACATTACTTAGTTCTCTTAGTACTCGTGGGTGTATGCCATCCGGACCCGGAGATTTATCTATTTTAATCTTATTTAGCCGCTTTCGCACCTCTTCTTGGGTTAGATTGGTGACCCTTAATATTGGGTTTTCATTGTTTCTTGGGATTTCATCTAGCATTTCATTTTCCACCGTGAATACCGTGGAGAAGAAGGTGTTTAATATGTTAGCTTTTTCCTCGTCATCTACAACCATTCTTTCCTCACTATTTTTTAAGGGGCCTACATTTTCAGTTTTTATTCTTTTACTATTGATATAGTTGAAGAACAGTTTGGGATTAGTTTTACTCTCCTTAGCAATGTGCTTCTCTGTTTCCTTTTTGGCAGCTTTAATTAGTTTTTTAGATAAAGTATTTTTCTCCCTATAGTTTTTTAGAGCTTCAATGGTGCCATCCTGCTTTAGTAGTGCAAATGCTTTCTTTTTACTGTTAATTGCCTGTCTTACTTCTTTGTTTAGCCACATTGGGTTTTTCCTATTTCTAGTCCTTTTATTCCCACAAGGTATAAACCGCTTACACTGCCTATTTAGGATGTTCTTAAACATTTCCCATTTATTATCTGTATTCTTATTTCTGAGGATATTGTCCCAGTCTACCAGATTAAGGGCATCTCTAAGCTGGTCAAACTTTGCCTTCCTAAAGTTCAGTGTTTTTGTGACTCCCTGACAAGTCCCCCTAGTGAAAGACAGGTGAAACTGTACAATATTGTGGTCGCTATTTCCTAGATGCCCGACCACCTGCAGATTTGTTATTCTGTCAGGTCTATTAGATAGTATTAGGTCTAAAAGTGCTGCTCCTCTGGTTGGATTCTGCACCAATTGTGAAAGATAATTTTTCTTGGTTATTAGCAGAAACCTGTTGCCTTTATGGGTTTCACAGGTTTCTGTTTCCTAGTTAATATCCGGGTAGTTAAAGTCCCCCATAACCAGGACCTCATTATGGGTTGCAGCTTCATCTATCTGCTTTAGAAGTAGACTTTCCATGGTTTCTGTTATATTTGGGGGTTTGTAACAGACCCCAATGAGAATTTTGTTACCATTTTTCCCTCCATGAATTTCGACCCATATGGACTCGACATCCTCATTTCCTTCGCTAATATCCTCCCTTAAAGTGGACTTTAGACAAGACTTTACATAGAGACAAACCCCTCCTCCTCTCCGATTTTTACGATCCTTTCTAAACAGACTGTAACCCTGTAAGTTAACTGCCCAGTCATAGCTTTCATCTAACCATGTCTCGGTTATTCCCACTATGTCAAAGTTACCTGTAGATATTTCTGCTTCTAGTTCTTCCATCTTGTTTGTCAGGCTTCTGGCGTTTGCGAGCATGCAGTTTAGAGGATTTTGTTTTGTTCCAATCTCCTCGCTGTGGATTGTTTTAGAAATGTTCTTACCTCCCTTCTGAGTATGTTTTCCTGGGTCTTCTTTGTTCAAGTCTAATGTTTTTCTTCCCGTCCCCTCTTCTTCTAGTTTAACGCCCTCCTGATGAGTGTAGCGAGTCTTCTGGCGAATGTGTGTTTCCCAGGTTTGTTGAGGTGTAGTCCGTCTCTGGCGAGGAGTCCATCGTACAAGTAATTCACACCGTGGTCCAGGAATCCGAATCCTTGTTGTCTGCACCATCGTCTTAGCCAGTTGTTTGCATCAAGGATCCTGTTCCATCTCCTGGTGCCATGCCCGTCTACTGGAAGGATAGAAGAAAAAACTACCTGTGCATCCAGTTCCTTTACTTTCTTCCCCAACTCTTCAAAGTCCTTGCAGATTGTCGGTAGGTCCTTCCTTGCCGTGTCATTGGTGCCAACATGTATCAGAAGAAATGGGTGGACGTCCTTGGAGCTGAAGAGCTTTGGTATCCTATCGGTCACATCCTTGATCATCGCACCTGGAAGGCAGCATACTTCTCTTGCGGTTATGTCCGGTCTGCAGATGGCTGCTTCTGTGCCTCTCAGTAGTGAATCTCCCACCACCACCACTCTTCGTTGCTTCTTGGCTGTACTTTTTGCTGTCACTTGTTGCTGTGTGCCCTTACCTTTTTTGCTTGCTGGTATTGCTTCATCCTTAGGTGTGCCATCTTCATCCTCTACAAAGATTTGATATCGGTTCTTCAGTTGTGTGGTTGGTGATTTCTCCATCGTCTTCTTGCTTCTTTTGGTCACATGCTTCCACTCATCTGCTTTTGGAGTTTCTCTGACACTTTTTTCACCTTCTGTGACCAGTAGAGATGCTTCTGTTCTGTCTAGAAAGTCTTCATTCTCTTTGATGAGTTTCAAAGTTGCTATTCTTTCTTCCAGACCCCGCACCTTTTCTTCTAAAAGGGCCACTAGTCTACACTTCTGACAGGTGAAATTTGATTCTTCTTCTGGTCGATCTGTGAACATGTAGCACATGCTGCAGCTCACCATGTAGGTTGTCACATCTGCCATGTTGCCTCTAGATCCTGCTGACTTGCTGTGTGTTTTCCTTCTTGTGTAATCTACTCAGCCAAGCTTTCTTGCAATAATGTCCTACAGGCAAAAATTTGCGCGCCGTAAGGCGCACGGTTTGGTGATGCTTTCCAAGCAGCTGGTCCCGGCTGTACCCAATGATCTTCTTGCTTAGGGAGACTCTTCGCTTTTCCCAGAAGGCACCTGGAATATGCAAATTATCCTCCTCAAGCTTGAATCCCTGGTTTGGTGATGCTTTCCAAGCCGCTGGTCCCGGCTGTACCCAACGATCTTCAAGCTTAGGGAGACTCTTTGCTTTTCCCAGAAGGCACCTGGAATATGCAAATTAGTCTCCTCAAGCTTGAATCCCTGGTTTGGTGATGCTTTCCAAGCAGCTGGTCCCGGCTGTACCCAACGATCTTCTTGCTTAGGGAGACTCTTTGCTTTTCCCAGAAGGCACCTGGAATATGCAAATTAGCCTCCTCAAGCTTGAATCCCTGGTTTCAGAATGATATTGAACAATATTTCTGACCATGTAATTGCAGTGGATGATGTTATGACACGATGGCGCAGCATCCGGGACCAATACCGGTGGGAAAGACAGCAGCGGGCTAGAAGTTGGTCAGCAGCCCCACTGAAGAAGCGCAAATACATATATTATGACCGTCTTTCCTTTTTGGATGTCAGTATGGATCTTAAGCAGTAAGTAAAAACCACTCAACACATTTGTAATGAAACTAAATCTTAGTCTGTTTTGTTGATTAGGGTTATTACATTGCAAATTACATGTAAGGATGTGTCAATATGGGGGGCGTGGCTATGTAGTCCAGGAGAGAGGACGCACCTCGGGAGAGCTCCGGTCATCCTGAACTCAATCCTGCCATAAATCCCCTGATTTACCTGCTGCAACGGCTGGAAAGGTGCTCTCAGGACTCCAGGAGACCGGCGACCCCCAAAAGCGGCAATTTGGGAGCCCAGAGACGCCGGGAAGTGAAGTGGCCTGGACGGGCGGTAAAATCCCTGGGCTGCGGCGGCCATCTTGGGCGCGTGTCCTGACATACAGGACACAGCGCCGGCAATAGCTGGAGCCAGCTACACCTCCCTTGGAGGAGGCAGACACCGGCGCTGAAGCGGGAGTGCTGTGGAGTGACAGGATACGGGTGCTGGATCTGAGACAGCGGCAGGAGCGCTGTGGAACGCTGAGACATAGGTACTGTGTCGGGGCAGCGGCGGCGCCTGGGAGGACGGCAGCCATTACTGCAGCGTGCTCTCCAGCAGTGAGGAGAGCGGCGCTATACAACATGATAGCGGTATAACCCAGGAGGTGAATAAATTATTGCAATAATAAAGGGGTAGTGCGGTGTGAGCCCTGGAAGATTGGGCCCTGCACCCCCCCTTATCTGACAAGCTCCTGTTTGTGCCATAAACTTTGGAGGGATTAACCCCTCCCCTCCTGCTGTGCTGCCTGTGGAAGCTGTGGGCTGCTGTGGGGCATAGTGCCTGAATGAACCCTGAGTTGCCGCTTTTATAAATATCTGACCATCCCCTTATCTGACTGGTGGTCTTAATTTTGCCGGATCAGCTATTGGGGAATAGACCAGCTATAACTATATGTGTGATCCTTCTGAAGGGTCCTTCTGCTAATCATCATGCAGCACTCCAAGGGAACGGGGGCTGCTGAGAAACTAAAGAAATATGCCAGAGAGGATGCCCATGATAATGTACGCTCTCTCAGATATAACTCCACGCAGAACCAACGCAAAAATTGCTCTTCTGACAGTAATGAGGAGGGAGAACAGGGAGAAATGACCCTTAAACAAGCGTCTGAACAACTGATGCAGGCTATATCCCTCACCAGATCTTCTCTTACTGAGAAAATAGAAGACGTACATACTGAAGTGGGTCGTTTACGACATGATATGCAAGCTATGAGGGGACGCATCTCAGAGGTTGAAACAAGAGTGTCTCAGATAGAGGACACCATTACCCCTATGGAAACTAAATTGTCAAAAGCCGTCAGGTCTGTGAATGCTTGGAAACAAAAAGCAGACGATCTGGAAAATAGACTGCGCCGTAATAACGTTCGAATTATAGGCCTGCCGGAGCGCTCGGAGGGTCAACAACCTGAGCAATTCCTAGAGGATTGGCTTAAAACCTCCTTGGG
Organism: Ranitomeya imitator; assembly: GCF_032444005.1. Classification (NCBI taxonomy): domain Eukaryota; kingdom Metazoa; phylum Chordata; class Amphibia; order Anura; family Dendrobatidae; genus Ranitomeya; species Ranitomeya imitator. Next base: position 814,454,024 of record NC_091282.1, on the reverse strand, counting down.
AGATGGATTCTCCTCAACATTTTCCGTGGAGAGGGCCTATAGAGTACCGACGAGGCCTCTTCCCCCCGGAGCTCCGCCTCGGCCCTTCTTGGCGCGTCTTCTCAACTGCAGAGACAGAGATGCAATACTCCGCCTGGCGAGGCAGAAGGGCCCTATTAAATTCAATAACGCTACTATATCAATATTCCCGGATTTTTCTATGGAGCTCCAAAAACAGCGAGTTCGATTTGTGGAAGTTAAGAAGCGGCTCAGGGATAAAAACATCATTTATTCCATGCTTTACCCAGCTCGACTCCGTGTTGTCCATGAAGGCTCTTCCCTGTTTTTTACAGATCCGGCGGAGGTAACCGAATGGTTACGAACATGCAAGGTGTCTAATGTGCCGGACTCCTGAGCAATCTTCCTTATCCAATGGCAACACAAAATGGAACTCTCCATACAGGTGTTGAGCTTATCAACAATACCGAACGCTGATTCCAGTGAGGGTATCCCCTTTTCTATTTGACTGTAGGAGTGTAGGATTATACTCCTCCACTGTTCGAGTTTTGTTTTGTTCGGGTTTTTACACCAGTTTTGATTGTTTGATAGTCGCCATTGATAACTCCGTGTTCTGTGTGATGTTCCTGATCTCTGCGCGAGCCATGGTGTACAATATTCATTTTCTTAAGTGTAGATATGGGGTCTGAAATTATATGTATGACTTGGAATATACGAGGTATTAAGACTCCCCGTAAAAAAATCAAGGTATTTTCACAGATTAAGCGGTATCATCCCCATGTGGTAGCACTTGTAGAAACACATCTGACCAGGGACACAGCTAAATGTACACAAAACCCTTGGGTACAATGGTCCCTCCATGCATTCCATACCAGCTATTCAAGAGGAGTTTCTCTACTGATCCATAGAAGTGTTAGATGGGAGGCCAGGGAGGCAAGACGGGATCCCGAAGGTCGCTTTGTTTTTGTGCACGCCTTTATTAGCACAAAGGAATACGTGATACTGTGCATCTATAACCCACCCCCAGCTAATATATCGGTTCTCCGTATGGCAATGGGATTCTCCCTAAATTATCCTGATGCTAGTATTATTTGTATGGGAGATTTTAACCTAGTTATGAATAATTCCTTAGATAGATTGAGACTAGACGATGAGATATCTGGGGGCCCTTCTATTCAATCCTCTTCTCAATTGGCACTGTTTATGAACGGTAGCGGATGGCTGGACCTATGGAGAATACGTCACCCTGAGATGAGGGATTATACTTGCCACTCGTCAACCAAACGGTCTCTGTCTCGTATAGACTATATATTTGGATCTAGTGACCTGGCATTATGGGTGCATAGTATTGAGCATGGCAATAGAGGAATATCGGACCACAGCCCAGTCATTCTTAAACTTAAATACGGTCAGTCAAATAATATTATACCCTGGAAATTAAATCCCTTCTGGCTGAAATTAATAGATTCTAGTGATAGAACGGTGGATCAGCTGAACTGCTTTATCTTTACCCACCCTGACCCCTCAAATTATGGTCTGTTCTGGGATACTCTAAAAGCATATCTGAGGGGATGTCTGTCCTCCACAATTTCTTATATTAAAAGGATGACGGCGAGGGAGGATGATGAGATGGAGCGACAGCTGAAGGAGTCCGAGACCGCTTATATAGCCAACCAAACTAGCGGCAACAGGGTGGCATGGCTTACTTCCCAAAGGTTATATACTCAACATATAGACACAAAATCAAAACGTAAATTGTTTTTTACCCATCAGTCCTATTTCGAATTGGGGAACCAGGCCAGCAAATTATTAGCTTTTTTAGTACGCCAGCACAACACATCTAATGCGGTATTACAGATCCGGGCACCTGATGGTTCATTGGTATCCTCTACTGAGGAGATCCTCCAGTGTTTCTATGATTACTATAAATCTTTATACAAGTCTAGTAGGGATTTTGGTGTCCTTGAATGTGCAGATTATTTATCGGATATAACATTCCCCTCGTTGAGTCCAGCTCAGCAAGCCTTTATGGAGGCTGAGTTCACTTTGGAGGAGGTAGAGCAAGCTACAGTTAGGGCCAGAAATATTTGGACAGTGACACAAGTTTTGTTATTTTAGCTGTTTACAAAAACATGTTCAGAAATACAATTATACATATAATATGGGCTGAAAGTGCACACTCCCAGCTGCAATATGATAGATTCCACATCCAAATCGGAGAAAGGGTTTAGGAATCATAGCTCTGTAATGCATAGCGTCCTCTTTTTCAAGGGACCAAAAGTAATTGGACAATGGACTCTAAGGGCTGCAATTAACTCTGAAGGCGTCTCCCTCGTTAACCTGTAATCAATGAAGTAGTTAAAAGGTCAGGGGTGGATTCCAGGTGTGTGGTTTTGCATTTGGAAGCTGTTGCTGTGAGCAGACAACATGCGGTCAAAGGAACTCTCAATTGAGGTGAAGCAGAACATCCTGAGGCTGAAAAAAAAGAAAAAATCCATCAGAGAGATAGCAGACATGCTTGAAGTAGCAAAATCAACAGTTGGGTACATTCTGAGAAAAAAGGAATTGACTGGTGAGCTTGGGAACTCAAAAAGGCCTGGGCGTCCACGGATGACAACAGTGGTGGATGATCGCCGCATACTTAATTTGGTGAAGAAGAACCCGTTCACAACATCAACTGAAGTCCAGAACACTCTCAGTGAAGTAGGTGTATCTGTCTCTAAGTCAACAGTAAAGAGAAGACTCCATGACAGTAAATACAAAGGGTTCACATCTAGATGCAAACCATTCATCAATACCAAAAGTAGACAGGCCAGAGTTAAATTTGCAGAAAAACACCTCAAGAAGCCAGCTCAGTTCTGGAAAAGTATTCTATGGACAGATGAGACAAAGATCAACCTGTACCAGAATGATGGGAAGAAAAAAGTTTGGAGAAGAAAGGGAACGGCACATGATCCAAGGCACACCACATCCTCTGTAAAACATGGTGGAGGCAACGTGATGGCATGGGCATGCATGGCTTTCAATGGCACTGGGTCACTTGTGTTTATTGATGACATAAGAGCAGACAAGAGTAGCCGGATGAATTCTGAAGTGTACCGGGATATACTTTCAGCCCAGATTCAGCCAAATGCTGCAAAGTTGATTGGACGGCGCTTCATAGTACAGATGGACAATGACCCCAAGCATACAGCCAAAGCTACCCAGGAGTTCATGAGTGCCAAAAAGTGGAACATTCTGCAATGGCCAAGTCAATCTCCAGATCTAAACCCAATTGAGCATGCATTTCACTTGCTCAAATCCAGACTTAAGACGGAAAGACCCACAAACAAGCAAGACCTGAAGGCTGCGGCTGTAAAGGCCTGGCAAAGCATTAAGAAGGAGGAAACCCAGCGTTTGGTGATGTCCATGGGTTCCAGACCTAAGGCAGTGATTGCCTCCAAAAGATTTGCAACAAAATATTGAAAATAAAAATATTTTGTTTGGGTTATGTTTATTTGTCCAATTACTTTTGACCTCCTAAAATGTGGAGTGTTTGTAAAGAAATGTGTACAATTCCTACATTTTCTATCAGATATTTTTGTTCAACCCTTCAAATTAAACGTTACAATCTGCACTTGAATTCTGTTGTAGAGGTTTGATTTCAAATCCAATGTGGTGGCATGCAGAGCCCAACTCGCGAAAATTGTGTCACTGTCCAAATATTTCTGGCCCTAACTGTATAATGGATATGGCCACCGGGAAGGCCCCTGGACCTGATGGGTTTCCTATTGAGCTGTATAAGAAATATCGGGATCAATTGGCACCACTTTTATTGAAGGTACTTCGGAGTATATGGGAGGGAGGATTCATGCCTGAAACATTTTATGATGCAAATATTATTGTACTTAAAAAAGAAGGGAAGGACCGTCTGGAATGCGGATCGTATCGCCCCATATCACTAGTAAACGTAGATTACAAAATTTTTACAAAAATATTGGCCACTAGACTAAATACGCTCATATTAGACCTTATACACCCGGATCAAACGGGCTTTATGCCTGGGAAAAGTACTTCTATCAATATCAGGCGGGTCCAATCGGTGATTCAATATAGCTCTCTAGAGCCGGATAATGGTTGGGCATTGGCATCGCTGGATACGGCCAAGGCATTCGATTCTCTCGAGTGACCTTTTCTCTCTGCGTGTCTGCAGAAATATGGTTTTGGTGAGAAATTTATTAGGGGGATAGACACACTGTATAAAAATCCCAGGGCGCGGGTAATTGTAAATAACTCCACCTCTGATTCTTTTACCTTACATAGGGGAACCCGTCAAGGATGTCCCCTATCCCCGGCTCTCTTTGCTCTTGCGATAGAAGCCTTAGCAATACGCATAAGGTCCACCACAGACATTAAAGGAATAAATATCGCGGATCGTGCAGATACCATCGGTCTTTATGCGGATGACATGATAATATTTATGGATAAAGTGGAAGAAACTCTACGATAGATAAATTTAGTAAATTTTCCGGTTTATATATAAATTGGGATAAATCTGCCCTGATGCCTTTGTCTCATATTCCGGCTCCCTGTCTCGGGACTCTCACGTCGCTACCTGTGGTTTCTAATTTCAAATATCTGGGTATCCATATGTCTCAATATAGTCGGTTAGACCTACAACTTAACATTTATCCACTGTTGGATTTGATTAAATCTAAATTTATGACCTGGAGTAGACTCCCCCTCTCGGTTGCAGGCCGCATTAATCTAATTAAAATGATACTGCTTCCCAAACTCAATTACTGTTTTCAACACAGTGCTGTACCAATACCCAAGTCATTTTTTGCAAATTTAAACTCTTTAATTACATCCTTTGTATGGGGGAAGACCAGGCCCAAACTCAAACTATCTGTTCTACAAAGACCAAAAAAAGGGGGTGGGGCGGCCCTACCAGACCTCTATCTGTATTACCTTGCTGGGCAGGCTAAGGCGATAAGTAAGTGGATGCCTAATAGTTCCCTACCTAATTCCGAGAGTCATTTAATTCACTCTGCCCGGATTGACTGCCCACTAGGTTTCTTGGAAATGGAGAAAATTGGTGCTTGTCGTCTGTTGCCTATGCTCCGGCTGGCGAGATTGGTATGGAGACAAATTAAAAAAGTTACTGGTATTAATTTTGTAGATGTTATAGCTGAAATGCCATTGTGGAATAATAGTTATCTACCAGAATTATTGAATCACCCATCTACTGATTTTTGGGTTTCCTGCGGTGTTCTCTCGGTGAGCGACATACATGACCAGGGGTTTTTTCTAACTTTTGAACAGTTACAAAATAGCTATAACATCCCGAGGTCTCAATTCTTCCGGTATTTACAATTAAGATCAGCCTTCCAATCGCACATGCGGAATATAGATACAGGTCGGTCGATCTCTTCTTTACCTTTGATAGGTATCCTCAACTCACAGGGTCCTCAAGGACTCATTTCCACTCTATATACATATCTACTATCCATGGGAGTTGGGTCTGTCATCAATTCTGTCAGAGGGAAATGGGGGGAACTCCTTCCTGATGTACTAGGAGAAGAATGGGAGGATATTCTAGAATCTCCAACTAAAGTTTCCCCCTCAGTCAATAATAGGATGACTCAGTTGTATATAGTATATCAGGCCTATTTGACCCCGACACGACTCTTTAAAATGGGTCGTTTACATTCGTCAGATTGTTTACGGTGTCATATGCCTGATGCAAATTTTATTCATATGATTTGGAGATGCCCTGTAGTTCTTCAGTACTGGAGAGAGGTCACGACATTACTAACGTCTATACTGTCAATCCCTGTCCCGCTCAGGCCATTGACCTGTTTGTTCGGGGTGTGGGATGAGGAGTCCTGGGATCATTATACTGGGATCTTTCTCCGAGAGACACTGTTTCTGGCACGGAAGGTGTTGGCGTTAAGATGGATGGGTAGCTCCCCCCCGACCCTTAGAGTTTGGATTGATCTGGTGAACTCGATTATCCCATATGAAAAAACAATGTATCACAATAGAGGTTGTCCAGGTAAATTCGAAAAGATATGGGGCAGATGGAATTCCTCTTATCGTACTCTATAGTCTGCACCGATTAGACATCTACATAGTAAGGTGGGCTTGTGGTTTTCGGGGGCATCACTTATAGAGCAGGATTTAAATCTGTTTTCCTTTTGGCGACTCACTATTAATGGTTAAAGTTGTTAAAGTTGTATATTAGGTATTTTCTTGTAAGGATCTAATGATTTAACATGCACACTACACTACCTTTGTAATCCTTGGTATAACGATGTTTTGCATCTGTTTGTATTCCATGGTATAATTAATGATGATAATGCAAATGTGTGTAATGTTTGTTTATTCTGAACCAATAAACGAATTTAAAAAAAAAAAGGATGTGTCAATATAGTGCAAACAAAAATGTAAACAAGCATAAATTCCAAAAGGGTCCTGGAGGAGAGAGGACCCTGGCCGCCAAGCATCCCAAGCTTCAACAAGGGATGGGTGAGAATGTAGTATGCGAGTTTAGAGATGTTCAGGCAGTGTTTTGTGGGATGGGTTGTTACTGCATGTTATCTGATTGTTTGAAGAGGTGGGTCTTCATGGTTTTGGTCTAGCTTGAAATGGTATGCCACATTATGATGTGTTGTGATAGTGTTTGGTACATTTGTGGGGATCCACAAGACAAATCTTGTATATTCTTGTGTGAATATGAGATAAGAGGGGAGTAGAGAAGGAGATGTTGTGCTGATATGAGGTTGTGTTTTTTTGTGTTAATATTGCACACAGATGTGTAATTAAACATTGTCCACAAAATAATTACCTTTTATTGTTTTATTAACAGAACACAGTCTAACCTCACAGAGAGTGAAACCGGATCAGCATCTGACCCTCTCATAGATCCTGTAAGTGTGGAGGAAGAGGTTGCAGGACCATCTTTGGCTTCATCAGCATCCATCCTTGAGGACCCATCAGCATCATCATCACTGCAGGCAGCAGCAAGTGAGGAAGATGCAGCACCACCACCCTCAGCAGCACATGATGCGGAAAGGCTTGAGGAACATGGCCAGAGCAGCAGCCCTACAGGCCCACTGGTGTCATCCCCACAGGCAGCTGGGCCTTTACGGAGATCCCGCCGAAGGAGAGAGCTGGAAGCCAGAAGAAGTGATGTTGATGCTGGGGTCCTCAATTATTTGGCCAGGGCAGCCACAGATGATGGCGAGGAGGCCTTTGCCCGCAGCCTTGCCCGTTACCTTAGACCCCTTCCCCGTGAGGTGAGGCTACGTGTGAGAGGGTGTATGCAAATCCTGATTGATTTAAGCACCCCTCCAAATAACCCCTATGAGGTTTTTGAATATCTGGAGCAAAGGCAGCTTGGCCAAACCAACCTCTTGCGCCTTCAATTCCCTCAACAGGAGCACAATCAATCAGGATTTGCAGCACCTACTACACGTATGCCTCCACTTCAACCCCTCCCACCCCAAAATCTACAAAGGCCATCAGACTACCAAATGGCAGGCTACAACCCCCAATCCCAATATGGCCCCTTCTCCAGACCCAGTGATGTTGGCTGGTCCCAACCTGGGTTTGGACAACATGGCCATTTTGGGTTGGGGTATGATGCAAGGCAATCTGTACGTCAGCATGATGCACAGAGCCAATTGGCTTATGGTCACCACACATCTGGCCAATATGGACAAGGCCAGTATTCTGGGCCACAAGCCACTGCATCCTCACAGGATGAACTCCCATTGGCCCAACAAAGGCCCCCTGACCAGGACCCAGAGCTGTCAACATCTCCCCCACCAACTTACAGGGATCTGTAATAGTTTTGTTTTTTTGCTGGTTTATTTTTGTTTTTATTTTGGTAGCTGGCTACCATGTTAATTTTGTGTTTGCCCACCATTTCCACTTTGTCGTGGATCCTTGTTAGAAAGCAACCCATAAAAAAGGGTTATCCAAACCATATGCCTAAAATATGGTGTAAAGATAAAAAAAAGGGTTGCTATGTTAGTAAAAAGTTATCACCAAAGCCAATTGATGTTTGTGGATTAATCATTTTTGCATCACACACATATTCAGAAAACATAAACATATGGTCAGTAAGGAAACAAAACACACACAGTACTGTTTCAGTGGATGAAAATAATATATTTCCAAAACATATCTTTAAAATAATGAAATCACAACTGAGAAACAGCATAATCTTGCCAGGGAGTAGAACCCTGAGGAGAAACAAAATAATTGGTCAATACATCCCTAACTTTTATGCCAGAAAGGGGACGGCGCGGAGGAGGGCCATGTGGTGTTGGCCTAATTACACTACGCAACATGTGTTCATCATTACCATCTGAGAAGCAATCATGTATGCGGGTATAGTTATGCAAAATTACTGATGCTTTGATTACTTCATTTACTGTAGCCTCACTGAGCTGTATGGCAGTCTGTAGGACACGCCATTTGGCCACCAGAATACCAAAGGCGCACTCCACCAGTCTGCGCGCCCTAGAAAGGCGCAAATTAAATATCCTCCGACGGTGGTCCAGGTTGCGCCGGGAAAAAGGCCTCATGACGTGTCTGGTGAGTTGGAAGGCCTCATCTCCAATCAAAAAAAAAGGCAGTGCTTCTGCAGTGGAGCCTGGGAGTTGTTGTGGTGGTGGGAGGTCTAACTGGTTGTCACGTAGCCGCCGACCCATTATAGACGAATTGAAGACCCTAGAGTTTCCAGTTCGGCCATAGGCCCCAATGTCTACAATTATAAACCTGTAGTTACTATCAACTACAGCTAACAGAACGACAGAGAAAAACTGCTTATAGTTGTAGAATTGGGAGCCAGAGTTCGGCGGCTTACGTACCCTAATATGTTTCCCATCCACCGCTCCAATGCAGTTTGGGAAGTTAAAATTGACCTGGAACCCACGGGCTATTTTGAGCCAATCAGCCTGTTTTGGCTCAGGCATCACAAGGTCCTTAAGTCTATCCCATATTTGGCGACAGGTTAACCGCACAATGCCAGAAATGGTGGAGCGGCCAATCAAAAATTCAAGGTGGAGACCCGCAAAGAACAATCCAATGGACAGAAATCTGTAAGTGAAAAAAAAAAAAAAAATCAGGTATGTTTCAAGAGTGAACACAAAACATGAATAAGCACAATCATATTTGCATTTGTCTGATACTAGATTAACGCTGGAAAGGGAAAAATGTCCTTAAGGGGCTTAACTATAACAGGTACGTCACTTTGTCACATCTGCTTGGGACATAATGTACACATATTCCGGCAAAAAACAGATTAAAACCAAAAAAAGGAAAACAAAAAAGATCATCAACATACAGTATGTGAGGATGTAGAATACATACCGTAACGTGAGGAAAAGACGCTCCTCAGCGGAGATAGCTTTGCGCAGCCTTGTGTCCTGAAATGTTATTCCTGGGCGTAATATCTCCAACAATCTGTCAAATGTTTGGATTGTCATGCGACAGTAGAGATAAAACTTTTCAGGATGTTCCCGCAGAGCTGTATATAGCCGATGAAAATGGCCTTTAGTGAGGCGTTTAGTCAGAAGAGGATGCACCCACATTCTTCTGCTCCTCCTTCGCGGATCCACAATCACAGGGTATGGGTGCCCAAACCGACGAGACAATAGCCAGTTAAACAAAACCCGCTGCGTTGGGGTGAACTGCAGGTGGTTAGACATGGTACAAATGTTACCACAACACTCCAACAGTTGACAAACCACAAAATGACCATATGGGAGTGAGCCACCTGTTGCAGAGGCCTTAAATAGGGTTGATGAGGGTAATTTAAATCAATTTCAGCCGCCAAAACCGTTAAATGTCCATTTTGTCAGGTTGCGTGAAAAATACACATTACGGTGGGCATACGGATTACATACGCAACATTACATACGCAAAATACGCGACCACACCTTGCCTACGGAGTTCTTACGGATCACCGTATTTCTAATTTTGAGGCGTATTACGGCCATAAAATACGGACCGTATTTTTCAACGCTGAGTGTGAGGCCGGCCTTAATGGTTCCTGGTTGGATTCACATCTCTTTGGAGTTCCCTGTTATCCTGACCAGTTCAGCTAAGCTAAGTTTTTGCTTGCCCTTTTCTGTCCATAGATTGTGGACTTATCCATTCTGTGCTTTCTATGTTTGTCCAGCTTATCAGTGTGAATTAATTCTGTCTTGCTGGAAGCTCTGGGAGGCAGATTTGCCCTCCACACCTTTAGTCAGGTGTGGAGATTTTTTGTAAACTCTGCCTGGATTTTTGTAGTGTTTTATACTGACCGCACAGTATTCCATCCTGTCCTATCTATTTAGTTAGACTGGCCTCCTGTGCTCATCCTGGTTTCATTCTGTGTATGTCTTTTCCCTCTCCACTCACAGTCATTATTTGTGGGGGGCTAATCTATCCTTTGGGGATTTTCTCTGAGGCAAGATAGCTTTCCTGCTTCTATCTTTAGGGGTAGTTAGCTCTTAGGCTGTGACGAGATGCCTAGGGAGAGTTAGGAGCATTCCACGGCTACTTCTAGTGTTGTGTTGAGCTTAGGGACTGCGGTCAGTACAGTTACCACTGCCTTCAGAGCTCGTTCCATGTTGCTCCTAGACCACCGTATCATGACAGTGTCAGATCAGTGACCCAAAGGCATTAAACCCTTTTAAAACATCGGTTACTTATTCAAATCTGAGAAAATGGGCTGTTTGCCCACTTTGATGCCAATTTTGGTGCCAAGAACCCATTTGGGCCAGGCTGGAGGGACCTGTGTTTGATGCAGGGCATCAATATCTGTGTATTTTATTTGTCAGATCAGTGGCCCGAAGGCATTTAACCCCTTAAAAACATCAGTTACTTATTCAAACCTGTGAAAATGGGCTGTTGGCCCACTTTGATGCCAGTTCTGATGCCCAGAACCCATTTGGGCCAGGCTGGATGGGCCTGACTTTGATTTGAGGCTCCCTGTTCTATATGTATGCACTGTGGTATCGAGGCCCAAAGGCATTTAACCCTTAAAAACATCAGTTACTTATTCAAACCTGTGAAAATGGGCTGTTGGCCCACTTTGATGCCAGTTCTGATGCCCAGAACCCATTTGGGCCAGGCTGGATGGGCCTGTTTTTGATGTGGGGCTCCCTGTTCTATATGTTTGTACTGTGGTATCAGTGGCCCAAAGGCATTTAACCCCTTAAAAACAATAGTGACATATTCAAATCTGTGAAAATGGGCTGTTTACTGTTATGGACCTGGTGGTTAGGAGCACCCGGAACGACCTGATGGTTAAACTCACACAGGACAAGCTCTGGGAAGTGGGAGCTCTGCTGACCACAACCCCTAATCCTATCACACAACTAGAAATAGCCGTGGAGCGTACCTAACTCGGCCTAGACGCCTCTTCACAGCCTAAGAGCTAACTAACCCTAAAGATAGAAAATAAAGCCTACCTTGCCTCAGAGAAATTCCCCAAAGGAAAAGGCAGCCCCCCACATATATTGACTGTGAGTTAAGATGAAAGTCACAAACACAGAAATGAAACAGGTTTCAGCAAAGGGAGGCCAGACTTACTAAACAGACTGAGGATAGGAAAGGTATCTTTGCGGTCAGCACAAAAAACTACAAAAAGACCACGCAGAGTGTGCAAAAAGACCTCCGCACCGACTCACGGTGCGGAGGTGCTACTCTGCATCCCAGAGCTTCCAGCTAGCAAGGCAAAATCATGATATCAAGCTGGACAAGAAAACAATGAACAAATAATTAACTAGCAGGTACTTAGCTTCTGCTGGAGTAGACAGGTCACCAGAAAGATCCAAGAGCGAACTGAACCAGTACAAGAACATTGACAGCTGGCATGGAGTAACGATCTGAGTGGAGTTAAATAGAGCAGCCAGCCAAAGAATAAGCCACGTCACCTGTGGAAGGAACCTCAGAAGCAGCAGCTCCACTCACAGCCACCAGAGGGAGTCCATGGACAGAACTCGCCGAAGTACCATTCATGACCACAGGAGGGAGTTCGATAACAGAATTCACAACAGCACCCCCCTTGAGGAGGGGTCACTGAACCCTCACCAGGGCCCCCAGGCCGATCAGGACGATCCAAATGAAAGGCACGAACTAGATCGGCAGCATGAACATCAGAGGCAAAAACCCAGGAATTATCTTCCTGACCATAACCCTTCCACTTGACCAGGTACTGGAGTTTCCGTCTCGAAATACGAGAATCCAAAATCTTCTCCACCACATACTCCAACTCCCCCTCGACCAACACCGGGGCAGGAGGATCAACGGAGGGAACCATAGGCGCCACGTATCTCCACAATAATGACCTATGGAACACATTATGGATGGCAATTGAAGCTGGAAGGGCCAAACAAAATTACACAGGATTGAGAACTTCAGAAATCTTATACGGACCAATGAAACGAGGCTTAAACTTAGGAGAGGAAACCTTCATAGGAACATAACGAGACGACAACCAAACCAAATCCCCAACACGAAGTCGGGGACCAACACAGCACCGGTGGTTAGCGAAACGTTGAGCCTTCTCCTGGGACAATGTCAAATTGTCCACCACATGAGTCCAAATCTGCTGCAACCTGTCCACCACAGTATCCACACCAGGACAGTCCGAAGGTTCAACCTGCCCTGAAGAGAAACGAGGATGGAAACCAGAATTACAGAAAAAAGGCGAAACCAAAGTAGCCGAGCTGGCCCGATTATTAAGGGCGAACTCAGCGAAAGGCAAGAAGGACACCCAATCATCCTGATCAGCAGAAACAAAGCATCTCAGATATGTTTCCAAAGTCTGATTAGTTCGTTCGGTTTGGCCATTTGTCTGAGGATGGAAAGCCGAAGAAAAAGACAAATCAATGCCCATCTTAGCACAAAAGGACCGCCAAAACCTCGAAACAAACTGGGAACCCCTGTCCGAGACGATGTTCTCCGGAATGCCATGCAAACGAACCACATGCTGGAAAAACAATGGCACCAAATCAGAGGAGGAAGGCAATTTAGACAAGGGTACCAAATGGACCATCTTAGAGAAGCGATCACAAACCACCCAAATGACCGACATCCTTTGAGAAACAGGGAGATCTGAAATAAAATCCATGGAAATATGCGTCCAGGGCCTCTTCGGGACCGGCAAGGGCAAAAGCAACCCACTGGCACGAGAAAAGCAGGGCTTAGCCCGAGCACAAGTCCCACAGGACTGCACAATAGAACGCACATCCCGTGACAAAGAAGGCCACCAAAAGGATCTAGCCACCAAATCTCTGGTACCAAAGATTCCAGGATGACCAGCCAACACCGAACAATGAACCTCAGAGAAAACTCTACTAGTCCATCTATCAGGGACAAACAGTTTCTCCGCTGGACAACGGTCAGGTCTATCAGCCTGAAACTTCTGCAGCACCCGCCGCAAATCAGGGGAGATGGCAGACAAAATTACCCCTCTTTGAGAATACCCGCCGGCTCAGGAACACTCGGAGAGTCAGGCACAAAACTCCTTGACAGGGCATCAGCCTTCACATTCTTAGAGCCCGGGAGGTACGAAACCACAAAATCAAAACGGGAGAAAAACAGCAACCATCGAGCCTGTCTAGGATTCAACCGTTTGGCAGACTCGAGATAAGTCAAATTCTTGTGATCCGTCAAGACGCGATGCTTGGCTCCTTCAAGCCAATGTCGCCACTCCTCGAATGCCCACTTCATGGCCAAGAACTCTCGATTACCAACATCATAATTGCGCTCAGTAGGCGAGAATTTTCTAGAAAAGAAGGCACATGGTTTCATCACCGAGCCATCAGAACTTCTTTGCGACAAAACAGCCCCTGCTCCAATCTCGGAAGCATCAACCTCGACCTGAAACGGGAGCGAAACATCTGGCTGGCACAACACAGGGGCAAAAGAAAAACGAAGCTTCAACTCCTGAAAAGCCTCTACGGCCGCAGAGGACCAATTGACCACATCAGCACCTTTCTTGGTCAAATCAGTCAACGGTTTAGCAACACTAGAAAAATTAGCGATGAAGCGACGGTAAAAATTAGCAAAGCCCAGGAACTTCTGCAGGCTCTTCACAGATGTCGGCTGAGTCCAATCATAAATGGCCTGAACTTTAACAGGGTCCATCTCGATAGTAGAAGGGGAAAAAATGAAACCCAAAAATGAAACCTTCTGAACTCCAAAGAGACATTTTGACCCCTTCACAAAAAAGGAATTCGCACGAAGGACCTGGAACACCATTCTGACCTGCTTCACATGAGACTCCCAATCATCCGAAAAGACCAAATGTCATCCAAATATACAATCATGAATCTATCCAGGTACTTTCGGAAGATGTCATGCATAAAGGACTGAAACACAGATCGAGCATTAGAAAACCCGAATGGCATAACCAGGTACTCAAAATGGCCCTCGGGCGTATTAAATGCTGTTTTCCATTCATCGCCCTGTTTAATTCGCACAAGATTATACGCCCCTCGAAGATCTATCTTGGTGAACCAACTAGCCCCTTTAATCCGAGCAAACAAATCAGACAGCAGCGGCAAAGGGTACTGAAATTTGACTGTGATCTTATTAAGAAGGCGGTAATCAATACAAGGTCTCAAAGAACCATCCTTCTTGGCCACAAAAAAGAACCCTGCTCCCAACGGTGATGACGACGGGCGAATATGACCTTTCTCCAAGGATTCCTTTATATAACTCCGCATAGCGGCGTGATCTGGCACAGATAAATTAAACAGTCGGCCCTTAGGAAACTTACTACCAGGAATCAAATTAATAGCACAATCGCAATCCCTATGAGGAGGTAGGGCACTGGATTTGGGCTCATCAAATACATCCCGGTAATCTGACAAAAACTCAGGGACTTCAGAAGGAGTGGAAGGCGAAATTGACAGCAATGGAACATCACCATGTACCCCCTGACAACCCCAGCCGGACACAGACATAGATTTCCAATCCAATACTGGATTATGGACCTGTAGCCATGGCAACCCAGAACGACCACATAATGCAGATTATGCAACACCAAAAAGCGAATATCCTCCTGATGTGCAGGAGCCATGCACATGGTCGATTGAGTCCAGTACTGAGGCTAATTCTTTGCCAAAGGCGTAGCATCAATTCCTCTCAATGGAATAGGATACTGCAAGGGCTCCAAGAAAAAACCACAGCGCCTGGCAAACTCCAAGTCCATCAAATTCAGGGCAGCCCCTGAATCCACAAATGCCATAACAGAATAGGACGACAAACAGCAAATCAGAGTAACGGACAAAAGAAATTTAGACTGTACCGTACCAATGGTGGCAGACCTAGCGAACCGCTTAGTGCGCTTAGGACAATCGGAAATAGCATGAGTGGAATCACCACAGTAAAAACACAGCCCATTCCGACGTCTGTGTTCTTGCCGTTCAGCTCTGGTCAAAGTCCTATCACATTGCATAGGCTCAGGCCTATGCTCAGAGAATACCGCCAAATGGTGCACAGCTTTGCGCTCACGCAAGCGCCGATCGATCTGAATGGCCAAGGACATAGACTCATTCAGACCAGCAGGCGTGGGAAATCCCACCATGACATCCTTAAGGGCTTCAGAAAGACCCTTTCTGAAAATTGCCGCCAGGGCACACTCATTCCACTGAGTAAGCACAGACCACTTTCTAAACTTCTGACAATATACCTCCGCTTCATCCTGACCCTGACACAAAGCCAGCAAGATTTTCTCTGCCTGATCCACTGAATTTGGTTCATCATAAAGCAATCCAAGCGCCAGAAAAAACGCATCTACATCACGCAATGCAGGATCTCCTGGCGCAAGGGAAAATGCCCAGTCTTGAGGGTCACCACGCAACAAAGAAATAATGATTTTTACTTGTTGAACGGGGTCACCAGAGGAGCGGGGTTTCAAAGCTAGAAACAGTTTACAATTATTTTTGAAATTCAGGAACTTAGATCTATCACGAGAAAACAAATCAGGAATTGGAATTCTAGGCTCTAACATCGGATTCTGAACCACAAAATCTTGAATGTTTTGTACCCTTGCAGTGAGATGATCCACACAAGAGGACAGACCTTGAATGTCCATATCTACACCTGTGTCCTGAACCACCCAGAAGTTAAGGGGAAAAGAAAGACAAAACACACTGCAGAGAAAAAAAAATGGTCTCAGAACTTCTCTTATCCCTCTATTGAGATGCATTAATACTTTGGGCCAGCTGTACTGTTATGGACCTGATGGTTAGGAGCACCCGGAATGACCTGATGGTTAAACTCACACAGGACAAGCTCTGGGAAGTGGGAGCTCTGCTGACCGCAACCCCTAATCCTATCACACAACTAGAAATAGCCGTGGAGCGTACCTAACTCGGCCTAGACGCCTCTTCACAGCCTAAGAGCTAACTAACCCTAAAGATAGAAAATAAAGCCTACCTTGCCTCAGAGAAATTCCCCAAAGGAAAAGGCAGCCCCCCACATATATTGACTGTGAGTTAAGATGAAAGTCACAAACACAGAAATGAAACAGGTTTCAGCAAAGGGAGGCCAGACTTACTAACCAGACCGAGGATGGGAAAGGTATCTTTGCGGTCAGCACAAAAAACTACAAAAAGACCACGCAGAGTGTGCAAAAAGACCTCCGCACTGACTCACGGTGCAGAGGTGCCACTCTGCATCCCAGAGCTTCCAGCTAGCAAGGCAAAATCATGATATCAAGCTGGACAAGAAAACAATGAACAAATAATTAACTAGTAGGGACTTGGCTTCTGCTGGAGTAGACAGGTCACCAGAAAGATCCAAGAGCGAACTGAACCAGTACAAGAACATTGACAGCTGGCATGGAGTAACGATCTGAGTGGAGTTAAATAGAGCAGCCAGCCAAAGAATAAACTACGTCACCTGTGGAAGGAACCTCAGAAGCAGCAGCTCCACTCACAGCCACCAGACGGAGTCCATGGACAGAACTCGCCAAAGTACCATTCATGACCACAGGAGGGAGTTCGATAACAGAATTCACAACAGTTTACCCACTTTGATGCCAGTTCTGGTGCACAGAACCCATTTGGGCCAGGCTGGAGGGACCTGAGTTTGATGCAGGGCATCAATATCTGTGTATTTTATGTGTCAGATCAGTGGCCCAAAGGCATTTAACCCCCCCAAAACAGCAGTTACTTATTCAAATCTGCGAAAATGGGCTGTTTGCCCAATTTGATGCCAATTCTGGTGCCAAGAACCCATTTGAGCCAGGCTGGAAGGACCTGGGTTTAATGCAGGGCATCACTATTGGTGTATTTTTTGTGTCAGATCAGTGGCACAAAGGTATTTAACCCCTTAAAACATCAGTTACTTATTCAAATCTGAGAAAATGGTCTGTTTGCCCACTTTGATGCCAGTTCTGGTGCCCAGAATCCATTTGGGCCAGGCTGGAGGGACCTGGGTTTGATGCAGGGCATCACTATCTGTGTATTGTATGTATCAGATCAGTGGCTCAAAGTCATTTAACTCCTTTAAAACATCAGTTACTTATTCAAATTGTCAAAATTTTGACTGTCTGCCCACTTTGATGCCGGTTCTGATGCCCAGAACCCATTTGGGTCAGGCTGGAAATAACTGGTTTGGATATGGGGCACCCTGTTCTATATGTCTGCATTGTGAGATCAGTGGCCCAAAGGTATTTAACCCTTTCTTCAGCACTCTTTGGTGCCCACTTTGATGCCCATTTATGTGCCAGTTTTATTGTTTTTGTAGCCATTTTGAAGCGTATTCACATTAGGGCACCTCACTGCATTGTCTGTTATTATTCTGATGCTTATTTTTTGTTGATAAACCTATAAAAAACAGAAAAGAAAAAATTATCGAATAAGAAACTGATGAATAAGAAACTAACTTCACCTCCAAAATAGAAACTGAACGATTAAGAAACCAACTTCAGCCTCATGCAGAACACAGCATAGGAGGAGAGCAGTATAATGTCTGCTCCCATCTGACGGAGACTCTGCACGCTGTACAGTGTTCATTTTAGGGCATGGTCACATATCAAAGTCAAACATCAGAAATACTCTGTCTGATACCTCATTCTGATACTTGACTCTGATACCTGACTTTCACATATTAAAATCAAACATCACAAATACTCTGTCTGATACCTGATTCTGATCCCTGAGTCTGATGCTTAAGTCTGATTCCTGAGTCTGATGCCTGACTCTGATACTTGACTCTGATACCTGAGTCTGATACCTGACTTTGATACCTGACTCTGACATCTGACTCTGATAGGCTACTTTCACACTAGCGTCGTTTGGGATACGTCGCAATGCGTCATTTTGCATTGCATTGCCACACGTCGCAACCGTCGTGCGACGGTTGCGACATGTTGTGGTGGACCGTCCAAACAAAAAAACGTTGCTTGCAACGTTTTTTTAAGCGTCGTGTCCACCATTTCCGACCGTGCATGTGCGGTTGGAACTCCGCCCCCACCTCCTGCAACTCACAATGGGGCAGTGGATGCGTTGGAAAAATGCATCCGCTGCCCCCATTGTGCGGAGCTTCCACAGTATGCGTCGGTACATCGGCCCAACGCACTGCGACGGGCCGAGTACGACGCTAGTGTGAAAGTAGCCATACTTGACTCTGATATCTGAGTCTGATACATGAAACATTCAAACATCAGAATCAGAAGATTATTTAGATTCCCTCCATACAGTATGTGAATGGTTCATCTCATAAAATTAGTACCTGGTATCACTTGAGCTTGTGGTGCAATGGTAAGGCTGACGGCTGTAGTCTCTAGACTTAGGCTGCTTTCACACATCAGGTTTTTGCCGTCAGGCACAATCCAGCGAGTTTTGAAAAAAACAGATCGGTTTTTTTCCTCAGGATCTTTTTTTCTGCTGCATCCGTTTTTTTCCGCCGGATCAGTTTTTTTCTGCCGGATCCGTTTTTTTCTTCTGGATCCGTTTTTTTTCTTCCAGATCCGTTTTTTTCTACCGGATCCGTTTTTTCTTCCGGATCCGTTTTTTTCTGCCGGATCCGTTTTTTTCTTCTGGATCTGTTTTTTTTCTGCCAGATCCGTTTTTTCCGCAGGATCCATTTTTTTTCTGCCGGATCCGTTTTTTTCCGCAGGATCCGTTCTTTTCCACAGGATCCGTTTTTTTTCTGCCGGATCCTTTTTTTTTCTGCCGGATCTGTTTTTTTCCGCCGGATTCTGCAGAAAAAACGGATCCAGCTGAAAAAATGGATCCGGCGGAAAAAAACAGATCGGGCAGAAAAAACGGATCCGGCAGAAAAGAAACAGGTTGGCGGACAAAAACGGATCCTACGTAAAAAAACGGATTCGGTAGAAAAAAAATGGATCCTGCAGAAAAAAACTGATCCGACGGGAAAAAACGAATCCGTTTTTCTGCAGGATCCGTTTTTTTTCCGCTGGATCCGTTTTTTTCCTCAGGATCCGTTTTTTTTTCCTGCCAAATCTGTTTTTTTCTGCTGGATCCGTTTTTTTAACGCAGGATCCGTTTTTTTTCTGCAGGATCCGGTGGAAAAAAACGGATCAGCAAAAAAAAAAAGGATCCTGCAAAAAAAACGGGGTCACCAGAAAAAAACGGATCCTGTGGAAAAAAATGGATCCAGCAGAAAAAAAAGGATCTGGTGGAAAAAAAACGGATCAGGAAGAAAAAAATGGATCCGGCAGAAAAAAACTGATGCGGCGGAAAAAAACAGATCCGACGGAAAAAAAACGGATCCAGCAGAAAAAAAACTGAGTCAGGTATCAGACTCAAGTATAAAGTCAGGTATCAGACTCAGGTATCAAAGTCAGGTATCAAAGTCAGGTATCAGACTCAAGTATCAGAGTTAGGTATCAAAGTCAAGTATCAGACTCAAGTATCAGAGTCAGGTATCAGACTCAAGTATTTGAGTAGAATGAGGTATCAGACAGTATTTCTGATATTTGACTTTGATTTGTGACCATGTCCTAAAATGAACACTGTACTTGTAATAACTGTACTTGTAATAAATAAGAGAGCTTCAGTTTTAGGTTTAACTCCTGATATACAGTGCACCCTACATATTGCATATGTTGCAGAAGAAAATGTATTGCCTATTTTAGATTAATATTTGGGTTGGTGTCAATTAAAAATTCTGCAGATTGTTTACTGTGTCACAAAATTGACTCATGGGCTATTTATTTCAAGGCAGAAAACATACAAGCTCCAGCAGACCTTTATTCTGAAAGTGTGCCAAGTGTAACCCCAACTGGGCGCAATCTTTAAAATCTTGTCTGTGCAGTGGGTATGTGAGTCTCTTGCAGAGCCAGCAGGGCTGTATGCAGTTCATTGCCTTCTGTCAAGAAGCAGTGCAGAGGTCTGACTTGCAAAGTGAAATAAAAATGAGTCGAATATGAAGCAGCTTGTGCATACTGTATTGAGGCATTGGATTGCACTCCTGTGATCGTTTCTGCACAATGTGGATGCTGACCTTGATTTTCAATAGAAACTACTATATTTAGGCTAATATCCTGTCACTCTGCATATTCTGTGTCATACCCAGAGACGTAGATCTGATTAGCAAAGCACGTTGGCAGGCGAGAAATTAATAATTGCATGCATTGTTCCCAAGCACGACAGCCGTCCTCACCAGGGGCACCGATGTTGGCATCTCTGCACCCGGACAGATGACAACTTCTCATATATGACAACCTGCAGCCATCTGTCCTGAAGCGGGTACAGTGTGTTTCTAGGCTGGCATATCGTACAATTACTCTCACTAAATACCACATATTAAATACCATCTGCTTTGGCATTGAGTGGTTGGAGAGCGCCATGAGGAAGTGGTCTTTCTGTGGGTCTGCTAAATTAGTGCTTTCTGTTGGTTGTAACTGCATTCTATTGGAATATATGAAAAACAAGGACTCATTACATGCTGTATTTACAGTAATGAAGGGGAAAGAAAACGCAAATAGCTGATAAACAACAATTTAACGCTTTCTGAATTTCCCGATAAAGGTGCGGATCTCTGGAAGCCATTTGTCACTTGTATCTTTTGAGTATGACCAAATGGAAGCGCTTACTCTACTTGGGTTTTTCAAAAAATAATAAGAAATACTTTATCAGATGAGATGATTAAACTAAGGTATTGTCTGAGAGAGTCCGTTTTCATCACCCAGGTCTGCTATGTAAATGCAATTCATTGCAATAGACAAATTTTAAACACCCAGAGGGAAATTGATTAAGCTTTCTCCATTTGCATAATGAGCACAAAAGTGTAGTTAGCATGTTGTGAATGCTTATAATGAGTACAGATTCGTTCCCTAATACAAGCACTTTCATTTAGAGTCCCTTTCATACAGTGTGCTTTTTTTTGACATCACAATTGGGGTGGGAGCAAATCCACAGTCAATTACGCATTTGTAAAACTCCATTTGGTTATCCAGTTATTTAGGATATAGCCCGCTATTTGCACATTTTTTAATTTGCAAGGTAGCGTATTAAATAACAATAATTGTTTAAATGACTTCATCTTTCTGAATGAAAATGCATATTATACATTGCTTTGTAAGTAAATTGTGTTAAGAAATGTGGTTGAAATCCATTAATATTAAATGGGGTCCGCAAATACCGCCATTGTGCAAAAGTGAGCCGGTTGTCATGAGCCAATATGAGGACCCATTGCCCTGGGAAAAGGTATGCCCATTAGAATCTAACATTTTGGTAGCTGCATCTATTTAGTTTTAGTTCGGCTTTTGTAGTGTCTTCTCTCTTGTAGTTACATTTGATAATCCATATTCAAGGTGACTCTTTCCCTAAGGTGCTAAAAATACTGTTTGCAAATCTAGCATTAAGTAGTTTTGTGAAAATCTGCAAAAAATCTTGAAATTGCGAATTACAGTATAATGGATAAAAATAAGAGCATTTTTCAGCCAGAGTCATTTCTGCAGTCATTAATATTAAAAGCAATAAATAATTTTCTGTCAAAGTAGGGCAGATATTGATGACTTCTGATCTGAATGGATCTGTTGAATATTTATATTTTGTTTTTGTTGCTTTAATGCAACATACTTGGTCAGATGTCCAAGCAAGTTTTATATCTGGAAGTAGTGGTAGGGCTGTATAGGTGTTTGTCTCCCAAAAAAGAATGATACTCGAGATGAGCAAAACTTGACATTTTAATTCGCCAACTTGATAAAATGTTTCCCCAAAATTCAAGTTGCAACAAATCGATTTGCATCGAATTGCAAGACTGAAAAGCCTCCAATTGCCCGGGAAAAATTTTGCAGTCTGAGGTCTCCCAAGCTCTTTAACACAAACACAACCTCAGTCATGTTAAAGTGACCACATGATAGAAACAGACCATAACCCAGAAGTAACTATAACCCCATAACACTTCACTGTTATGAGTTTTAATGCTTTTTAAAGTAAAAAAAATGTCCCCCAAATAATCCCTCTTATTTTTGGGGCTGTCATGGCAGCAGACCATTATTTCTTTTTCTGTAAGACTAATGTCATATGCACACATTAAGTATTTGATGAGTTTTTTATCTCAGCATTTGCAAGCCAAAACCAGGAATGGAACAATCAGAGATAAAGTATAATAGAAAAACATCACCACTTCTGTATTTTTCACCCAATCCTGGTTTTGACTTACAAATATTGAGGTAAAATACTAACCAAATACTCAACATGTGCTAATGGTCTAAGAGAACGATGGAAAATTCCTGTGCAGGGAACTAATGGGAATTTACGTGCCAATGCCTGTAGTTCATGCTGAACTTAATTATGACCATCAATTCTTGTTTAATTAACACTGTTTGTTCTATCAACTTTAAATATTAATTTATGTGCCTAACATGGTATCCACACCATTGAAAACATAGATTCAGGGTTCAATTCCAGGTATGATGACCATCTGCGACCACATCTCATCTAAGTACAAAGGCTAACTGGTCGTTGTATCCAGTTAATCAACAGGTAGAAACTGTTGTTGTGAAATATATTCCTTCCTGGAGTGTTGTTACTTACTTAGGGGGGTTAATCGGAAGAACAGAGAGAAATGTCTAAACTGATTGTGAAGAATTAACTGTTATAGTGGTGGATGAGGATGACTGCGCAGAACCCTGACTCAACCTGTGTAGCTGAGCCAGTTATGGCGACAGGTCAAAAAAATATGGGGGAGGCTCAAAGGAAGTTTAAGGTTTTTGCGGTCAGAAGACAGGATGTGGGACCCATGCTCTGGGTTGGGGATAAAGTTTGGCTGCCCACTAAAAATATTAAACTTAAGGTTCCCTCGGCAAAACTGGGGCCAAAGTTTATTGGTTCGTATGAAATCACAGGAAGTAGTTAACCCGGTGGTGTTTCGGTTCCATCTTCCATCGTCCCTTAGGATCCTCAATGTGTTCCATAGGGCCCTGTTGCATTGGGGGCTGTTAAGGAGGGATCACTGGTTCCCTCACCACCCATTTCGTTAGAGGGTCACATGGAGTACGAGGTGGAGCGTATCGTGAATTCTTGTATTGTCCATCGTACCATTCAGTATCTTGTGCACTGGAAAGGTTATGGCCCAGAGGACCGTTCGTGGGTTCCGGCCCTGTCGGTTCATGCCGATTGTTTGGTTCGGTCCTTTTATGCCCGATATCCTGGTAAACCTGGGGGTCCGGTGGCCCCCTGTTGAGAGGGGGGTACTGGAACACATAATATATAAAGGGTGCTTACTGTATAAATGCAAAGTGGTGCTCAGAAGGAAAAAATCACATAAACTTTAAGTTAGAACCTTCGGCACTCATATGAGAATAATTTATTGATCAGTGTTCAAAAAATGAAAAAAAGAGGTGAAACATCCACCATATGCAAAGGAACAAGCAAAACGTTGGTATATATAGATATATTTCAGCTGCGACGTTTCGGTAACACAATGCCTTTTTCAAGCCAAATCTTTATGGGGAAGTTTAGCAGAGTGGGAATAACCATAGCTGTGAAGCCTGTAAATTATGTACGTTCCAGCGCTGCGATGGATGGCGGGGGGCCCTCTGCGGGCGTCACGAGAGGGGGGTACTGTCATGACTCAGGACGGGATGGTTCATCCTCTGTTCTGGTCAGTGTCAGGGTTAATGCTAGTTCGCCTCTCTTTGGTTCTGGGGTGACTATTTAACCCCTTCATGACCCAGCCTATTTTGACCTTAAAGACCTTGCCGTTTTTTGCAATTCTGACCAGTGTCCCTTTATGAGGTAATAACTCAGGAACGCTTCAACGGATCCTAGCGGTTCTGAGATTGTTTTTTCGTGACATATTGGGCTTCATGTTAGTGGTAAATTTAGGTCAATAAATTCTGCGTTTATTTGTGATAAAAACGGAAATTTGGCGAAAATTTTGAAAATTTCGCAATTTTCACATTTTGAATTTTTATTCTGTTAAACCAGAGAGATATGTGACGCAAAATAGTTAATAAATAACATTTCCCACATGTTTACTTTACATCAGCACAATTTTGGAAACAACATTTTTTTTTGTTAGGAAGTTATAAGGGTTAAAATTTGACCAGCGATTTGTCATTTTTACAACGAAATTTACAAAACCATTTTTTTTAGGGACCACCTCACATTTGAAGTCAGTTTGAGGGGTCTATATGGCTGAAAATACCCAAAAGTGACACCATTCTAAAAACTGCACCCCTCAAGGTACTCAAAACCACATTCAAGAAGTTTATTAACCCTTCAGGTGCTTCACAGCAGCAGAAGCAACATGGAAGGAAAAAATGAACATTTAACTTTTTAGTCACAAAAATTATCTTTTAGCAACAATTTTTTTATTTTCCCAATGGTAAAAGGAGAAACTGAACCACGAAAGTTGTTGTCCAATTTGTCCTGAGTACGCTGATACCTCATATGTGGGGGTAAACCACTGTTTGGGCGCACGGCAGGGCTTGGAAGGGAAGGAGCGCCATTTGACTTTTTGAATCAAAAATTGGCTGCACTCTTTAGCGGACACCATGTCACGTTTGGAGAGCCCCCGTGTGCCTAAAAATTGGAGCTCCCCCACAAGTGACCCCATTTTGGAAACTAGACGCCCCAAGGAACTTATCTAGATGCATAGTGAGCACTTTGAACCTCCAGGTGCTTCACAAATTGATCCGTAAAAATGAAAAAGTACTTTTTTTTCACAAAAAAATTCTTTTAGCCTCAATTTTTTCATTTTCACATGGGCAACAGGATAAAATGGATCCTAAAATGTGTTGGGCAATTTCTCCTGAGTACGCCGATACCTCATATGTGGGGGTAAACCACTGTTTGGGCACATGGTAAGGCTCGGAAGGGAAGGAGCGCCATTTGACTTTTTGAATGAAAAATTATTTCCATCGTTAGCGGACACCATGTCGCGTTTGGAGAGCTCCTGTGTGCCTAAACATTGGCGCTCCCCCACAAGTGACCCCATTTTGGAAACTAGACCCCCCAAGGAACTTATTTAGATGCCTAGTGAGCACTTTAAACCCTCAGGTGCTTCACAAATTGATCTGTAAAAATGAAAAAGTACTTTTTTTTCACAAAAAAATTATTTTCGCCTCAATTTTTTCATTTTCACATGGGCAGTAGGATAAAATGGATCATAAAATTTGTTGGGCAATTTCTCCCGAGTACGCCAATACCTCATATGTGGGGGTAAACCACTGTTTGGGCACACGGCAGGGCTCGGAAGGGAAGGCGCGCCATTTGACTTTTTGAATGGAAAATTAGCTCCAATTGTTAGCGGACACCATGTCGCGTTTGGAGAGCCCCTGTGTGCCTATGCATTGGAGCTCCCCCACAAGTGACCCCATTTTGGAAACTAGACCCCCCAAGGAACTTATCTAGATGCATATTGAGCACTTTAAACCCCCAGGTGCTTCACAGAAGTTTATAACGCAGAGCCATGAAAATAAAAAATAATTTTTCTTTCCTCAAAAATTATTTTTTAGCCTGGAATTTCCTATTTTGCCAAGGATAATAGGAGAAATTGGACCCCAAATATTGTTGTCCAGTTTGTCCTGAGTACGCTGATACCCCATATGTGGGGGTCAACCACTGTTTGGGCACATGCCGGGGCTCGGAAGTGAAGTAGTGACATTTTGAAATGCAGACTTTGATGGAATGCTCTGTGGGCGTCACGTTGCGTTTGCAGAGCCCCTGATGTGGCTTAACAGTAGAAACCCCCCACAAGTGACCCCATTTTGGAAACTAGAACCCGAAAGGAACTTATCTAGATGTGTGGTGAGCACTTTGAACCCCCAAGTGCTTCACAGAAGTTTATAATGCAGAGCCGTGAAAATAATAAATACGTTTTCTTTCCTCAAAAATAATTATTTAGCCCAGAATTTTTTAATTTTCCCAAGGGTAACAGGAGAAATTTGACCCCAATATTTGTTGTCCAGTTTCTCCAGAGTACGGTGATACCCCATATGTGGGGGTAAACTACTGTTTGGGCACATGCCGGGGCTCGGAATTGAAGTAGTGACGTTTTGAAATGCAGACTTTGATGGAATGCTCTGCGGGCATCACGTTGCGTTTGCAGAGCCCCTGATGTGGCTAAACAGTAGAAACCCCCCACAAGTGACCCCATTTTGGAAACTAGACCCCGAAAGGAACTTATCTAGATGTGTGGTGAGCACTTTGAACCCCCAAGTGCTTCATAGAAGTTTATAATGCAGAGCCGTGAAAATAATAAATACGTTTTCTTTCCTCAAAAATAATTATTTAGCCCAGAATTTTTTATTTTCCCAAGGGTTACAGGAGAAATTGGACCCCAAAAGTTGTTGTCCAGTTTCTCCTGAGTACGCTGATACCCCATGTGTGGGGGTAAACCACTGTTTGGGCACACGTCGGGGCTCAGAAGGGAAGTAGTGACTTTTGAAATGCAGACTTTGATGGAATGGTCTGCGGGCGTCACATTGCGTTTGCAGAGCCCCTGGTGTGCCTAAACAGTAGAAACCCCTCACAAGTGACCACATTTTAGAAACTAGACCCCCCAAGGAACTTATCTAGATATGTGGTGAGCACTTTGAACCCCCAAGTGCTTCACAGACGTTTACAACGCAGAGCCGTGAAAATAAAAAATCATTTTTCTTTCCTCAAAAATGATGTTTTAGCAAGCATTTCTTTATTTTCACAAGGGTAACAGGAGAAATTGGACCCCAGTAATTGTTGCGCAGTTTGTCCTGAGTATGCTGGTACCCCATATGTGGGGGTAAACCACTGTTTGGGTGCACGTCGGGGCTCGGAAGTGAGGGAGCACCATTTGACTTTTTGAATACAAGATTGGCTGGAATCAATGGTGGCGCCATGTTGCGTTTGGAGACCCCCTGATGTGCCTAAACAGTGGAAACCCCTCAATTCTAACTCCAACACACCCCTAACCCTTATCCCAACTGTAGCCGTAACCCTAATCACAACCCTAACCCCAACACACCCGTAACCCCAACACACCCCTAACCCTAACCACAACCCTAATTCCAACCCAACCCTAGCCCTAAGGCTATGTGCCAACGTTGCGGATTCGTATGAGATTTTTCAGCACCATTTTTGAAAAATCCGCGGGTAAAAGGCACTGCGTTTTACCTGCGGATTTACCGCGGATTGCCAGTGTTTTTTGTCCGGATTTCACCTGCGGACTCCTATTGAGGAACAGGTGTAAAACGCTGCAGAATCCGCACAAAGAATTGACATGCTGCGGAAAATACAACGCAGCGTTTCCGCGCTGTATTTTCCGCACCATGGGCACAGCGGATTTGGCTTTCCATATGTTTGCATGGTACTGTAAACCTGATGGAACACTGCTGCGGATCCGCAGCCAAATCCGCACCGTGTGCACATAGCCTAATTCTAAAGGTATGTGCACACGCTGCGGAAAACGCTGCGGATTCGCAGCAGTTTCCCATGAGTTTACAGTTCAATGCAAACCTATGGAAAACAAAAATCGCTGTACACATGCTGCAGAAAAACTGCACAGAAACGCAGCGGTTTACATTCCGCAGCATGTCACTTCTTTCTGCGGATTCCGCAGCGGTTTTACAACTGCTCAAATAGAAAATCGCTGTTGTAAAACCGCATTGAAATGCGCAGAAAAAACATGGTAAATCCGCCATAAATCCGCAGCGGTTTAGCACTGCGGATTTATCAAATCCGCAGCGGAAAAATCCGCAGAGGACCAGAATATGTGTGCACATTCCTAACCCTACCCCTAACCCTACCCCTAACCCTACCCCTAACCCTACCCCTAACCCTACCCCTAACCCTAACCCTACCCCTAACCCTACCCCTAACCCTACCCCTAACCCTACCCCTACCCCTACCCCTAGTTCTTACCCCAACCTTAGTGGAAAAAAAAAAATATATTATTTTTATTGTCCCTACCTATGGGGGTGACAAAGGGGGGGGGGGGGGGGTCATTTACTTTTTTTTTTTTTATTTTGATCACTGAGATAGGTTATATCTCAGTGATCAAAATTCACTCTGGAACGAATCTGCCGGCCGGCAGATTCGGCGGGCGCACTGCACATGCGCCCGCCATTTTGGAAGATGGCGGCGCCCAGGAAAGAAGACGGACGGTCCCCGGGAGGCCAGGTAAGTATAAGGGGGGGGAGATCAGGGCACGGGGGGTGGATCGGAACACGGGGGGGTGGATTGGAGCACGGAGTGGGGGATCGCTGTGCGGGCGGGTGGATCGGAGCACGGGGGGGGATCGCTGTGCGAGGGGGGATCGCTGTGCGGGGGGTGGGATCGGAGTGCGGGGGGGTTTGTTTGGAGCACGGGGGGTGTGATTGGAGCACGGGGGGAGCGGGCAGGAGGACGGGGGAGCGGAGCACAGGACCGAGGGGAGCGGACCACAGATCGGGGGTCTAGGGGGGGCGATCGGAGGGGTGGGTGCACATTAGTGTGTCCAGCCATGGCCGATGATATTGCAGCATCGGCCATGGCTGGATTGTAATATTTCACCATATTTTTAGGTGAAATATTACAAATCGCTCTGATTGGCAGTTTCACTTTCAACAGCCAATCAGAGCGATCGTAGCCACGAGGGGGTGAAGCCACCCCCCCTGGGCTAAACTACCACTCCCCCTGTCCCTGCAGATCAGGTGAAATGGGAGTTAACCCTTTCACCCGGCCTGCAGGGACGCGATCTTTCCATGACGCATATGCTGCGTCATGGGTCGGAATGGCACCGACTTTCATGACGCAGCGTATGCGTCAAAGGTCGGGAAGGGGTTAATGCTGGTTGTTCCTAGGTCTGGTGTCGGTGATACTTCCATTACTCTCGGCTAGTGTAGCTGAACCAGGTTACTCAGTTAGTTATTCCTCTGTATGCGTGTGCTTCTGTGTATGACCTGGTGTGTTCCTTGACTTGTCTCCTGTCTCTGTACCGTCCTGACTTCTCTGGTTTTTGACCCTCGGCTAGGCTCCTGTCTATTCTCCTGTACAGCCCTTTGGATACTGCGCTCCCTCCTGACTTCTGACCCCTGGCTCGTTATTGACACCCCTCGGCTCCCGCAAATCCCGTCTGGATTCCGACCCTCCACTTGCTCATGACTACATCCCCCGTTACCATTTCCAGAAGGCTCCCGTTCTGTCGCGTGGTGGTTGGCTCCGCCCCATCCTTCCCTCCGACCTCGCACATCCAGACGGGCTTTAGTACGGTACTCACGGCACCTTGCGGTGCTCTCCCTACTTCCTCGCTGGCCTGTGTTCTCTGCTTAAGCGCCCCCCAGGCTTCACCTCCGGATACTCACGCGCTGTGTATTATTACATCGCTGTGTAGCTGTGTATCATTAAAGTTAAATTACAATAAAAAATGTGTGTAAAAACAGACACTGATGTTTAGGTTTTGTAAAATAGATATGCAAAAATGATTGATTATGATGCACACACTTTGTGAGGTAGATTGCCACAGTCACATATGTGTATTTTGGGAAATTTCTTTTGCACTAACATCTATGCTCTCTTCATAAAAAGAACTGCACAAGAAATGCAAAAACTCAGTAAATTCAGTAATAAGAAGCAAAAACATTCACTAACATTAATTTCAGAACCCCCGGAAGAAGCGTTCGTGAAACGGCATAGAGGTTGGGGGTGTACAACTGTCCTGGTCTATCCTCAAGTCTTGTCATTCCTAACCAACTCAGGTGATGTACTTTTTTCAATTTTGATGATTTTTCATGTCACACTATAATGCAACATGTGCATAAAACCACTGTTGGTCTATATTAGTATATGTTGCTTTATATGTCCATATGACAGTCTATTAATAAGTGGTTATTTGTTGTTCTCCTTTATGGCACTAAGCACTTTATACAAGCCATGGCAAAAATTATGGAATCACCAGCCTTGGAGGATGTTCATGCAGTTGTTTAATTTTGTAGAAAAAAGCAGATCACAGACATGGCACAAAACTAAAGTCATTTCAAATGGCAACTTTCTGGCTTTAGGAAACACTAAAAGAAATCAAGAACAAAAAATGTGGTAGTCAGTAATGGTTACTTTTTTTAACCAAGCGTAGGGGAAAAATTATGGAATCACTCAATTCTGCGGAAAAAATTATGGATTCATGAAGAACAAACAAACAAAAAAACTCCAAAACATCACTAGTATTTTGGTGCGCCACCTCTGGCTTTTATAACAGCTTGCAGTCTCTGAGACATGGACTTCATGAGTGTCAAACAGTACTCTTCATCAATCTGGCTCCAACTTTCTCTGATTGCTGTTGCCAGATCAGCTTTGCAGGTTGGAGCCTTGTCATGGACCTTTTTCTTCAACTTCCATCAAAGATTTTCAATTGGATTGAGATCAGGACTATTTGCAGGCCATGACATTGACCTTGTGTCTTTTTTCAAGGAATGTTTGCACAGTTTTTGCGCTATGGCAGGATGCATTGTCATCTTGAAAAATGATTTCATCATCCCCAAACATCCCTTCAATTGATGGGATAAGAAAAGTGTCCAAAATATCAACATAAACTTGGGCATTTATTGAAGATGTAATGACAGCCATCTCCCCAGTGCCATTACCTGACATGCAGCCCCATATCATCAATGACTGTGGAAATTTGCATGTTCTCTTCAGGCAGTCATCTTTATAAATCTCATTGGAACGGCACCAAACAAAAGTTCCAGCATCACCTTGCCCAATGCAGATTCGTGATTCATCACTGAATATGACTTTCATCCAGTCATCCACAGTCCACGATTGCTTTTCTTTAGCCCATTGTAACCTTGTTTTTTTCTGTTTAGGTGTTAATGATGGCTTTTATTTAGCTTTTCTGTATGTAAATCCCATTTCCTTTAGGCATTTTTTTACAGTTTGGTCACAGATGTTGACTCCAGTTCCCACTCATTCGTTCCTCATTTGTTTTGTTGTGCATTTCCTGTTTTGGAGACATATTGCTTTAAGTTTCCGGTCTTGACGCTTTGATGTCTTCCTTGGTCTACCAGTATGTTTGCCTTTAACAACCTTCCCATGTTGTTTGTATTTGGTCCAGATTTTAGACACAGCTGACTGTGAACAACTAACATCTTTTGCAACATTGCGTGATGATTTACCCTCTTTTAAGAGTTTGATAGTCCTCTCCTTTGTTTCAATTGACATCTCTCTTGTTGGAGACATGATTCATGTCAGTCCACATGGTGCAACAGCTCTCCAAGGTGTGACCACTCCTTTTTAGATGCAGACTAACAAGCAGATCTAATTTGATGCAGGTTTTATTTTTGGGTATGAAAATTTACAGGGTGATTCCATAATTTTTTCCTCAGAATTGAGTGATTCCATAATTTTTCCCCTATGCATGGTTACAAAAAGTAACCATTACTGGCTACCACATTTTTTGTTCTTGATTTCTTTTAGTGTTTCTTAAAGCCAGAAAGTTGCCATTTGAAATGACTTTATTTTTGTGTTATATCTGTGATCTACTTTTTTTTTCTACAAAATTAAACAACTGAATGAACATCCTCCAACGCCGGTGATTCCATAATTTTTGCCAGGGGTTGTACTTTTGGAACCCTTGATTTTTGATACCACAAAAAAGACAAAACTGTATAGATCAATATATACAGCTAATTCATTGTGTATTCTATGAAGTGCATGTTTATGTCACCAATAGTCTGATTTGTATAGTAGACCCAGCCTCCCTTTTTTTCTCTGCACATCCCCCTTTGGACTTTTATTACCACTTTGTTTTTTCTTTTTTTTTTTTCTTTATGATTGTTTTCTAATATTATTCAATAAATCATGATTTTATTACCTTTGCTGGAATCACTTTGCATCCCTGGGCAGTAGAATACTGCTGTTACGGATAGTGTAGGTATTTATATTTAGAGAGTCTAGCACTTTACTTTTGTCTTTTGGACACATTTTGAATTATAATTCAAATGCAGCAGGACAAATGCAAACTACATTACATCACTGATCAATCACACTAAGGCCTCTTTCACACTTCTGTCATTTTCCGCCCGTCGAAATCTGTCGAATTTTCAAAAAACAGGATCCTGCTAATTTTTCAGCAGGACCCGTTTTTTTCCCATAGACTTGTATTAGCGACGGATTGTGACGGATGGCCATCCGTTTCATCCATCGTGCACTGGATCCGTTGGAAAATAGCGGTCCGTCGGGCGGAGAAAACGTTCAGAGGAACTTTTTTTTGCACGTTGGAAAATCGCTCAGCGACAGGTCCTGCGTTGTCCGTCGTTGGCTGTAATGGAAGCCTATGGACGCAGGATCCGTTGCTGACCGTCAAACACAGGAATTCTGCGACGCATCCCGTTTTTTCGTTCTGAGCATGCCTGGAAGGATTTTCTAGTCTGCGACAAAACACAAATCTCTCTCTCTCTGCAGAATTTTATGCATTAAAATTCATGTACTACCAAATTCGACGGATCCGTCAGGTTACTGGATGCGTATCATACGTTTGCCAATCTTTTTACAACGTCTGTCGATACGTCGCGCCGACGCATTATGACGGCCGTCTCAAGACGGAAGTGTGAAAGAGGCCTAAGTCTGGCACAACTGCTGCCACTTCTAACTACTCGTCTCAAATGAATCTCTGTGTTATTAACAGACTACTAAAATTATCTTCTTCAGTACTGATATTGTACAACACATTAGTGTTGTTGGTATTTGTTCAATGTTTTATGGCTCTCTTTTTTTATCTCTATTGTGCTGTGAGCTCTCGCTATCCTGAATCGCCCAAAAATGGCTGCTGCATTCTCTGTCTCAGCTGTTTTATCAATCTCTGATGGTCCTTCCCAATTGGCTGCACAATACCATGTCATGTGGTAGCCGCAAAACATTATGGGGAAGCCCTTGCAATTGCACCTAAGGTCATGCGAGCCTTCTCTGGCTAATGTAATCTTCTGTAATGTGTAATATGGCAGCAGGCATTATTTTTCGGATTTTTGTGAAATTATATTGCAAATTTTTCTAATTATACGGTACATACAAATATCCTAAAATTCTATACAAATTTGAATTGCTTTGAATAGATTCTCTTATCTCTAAAAAAATACCATTCTTTTTCTAGAACTTCAAAAATGCAGTAAAGAAAAAAAGGGAGTGTCAACTTACCAGCATGGGTGTGTTCTCCCCAGTATAGTCCAGAGCCATGCACAGATCAGGGCAGAGCAAAGACAAACATGATTAGACTAAGACGCAATTCGAAATGCGTTGATCTTTCTTCTTAAGTGCCTTATGTGTATATGTGCCTGAACACAGATTGCCTGGATCAAATCTTTTCCATGTTTTTCTTTTTATATAGGTTTGATGTGCCAGTTATGAGAAATCTAGTGAAGAAGCCATATGCAAATCACTGTGGAAGCACACTCTGGACATGTCAATGCCCTTGGGCTGCTTTTCCAATTATACTGACACACCCCCAATACACTTCCAAGCTGATTTCTCATGACTAGTGTTGAGCGATACCTTCCGATATCCGGAAATATCAGATCGGCTTGGATCGGACCGATACCCCAAATATATCAGGTATAGCCGATTCTGATACCGGAAACCAATGCAAGTCAATGGGACACAAATATTGGAATGAAAATAAACCCTTACTTTACTTGCACATCCAGTTCGGGAGGTGGGAAGAGTGTGGGCGGTGCGTGGGCAGAGACTGTGCGTGTCTGTGTGTGCGGGCGGTGTCTGTGTGGGCCTCTCGGGGGTCTATGCGGGCCTGCCAGGGGTCTGTATGGGCCTCTCGGGGGTATGTGCGGGCCTGCCGGGGCCTGTACGGGGCTCTCGGGGGTCTGTACGGGCCTGCCGGAGGTCTGTACGGTCCTCTCAGGGGTATGTGCGGGCCTGCCGGGGCCTGTATGTACGGGCCTCTCGGGGTTATGCGCGGGCCTGCCGGGGCCTGTACGGGTCTCTCGGGGGTCTGTGCGGGCCTGCCAGGGGTCTGTACGGGCCTCTTGGGGGTCTGTGCGGGCTGCTGGGGGTCTGTGCGGGTGTGTGCAGGCATCGTCCGATGGGACTACAAGTCCCATCGGGCTATGCCTGCTACAATGGCATTGATTGACACATTAGCCAATGATGGGACAGTAGTCGTCCCATCATCCGGCTAATGTGTTGAATGTAAAAAAAACAAAACAACACATACATACTACATACAACATATTACATACATACTACATACATACTACATACATACAACATACATACATACTACATACATACTGCATACATACTACATACATACATACTACATGTACATACATACTGCATACAACATACATACTACATACATTCATACATACAACATACTACATACATACTACATACATACATACAACATTCATACAACATACATACAATATACTACTATACATACAAACAACATACATGTAACATACATATATGTAAAAAAGGGAA
The DNA here is from genome assembly GCF_032444005.1 of Ranitomeya imitator. Taxonomy (NCBI): domain Eukaryota; kingdom Metazoa; phylum Chordata; class Amphibia; order Anura; family Dendrobatidae; genus Ranitomeya; species Ranitomeya imitator. The sequence continues at coordinate 814,419,159 of NC_091282.1, read as the reverse complement.
AAAAAATCTTCAGCTCATCCAAATGGAGTCCAAATTCCAAGAAGAAATCCGAGCAAGGATCAAGCGTGCAGCCAACAACGTCATGGATACAAAAGAAACGAGGGAGATCCAGCTCCAGGAAAGAGAAATAGTCTCTGATAAAATCCAAAATAGCTTTATTGTCATGAAAAAATTTAAAATGTGGACTCCATTGACAAGTGGTATAACAAAGGAATCACATAGCAGCTCTCACTGCACTGAACGCGTTTCGAACACAGCTGTGTTCTTAGTCCTCAGTATGAGGACTAAGAACACAGCTGTGTTCGAAACGCGTTCAGTTTAAAATGTAGACTCCAATGACAAGTGGTATAACAAAGGAATCACATAGCAGCTCTCACTGCACTGAACAGGCCTGATTGTATGCATCTGGTCCACCCTTAATTCTCTGACCAAGATGAGCAGAGACCACTCCTCTCTGCTTCACACCTGAACGCACTTAGTTTGCCATATATTGCATAGTATAAGTCTGCATGGACTTCAGTCTGCAGTGTGATCCCTTAGAAGTGTGTCCTTAAAAGTGTGGATTACAGTAGAATTAAAACCTGAATTGGAACTGAAGGGAACTGGCCACAGTCTTTGAAAAGAATGTTTCTGTTTGTTTTCACTTTCACCCCTATAATCCTTCACTTTCTGCTACCTCCCCTGATCCCTACACAAAGTAAGGAACTGTTCATCTCCTCTTCAATCCTCCCCATCCACCTCACCTCCTCCTCCAAACTGTTCCTTAACATACAATCCTCTGTCTCCAAGCACAGACAGCCACCTCATGCCCTCTCCTGCTCCCACCTGCTAACACTTTCTCTGCTCCTTCTTACTGCTGGTGATATCTCTCCAAATCCTGGTCCTCCTCACCATATTCCCACAATCATTTCTACCTCCCATCCATGCTCTAGCACAAACTTCCGTAACCTCTCTAACCTTATACCCATTCACCCAGCCCCCGCTTCCCCAGTCCCACTAACAGGAGCTCTGTGGAACGCTCGCTCTGTCTGCAACAAGCTCTCCTACATCCATGATCTCTTTGTTACTACCAAACTTTCCTTCCTCGCCATCACCGAAACCTGGCTCACCCCCTCTGACACAGTCTCCCCTGCTGCACTCTCTTACGGTGGCTTCCACCTTTCCCACACACCCCGCCCCAGCAGCAAACATGGCGGAGGAGTTGGTTTTCTCCTGTCAGATAACTGCTCCTTCACCCCAATCCCACTGCCACCCTCTGTTACCCTCCCTTCCTTTGAGGTGCACTCTATGCGCATCTATTCCCCCACGAACCTCCAACTGGCTGTCATTTACCGCCCCCCAGGGCCAGCCACCATCTTCTTTGACCACTTCACCACCTGGCTACTTCATTTCCTTTCTGCGGACATCCCCACTATCGTCATGGGCAACTTCAACATACCCATTGACACTTCCCTCTCAGCTGCCACTAAACTTCTATCTCTCACTTCCTCCTTCGGCCTCACTCAATGGTCTTCTGCAGCCACTCACAAAGACGGTCACACACTGGACCTCATCTTCACCCGCCTCTGCTCTCTATCTAAACTCTCTAACTCACCTAAGAATAGCAACTTTGAAACTCATCAAAGAGAATGAAGACTTTCTAGACAGAACAGAAGCATCTCTACTGGTCACAGAAGGTGCAAAAAGTGTCAGAGAACCTCCAAAAGCAGATGAGTGGAAGCATGTGACCAAAAGAAGCAAGAAGACCATGGAGAAATCACCAACCACACAACTGAAGAACCGATATCAAATCTTTGTAGAGGATGAAGATGGCACACCTAAGAATGAAGCAATACCAGCAAGCAAAAAAGAAAAGGGCACACAGCAACAAGTGACAGCAAAAAGTACAGCCAAGAAGCAACGAAGAGTGGTGGTGGTGGGAGACTCACTACTGAGAGGCACAGAAGCAGCCATCTGCAGACCGGACATAACTGGAAGAGAAGTATGCTGCCTTCCAGGTGCGATGATCAAGGATGTGACCGATAGGATACCAAAGCTCTTCAGCTCCAAGGACGTCCACCCATTTCTTCTGATACATGTTGGCACCAATGACACGGCAAGGAAGGACCTACCGACAATCTGCAAGGACTTTGAAGAGTTGGGGAAGAAAGTAAAGGAACTGGATGCACAGGTAGTTTTTTCTTCTATCCTTCCAGTAGACGGGCATGGCACCAGGAGATGGAACAGGATCCTTGATGCAAACAACTGGCTAAGACGATGGTGCAGACAACAAGGATTTGGATTCCTGGACCACGGTGTGAATTACTGGTATGATGGACTCCTCGCCAGAGACGGACTACACCTCAACAAACCTGGGAAACACACATTCGCCAGAAGACTCGCTACACTCATCAGGAGGGCGTTAAACTAGAAGAAGAGGGGACGGGAAGAAAAACATTAGACTCGAACAAAGACGACCCAGGAAAACATACTCAGAAGGGAGGTAAGAACATTTCTAAAACAATCCACAGTGAGGAGATTGGAACAAAACAAAATCCTCTAAACTGCATGCTCGCAAACGCCAGAAGCCTGACAAACAAGATGGAAGAACTAGAAGCAGAAATATCTACAGGTAACTTTGACATAGTGGGAATAACCGAGACATGGTTAGATGAAAGCTATGACTGGGCAGTTAACTTACAGGGTTACAGTCTGTTTAGAAAGGATCGTAAAAATCGGAGAGGAGGAGGGGTTTGTCTCTATGTAAAGTCTTGTCTAAAGTCCACTTTAAGGGAGGATATTAGCGAAGGGAATGAGGATGTCGAGTCCATATGGGTTGAAATTCATGGAGGGAAAAATGGTAACAAAATTCTCATTGGGGTCTGTTACAAACCCCCAAATATAACAGAAACCATGGAAAGTCTACTTCTAAAGCAGATAGATGAAGCTGCAACCCATAATGAGGTCCTGGTTATGGGGGACTTTAACTACCCGGATATTAACTGGGAAACAGAAACCTGTGAAACCCATAAAGGCAACAGGTTTCTGCTAATAACCAAGAAAAATTATCTTTCACAATTGGTGCAGAATCCAACCAGAGGAGCAGCACTTTTAGACCTAATACTATCTAATAGACCTGACAGAATAACAAATCTGCAGGTGGTTGGGCATTTAGGAAATAGCGACCACAATATTGTGCAGTTTCACCTGTCTTTCACTAGGGGGACTTGTCAGGGAGTCACAAAAACATTGAACTTTAGGAAGGCAAAGTTTGAACAGCTTAGAGATGCCCTTAATCTGGTAGACTGGGACAATATCCTCAGAAATGAGAATACAGATAATAAATGGGAAATGTTTAAGAACATCCTAAATAGGCAGTGTAAGCGGTTTATACCTTGTGGGAATAAAAGGACTAGAAATAGGAAAAACCCAATGTGGCTAAACAAAGAAGTAAGACAGGCAATTAACAGTAAAAAGAAAGCATTTGCACTACTAAAGCAGGATGGCACCATTGAAGCTCTAAAAAACTATAGGGAGAAAAATACTTTATCTAAAAAACTAATTAAAGCTGCCAAAAAGGAAACAGAGAAGCACATTGCTAAGGAGAGTAAAACTAATCCCAAACTGTTCTTCAACTATATCAATAGTAAAAGAATAAAAACTGAAAATGTAGGCCCCTTAAAAAATAGTGAGGAAAGAATGGTTGTAGATGACGAGGAAAAAGCTAACATATTAAACACCTTCTTCTCCACGGTATTCACGGTGGAAAATGAAATGCTAGGTGAAATCCCAAGAAACAATGAAAACCCTATATTAAGGGTCACCAATCTAACCCAAGAAGAGGTGCGAAACCGGCTAAATAAGATTAAAATAGATAAATCTCCGGGTCCGGATGGCATACACCCACGAGTACTAAGAGAACTAAGTAATGTAATAGATAAACCATTATTTCTTATTTTTAGTGACTCTATAGCGACAGGGTCTGTTCCGCAGGACTGGCGCATAGCAAATGTGGTGCCAATATTCAAAAAGGGCTCTAAAAGTGAACCTGGAAATTATAGGCCAGTAAGTCTAACCTCTATTGTTGGTAAAATATTTGAAGGGTTTCTGAGGGATGTTATTCTGGATTATCTCAATGAGAATAACTGTTTAACTCCATATCAGCATGGATTTATGAGAAATCGCTCCTGTCAAACCAATCTAATCAGTTTTTATGAAGAGGTAAGCTATAGACTGGACCACGGTGAGTCATTGGACGTGGTATATCTCGATTTTTCCAAAGCATTTGATACCGTGCCGCACAAGAGGTTGGTACACAAAATGAGAATGCTTGGTCTGGGGGAAAATGTGTGTAAATGGGTTAGTAACTGGCTTAGTGATAGAAAGCAGAGGGTGGTTATAAATGGTATAGTCTCTAACTGGGACGCTGTGACCAGTGGGGTACCGCAGGGGTCAGTATTGGGACCTGTTCTCTTCAACATATTCATTAATGATCTGGTAGAAGGTTTACACAGTAAAATATCGATATTTGCAGATGATACAAAACTATGTAAAGCAGTTAATACAAGAGAAGATAGTATTCTGCTACAGATGGATCTGGATAAGTTGGAAACTTGGGCTGAAAGGTGGCAGATGAGGTTTAACAATGATAAATGTAAGGTTATACACATGGGAAGAGGGAATCAATATCACCATTACACACTGAATGGGAAACCACTGGGTAAATCTGACAGGGAGAAGGACTTGGGGATCCTAGTTAATGATAAACTTACCTGGAGCAGCCAGTGCCAGGCAGCAGCTGCCAAGGCAAACAGGATCATGGGGTGCATTAAAAGAGGTCTGGATACACATGATGAGAGCATTATACTGCCTCTGTACAAATCCCTAGTTAGACCGCACATGGAGTACTGTGTCCAGTTTTGGGCACCGGTGCTCAGGAAGGATATAATGGAACTAGAGAGAGTACAAAGGAGGGCAACAAAATTAATAAAGGGGATGGGAGAACTACAATACCCAGATAGATTAGCGAAATTAGGATTATTTAGTCTAGAAAAAAGACGACTGAGGGGCGATCTAATAACCATGTATAAGTATATAAGGGGACAATACAAATATCTCGCTGAGGATCTGTTTATACCAAGGAAGGTGACGGGCACAAGGGGGCATTCTTTGCGTCTGGAGGAGAGAAGGTTTTTCCACCAACATAGAAGAGGATTCTTTACTGTTAGGGCAGTGAGAATCTGGAATTGCTTGCTTGAGGAGGTGGTGATGGCGAACTCAGTCGAGGGGTTCAAGAGAGGCCTGGATGTCTTCCTGGAGCAGAACAATATTGTATCATACAATTATTAGGTTCTGTAGAAGGACGTAGATCTGGGTATTTATTATGATAGAATATAGGCTGAACTGGATGGACAAATGTCTTTTTTCGGCCTTACTAACTATGTTACTATGTATGTTACTATGTTACCTCTTCCACTCTCTGACCACAACTTTCTCACATTCTCATCTCTCTCCACTCCATGTCTACAATCCCCACCCCACAAACTTTCACACCCTCGCAGAAATCTTAAACATCTTGACCTACATTCATTCTCTGAATCCCTCCTCCCCCTCACAGGCATAAGTTCCATACACAATGCGGATGACGCTGCTGCTCTATATAACACCATAATAGCTGTAGCTTTGGAATCTGCTGCCCCACTTACACATACCAAAGCTCGCAAAATAAACAGACAGCCCTGGCACACCAGCCTGACCAAAGAACTTAGGCGAGCTTCCAGGGCTGCTGAGCGCAGATGGAAAAGATCCCACTCTAACGAGCACTTCATCGCATTCAAACAGTCCCTCACTACTTTCAAGACCACACTTGCCACAGCTAAACAAACCTACTTCTCATCTCTCATATCCTCCCTCTCTCACAACCCTAAACAGCTATTCAACACCTTCAATTCTCTCCTCCGTCCCCCAGCACCTCCTCCCTCCCCACTTATCTCCGCTGAAGACTTTGCCTCATTTTTCAAGCAGAAGATTGATAGCATTAGAGACAGTTTTGGTCAACAACCCCCAGAGCTCTTCCTCCCGATTTCCCAGCCCTCCACCTCCAAAACCAACTTCTCCACCATTACAGAAGATCAACTCTCCACTCTACTCTCAAGATCACATCTCACCACCTGTGCACTTGACCCGCTCCCATCCCACCTCATCCCAAACCTCACCACAATCTTCATCCCAACCCTAACCCATCTTTTCAACTTATCTCTAACAACTGGTGTTTTCCCTTCAAGCTTTAAACATGCCTCCATCACACCTATCCTCAAAAAGCCCTCTCTTGACCCATCCTCTGTATCTAGCTATCGCCCTATATCACTTCTCCCCTATGCCTCCAAACTACTGGAACAACACGTCTACCTTGAACTGTCCTCCCATCTCTCTTCCTGCTCCCTCTTTGACCGCCTACAATCTGGCTTCCGGTCTCACCATTCCACCGAAACTGCCCTAACTAAAGTCACCAATGACCTCTTAACCGCCAAGAGCAAGCGACACTACTCTGTCCTCCTCCTCCTCGACCTGTCGGCTGCCTTTGACACAGTGGACCATTCCCTATTATTACAAACCCTCTCATCCCTTGGCATCGCAGACTTGGCCCTATCCTGGATCTCATCATACCTAGACCGGACATTCAGCGTCTCCCACTCACACACCACCTCCTCACCTCGCCCTCTATCTGTCGGAGTCCCACAAGGTTCAGTCCTTGGGCCCTTGCTCTTCTCCATTTACACCTTTGGCCTGGGACAGCTCATAGAATCTCATGGCTTTCAGTATCACCTCTATGCTGACGACACACAGATCTACATCTCTGGACCAGATATCACCTCCCTTCTAACCAGAATCCCTCAATGTCTGTCCACTATTTCATCCTTCTTCTCCGCTAGATTTCTGAAACTTAACATGGACAAAACAGAATTCATCATCTTTCCCCCATCTCACGCGACCCCCCCAACGAACCTATCCATTACAGTAAATGGCTGCCCACTCTCCCCAGTCCCACAAGCTCGCTGCCTCGGGGTAATCCTTGACGCTGATCTCTCCTTCAAACCACATATCCAAGCCCTTTCCACTTCCTGCCGACTGCAACTCAAAAATATTTCACGAATCCGTTCATTCCTCAACCATGAATCTGCAAAAACCCTAGTCCATGCCCTCATCATCTCTCGCCTTGACTACTGCAACCTCCTGCTCTGTGGCCTCCCCGCTAACACTCTCGCACCCCTCCAATCTATTCTAAACTCTGCTGCTCGACTAATCCACCTGTCCCCCCGCTATTCCCCGGCCTCTCCCCTCTGTCAATCCCTTCACTGGCTCCCCATTGCCCAGAGACTCCACTACAAAACCATAACCATGACGTACAAAGCCATCCACAACCTGTCTCCTCCATACATCTGTGACCTCGTCTCCCGGTACTTACCTACCCGCAACCTCCGATCCTCACAAGATCTCCTACTCTACTCCCCTCTTATCTCCTCTTCCCACAATCGTATACAAGATTTCTCTCGCGTATCACCCCTACTCTGGAACCCTCTACCACAACACATCAGACTCTCGCCTACCATCGAAACCTTCAAAAAGAACCTGAAGACCCACCTCTTCAGACAAGCCTACAACCTGCAGCTACCACCGATCGACCAAACCGCTGCATGACCATCTCTACCCTCACCTACTGTATTCTCACCCATCCCTTGTAGATTGTGAGCCCTCGCGGGCAGGGTCCTCATTCCTCCTGTACCAGTTATGACTTGTATTATTTAAGATTATTGTACTTGTTTTCATTATGTATACCCCTCCTCACATGTAAAGCGCCATGGAATAAATGGCGCTATAACAATAAATAATAATAATAATAATAATAATAACATACATACTACATACATACATGCATACTACATACATATATACATACTACATACATACTACATACATACATACTGCATACAACATACATACTACATACATACATACAACATACAACATACATACAACATAAATACAACATACTACTGTACATACAAACAACATACATGCAACATACATACATACTACATACATACATACAGCATACATACAACATACTACATACATACAACATACTACATACATACATACTACATACATAAATGCATACTACATACAGTACAGACCAAAGTTTGGACACACCTTCTCATGTAAAGATTTTTCTGTATTTTCATGACTATGAAAATTGTACATTCACTCGGAAGGCATCAAAAGTATGAATTAACACATGTGGAATTATATACTTAACAAAAATGTGTAAAACAACTGAAAATATGTCTTATATTCTAGGTTCTTCAAAATAGCCACCTTTTGCTTTGATGGCTGCTTTGGAATTCTCTTGATGAGCTTCAAGAGGTAGTCACCGGGAATGGTTTTCACTTCACAGGTGTGTCCTGTCAGGTTTAATAAGTGGGATTTCTTGCCTTATAAATGGGGTTGGGACCATCAGTTGTGTTGTGCAGATGTCTGTGGATACACAGCTGATAGTCCTACTGAATAGACTGTTAGAATTTGTATTGTGGCAAGAAAAAATCAGCTAAGTAAAGAAAAACGAGTGGCCATCATTACTTTAAGAAATGAAGGTCAGTCAGTCCGAAAAATTGGGAAAACTTTGAATGTTTCTCCAAGTGCAGTGGCAAAAACCATCAAGCGCTACATAGAAACTGGCTCACATGAGGACCATCCCAGGAAAGGAAGACCAAGAGTCACCTCTGCTTCTGAGGATAAGTTTATCCGAGTCACCAGCCTCAGAAATCACAGGCTAACAGCAGCTCAGATTAGAGACCAGATCAAAGCCACACAGAGTTCTAGCAGCAGACACATCTCTAGAACAACTGTTAAGAGGAGACTTTGTGCAGCAGACCTTCATGATAAAATAGCTGCTAGGAAACCACTGCTAAGGACAGGGAACAAACAGAAGAGACTTGTTTGGGCTAAAGAACACAAGAAATGGACATTAGACCAGTGGAAATCTGTGCTTTGGTCTGATGAGTCCAAATTTGAGATCTTTGGTTCCAACCACCGTGTCTTTGTGCGACGCAGAACGGTTGGACTCTACATACCTGGTTCCCACCGTGAAGCATGGAGGAGAAGGTATGATGGTGTGGGGGTGCTTTGCTGGTGACACTGTTGGGGATTTATTCAAAATTGAAGGCATACTGAATCAGCATGGCTACCACAGCATCTTGCAGCGGCATGCTATTCCATACGGTAGGCATTTAGCTGGACCATCATTTATTTTTCAACAGGACAATAACCCCAAACACACCTCCCGGCTGTGTAAGGGCTATTTGACAAAGAAGGAAAGTGATGGGGTGCTACGCCAGACCTGAACCCAATCAAGATGGTTTGGGGTGAGCTGGTCTGCAGAGTGAAGGCAAAAGGGCTAACAAGTGCTAAGCATCTCTGGGAACTCTTTCAAGATTGTTGGAAGACCATTTCCGGTGACTTCCTCTTGAAGCTCATCAAGAGAATGCCAAGAGTGTGCAAAGCAGTCATCAGAGCAAAAGGTGGCTACTTTGAAGAACCTAGAATTTAAGACATATTTTCAGTTGTTTCACACTTTTGTGTTAAGTATATAATTCCACATGTGTTAATTCATAGTTTTGATGCCTTCAGTGTGAATGCACAATTTTCTTAGTCATGAAAATACAGAAAAATCTTTAAATGAGAAGGTGTGTCCAAACTTTTGGTCTGTACTGTACATACATACTATATACATACTACATACATACATACATACATACATCACCCGATGTCACTGTTCTATAGGGGAGATCGTCGTGGGACACTCGTTATTAATGGGACTACGGCGGACAGGTAGTATACGGTTTATACGTTTATTGGCTGGGGGCCAATATTTGTAGCCTGCGAAAGGGGTAATACCCATGGCCCCTCCCAGGCTATGAATATCAGCCCGCAGCTGTCTGCGTAGCCTTTACTGGCTATTAAAATAGGGGGACCCCCCAAAAAATGACATGGGTTCCCCCTATATTTTATAGCCAGAAAGGCTACGCAGACAGCTGCAGGCTGATATTCATAGCCTAGAGAGGGGCCATGGATATTGCCCCCCCCCCCCGGCTACAAATACCAGTCCGCAGCTGCCCCAGAAATGGCGCATCTGTAAGATTCGCCAATTCCAGCACTTAGACCCTCTCTTCCCACTCCCGTGTAGCGGTGGGATATGGGGTAATAAGGGGTTAATGTCACCTTGCTATTGTAAGGTGACATTAAGCCGGGGTAATAATGGAGAGGCGTCAATAAGATGCCTATCCATTATTAATCCTACAGTAGTGAAAGAGTTAAAAACAAAATAAAGACACAGCCAGAAAAAAGTATTTTATTATTCTTAATTTCACCATGCTTACCATACTTCAGCGCCTGCAAAAAACATAAAATAATAAACCGTATGCTACCTGTCCGCCGTAGTCCAATTAATAACGAGTGTCCCACGACGATCTCCCCTATAGAACAGAGACATCGGGTGATGTCACTGCTCTATAGGACCCTCAATGACACACTGACAGGAGACAATGGCTCCTGCAGTGCATCACTGAGAGGTTACTCTAGTTCACTGGTCTCACTTTATGGCAAAAGCTGCGTGGGAACTTTCTCACACAGCAATGCCAAAAGTGAGACTAGGGACTATTTTTTTACAGTGGCGGAGGAATACAGTGCGGAAGGATACCTTCCTCCCGTCATTGTGTTTCTGGAGCCCCTAGAGAGCGGTCGCATCAGCTGATGCTGCTGTTCTCCACGGGAGATCGTCATGGGACACTCGTGGATTTCTGCGGATCAGGGAGTATATTGTTTGTTTGTTATTTTAATATTTTTTACAGATGACACTGGCTTCGGGGAACAAAGTGACAAGTGATGGTGAGTATGTACTCTATGTTATATGTACTGTATGTCTATATGTATTGTAGTATAGTGACCTATGATATAAGTAGGGGGTGCTGTATGGGCTTCCCAGAGTGTGCATGGAGGTGTATGGAAGCCATAGGAATGCATGGCAATCGCAGGTATAAGTGTGGTGATGAGTCAAAGTCCGGCATTACTGTGAATGGGCAGTATGTGTGTCGCAGAGGAAGACACTCTGCACTGTCAGCCTGAAGTAAGGATGTTCTGGGACCTGTAGTCCTACAAGTGAACTGTGTTGTTTAGCTAGGGAGGCTGGCAGGGCTAGTTCTGAGAGATGGGAGGATCAAACTAGCCACACACACTCCCATCTAGGGGAGTGGTTACAACCATATAATGTGACTGAGGTCTGGTCACATGGGCTCTGAGTGTGGACCTGAATGGTCTGTGCTGGAAGGTCCTCAAGAGCCCCATGTGTTGGGAGTGTCGTCTCCCTGAAGAGCACATGGCGGGGGCTCTGGACCTCGCACAGACCAGACTGTGTAACGGATGGAGATCCGTGTTGTACTGACCGGGGTCAGAGTGAAAATGTTGGAAGGATGCCTCTAAGGAAGAGAAGTATCCGAGAACCTGTGCAGCGACGACAGGTAACGGATGGAGATCCATGTTGTACTGACCGGGGTCAGAGTGAAAGAAAGAGTGAGAATGTCTGAAGGACACCTCTAGTGAAGAGAAGTATCCGAGAACCTGTGCGGCCCCAACAGGTAATGGATGGAGATCCATGTTGTACTGACCGGGGTCAGAGTGAAAGAAAGAGAGAGACATTGTGTCTGGGGCACCTCTGAGGCCAAGAAGTGTCCAGGAACCCGTGTAGGTTGCCAACGGGTAACAGTCTGAAAACCGTGTGTTATGCTGATCGGGATCAGTGAGGTACTGTGATAAAGCTGAATATGTACAGACGGTGTTCATGCTGTTGTCAAGTTCCTGAAGATGTTGCTTATCTTTAATCTCTCACTCTCCTCAGGCATTTTCCCGTCCTCCTTCAAACACTCTATCATTACTCCGTTACTAAAGAAACCCACCCTCGACCCATCCTGCACAAACAACTACAGACCGGTCCCCAATCTCCCCTTCATCTCTAAACTCTTGGAGCGCCTAGACTACTCCCGCCTTACCCGTTACCGATCAATTCACTCCCTCCTAGACCCTTCACAGTCCGGCTTCCGCCCCCTACACTCAACAGAAACTGCACTCATCAAAGTGACCAACAACCTTCTTACAGCAAAATGCAATGGTGACCACTCTCTGCTCATTCTTCTCGATCTTTCTGCAGCTTTCGACACTCTTAACCACCCTCTTTTACTCTCTAGGCTCCAGTCACTTGGCATTAAGGACATTGCTCTCTCCTGGTTCTCCTCCTATCTTTCTGACTGCTCCTTCAGTGTTCTGTTCTCTGGTTTCACTTCATCTCCTCTTCCTCTCACTGTCGGGGTACCCCAGGGCTTAGTCCTTGGTCCCCTTCTCTTCTCCCTCTACACGGCCCCAATTGGACAGACCATCAGCAGATTTGGCTTTCAGTACCATCTTTATGCCGACGACACACAACTATATTCGTCATCCCCTGGCCTTACTCCTGCTGTACTACAGAACACCACTGACTGTCTGTCAGCAGTCTCTGACATCATGTCCGCTCTCTCTATCTGAAACTCAACCTCTCCAAAACTGAACTTCTTCTGCTCCCACCATCTACTAACCTCCCTAAATCTGACATTTCCCTCTCCGAGGGTGGCACCATAATAACACCCCGGCAGCAGGTGCGCTGTCTGAGTGTTATGTTTGACTCCGATCTCTCCTTCACATCCCATATACAATCTCTTGCCCGCTCATGCCGCTTACACCTAAAGAACATCTCTAGAATCCGCCCTTTTCTCACTATAAAAACAACAAAACCCCTCACTGTCGCCCTGATCCACTCCCGCATGGACTACTGCAACGCTCTATTAATTGGCCTCCGCCTCACTCGACTTTCCCGTCTCCAGTCTATCCTTAATGCAGCAGCCAGGGTCATCTATCTAGCTAATCGTTACTCAAATGCGTCCGCTCTTCGCCAGTCATTACACTGGCTGCCCATTCATTACAGGATACAATTCAAAGTACTTGTTCTCACCCACAAAGCTCTTCACAGTGCAGCAACCCCTTACATATCCTCCCTCCTTTCTGTCTATCGGCTTAACCGACCTCTGCGCTCTGCAAATGACTTTCGACTAACCTCTGCACTAATCCTTACCTCCCACTCCCGACTACAAGACTTCTCCCGTGCTGTGCCAATCCTCTGGAATGCTCTACCCCAAGAAATTAGGACCATCCACAATTTGCATAGTTTTAGGCGCTCCCTCAAAAAACATTTGTTCAGAGCGGCCTATCATGTTCCCTAATCAGTTATTTTGTTTGTGTGTAGCCCATTCACTACTTCCATCTATCCCCCACTCCCTGAAGATGGCTGGACCATCATTGTAAATACATCATTGTAAATACACACCTGTACTTTGTATTTCCCCACCTCACTGTAGATTGTAAGCTCTCACGAGCAGGGTCATCTTGTGTTGCTTTAATTATTGTATTGTTAACATTGTTACTTATGACTGTTGTGTTTGAAGCTGTTAAACTGTAAAGCGCTGCGGAATATGTTGGCGCTATATAAATAAAGATTATTATTATTATTATTATTATGTGGATGTGAAATAAACCTAAGAGACTGTGTTTTTTAAGTAACCGAGCCTGTATGCGTTATTCCCATGCCAAGCGAGTGTCCCCCAAGACCCAAAGTAGGGGAAACGCTACAGTATGTATTGTGTTATGATTAGGCAACTCAGTAGCACAGTGAACATAGAGGTCAGGGCACATACAGTGATCTGACAATAATCCAAAAACATAGAACGAGCTCTGAGACGTGGGAACTCTGTTGACCGCAATCCCTAATCCTATCCAACAACACTAGAGGCAGCCGTGGATTGCGCCTAACGCTACCTATGCAACTCGGCACAGCCTGAGAAACTAGCTAGCCTGAAGATAGAAAATAAGCCTACCTTGCCTCAGAGAAATACCCCAAAGGAAAAGGCAGCCCCCCACATGTAATGACTGTGAGTAAGATGAAAAGACAAACGTAGAGATGAAATAGATTTAGCAAAGTGAGGCCCGACTTTCTGAACAGAGCGAGGATAGGAAAGGTAACTTTGCGGTCAACACAAAACCCTAAAAACCACGCAAAGGGGGCAAAAAGACCCTCCGTACCGAACTAACGGCACGGAGGTACACCCTCTGCGTCCCAGAGCTTCCAGCAAACAAATAGATAAGCTGGACAGAAGAAAAGCAAACAAAATAGCAAAGGAAAACTTAGCTATGCAGAGCAGCAGGCCACAGGAACGATCCAGGAGGAAAACAAGTCCAATACTGGAACATTGACAGGAAGCCAGGATGAAAGCACTAGGTGGAGTTAAGTAGAGCAGCACCTAACGACCTCACCACATCACCTGAGGGAGGAAACTCAGAAGCCGCAGTACCACTTCCCTCCACCAACGGAAGCTTACAGAGAGAATCAGCCGAAGTACCACTTGTGACCACAGGAGGGAGCTCTGCCACAGAATTCACAACAGTATTGTATGTAATGCATGAATGTATGTATGTATGTAGTATGTATGTATGTAGTATGTATGTATGTAGTATGTATGCAGTATGTATGTAGAATGCATGTTGTATGCATGTAGTATGTTGTGTGTATGTTGTATGTATGTAGTATGTATGTATGTAGTATCTATGTAGTATGTTGTATGTATGTATGTAGTATGTATGTAGTATCTATGTATGTAGTATGTATGTAGTATGTTGTATGTATGTATGTTGTATGTACAGTATGTAGTAGTATGTAGTATGTAGCATGTTGTATGTGTGTTGTATGTATGTAGTATGTATGTAGTATGTATGTATGTATGTAGTATGAATGTAGTATGTTGTATGTATGTAGTATATATGTAGTATGTTGTATGTATGTATGTTGTATGTATGTATGTATGTTGTATGTACAGTATGTAGTAGTATGTAGTATGTAGCATGTATGTATGTTGTATGTATGTAGTATGAATGTAGTATGTTGTATGTACAGTATGTAGTAGTATGTAGTATGTAGCATGTTGTATGTATGTTGCATGTATGTAGTATGTTGTATGTAGTATGTTGTATGTATGTAGTAGTATGTAGTATGTATGTAGTATGTATGTATTATGTTTGCAGCAGTATGTATATAGTAGTATGTATGTAGTAGTATGTATGTAGTAGTATGTAGTATGTTTGTGTTTTTTTTTTTACATTCAACACCTTAGCCGGATGATGGGACTACTACTGTCCCATCATTGGCTATTGTGTCAATCACTGTCATTGTAGCAGGCATATCCCAATGGGACTTGTAGTCCCATCAGGACGATGCCTGCACATAGACACAAAGACCCCCGGCAGGCCCGCACAGACCCCCAAGAGGCCCCGTACAGACCCCCGGCAGCACATACAGACCCCCGAGAGGCCCGTACAGACCCCCGGCAGGCCCACACAGACCCCCGAGAGGCCCGTAGAGACCCCCGCCAGCACGCACAGACCCCCGAGAGGCCCGTACAGACCCCTGGCAGCACGCACAGACCCCTGAGAGGCCCGTACAGACCCCGTCAGCACGCATAGACCCCCGAGAGGCCCGTACAGACCCCCGGAAGGCCCGCACAGACCCCCGAGAGGCCCGCACAGACACCGCCCGCACACACAGACACGCAGTCTCCGCCTTGCACCGCCCACCACCGACATCATTTCAGCAGCCAATCACAGCCATGCCATTAGCTAACATGGTTAACATGCCTAACAGGATGTGCCCACACTTTTTAGGATCCTCATTGGCTGAATAGAATAAAACTGGCTCATTGCATTATGGGAACTACCGATTCCGGTATTCGATATTGTAAAAGTATCGGAACTCAGTATCGGAACTCCGATACAGCGAATATCGGCTGATACCCGATATTTGCAGTATCGAAATGCTCAACACTACTCATGACTGTTACATTAGATCTCTTCTAAAAAGTCAGACAAATGCCTATACCACCAAACTGCTTTTTCCATATGTAAAAAAGGGCTGACAGGGTCACATTAAAGACAACTGTAGCCAGTATCACATGGTATCTATTCAGAATCAACATAATGACTATTAATGCTCCTGAAGTATCTATTAAATGTGTTTAGAATGGGACATATGTAGAAATCGTTAATGAAAATATACAGTGGGGCAAAAAAGTATTTAGTCAGTCAGCAATAGTGCAAGTTCCACCACTTAAAAAGATGAGAGGCGTCTGTAATTTACATCATAGGTAGACCTCAACTATGGGAGACAAACTGAGAAAAAAAAATCCAGAAAATCACATTGTCTGTTTTTTTATCATTTTTTTTTGCATATTATGGTGGAAAATAAGTATTTGGTCAGAAACAAACAATCAAGATTTCTGACTCTCACAGACCTGTAAATTCTTCTTTAAGAGTCTCCTCTTTCCTCCACTCATTACCTGTAGTAATGGCACCTGTTTAAACTTGTTATCAGTATAAAATGACACCTCTGCACACCCTCAAACATTCTGACTCCAAACTCCACTATGGTGAAGACCAAAGAGCTGTCAAAGGTCACCAGAAACAAAATTGTAGCCCTGCACCAGGCTGGGAAGACTGAATCTGCAATAGCCAACCAGCTTGGAGTGAAGAAATCAACAGTGGGAGCAATAATTAGAAAATGGAAGACATACAAGACCACTGATAATCTCCCTCGATCTGGGGCTCCACGCAAAATCCCACCCCGTGGGGTCAGAATGATCACAAGAACGGTGAGCAAAAATCCCAGAACCACGCGGGGGGACCTAGTGAATGAACTGCAGAGAGCTGGGACCAATGTAACAAGGCCTACCATAAGTAACACACTACGCCACCATGGACTCAGATCCTGCAGTGCCAGACGTGTCCCACTGCTTAAGCCAGTACATGTCCAGGCCCGTTTGAAGTTTGCTAGAGAGCATTTGGATGATCCAGAGGAGTTTTGGGAGAATGTCCTATGGTCTGATGAAACCAAACTGGAACTGTTTGGTAGAAACCCAACTTGTCGTGTTTGGAGGAAAAAGAATACTGAGTTGCATCCATCAAACACCATACCTACTGTAAAGCATGGTGGTGGAAACATGATGCTTTGGGGCTGTTTCTCTGCAAAGGGGCCAGGACGACTGATCAGGGTACATGAAAGAATGAATGGGGCCATGTATCGTGAGATTTTGAGTGCAAACCTCCTTCCATCAGCAAAGGCATTGAAGATGAAACGTGGCTGGGTCTTTCAACATGACAATGATCCAAAGCACACCGCCAGGGCAACGAAGGAGTGGCTTCATAAGAAGCATTTCAAGGTCCTGGAGTGGCCTAGCCAGTCTCCAGATCTCAACCCTATAGAAAACCTTTGGAGGGAGTTGAAAGTCCGTGTTGCCAAGCGAAAAGCCAAAAACATCACTGCTCTAGAGGAGATCTGCATGGAGGAATGGGCCAACATACCAACAACAGTGTGTGGCAACCTTGTGAAGACTTACAGAAAACGTTTGACCTCTGTCATTGCCAACAAAGGATATATTACAAAGTATTGAGATGAAATTTTGTTTCTGACCAAATACTTATTTTCCACCATAATATGCAAATAAAATGTTAAAAAAACAGACAATGTGATTTTCTGAATTTTTTTTTCCTCAGTTTGTCTCCCATAGTTGAGGTCTACCTATGATGTAAATTACAGACGCCTCTCATCTTTTTAAGTGGTGGAACTTGCACTATTGCTGACTGACTAAATACTTTTTTGCCCCACTGTATGTATTTGTAATATATACTGTGTATATATATATATATATATATATATATATATATATATATAAAACATTTTACAAAATGGATAGAATTGTCTCACGTTTGATATATTGTTTATATTCAGGGATGGATCAAACCATGGAGAAAATAAAGACCACAAAACTTTTACCATTTAGGGGCCTTAATTATCTTGTTCCCATCAAACATAACTTGTAGGCTGCTAGTGCCTGACATTGATTTGATCAACCTTTGTCCCCTAAATCAGTGCACAGTGCACAACACTCCTGGTGACACCAATCCAGGGGCGGACATGCCGCCAGTGCAACTGCACCAGTGCCCAGAGGTGGAGGAGGGCCAATACAGAGCGGCAATCTGGCCTGTTTCTTGGAGCCCGAGACTCTGAGGGTGCCCATGGACAGATTTCCCTCATCATACGCAGCGGGTAGGGAGTGATCCCTGCATCTCCGCTGCCTTCAGGGGAAATGACAGTGGAGCGGAGCTGCAGGGATCCATCCTCTGTTTCCTGCCTGGTGCTTTTTTCCCTGACATAGGCACGTATAACTTCTTGACATCAGCAAGCAACGAGGGCTTGTGTCATAGAGAAAGTTGATGGCAACGACAATGCTGTGAAGGAACGGACAGAGAGGTAAGTGGTGTTTTTTTTCCTGTTTTTACCAATACACTGGGGGTGGTGGGAGCAAACAATGATGAGGGTGGGGGAGAGGACACTGAGGTGTGGTGGGGAGAACAATGGTGGGGAGAATAAAGGTAGAGGTGGTGGAGAGAACACTGGGTGTGGAGGGGGTGAACAATGATAGGGGTGGTGGAAAGGACACTGAGGTGTGGTGGGAGAGAACAATGATTACGAGGGGGAGAGGATAATAAGGTGTGGTGGGGAGACCAATGATGGGGGTGGGGAATAAGACACTGAGGTGTGGTGGGGAGAACACTGATATGAGTGGGGAGAGGACACTGAGGTTTGGTGGGAGAGAACAATAATGGGGTGGGGAAGAGTACACTGAGTCGTGGTGAGGGAAAATAATTAGGGGGTGGTGGAGAGGACACTGAGGTCTGGTGTGTGAGAACAATGATGAGAGTAAGGGAGAGGACACAGGGGTGGTAGGGAGAACAATGATGGTGGTGGAGAGGACACTGAGGTGTGGTGGGGGGAACAATGATGGGATGGGGAAAGGATACCAAGGTGTGGTGAGGAGGACAATGATGGGGTGGGGGAGAAGATATGGAGGTGTGGTGGGGAGAACAATGATAGGAGTGGGGCAAGGACAATGAGGTGGGTTGGGGAGAGGATACTGAGGAATGTTGGGAGAGAACAATGAAAGGAGTGTGGTGAGGACACTGAGGTGTAGTGGGGAGAAAAATGATGGGGGTGGGGAGAGTATACTGAGGTGTGGTGGGGAGTACAATGATGAGGCTGGTGGAGAGGACACTGAGGTGTGGTGGAGAACAATGATGGGGTGGTGGAGAGGACACTGAGGTGTGGTAGGGGAGAACAATGATGGGGTTTCAAAGATGATACTGAGGTGTGGTGGTGGGGAGGAAAATGATGGGGTGGGGAGAACAATGATGTGAGTGGGGAGGGCATACTGAGGTATGGTAGGTGATAACATGATGGGAGTGGGGAGACAATACTGTGGTGTAGTGGGGGAGAACAATGATTTTGGTGGTGGAGAGCACACCAGGGTGTGATGGACAGAAAATTGATGGTGGTGAGAGGACGCTTAGGTGTGGTGGGGGAGAACAAAGATGAGGGTGAGTGAGAGGACACTTAGGTGTGATGGGGAGAACAATGATGAGGGTGGGGTAGAGGACACAGATGTGGTGGAGAAAATCAATGATGGGGGTAGGGGAGAGGATACTGAGGTATGGTGGGGGAGAACAATGATGGGGTGGTGGAGAGGATAATGATGGGGAGAGGGCAATAATGGGGGTGAGGAAGAGGTCAATAATGGATGTGGGGGAGAAGACAATGATGGGGATAGGGAGAGGACTTGTAATGAATTGGGAGATGGCGGAGGATGTTACGCACCTGATAATGTCTTCTCCCACTCCCAAATTCATTAAGATGCTATTGAGGACTTATAATGAATGTTGAGGGGACACAGGACAGGGACTAAGGCTATATGCACATGTTCAGGATTTGCAGGAGAGAATTCTGCTGCATATCCTAATGTGTTGGCAAGAAGAAAGTTGCATAAATTACATTTATTTTTTGCCAAGTTTTTGCCATGCTTTTGTTACATATTTTCCCCCACTCATTAGTATGGGTGATTTACGCAGACATTAATTTTAATCTGCTGCAAATCTGCAAGTAAAAAATAAGCAGCATGTGCATGAGACTTCAGGGATCTCACTTGCTTTGCTTGTACTGTAAAATCTTGCATATTTTCTGTGTGCACATAACCTTAAATTTAATTGGGGACAGTCACAGAGACTGAATAATTTATATTATTGGTCATCAGACATTATCGTTAATGGGGGAACATGCAGCTTATCACTTTATATTTTGATTGGTCCTTGGCTAATGGTATATTAATCATGGGGAAGATATCTGTACTTAGGGGCACAGTGCGGGGGAGACACATGTGTAGCACCCCAGGAGTCCGGTTGCCCCAGTGGCATTGCCTCACTCACAGTGAGTAATGACATGCCTGGAAGCAAGGAGGGGTCTCCTTACCAGGTGTCAGTAGGAGAGAAGTAGAGCAGAACCTGGGAAGTGGAGCTGTGATTAAACTCACCCCAGAGTTCAGCACTAGGACCAGATACCAGAGTCAGTGGTTTCATGGGGACTGAAGTCCTGGCAGCTAAATCCGGAGGGCAGGGGACTGCAGGTCTCCTGACCCGATCTAATATCCAGTGACACAGCAGCATATCAGAGCCTGGAGCCAACACAAAGGTACAGCATACGTATGTGATAGGCTTGAGCTGCCTGCCATGCGGGCATCGGTTAGTTTGTAAAAACAGAGAGAGACAATTAGCAGCAGGAGGGTGAGCTGTTAGGCAGCAAGGAAAAAGATAGGACTGCGCAGAAGGAAGGCCTCCATACCTACCTGGCCAGGTGTATCCAAAAATTGCTTCCAGGCTGCCCGGCTCTCCATTACAATCTGTTACCAGTACCCCAGTCTGTACTGTCAACCATCAAGTAAAGGAAAATAAAACTGCAGCCATTGTGTCATTCATTGATCTGTTGCACCCTGAGTCCTGCACCACAAGCTACATGAAGCCTGACATAAACGGGACCGGTAGCGCTGGGGCCTTGCTCCTGCTGTGGGGAGCAGAACCATCCCTGCTGCGTCACCATCGGCCCCAGCGGTCTCCTTTAGCAGTGTCGGCTATCCGTTGCCGAACACCACAGGTGGCATCATGTTAAATCCCATATCCATAGTCCCCATTTTTTGGCACAGCCAGGGCCATGGAGTCAGGTCACGGCCCCGTGACTTCCCCAAAGAACTGTCTGACCCGGTTCCGAGTACCCCACGGCCCTGGTGGGCGTGTCATTTTGGCATCACGAATAGGATTGCGTAGCCCGGTATTACCGTGTACAGTGTGCCATAGACTTTATTGAACTGTATAATAGCCGCAATTACTGCACCACTGTTGTGGATTCTGTTTTTGGGCTCCCTCTGGTGGTTACAGATGGTACTGGGTGACTTGTGTTCTCTGCGGTCTCTGGTGTCCACCTGTTCTATCAGGATATGGGAGTTTCCTATTTAACCTGGCTTTCTTGTCATTTCCTCGCCGGCTATCAATGTAATCAGTGTGTCTTGTTACCTCTGCTTCCCGCTTCTGTATTCTTCAGGACAAGCTAAGTTTTTGATTTTCCTGTTCCACGTTTTGCTTAATTTTTGTCTTAGTCCAGCTTGCAGATATGTGATTCCTTTTTGCTGGTTACTCTAGTGGGCTGATATTACTCCTCATGTTCCATGAGTTGGAACATGAGTTCAAGTAATTTCAGGATGGTTTTTTGTAGGGTTTTTCGCTGACCGCGTAGTTCACTTTTGTATCCTCTGCTATCTAGCTTTAGCGGGCCTCATTTTGCTGAATCTGTTTTCATAACTACGTATGTGCTTTCCTCTCATTTCACCGTCATTACATGTGGGGGGCTGCTATTTCTGTGGGGTGTTTCTCTGGAGGCAAGAGAGGTTTGTGTTTCTTCTAATAGGGAAAGTTAGTTCTTCGGCTGGCGCGAGACGTCTAGGAATCATCGTAGGCACGTTCCCCGGCTACAGCTAGTTGTGTGTTGAGGTTCAGGATCGCGGTCAGCTCAGTTTCCATCACCCTAGAGCTTGTTTTGTTTTTTGTGCTTGTCCTTTTGTGATCCCCTGCCATTGGGATCATGACAGTATAGCCGGCCAAAAAGTGGTAATCGTATTGGCTGAAGTAGGAGGAAAAGTAGTCTGAGGAAGTTTTTTTTTTTTTCCCCTCAGAGTTTGCTGCATAGCCTTAATTGCAGCCTGGCTGCGTCTTACCTCCTCTTAATCCTTGAATGGCTCTGACCTCAGCTGTTAATCATGGACGTCCAGAGTTTGGCTTCCAGCCTGAATAATCTTGCTGCTAAGGTTCAAAATATACAAGATTTTGTTGTACATGCTCCTATGTCTGAACCTAGAATTCCTATCCCAGAGTTTTTTTTTCTGGAGATAGATCTAGTTTTCTGAATTTTAGGAACAATTGCAAGTTGTTTCTTTCTTTGAAATCTCGCTCTTCTGGAGACCCTGCTCAGCAAGTCAAGATTGTTATATCTTTCCTGCGGGGTGACCCTCAGAATTGGGCATTTGCATTGGCACCAGGGGATCCTGCGTTGCTCAATGTGGATGCGTTTTTTCTGGCATTGGGTTTGCTCTATGAGGAACCTAACCTAGAGATTCAGGCTGAAAAAGCTTTATTGGCTCTCTCTCAGGGGCAAGATGAAGCAGAAATATATTGTCAGAAATTTCGGAAATGGTCGGTGCTTACTCAGTGGAATGAGTGCGCCCTGGCTGCAAGATTCAGAGATGGCCTTTCTGAGGCCATTAAAGATGTCATGGTGGGGTTTCCTGCGCCTACAGGTCTGAATGAGTCTATGACTATGGCTATTCAGATTGATCGGCGTTTACGGGAGCGCAAACCTGTGCACCATTTGGCGGTGTCTTCTGAACAGGCACCTGAGACAATGCAATGTGATAGAATTCAGTCCAGAAGTGAACGGCAAAACTATAGGCGGAAAAACGGGTTGTGTTTTTATTGTGGTGATTCAGCTCATGTTATACCAGCATGCTCTAAACGCACAAAAAAGGTTGATAAGTCTGTTGCCATTAGTACTTTACAGTCTAAGTTCATTCTGTCTGTGACTCTGATTTGTTCATTATCAGCCATTTCCGTCGATGCCTATGTGGATTCAGGCGCTGCCCTGAGTCTTATGGATTGGTCATTTGCCAACCGCTGTGGGTTTAGTCTGGAGCCTCTGGAAGTCCCTATTCCTTTGAAAGGAATTGACTCTACACCTTTGGCTATGAATAAACCTCAGTACTGGACACAAGTGACCATGCGTATGACTCCCGTTCATCAGGAGGTGATTCGCTTCCTGGTACTGTATAATTTACATGATGTCTTAGTGCTTGGTCTGCCATGGTTACAAACTCATAACCCAGTCTTGGACTGGAAAACGATGTCTGTGTTAAGCTGGGGATGTCAGGGGGTTCATGATGATGCACCTCCGATTTCTATCGCTTCATCTACTCCTTCTGAGGTTCCGGTATTTTTGTCTGATTATCGGGATGTTTTTGAGGAGCCTAAGCTCAATTCGCTTCCTCCTCACAGGGATTGCGATTGTGCTATAGATTTGATTCCTGGCAGTAAATTTCCTAAAGGTCGTTTGTTCAATCTGTCAGTGCCAGAGCATACTGCTATGCGGGATTATGTTAAGGAGTCCTTGGAAAAGGGACATATCCGTCCATCTTCGTCCCCTTTGGGAGCAGGTTTTTTTTTTGTGGCCAAAAAAGATGGTTCCTTGAGGCCTTGTATAGATTACCGTCTTTTGAACAAGATTACAGTTAAATATCAGTATCCTTTGCCATTGTTGACTGATTTGTTCGCTCGCATTAAGGGGGCTAAATGGTTCACCAAGATTGATCTTCGGGGTGCGTATAATCTTGTGCGGATAAAGCAGGGTGATGAGTGGAAAACCGCATTTAATACGCCTGAGGGCCATTTTGAGTATTTGGTGATGCCTTTTGGACTTTCTAATGCTCCTTCTGTCTTCCAGTCCTTTATGCACGATATTTTCCGTGAATATCTGGATAAATTTATGATTGTGTATTTGGATGATGTTTTGGTTTTTTCGGATGACTGGGAGTCCCATGTTCAGCAGGTCAGGAAGGTGTTTCAGGTCCTGCGGGCCAATTCTTTGTTTGTAAAAGGTTCAAAGTGTCTCTTTGGAGTCCAGAAGATTTCTTTTTTGTGGTATATTTTTTCCCCTTCTACTATTGAGATGGATCCCGTCAAGGTTCAGGCTATTTGTGACTGGACGCAGCCTACATCTCTTAAGAGTCTACAGAAGTTCTTGGGCTTTGCTAATTTTTATCGTCGTTTCATAACTAATTTTTCTAGTGTTGTTAAGCCTTTGACGGATTTGACTAAGAAGGGTGCTAATGTTGCTGATTGGTCTCCTGCGGCTGTGGAGGCCTTTCAGGAACTTAAGCGCCGGTTTTCTTCTGCTCCTGTGTTGCGTCAGCCAGATGTTTCGCTTCCTTTTCAGGTTGAGGTTGATGCTTCCGAGATTGGAGCGGGGGCGGTTTTGTCACAGAGAAGCTCCGATTGCTCAGTGATGAAGCCATGTGCGTTCTTTTCTAGAAAGTTTTCGCCCACTGAGCGGAATTATGATGTTGGTAATCGGGAGCTTTTGGCCATGAAGTGGGCATTTGAGGAGTGGCGTCATTGGCTTGAGGGTGCTAGACATCGTGTGGTGGTCTTGACTGATCACAAAAACCTGATTTACCTTGAGTCTGCCAAGCGTCTGAATCCTAGACAGGCTCGTTGGTCACTGTTTTTCTCCCGTTTCGATTTTGTGGTTTCGTACCTGCCAGGTTCAAAGAATGTGAAGGCGGATGCTCTTTCTAGGAGTTTTGTGCCTGACTCCCCTGGAAATTCTGAGCCCACTGGTATCCTTAGGGATGGGGTGATTTTGTCGGCTGTCTCCCCAGACTTGCGACGTGCTTTGCAGGAGTTTCAGGCGGATAAACCTGATCGTTGTCCGCCTGAAAGACTGTTTGTTCCGGATAATTGGACCAGTAGAGTCATCTCCGAGGTCCATTCTTCTGCGTTGGCAGGTCATCCTGGAATATTTGGTACTAGAGACTTGGTGGCCAGGTCTTTTTGGTGGCCTTCCTTGTCGAGGGATGTGCGTTCTTTTGTGCAGTCTTGTGAAGTTTGCGCTCGGGCTAAGCCTTGCTGTTCTCGGGCCAGTGGATTGTTGTCACCTTTGCCTATCCCGAAGAGGCCTTGGACGCACATTTCCATGGACTTTATTTCGGATCTCCCTGTCTCTCAAAAAATGTCCGTCATCTGGGTTGTGTGTGACCGCTTTTCTAAGATGGTTCATCTGGTACCCTTGCCTAAGTTGCCTTCCTCCTTTGAGTTGGTCCCTCTGTTTTTTCAGAACGTGGTTCGTTTGCATGGGATTCCGGAGAACATCGTTTCTGACAGGGGATCCAAGTTTGTGTCTAGATTTTGGCGGATGTTCTGTGCTAAGATGGGCATTGATTTGTCCTTTTTGTCTGCATTCCATCCTCAGACGAATGGCCAGACGGAACGAACTAATCAGACCTTGGAAACTTATTTAAGGTGTTTTGTTTCTGCTGATCAAGATGACTGGGTTACCTTTTTGCCGCTTGCCGAATTTGCCCTTAATAATCGGGCTAGTTCTGCTACCTTGGTTTCTCCTTTCTTTTGTAATTCGGGGTTTCATCCTCGTTTTTCCTCTGGTCAGGTGGAGCCTTCTGATTGTCCTGGAGTGGACATGGTGGTGGATAGGTTGTATCAGATTTGGAGTCATGTGGTGGACAATTTGAAGTTGTCCCAGGAGAGGGCTCAGCAGTTTGCTAATCGCTGTCGCCGCGTGGGTCCTCGACTTCGTGTTGGGGACTTGGTGTGGTTGTCTTCTCGTTTTGTTCCTATGAAGGTCTCTTCTCCTAAGTTCAAGCCTCGGTTCATCGGTCCCTATAGGATCTTGGAAATTCTTAACCCTGTGTCGTATCGTTTGGATCTCCCGCCATCGTTTGCTATTCATAATGTGTTCCATCGGTCGTTGTTGCGGAAGTATGAGGTACCTGTTGTTTCTTCGCTTGAGCCTCCTGCTCCGGTGCTGGTGGAGGGAGAATTGGAGTATGTTGTGGAGAAGATCTTGGATTCTCGTGTTTCCAGACGGAAACTCCAATATTTGGTCAAGTGGAAGGGTTATGGTCAGGAGGATAATTCTTGGGTGGTTGCCTCTGATGTTCATGCTGCTGATTTGGTCCGTGCATTTCATAGGGCTCATCCTGGTCGCCCTGGTGGTTCTCGTGAGGGTTCGGTGACCCCTCCTCAAGGGGGGGGGTACTGTTGTGGATTCTGTTTTTGGGCTCCCTCTGGTGGTTACAGATGGTACTGGGTGACTTGTGTTCTCTGCGGTCTCTGGTGTCCACCTGTTCTATCAGGATATGGGAGTTTCCTATTTAACCTGGCTTTCTTGTCATTTCCTCGCCGGCTATCAATGTAATCAGTGTGTCTTGTTACCTCTGCTTCCCGCTTCTGTATTCTTCAGGACAAGCTAAGTTTTTGATTTTCCTGTTCCACGTTTTGCTTAATTTTTGTCTTAGTCCAGCTTGCAGATATGTGATTCCTTTTTGCTGGTTACTCTAGTGGGCTGATATTACTCCTCATGTTCCATGAGTTGGAACATGAGTTCAAGTAATTTCAGGATGGTTTTTTGTAGGGTTTTTCGCTGACCGCGTAGTTCACTTTTGTATCCTCTGCTATCTAGCATTAGCGGGCCTCATTTTGCTGAATCTGTTTTCATAACTACGTATGTGCTTTCCTCTCATTTCACCGTCATTACATGTGGGGGGCTGCTATTTCTGTGGGGTGTTTCTCTGGAGGCAAGAGAGGCCTGTGTTTCTTCTAATAGGGAAAGTTAGTTCTTCGGCTGGCGCGAGACGTCTAGGAATCATCGTAGGCACGTTCCCCGGCTACAGCTAGTTGTGTGTTGAGGTTCAGGATTGCGGTCAGCTCAGTTTCCATCACCCTAGAGCTTGTTTTGTTTTTTGTGCTTGTCCTTTTGTGATCCCCTGCCATTAGGATCATGACACACCACATGGCATGCAGAAAGCAGGAGGCCCCGACTTGGAAACCCCTGGGAGCTCAATCCATCCCACCTGCAGAGCAGCCACTCACTATGGTAACGATATCCAGAGCCTGGCTGAGGTTCACTAGGAAGGAAGGAGATGACCAATCTAGGAGAGGATTCAGCTATGGTCGCGGCCACAGCCAACGTAATGCCTTTATCCATGCCATATATCCCATGGGCTGCCTGGCTACCTCAGTACTCAGTGGAGTCGCATACCATGAGCGACTTTAAGGAGAGACTGCATAGTTTATTCAAAGTGTACCCCCTGTCAGAGAGCCAAAAAGTCAGCATCTTTATTGGCCAGCTAACCCCTGTGGCCCAGAAGGAGGTGAAGTCCTGGCCGGACACCGACAAAGGAACTGTTAGGCAAATCCTGGCCCGGCTGAAGGATACTTTTGACACCCGCACAGCAGCGGAGATTAAAATGAAATTCTACAGGTGCAAACAAAGGGCACAGGACAGTGAACGGGACTATGCCCTAAACCTGCAGGAGGTGCTGCAAGCCATTAAACAGGTAGACCCCGACAGTGTGCGAGACGAAGACAGATTGCTAACCGAGCAGTTTACTGAGGGTTACCACTCACCGGACACAGCTGCGCATTATGGCCCTGCAAAATCTTGACCTGGACTTCGCATGATTTAGAGACCGGGCCATCTGGGTACTGCGAGAACCAACCCCAAGTGGCACTGCACCCTCCAGCGCCCAGCCATCACATATCATCTGGAGGCGTCATCCTTTTCCCTGGCACCCATGAAGGCCGATGCACAGACCCTAGATAATGACTCCTTTGCAGGCCTACGTCTCCAGGTCCAGGAGCTGACCAAAAGTGTGGCTGCACTAACCCAAACAAAGCAGTCCATGCAAGTGTCCCCAATGGAGAAGATCCAGCTGGCCTCCAATCCAGATGACATCCCGTGGCGACGGCAGAGGAGAATCCCACCGACCAGAGGGAGAGAACAATGATCGCTACGACCAGGAAGGATGGCCCATCAACAAGGCAAGCACATCGCAAGAGTCTGTAATTTAAATAAGCAACCCCTGAGGCAGAGGGCCGACCCCCGGGAGTAAGACGACCGGGCCCACAAAGCTAGTAAGACAAGTATGTGGGAGGATGACTGGTCCTGCCTGTCGTGCTTGATGGCATCACGATGAACACTTTATTGGACACCGGCTCCCAGGTGACAAAAATGCCATATATCCTTTTTAAACAGTATTGGGCTGATCCAGACATTACTCGCAGCCCAGATGAACACTTTATTGTCTTTGCCAGCAATGGTTAGCCCATGCCACAGGTGGGGCATAAGGAGGTGACCATCAAGATTGGCCTAGTAGAATTGCAGTCGCAAGTTTGATTATAGTTGATATTGACAGACAAGAATGCCATGATTACTCTAGAGAATTGTCTTGGAGAAATTATTTTGTTGCAAAAGGTAGTCGAGACCAGCAGTTCCAGTCAGCAGCGAGTCCTGCAAAAGGAAATCAGAGCCCTGATGCAGAGACAACAGGTAGAGCTGTCTGGTGGAGAAGTTGGCAGTGTCAGAGTGAGTGATCCATTCCCCATTGCAATACCCTATAGGAGTGAAATGTTGATTTGGTGTTGGGCAACAATAGGTCTCAGAAGTCAAGATTGCCAGGCTCTGGTAGAACCCGTGTACTCTGACAGTAGACCCACCATCCTGGCAGCCAGAGGGGTAGTCCACAAGGGGAGGGTACCAATACGCATCCTGAATTGTGGGGAGAAAGAGGTCAATTTACCACGGTATACCACCCTTGCAAAGCTGTTTAATGTAATAATGCAATAAAGGCCGTGGAACCCTTGCTTCCATCTGACCAGGTGGAGGACAATGGCTCTGAGGGGCAGCTGGAGGATTGGTGTGAGAAGCTACACATAGGTACTGACTCCACCCCTTCGCACCAAAAGCATGGGGTTTACTAAGTGGTTCGAGAATATGAGCAGGTCTTTAGCAAACACCCTCTAGACTTTGGGCAGGTAAAAGGGGTCCAACAGCATATCTCCACCGGAGATCATCCGCCCATTAAAGAGAGGTATCGGCCTGCACCCCCAGTTCACTATCAATGTGCCAAGGGTATGTTATGGGAGATGAAGGAGGCTGGGGTAATCAGAGATAGTTGTAGCCCCTGGGCAGCTCCGTTAGTTCTCGTTAGAAAAAAAGATGGTACAATGAGGATATGTGTTCACTACAGGCAGCTTAACTGCATTACACATAAAGATGACTATCAGTTACCATGAATTGAGGAATCTTTAGTTGCACTAAGATCCACTAACTATTTCTCCACTTTAGATCTCACCAGTGGGTATTGGCAGGTTCCCATGGCAGAAGCAGACAGAGAGAAGACAGCTTTTACAACACCAATGTACCTCTGTGAGTTCAACTGCATGCCATTCGGGCTCTGCAATGCACCGGTAATGTTCCAGCGGCTAATAGAATGCTGCCTAGGACATAAAAACTTCGAAACGCATTTGTTGTATCTGGATGATGTCATCGTCTACTCAAAGATGTACGAAGACCACCTAGAGTACCTGGCCGAGGTGTTTGAGGCCTTATCCGGTTTTTGGCCTGAAAGAGAAGCCATCCGAGTGCCCACGTGTTGAAACTCAAGGTGCAGTACCTAGATCACATTGTAAGCACCGAAGGTCTGGCACCAGACCCTGAAAAAAGTCACCGTGATCAAGGACTGGCCAAGACCCTACACTATCTAGAAAGTGCGGCAGGTCCTCGGGCTGGTAGGTTACTACAGGAGATTCATAAAGTGCTTTACCAATATAGCGGCACCCATACATGACCTCTTAATAGGCCAGTCCAAGAAGGCCAAGAACCCGAGTCCTCCATTCGAATGGAGTAAAAGAGAAGAAGAATCCTTCACTCGGTTGAAGATGGCTCTTACGGGAGATGAAGTCCTGGCCTACCCCGACTATGGCCAACCAATTATACTATATACAGAAGCCAGCAACATGGGATTGTGAGCAGTGCTGTCCCAGGTACATCAGGGTAGAGAGAGAGAGTGATTGCCTACTCCAGCAGGAAGCTTCCTCCCACAGAAAGGAACCCCAACAACTATAGCTCCTTTAAACAGGAGTTTCACACCATAGTCTGGGCGGTACTTGAGCACTTCAAGCACTACCTGGCTTCAGTGAAGTTTACCATTTATATGGATAATAATCCGATGACCCACTTTGAAACAGCGGAGCTAGGTGCGTTGGAGCAGCAATGTATGGCTTGGCTGTTCAACTATGAGTTTACCATCAAATACCGGGCGGGGCATAAAAACGCTAATACTGATGTGCTGTCCAAGATGCTCAACTTTCCAGATGGGGGAGAAGACCCAGAGGAACTCGAAGAAATCAAGTTTACAGCCTTCCACCTCCCTGTTGCGGCCCAGTGCTCCCACTGCATAAGGAACAAGTGCTATGCCGTGCAAGAGGTAACAATTAACCCATTGCCCCACCATGGATAGGCAGAAACGCAGGACAGCGATCCGGCAGCCCACCTATTAAAGGAATTGCTGACACAAGCTGATTCGCTCTCCGGTCCAGATGCTCCTCAAGAGACCCAACAGTTGTGGAAGGAGAAGGGCAAGCTGTACATCTATGAGGGGAAGCTGTGTCAGAGAAGCGTCAACTCCCGAATGCATGAACTGGTCTGGCAGGTGGTAGTCCCGAAGTGGGATCCGCCAATGGTCTTAGAAGCGTACAACGGTGGAGCAGGACACTTTAGGTGGAAGAAGTTGGAAGTCCTGCTACGTGAGTGATTCTACTGGGTTGGCATGAGGAAAGCAATCGAGAAATGGTGTCGAGAATGTGGTCCATGCAACCTGAGACAGAAAGAACGTGATAGCCAGAGGGCTCCCATACAGCCTATATGTTGTGAGTTCCGTTCTGGAGCTCCCTCCTGTGGTTGCTAATGGTATTTTTGCGAGTTCTGCCCTTGGGCTCCCTCTGGTGGTTTCGAGTGGAACTGCTGCTCCGTTAGGTGGCTGTAGCAGCTGCCTTCACTAATCGCCTTGCCTGGGTTTGTTATTTAAACCTGCTCTGGGCTTTAGTCCATGCCTGCTGTCAATGTTCTTGGTTGGATTTGATTCTTCCCTTGGATTTCTCATATGGCCAATCCTTGTCTGCAAAAGATAAGTTTTGCTAGTTTTGTTTGTCCATTTGTTTGGACTCTATTGCTTTGCATTTTGTCTCTTTTGTCCAGCTTGTCACTATGTCTTATTCAGGTTAGCTGGAAGCTCTGGGAAGCAGATTTGCCCCTCCACACTGTGAGTCGGTGTGGAGTTCATTTTTGTAAACTCTGCGTGGATTTTGTAGTTTTTAATACTGACCGCACAGTATCCTTTGCTCTCTGTCTATCTAGTTTAGTTTTGGCCTCCCTTTGCTGAATTCTAATTTCATTTCTGAGTTCGTCATTTCCCTCTCCTTTCACAGTCAATATTTGTGGGGGGCTATCTTTCCTTTTGGGGGTTTCTCTGAGGCAAGATAGCTTTCTATTTCCTTCTTTAGGGGTAGCTATATCTGAGGCTGTGACGAGGTGTCTAGGGAGTGTCAGGAACATCCCACAGCTATTTCTAGTTGTGTTGTTAGGATTAGGGACTGCGGTCAGTAGAGATACCACCTTCTCAGAGCTCGTTCCATGTTGCGTTTTAGCCACCAGGTCATATCAGTGTGGCCTCTTAACCACCAGGTCATAACACTATAGTCACCAAACAATCTCTTGAGCTGGTAGCCTTAAACCACATGAAGTTGGCCCCAAGCTGGTCAGGCTCTATCTACGCCCTCACCATAGTAGACCACTACTCCCGGTTCCTGGTAGTAGTGCCAGTGAAGGATCAGACATCGAAGACGGCAGCCAAAGCATTTCAACAACACTTTTGTCTCCCGCACGGTTACCCTGAACGAGTGCTTAACGACCAAGTCCCAACATTTGTAGAAGGAGTGTTCCAGGAGTTCTATAACCTGTACGGCTGCAGGAAAATAAGAACCACGCCGTATCGTCCCCAGACCAATGGGTTATGCGAGAAAATAGACCTGTTGAAGATTCTGCCTCTGCAAGAGCATAGCCTGTGGCCAGAGAAGTTACCAGATTTGGTAGAATTATATATCCACATCCCGGTGAACTCCACCAACTGTACACCTGCCTACCTGATGAGGGCAAGATCTGGCAAGTTACCCATTGACTTGGACATGGAAGTTTTAACACCTGAGATGACATCACCAGATGCAGACTGGGATATGGAGCAGCAGCAGCAATATCACAAGGTGAAAGAATAAGTAGAGAAAAGTTTGTACCAGGCAAGGCAGAGGCAGGAAAGAAATTATAATCAGCATGCCCCTGCAGTTCCCTTGTCACCTGGAGAACAGGTACTCAAAAGGAAGATACGAGTTCACAAACTAGACGACCAGTGGGAGGCTGAGCCATACACCGTTTTACCTTCAGACTTTGATAACACCAAGGTGAGAGTCATCAGTAAAGATGGAGGAGAAGCCTCAGCAGCAGTGTCGAGGGATCATCTAAAACCATGCCATGACCAACTAAAGGAAAGGATTGAAGACCTAGACATTCCTCAGCCAATGGAAGAGGTGGAGGAAAAGATCAGCACAGTACTCGGCGAGTTCCCTTCAAATTGGACAAGGGTGAACAAGGCCACCGTCGTGCCCGGTTTGACCTTTCCCCAGCTAGTAATGCCAGAAAGAGAAGCAACTCAAGACCAGCCTGAAGACCAGTGGGCTCGAGCAGCAGATGCCACACCAGCAGCGGAGCAAGAGAATCCACCCCCTGCCCACGGCGAATCTGTCATGCCCACGGTGAGCATCAGTGGTCGTAGAACATCAGCTATACCCGTGCTACGTAGAGTCACCTGAAGCGCAGCCAATAGAGAGCGCACTACACCAGTACCAGTGCTACAAAGGTCTACCCATAGTACCCTAGGTCAAATCCCTGTAAGTTTCTGCATGTAAGTAGATTGTGTAAATAAGATATGTAAATATGTAATGTAAGTACGTAACCATCAAGCATATGAGCCTACAAAGACTCTGTAAGAGCTCTTGAGCAATCCTATTTTACTTGATTTAATGGATGATTGGGTCACTGGACTCGTTGTGACCAGGACAATACTTGTATATAGTTACCAACCTTGCTCAGGAATGAACAATGGACAATGACGCATGGACTAATCGTCACCAGGACTATTCTTGAGATTTGTTTTTTGTAATTTTTATTTTTGAAATTTTGTAAATAGTTACAGTGCCTTGCAAAAGTATTCGGCCCCCTGGAACTTTTCAACCTTTTCCCACATATGCTTCACACATAAAAATACCAAATGTAAATTTTTGGTGAAGAATCAACAAGTGGAACACAATTGTGAAGTTGAACGAAATTTATTGGTTATTTTAAATTTTTGTGGAAATTCAAAAACTGAAAAGTGGGGCGTGCAATATTATTCGTCCCTTTTCACTTAATACTTTGTTGCGCCACCTTTTGCTGCGATTACAGCTGCAAGTCGCTTGGGGTATGTCTCTATCAGTTTTGTACATCGAGAGACTGAAATTCTTGCCCATTCTTCCTTGGCAAACAGCTCGAGCTCAGCGAGGTTTGATGGAGATCGTTTGTGAACAGCAGTTTTCAGCTCTTTCCACAGATTCTCAATTGGATTGAGGTCTGGACTTTGACTTGGCCATTCTAACACCTGGATATGTTTATTTGTGAACCATTCCATTGTAGATTTTGCTTTATGTCTGGGATCATTGTCTTGTTGGAAGACAAATCTCCATCCCAGTCTCAGGTCTTTTGCAGACTCCAACAGGTTTTCTTCAAG
Source organism: Ranitomeya imitator (assembly GCF_032444005.1). Lineage (NCBI taxonomy): Eukaryota > Metazoa > Chordata > Amphibia > Anura > Dendrobatidae > Ranitomeya > Ranitomeya imitator. The sequence continues at coordinate 814,385,125 of NC_091282.1, read as the reverse complement.
AATGGTCCTGTATTTGTCTCCATCCATCTTCCCATCAATTTTAACGATCTTCCTTGTCCCCGCTGAAGAAAAGCAGGCCCAAACCATGATGCTGCCACCACCATGTTTGACAGTGGGGATGGTGTGTTCAGGGTGATGAGCTGTGTTGCCTTTATGACAAACATATCGTTTGGCATTGTTGCCAAAAAGTTCGATTTTGGCTTCATCTGACCAGAGCATCTTCTTTCACATGTTTGATGTGTCTCCCAGGTGGCTTGTTGCAAACTTTAAACAACACTTTTTATGGATATCTTTGAGAAATGACTTTTTTCTTGCCACTTTTCCATAAAGGCCAGATTTGTGCAGTGTACGACTGATTGTTTTCCTATGGACAGACTGTCCCACCTCAGCTGTAGATCTCTGCAGTTCATCAGAGTGATCATGGGCCTCTTGGCTGCATCTCTGATCAGTCTTCTCCTTGTTTGAGATGAAAGTTTAGGGCAGACCTGGGCAAGATGCGGCCCGCGGGCCGCATCCGGCCCGCCTGACGATTTTAAACGGCCCGCCGCCCACGGCACCGCTCGGCCAGCCGCCAGAGACAGTGCAGCTGCTGCGTGTCGCTACAGCGCTACTAGCCAGGTTCCCCTTCTCTTCAGCCACTCCAGCGCCTGCGCCTGTGCCACCTGCATTGAAACCCCTGTCCACTGAGAGGCGCTGACCGCCGCTGGCACTTCCGCATCAGGGAAGCGCCAGCAGCGGGTGACGTCACTGAGCGTGACACACTCTGCTGCACTGCTCCTTCATCCGTTGAGCCGGACACCGGTGTTCTGTGCGGCTGTACTGTGGTAACTTGTGGGGTCGGACGGTGCCGGTGGTCGGTGGTAAGTGCTCCATACCGCGGCCACGGGGACCGGGTAATGGAGCTGCCTGGCGCTTGCCTGCCTGCATGCATGATAGGGGGGGAGGGGGAGGGAGCAGCGGCCAGCCCTGGGGGGGATGCGGATGGGGCAGCACAAACAGGACATTATGGGGCTATGGGGCACAATTATCAGGAGTCAGGACAGTATGATGGGGGCACAAGTGACAAATCAGGACAGTATGGGCCCCATACTGTCCTGATTTGTCACTTGTGCCCCCATACCATGGGGGCACAAGTGACATATAAGGACAGTATGGGGGCACAAGTGACAAATATTTAGAAAACGAAATTGTATGACTAGGGTCTCAAAAATATATAATCGTATGCAATCCCTAAAAAACTATAAATCTTTATTAAGAACCCACATATTGGTTCACACCACAAAAAATGACCACAAAATCAAAAAAAGACATACACTGTGCTCACACATAAACACTTAATAAAAATGGAGAACTAGGTGTCCCTAATGTATGCTATTCTCGCACCTTCCTACCTGTGGGGGTTGGCACCCTATAAGGGAAACGATATGGCGCCCCCACTCCACGGCGGCTGTCCCTAGGGGCCCTGTAATACCCTATATCCCCTAGGGAAACCCACTACCCACAGACTAGGGAAACCGCTGTAGATAGACAGAGGTGCTCCTATGCTAAAGGAACCCTAGATCCCCACAAGTATAAAAACAGAATAAGGAACACAGTAGGCAAAAATGTTGGCATTATCGGCGATAAAGGAGAGGGATATTTGGCCTAAATGCTTATAGGGCCATAATATCTGTGATAGGAGAGTCAATTGTAGTACCCCAATACGGCTACAGACATGTCCATATATTAAGTATCTCCACTATAGCAAAGGACTGAAAGCACTTATCTCCCTTCGCCTGCCAGTTGCCATACAGATGAGCAGCGCCTCACAAGTGACAAATCAGGACAGTATGGGGGCACAAATGACAAATCAGGACAGTATGGGGGCACAAATGAAATCTGGACATTATGGGGGTACAAATGTATGAAATCTGGACATTATTGGGGCACAAATGAATGAAATCTCGACATTATGGGGGCACAAATGAATGAAATCTGGACATTATGGTGGGAACAAATGAAATCTGGACATTATGGGGGCACAAATGAAATCTGGACATTATGGGGGCACAAATGAATGAAATCTAGACATTATAGGGGCACAAATGAATGAAATCTGGACATTATGGGGGCACAAATGAATGAAATCTGGACATTATGGGGGCACAAATGAATGAAATCTGGACATTATGGGGACACAAATGAATGAAATCTGGACATTATGGGGGCACAAATGAAATCTGGACATTATGGGGCACAAATGAAATCTGGACATTATGGGGGCACAAATGAATGAAATCTGGACATTATGGGGGCACAAATGAAATCTGGATATTATGGGGGCACAAATGAAATGTAAATGTCTGCATTGTTTAACATACTGTTTGTTTATGAAAAGATAGCATATGTATACTACAGTATTGGGTAAAAATGAGTTAATTATATTAGTCCCTCTGAAACCATCCAAATTCTCATGCGGCCCCATGGCAAAATTAATTGCCCACCCCTGTAATAGATGAATGTAGATAAAATCTGCGCAGCTGCAACAAATGATGGATCCAGATATAGTTATAAGATGTTTGGGTGGTTTGTTCAATGCGTTTCGAAGCTCATGGCTTCTTCTTCAGGAAGTTTCCACAGAAAGATATCTTTCTGTGGAAACTTCCTGAAGAAGAAGCCATGAGCTTCGAAACGCGTTGAATAAACCACCCGAACATCTTATAACTATATCTGGATCCATCATTTGTCTTCTTCTTAATAAATCCAATATTACGTACCATTCTCTCAAGTTATTTATGGTGCCGTCCCTTGCTATATAGCTTCTTCTGCTGTTATCTACAGTGCTGTTCCTTACATAGTGTATTCTTATTTTCTTAATCACAGTGCCCTAGTTTATTATATAGTAGTGTCTTGTTAGAATATAAAATGACTGCTGATCTAACAGTCCATCAGCTCCTCCATTAGAAAAGAAGATTTCCCATGTTTAACCCCTTTACCCCCAAGGGTGGTTTGCACGTTAATGACCGGGCCAATTTTTACAATTCTGACCACTGTCCCTTTATGAGGTTATAACTCTGGAACGCTTCAACGGATCCCAGTGATTCTGACAATGTTTTCTCGTGACATATTGTATTTCATTATAGTGGTAAAATTTCTTTGATATTACCTGTGTTTATTTGTGAAAAAAACGGAAATTTGGTGAAAATGTTGAAAATTTTGCAATTTTCCAACCTTGAATTTTTATGCAATTAAATCACAGAGATATGTCACACAAAATACTTAATAAGTAACATTTCCCACATGTCTACTTTACATCAGCACAATTTTGGAACCAAAAATTTTTTTTGTTAGGGAGTTATAAGGGTTAAAAGTTGACCAGCAATTTCTCATTTTTACAACACCATTTTTTTTTAGGGACCACATCTCATTTGAAGTCATTTTGAGGGGTCTATATGATAGAAAATACCCAAGTGTGACACCATTCTAAAAACTGCACCCCTCAAGGTACTCAAAACCGTATTCAAGAAGTTTATTAACCCTTCTGGTGCTTCACAGGAATATTTGGAATGTTTAAATAAAAATGAACATTTAACTTTTTTTTCACAAAAAATTTACTTCAGCTCCAATTTGTTTTATTTTACCAAGGGTAACAGGAGAAAATGGACCCAAAAAGTTGTTGCACAATTTGTCCTGAGTACACCGATACCCCATATTTGGGGGTAAACCACTGTTTGGGCGCATGACAGAGCTCGGAAGTGAAGGAGCGCCATTTTACTTTTCAATGCAAAATTGACTGGAATCGAGATGGGACACCATGTTGCGTTTGGATGCCCCTGATGTGCCTAAACATTGAAACCCCCCACAAGTGACACCATTTTGGAAAGTAGACCCCCTAATGAACTTATCTAGAGGTGTGGTGAGCACTTTGACCCACTGTTAGGGACTGGCGGAACGCACCAAGAATCAGATGTTATGGTATTAGGTGCGTTCGCAGTCCGAGGTCCACCGTGCAGGTAAAAGACCCTGCTGCTAGTAAGACGGACTATATGGCGGTACTAAGTATACACACATGGGTTAACTTCACCCTGCGTGAAGGAAGCGATCCTGTTGCGTCACAGGACCGCAGTACCGCACATAAAGAGCGAGCAAGTAATCAGCGGACTCAACCCCTACACAGGATTGAAGTCCGATTAGACACTTGCTGGCACAACACCGCAACTGGGTGTGTCAGTGGAACATAAATAATAATATTAAGGCACAAGAGTGTGTGCGGTGCCGCACTGACGGATGCCACTAACCACCCAGGCTTGGGTCAGGAAAGCGCAGAGCAAGCGCACAGCGCCGTACTGGCGGACACAGCAACTGGTAGCTGTAATGTGTGTTTCGTGCTGTTGGATAAGTCGGGCGCTAGATAGCAAACACACCTTCCGCGAACAGACATTCAATAGGGAGGGTTATTTAAAGAGCGACTTTCACTCGCAACACACACACATATTTACAAGATAATACTAGCGCATGGCTGTGCGGTCATGCGCAGTTTATATAGCTGCAGCACAGGAAACAGCTACAGAAGTTTTGCCCTTTCAGGACCTGCCAAAAGGACCAATGGGATGTGCTGCAGTACCTGAGCATGTGACCCTCGATCTCTAACGGGAGAGCCTGCCCTGGGCATGCTCAGACAGAGAAAAGCAGGACTTAGATCCAGAAACGTCCACTCGCCGCTGCCCAGCACTGGCTTCAATGGCAGAAGCAGGAAAAGCAGCAGTAACTCTTCGCACAGAGTCAGACTGAGCGAGACGCTGGGATCGACGTCCCTGCTGAGCAGACTCCACTGCGGCTGGAGAAGAATGGGAGACCGCAGCGGAGACGGATCGAGATTCCCCCTGTGCAGCAGAGGAAACTCGACTCCTAACACCCACCAAGTGCTTTACAGAAGTTTATAATGCAGAACCGGAAAAATAAAAAATCATATTTTTTCACAAAAAATATCTTTTTGCCCCCAATTTTTTATTTTCCCAAAGGAAAAAAAGAAGAAATTGGACCCCAAAAGTTGTACAATTTGTCCTGAGTACGCTGATACCCCATATGTGGGGGTAAACCACTGTTTGGGCGCATGGGAGAGCTCGGAAGGGAAGGAGCGCCGTTTGACAATTCAATGCAAAATTGACAGGAATTGAGATGGAACGCCATGTTGCGTTTGGAGAGCCACTGATGTGAATAAACATTGAAACCACCCACAAGTGACAAGTGAAAAATAAAAAATCATATTTTTTCACAAAAAATTATTTTTTAGCCCCCAGTTTTGTATTTTCCCGAGTGTAACAGGAGAAATTTGACCCCAAAAGTTGTTGTCCAATTTGTCCTGAGTACACTAATACCCCATATGTGGGGGGAAACCACCGTTTGGGCACATGGTAGGGCTCGGAAGGGAAGGAGCGCCATTTGGAATGCAGACTTAGATGGAATGGTCTGTAGGCGTCACATTGCGTTTGCAGAGCCCCTAATGTACCTAAACAGTAGAAACCCCCCACAAGTGACCCCATATTGGAAACTAGACCCCCCAAGGAACTTATCCAGATGTGTTGTGAGAACTTTGAACCCCCAAGTGTTTCACTACAGTTTATAACGCAGAGCCGTGAAAATAAAAAATCTTTTTTTTCCCACAAAAATTATTTTTTAGCCCCCAGTTTTGTATTTTCCCAAGGGTAACAGGAGAAATTGGACCCCAAAAGTTGTTGTCCTATTTGTCCTGAGTACGCTGATACCCCATATGTTGGGGTAAACCCCTGTTTGGGCATACGGGAGAGCTCGGAAAGGAAGGAGCACTGTTTTACTTTTTCAACGCAGAATTGGCTGGAATTGAGATCGGACGCCATGTCGCGTTTGGAGAGCCCCTGATGTGCCTAAACATTGGAAACTTCCCAATTATAACTGAAACCCTAATCCAAACACACCCCTAACCTTAATCCCAACAGTAACCCTAACTACACCCCTAACCCTAATCCCAACCCTATTCCCAACCGTAAATGTAATCTAAACCCTAACCATAACTTTAGCCCCAACCCTAACTGTAGCCTTAACCCTAGCCCTAACCCTAGCCCTAACCCTAGCCCTAACCCTAGTCCTAACCCTAGCCCTAACCCTAACCCTAGCCCGAACCCTAGCCCTAACCCTCGCCCTAACCCTAGTCCTAACCCTAGCCCTAACCCTAACCCTAACCCTAGCCCTAACCCTAGCCCTAACCCTAGCCCTAACCCTAGCCCTAGCCCTAATGGGAAAATGGAAATAAATACATTTTTTTAATTTTTCCCTAACTAAGGGGGTGATGAAGGGGGGTTTGATTTACTTTTATAGCAGGTTTTTTAGCGGATTTTTATGATTGGCAGCCGTCACACACTGAAAGACGCTTTTTATTGCAAAAAATATTTTTTGCATTACCACATTTTGAGAGCTATAATTTTTCCAAATTTTGGTCCACAGAGTCATGTGAGGTCTTGTTGTTTGCGGGACGAGCTTACGTTTTTATTGGTAACATTTTCGGGCACGTGATGTTTTTTGATCGCTTTTTATTCCGATTTTTGTGAGGCAGAATGACCAAAAACCAGCTATCCATGAATTTCTTTTGGGGGAGGCGTTTATACCGTTCCGTGTTTGGTAAAATTGATGAAGCAGTTTTATTCTTCGGGTCAGTACGATTACAGCGATACCTCATTTATATCATTTTTTTATGTTTTGGCGCTTTTATACGATAAAAACTATTTTATAGAAAAAATAATTATTTTTGCATCGCTTTATTCTGAGGACTATAACTTTTTAATTTTTTTGCTCATGATGCTGTATCATGGCTCGTTTTTTGCGGGACAAGATGACGCTTTCAGCGGTACCATTGTTATTTATATATGTCTTTTTGATCGCGTGTTATTCCACTTTTTGTTCGGTGGTATGATAATAAAGCGTTGTTTTTTGCCTCGTTTTTTTTTTTCTTACGGTGTGTACTGAAGGGGTTAACTAGTGGGCCAGTTTTATAGGTGGGGTCGTTACGGATGCGGCGATACTAAATATGTGTACTTTTATTGTTTTGTTTTTTTTATTTAGATAAAGAAATGTATTTATGGGAATAATATTTTTTTTTTCATTATTTAGGATTTTTTTTTTTTTTTTTTTTACACATTTGGAAATTTTTTTTAAACTTTTTTACTTTGTCTCAGGGGGGGACATCACAGATCGGTGATCTGACAGTTTGCACAGCACTCTTTCAGATCAGCGATCTGACTTACAGTGCTGCAGGCTTACCAAGCGCCTGCTCTGAGCAGGCACTTGGTAATCCAGCTCCCTCCCTGTAGGACCCGGATGCCGCGTCCATATTGGATCCGGGCCTGCTGCAGGGAGGGAGGTAGGAGACCCTCGCAGCAACGCGATCACATCGCGATAGGCAGCTGACACCCGGCCGCGATCGGCCGTGCTTCCCCTGTGAGAGCGGCCGATCGCGTATGACGTACTATCCCGTTGGTGGTCATACGGGCCCACCCCACCTCGACGGGATAGTACGTCATATGGCAGAAAGGGGTTAATCAGCCATCAAAAACAGGGGGCACTATAAATAATCTGATATGTAAGGGAAGGAGCTGTACATAACAAGAGGGCATTGTGTAATAAGGGATGATATTATACATAATAAACAGACTATGTAAGATATATACGTGTGTGGCTATATATAAATCTTTAGATTTGTCACCATAAAAGGAGGGGGGCCCAAGTTGTCAGTGTCCGCTCCTGCACCAATCATTACGTATGTGTTCAAGACTCCTGTCCACACCAGTTATTGGGGATGTGTCCAACCCTAATGCCCACATTAATCATTGTGCATGTGCCCAACACTCATACCCACTTCAATAATTGTATATGTGTTGTAAAGATTGCACTGAACATTATTTCTAATCACAGCAATCATTACTACTAACACTCAATCCCACATCCCTCAGTTTTCAAAAATAATACCTAGTCATTTCAGTGTAGACCAGGCAATATAACCGCTGATTCTGGTTCTGTGTTGCAGTGTTATCTGGCCATTCTATGAAGTCACAACACAGACAGCGTATGGTGATATTATTTAGGCACTGTTATTGGTATTATTTATGAGTGTTATGCTTGATTTTCCTCCTTCCAGAAAAAAATGGATGGTTAACCTTTAAAGTATGACATTTTTTGCCAAGTGGATTACACGTCTTAATACTTAGAGGGGTTGTTCACTAATTAAATTTTGATGGCCTATCCTTAGCAAAGGTCAATAATATCATATTGACTTGATTCTGACATCCGGCACCTCCACAGAACAGCTGTAATCAATGTATGGGGCTGGGACAGCTTTCAGATGCTGCAGCTCAGCTCCTGTTTAAGTTAATAGGAGCTGAGGTTCCTGACAATGGCCACTTCCCTGTGTATGAATTGATTATGGTCTGGATCTGAATGCTGTATATATCAAGAGACCACCAGCGCTGCAAAGAGCTGATTAATGGTGATGTCAAATCCTCCCGAATCTGTTAGATGATCTTTTTTAGGTGGACAATCAACCCTTTATTAACACATATACAGTGGTGTGAAAAAGTGATTGCCCCCTTGCTGATTTACTATTCTTTTGCATATTTTTCACACTTAAATGTTTCAGAACACCAAACAAATGTAAATATTAGGCAAAGATAACACAAGTAAGCACAGAATGCAGTTTTTAAATGAAGGTCTTTATTATTAATGGAAAAAGAAATCCAAACCTACAGAGCACTGTGTGAAAAAATGATTGCTCCTTAAACCTAGTAACTGGTTTGGCCACTCTTAGTAGCAACAACAACAACTGCAATCAATCGTTTGTGATAACTGACAATGAGTCTTTTACAATGCTCTGGAGTAATTTTGGCCATTCAACTTTGCAGAACTGCTGCAATTCAGCCATATTGGAGGGTTTCCGTGCATGAACCGCCTTTTAAGGTCATGCCACAGCATCTCAAACGGATTAAGATCGGGACTTTGACTATTCCACTCCAAAGTCTTAATTTTATTTTTCTTAAGCGATTCAGAGGTGGACTTGCTGGTGTGTTTGGCATCATTGTCCTGCTACATAACCCAAGTGTGTATCAGCATGAGGTCATGACCAGATGGCAGGACATTCTCCTTCAGGATGTTTTGGTAGACAGCAGAATTCATATTGCCATTTAGCACAGCAAATCTACCAAGTACAGAAGCAGCAAAACAGCCCCAGACCATCACACTACCACCACCATATTTTACTGTTAGTATGATGTTCATTTTCGGAAATGCTATGTTACTTCTATGCCAAATGCAATGGGACATACATCTTCCAAAAAGCTCAACTTTTGTCTCTTCAGTAGAGATGGGCGAACCCGAACAGTAAAGCTCGGCATCCGTACCGAACACATACTGTTCTAGCACGGACACCGAACACGGACTTCACCAGGAAGTCCGTGTTACTATTCAGGTTTGGCTGCCCGATCACTGGGTGTTTCTCACGTTGTCATGTGCATGACAGTGTGGCAAACACTGAGTCTGATCGACAGTGAAATCTTCCCCACTGGCCAGAGAGTTGCAGTTACCACATTGTCAAAAGACAGCGTGAGCGCTCAGCTGAGATACGAGGTATAAAGTCTACCTCCAGTCACTGATGTCAGTTGATGGGACTACAGCTCCCATCATCCACGCTTGCTGCCACTAATAACAGTGAGAGCATGGCTGATTGGTGTATTCATTAGCTGGTTCATGTGCTACAAATAAATAGTTAAAAAAAATCGACATGAGTTCCCCTGTAAGTTTGATAACCAGCCAGGCAAAACTCACAGATGGGGGCTGCAACCCTCAGCTGTCATCTTGAGCAAAGCAGGTTATCAAGAATTGAGGGGTCTCTATGCTGCATTTTAAATTTTTTAAATAGATAATTTAAAAAAATGGCATGGGGTCCCCGGCCTTGCTAAAGCAGACAGCTGATGGCTGGAATTCTCAGGCTGGTAATGGGCCATTGATATAGGCCTCACAGTGTAAAAATAGCAGCCCGTAGCTGCTCAGAAAAGTTTCATCTATTAGATGCGTCAATTCTGGCGCTTTTCCTGGCTCTTCCCACTTGCCCTGTAGCAGTAGCAAGTGGGGTTCATATTTGTGGGGTTGATGTCACCTTTGTATTGTCAGTGAGTAAGGCTTCTTTCACACTTGCATCGGTACGGGTCCATCACTAAGCGTCGGCGCGACGTACAGTCGCACGTTGTCAAAATTTGGCACGACGTGGGCAGCGGATGCAGTTTTTCAATGCATCCGCTGCCCATTCTAAAGTCCAGGGAGGAGGGGGCGGAGTTCCGGATGCGCATGCACGGTAGGTAATGGCGGACGCGACGTACGAAAAAATGTTCCCTTGAACGTCTTTTCATGCCGACGGTCCGCCAAAACACGGCGCATCCAGCGCATGACGGACGCGATGTATGGCCATACGTCGCGATCCGTCGGCAATACAAGTTTATCGGCAAACGCATCCTGTGGGCACATTTGCAGGATCCGTTTTTTCCCCAAAACGACGCATTGCGACAGATGTCACACGACGCAAGTGTGAAAGTAGCCTAATTCTCATGGTGATTTGCTGGATTACGGCGTGGGACAGAACGACGAATAGGTGAAGTATATTGTTGTTTTCTTTTTTTTTTTTTTTTTTTATACAGAAGATGAGGGATTCATTGGAATTAGACGTTTGGTAAGTATAACTGTGTTTGTTATTTTGAAATAAAAATGGAAAACCGTGTTTTGCTTTATATCTAATAAAAGACTTTATTCTGGCTGTGTCTTTATTTACCATGTAACTATAGGATTAGTAATGGATAGGTGTCTTATAGATGCATCTCCAATACTAATCCGTGGGCTTTATGTCACCTGACAATACAAATGTGAAAATAATTAAAAAAACAGCGTGGGGAGCCCTCTATTCTTGATAAACAGCCTTGTTGAAGCTGACAGCTGAGGGTTGCAGCCCTCAGATGTGAATTTTGCCTGGCTGGCTTTTTTAAAAATGATTTATTTACAGCGCAGGAGCCGGCTGATGAATACTTCCATCAGGCGCTCCTGCTGTCACTGTTATTAGCGACAGCAGGTGTAGGTTGATGGGAGTAATAGTCCCATCAGCCGACGCCTGCTGTTGCTGTTATCAGTTGAATATAACTCATGCCGATCACTGGCAGAGCAGGGGAGAATGATGAGAGTCATCTTCAGCACCTGGTGCCTGGGAACAGCGCTTTCTGTACTGCTGCTTCCCTGGCACTGGTGCATGTAACATGGATGACATCCATGTGCGTCATCCGAGTGCACGTGTGCGGGACGTTTTGCGGACTATGCTGATGGTAAAAATCGACATGTCAGAGAGTTTTGCCCATGGATAGACGGTCTGTAGAAAAACACTGACATGTGCACAGACCCATTCACTTGAATGGGTCTACGTGTGTCAGTGTCTCTCGTACATGTGAAAACTATCACCACACGTACTGGAGACACAGACGTGTGAAAGAGCCCTAAGACAGAGAACTCCATCAGTCCGACTAAGCAAGTTAACCCTTACAGCACCAGAGCAAAGAAAGCCAGAACTCCTAATAGGGTGATGAAGCCGTTCTAATTACTGCAGTTGTATGTGTCACCAGACGCTGCAATCGTCTGACCCCATGCTGTCGCGGTATCCTCATGACACTTACACTGTCCGTAAAATGTTCCATGAAACCAGCTCATTAGCTTGATGTTTTCATAGTGGGGTTTTCCTATATTAAAATCTTTTTGGAGTAAGCTCATTTCACTGTATGTTAATATTAAAGTATATTATACAGTATGTTCTAGTTTGAAATATCACTTCTATGCCTAATTCCAGGTCTCATTATTGTTGTCAAAATAGTTAAAAATATCATGTTAATGAAATCTCCCTACATTTACAGAGTCAGTTTTCAGCTCCAATTTATCTTGTGCTTAAGGACATACAGTAATTCAGTTTTATTACAATAATACTTTTCCTTTAGATGATTTACCTTTTTCTATATTTCGAAGCACTCTTTGGCAATATGCTATACTCCAGCAGCAATAGTGCTGATGTCAGTAGTAGTGTTGAGCCACCTCCCTAGTGTTCGGGTTCGGTTCGGTTCATCGAACAGGGACGTGTTCGACGAAATGTTCATCGAACGTTCGACGAAATGTTCATCGAATGTTCGACCAACACTGTCGAACCCCATTGAAACCAATGGCAGGCAAACACAAACACATACAAACACATGGAAAACACATAGAAAACACCTTAAAAGGTGTCCAAAAGCTGACAAACTGCTCAGAAGACACAACAAACACATGGAAAAGTCACAACTACATATAGTCATGTGAAAAGAAAAGAGGTGGAGGAGTAAATGGAGGAGGAGACACAGATATAGGCATATCATGCCCTTCTAAAATCAAGAAAGGCTGGAGTAAAAATCTAAACTCACTCTACCAACACCCAGACGTCTTGACAAAAAAAAATAAAAAAATAGATATCTTTAGGTAGAATGGCGGTGTGTCCATTCAGAACACTTTCCTTAGAAGACGTAGTGGTAACCCTGTTGGGAGTTGTGCCAAAAAATGAACCCAATACATTCAGACTAATCCACCATTTGTCATATCCAAGGGGCAGGTCAGTAAACGACAACATCGACGCGGAACCAAGTACAGTACTATATACTGTACCTCCTTTGATGAGGCAATCAGGCGGGTCAAGAAGTTGGTAAGGGGCACCCTAATGGCCAAAACAGACATTGAGGGGGCGTTCCGGTTACTACCTGTGCCTCCGAATAGTGTCCTCCCATTGGGCTGCTTCTGTGAAGGAGCATACTACATAGATCGCTGTTTGCCCATGGGGTGCTCCATATCCTGCTCATTATTTGAGGCATTTAGTTGCTGCCTCGAATGTGTTGTCATGGACGTTTGTGAGGCGGCACATATTATCCATTACCTCGACGATTTCTTATGCCTGGGCCCAAAAGATTCGCCACAGTGTGAAAACACGCGGCAGTCCACCTGTGAGAAGGAGAGAACTGGAGGGAGAGTGAACACCCCAGAGCCGAGGGGTTAGATTTAGAAAGAAAGAAGGCGGTGTAGCTTGCTTCATGGGTGGGGTACGCTGCTGAGTAGCAGAAATTGCTACTAGGCCCAAAAGGATTTCCTGGGCCAAATGCCGTTAAAAAAATAGTACTTAGGTAAACAGGCGGTGTAGCTTGCTTCATGGGTGGGGTACGATGCTGAGTAGCACCAAATTCTATTAGGCGCAAAAGGATTTCCTGGGCTAGATGCCGTTACAAAATAGTAGTTAGGTAAACAGGCGGTGTAGCTTGCTTCATGGGTGGGGTACGCTGCTGAGTAGCAGAAATTGCTACTAGGCCCAAAAGGATTTCCTGGGATAGATGCCGTTACAAAATAGTAGTTAGGTAAACAGTCGGTGTAGCTTGCTTCATGGGTGAAGTACACTGCTGAGTAGCGCCAAATTCTATTAGGCGCAAAAGGATTTCCTGGGCTAGATGCCGTTACAAAATAGTAGTTAGGTAAACAGGCGGTGTAGCTTGCTTCATGGGTGGGGTACGCTGCTGAATAGCACCAAATTCTACTAGGCCCAAAAATTTCCTGGGCCAGATGCCGTTAAAAATAGTACTTCGGTAAACAGGCGGTGGGTGGCTGGACTACTCTGCTGACTAGCAGACACTGAAGCTTTGGAGCAGACCTCTGAATCCCAGGCCATAGTATGAGTAAACAACTCTGCAGACGACCCCACCCACCTGGAATTGACGATGGCAACGTCATGTAAAACTCAGCAAGGGGACTAAATAAAAGAGTCTCCATTTTTTCCATTAATTTGGCCACAGACACCACTTAAGTGCCATCAATTTTGCCAAAGTTTTTTTTAAAACGGTTGGTGAGGTGATTTTCAAAAATCATCAAGCTTTTAGTCTCCCCAAGATGACACAGGGGTAGAAAAGTCCATGCGGATCCAGGATTTGTTCATCTTGATGAATGTTAGTCTGTCTACATTGTCACTGGACAGCTGCGTGTACTTATCTGTCAGCACACCACGAGCAGCGCTGAACACACGTTCAGAGAGAACGCTGGCTGCGGGGCATGGCAAGATCTCCAAGGCGTGAGTGGCAAGCTCAGCCCATTTTTCAAGATTGGAAGCCCAAAATGAGCAAGGGTCCATTTCCACAGTCATGGCATCGATGTTAACGTGGAGATACTCTTGTACCATCCTCTCTAGGCATTGGCTGTGCGTCAGACTTCTTGTCTCCTGTGGCCTTGCAAAGGATGGTCTAAAAAAAATCTTGAAACAATTGGAAAAAATTGCTGTTACCACCAGATACGATGTTACTGTTACAGTTTGAGTGATGACTCGATAGTCCCACGGTTGGCAAGTTAGAACTCAGAGATTCACTACGTGCACCACTGGTGTTTTGTGGAAAAGCAGATGTTAGATTCTGTAACAGTCTCTGCTGATACTCCTGCATGCGTGAATCCCTTTCTATGGCAGGAATTATTTTGCCAAATTTGCTTTTGTACCGGGGATCTAAGAGTGTGGCAACCCAGTAGTCGGCATTATTTCGGATTCTGACAATCCGAGGGTCATGTTGCAGGTAGTGCAGCAAGAAGGCACTCATGTGTCTTGCGCATCCAGGAGGACCAAGTCCTTGCTGTCTTGGAGGTGGCGAGGTGAGAATCATGCTTCCTTCGTCTGCCCTCTCCCCCCAACCTCGCACAACAGAAATTTGATCAAGGTCTCCCTCATCTGATGAGTCTTCCATGCCCAGCACCAGTTCGTCCTCCACTTCTTCCTCGCCTCCTGCACCTCCCTCAACAGTTGGCTGCTACCATGGGCCCTCGGTAATCCCTCTCCCCCAGCCTCCAATGCCAGCCACCTTGGTGCTGCCAACCTTCTTGACCTTGCAGATATGATCCCTTCCGCATGCGACTCCTCCTGTTCCTCCTCCTCCTCCTCTTGTTCCACCACCTGACTCCGAACACTGTTTAAGGTGTGCTCCAGCATGTAAATCACCGGAATGGTCATGCTGATAATGGCATCATCAGCACTAAACATCTTCGTTGCTATTTTAAAACTGCAGAAGGGTGCATAGGTCCCTGATCTGAGACCACTCCTGCAGCGTGATTTGCCCCACCTCTTGATCTCGTTGGCCCAGGCTATACGTCATAACTTATTGCACCAGGGCTCATCGGTGCTGCCACAGTCGCTGCAACATATGCAGAGTTGAATTCCACCATGTGGGCACATCGCATTTCAGACGGTGAACTGGCAGGCCCAACGACTTCTGTAGAGATGCAAGTGGTCAAGCTGCGGGATGCGAACAGCAGAAGTGAGTACACAGCGACCGTGCCCTCTGCAGAAGCCCATCTAGTCCGGGATAGTGGGATAAAAATTGCTGGACAACCAGGTTCAAAACGTGAGCCATACAAGGCACGTGTGTGACATTGCCCCGGCGAAGGGACGCACCCAGGATTGCAGCATTGTCGCACACAGCCTTCCCTGGCTGCAGGTTGAGTGGAGACGGGCTACTCTGCTGATGTGCAGACACTGCTCCTAGGCCCTAAACTATTAACTGGATTAGATGCAGTGAAAATAGAGGTACACAGGCGGTGTAGTTAGTTTCACAGGCGGGCTACTCTGCTGACGTGCAGACACTGCTCCTAGGCCCAAAACTAATAACTGGATTAGATGCAGTGAAAATTGAGATACACAGGCGGTGTAGTTAGTTTCACAGGCGGGCTACTCAGATGACTATCAGACAATTCTACTAGCCCAAAAGGTTGGCTGAGCTACAGTAGATTACACCAAATGCTGTGACAAACACTTGCACAGCACCTGCACAGACCTGCCTTGTAAACAGTGCTATGAACTGCTGTAACCTACCCTGAAAAGGGCTAATATTACAACTAGTCCCGACTCCTTCCGACTCCCTAAACCTATCTCTCTGACAATTCGCTCCAAAAAAGCACTCTTAGTCTGTATAGTGCCCACAGCAGCAGCGGTGCCGTCTAACACTAAGCTGCAGCAGTGAGGAAATGGTGGCGACGGGGCAAATGGCTGGTTCTTATAGGGCAAGGACATGTGACGTACACAGCCAATGACACATGCCCTTGCTTGTGTGCATCACATGCACATTGCTGTGTGTGTGTGCACTGTTGATAGGCTGAGAGACTGTACCGCCCCACTGTAAATACGGGAAAAAAAAAAAAAAAAAGGAAATCGGCGTTATTTCAGCACAGATCTATCCACCGCCCACTATACACTGAAACAGTCTATTAACAATAATAAACAGTTTTAATGTGCAAATCAAGCTAGGCTTTTGGTGAACGAACAGTTATCGAACAGAAACTCGAACAGCCGAATTTTAAGCAAATTGTTCGGGTTCGTTGAATGACTCGAACACCGCCCAAAACAGCTCGAATTTGAAATTGGCAACAGTTCGACTTGAACACCGCTCATCTCTAGTCAGTAGTCAGTCTTGTATAGTTAACATGTTTATTACTTCACCAGTCACCACTGGCAGTACTTAACTTTAGGAAAATGGAAGACCGAACAGTAAAGGCCCAACTTACATGATCCATGTTTCCCTTGACTGCAGCCCTCAGGTAGAGGTTTGATAGCCCCATCAGAATGTTATTGAATTTTAGTAATAAAAATCCAATGTATATGGCCACTTTTAGTCTCGTTATCTACAAGTAATACACATTAAGGAAGAATATTTGATTTCGGTTGATATAAGTGATCATTTACAAGGCTATGCTTTTGCATGTTTGTGCTTAGTTCACCACTTGGTGTCTCCCTTGTTCCTTACAATTTTTTTATTTTTTTTTTCCCTTAGCGAACATTTACCATGAATGTGTCAAGTTACTGGAAATGACTAGGGCAGGTGCTCTAGTTAATGTTCATTAACATTTCATCTACTTTAACTGTATTTTGCAGATTATAATACAGATGATTCCAAATACAATAGATTCTTAACATTTGCACAAAGGAAGATAGTCCCCACCCCGAGAGATATTTTTTCCTCTAGAAAGAATAGAATTTAAATTGGTAAAATGTGCTGCTTTAATTTTTAAATGCTGTTATACCTCATCTCATATGGGCTGTCCATATTCTCCCCATTACTTGCTGAATTCATGAAATGGTTATTAAAAAAATGGATATTTCATGAACCATACTTACAGCGTGTGTCATAAATGTGTTAATTTGGTGATATTATTTCTGAAGCCTCTGCAAGGTGAGTCCTCTGCGTGTTCACCCAGGGACTCTCATCATGCAGCAAATAAAATGCTTGTCAAGTCAAATCATTCTTTAATTATTAGTGTCAGTATTGCCTTTCATATGTTACCAAACGTGCCGTACGCAAAAAGATGGGCAAAATATTTTGAGATGTTCCGTATTAACAAAGTAATTCAGTATGTGCTGCCAAACAAACTTATTTTATTGTAACTGGATTAGATTATAAGCTGCTCTGGGACGCTGTGGACTATGTCAGCTCTATGAAAATAAATCAAAACCGAGTGTACTTCCTTTGCCCTACTTTTGCCTCCAGAGAGTTCGGCAAATTATTTCTTTGTGCTCAAAAGCCTATCTCAGTTAGCGATATATATTTGGCATACTCCAAATCACCAATTCGGCTGCTTCCGGCGAAAAAATATCGAAATTGACAGCAAGAATGCTTGAGCCTGAAGCCACTGCAATATGCCCCATAGTATATTAATGCACATATCTTATATGATCATTATCTATTTAACTCTTAGATTGCAACAAAACTTTGAACCTTCACTCATACCCGCAATGCATTGTTTTCCATCTGCCTATGTAAGAGGTTAAAACAAAAATTGAGCTTCATTTAAGTTGGTATACATGCAGCACATAAACGCATGTTCACTTTGGCCATAAAGCATAAAAAAACCTACAAGAAGCAAAATAAGCGTAAACCCTGCTGTAACTAAATAAGGAAAAAAGCAAAAGTGCATTTAAATAACCCAGTGTTCTTAGTAATACTGTTTTTGATCAAAAATAGCATAAAAGCCATCCCACCATGACAAGGTGACTGATCGGGAGGTCCTACACTGTCTAATATTAAAAAATGTACCCTGTGTCAGCGTTGACCTCAGTGTGTGAATAAGGGCAGACAAAATGACCGGGTCCCAACCTGTGGGCAATAGGGAAACTCTTAAATGTAGTTTTTCATGTAAGAGGTTAGCCAGGTAAAATGCTAAATGGGAATGCATCTTGAGCGTGCTTCATAAAATGCATGAAAATGAGTCCATGGGACGTGATCGTTCAGGATGCAGCTTTTCAAAAATGGTCTTACTAATCTCCCCTCTCTGATGAATTTCTTACCAATAAATCGAATGGGTTTTCTGGAAAACATCAAAGGAAATGGAATGAGGTCAAGCCTGTGCTGACAAAGTCTAGGATCGTCAGACAAAGGCACAGAGACACATGAGTGCCTGACACGGAACAAACCAGTGTGACAGGTGTACCTGGCGTAATTAACTGTTATCCAATGGACTCTCTCATTATATAAAAGCCGGAGTGAAGCAACTCCAGCATCTCATTAGAGAGTGCGGCTCTTTGTGTTAGGCTCCCTTCAAGAAACACCGACTTGGGTAAATGCCAGCAGGAGTGAATACAAAATCTTAGATGAATCAAAAAGGAACATATTTAATGGGTAGGGCTTGATTTTTCCCTTCTTGTAAAAAGAAATTCCCAGAATTCGATGAGCACTGTCCTTTCTTTGATCTGGGTCAGACAGTGTCCGGAGCTCAGCTGGGAGTCAATCCCCACCTTGAGTTGAAAGTGTCTTGAATGCATGGCAATATCACTTTAGATAAAATGTGCATCTTCTCAATAAATGGGCTAGGGAAGAGAAAAACAAATGATTCTGTATAATTAATTACTTTTGTTCCTTTCTTGTTTGTAGCTCTCAAGGAGAAGACTTCTTGAAATACGCCATTAAGAAGTCTTTTCAGTGTTGCAATGGGGGCCTGGAGTGAGTGTTTGCAAACCTATTATACGCTGGTAATAAGAGATTTGTTCAATTAGTTCTTGTTCTGTTTCAACACATTTGTGACATTATTCCACAGTACACTGTGTGTGATCGCGGCCTCTCAAAGCTGTCTCCTATGTCATAGCCCTTTTAAAGCAACATGCAGCTGGTTATTATAATGTGATTGAGAATTCCATTTAAACTGATAGCGAATATTTCAAGTCAATGAGAGCATTTCCCAGAAAGCATTTACAAGGGTTACCAGCATCTTGATATGAGAATGTCAATAACTGTGATCGGAGATAGATTAGTTGCTCGCACTTTCTCCAATAAAAAAATCTCATAACAAAATCCATTCCTGAAAATGCATTCCTTTTTTTTTTTCATTAATAAAATGTGAATTGTTCACTAAGTGCAACTAGGGCTTTGGGGGATCCCATCCAGAATTGGTGAGGAACCTAGATCATAACATTTGGATTTAGATTTGAAGGCTGATTTTTTTTCTGATATTAATTCATATTTATAACCTAGCAGTTTTTCGAGCAGAGTGGAACACCACGGGCTATAACTGCTTGCTAGAGGAGGGCTGGGAAGGAGCTGTTTTTTATTACACTAAGCTCACTGCACTTAGATATACAGTTCATGTTAGGCTTGCTCATTACCAAAGGATTGCATGTAAATTCAACATGTCACCATGTCAAAGACACATAATTAAGACAAGGCAGAGTTTCCCATTGTCTCTACAGAAAACACATTGCTGTTGAGATGGACTGTAAAATACTTCCACACGTTGCATTCATGTGGCTCTGCTTTACAGTAACAAACTACATCCCATAAATCTTTTTACTGCAGTGTTTGTAAATTGCCAGTAATACAAGCGGCACGTTCACTGGTGGAAACTTCATTAAGATATTCTGCAGTGATTAGCTTAAACAAGGGTTTTCGAGGAACATTGTAAAAAATGTGGAGAAAGCTGTCAACCAAACTTTGAACTAACCTCTATGTTATGCTATAACTTTTAGAAAGAAACATTATTCTGTTGATTTAAATAGTTTATGTTGTTTAAATTTTACATAAATCATATTACCAGCAAATATCAGATACTTTTCAGTATATCTTATAGGGGAAACAAACTTCTTTCTTCACTTTTGAGCCGCTTCTTCCCCTCCTCTACATTCTGAACTCATCATTCATTCTAATATTCAGCTAAAATGCGTATTTGTCATAACAAGAGGGAATGCTGGGAGTTACAGCTGCCTATTGAAGTCTATGGAGAGAGGAGGCAGGAGAGGAGGGAGGAGAAGAATGGGAGTCAGAAAGACACAAAGAGACGTTGCTGCTGTTTTTCAGTAAGTTTGTCTCACCCCAATGCTTTAAAGTCACACTGCTCATTACTGTTATATAATGTCCTCCATGATGCTTCTTCTTCTCACCATGTGCAATGTATATTGACAAGAAAGCAGGAATCCCTTATGTATATTGTGAGAAAAATCAATATCCATTTGTGGACATATTTGTTCTTGCAGCACAGATATTCCAAAAATGCCATTTTATATATTGCTTTACTGCCTATATACTTTACACAATTAGATCTGACTGCTACATTTAGAGTTGAAACCAGAAGTTTACATACACTATATAAAGACACATATGCATGTTTTTCTGAATATCTGACATGAAATCAGAATTAACCTTTCCCGTTTTAGGTTAACTAGGATTATCATAATTATTAATATTTGCCAAATGCCATTATAATGAGCGAGAGAGAATGTTTGTCCTTTTTTTTTTTTACTTACTCCAAAGTCAAAAGTTTACACGTACTAAGATTAATATACCTTTAAACAATTCTGGACTGCCCATATTGATGATGTCATGTGTTTGGAAGCTTCTGATTTTTGACAACATCTGAGTTAATTAGAAACACACCTGTGGATGTATTTTCCACACCTGAAACACACTGCTTCTTTGTGCAGCATCATGGGAAAGTCTCAAGAAATCAGCCAACATATCAGGAAATCAGGAAGAGAAATGTGGACTTGCACAAGTCTGGCTCATCCTTGGGTACAATTTCAAGATACCTGAAGGTTCCTCGTTCATCTGTACAAACAAGTTATACACAAATGCAAACATGGGAATGTCCAGCCATCATACCACTCAGGAAGGAGATGGGTTCTGTGTCCCAGAGATGAACGTGCTTTGGTCCGACGTGCATATCAACCGAAGGACAAACAAAAGCAAAATACCTTGTGAAGATGATGGCGGAAGCTGGTAAGATTGTGTCAATATCCACAGTGAAATGAATACTGTTTTAACATGGGCTGAAAAGCCACTCTGCCAGGAAGAAACCATTACTTCAAAACATAAAAAATCCAGATTAATGTTTGCAAATACACTCAGGAACAAAGTCCTTTATTTTTGAGACATATCCTGTGTTTTGATGAAACTAAAATCTAACTTTTTAGGCATAATAACCATCTTTACATTTGAAGGAAAAGGGAGAAGATTGAAGCCTAAAAACACCATCCCAACTATGAAACATGGGGGTGGCAGCATCATGTTATGGAGTTGTTTTGCTGTAGGAGGGACTGGTACTTCACAAAATAGATGACATCATGAGAAAAGAAGATTATGTGGCATTACTGAAGCAACATCTCAAGACATCAGCCAGGAAGCTAAAGCTTTGGCAGAAATGGGTCTTCTAAATGAACAATGATAGGGAGCATTCTGCCAAAGTGGTAACAAAGTGGCTAAAGGATAACAAAGTCAATGTTTTTGAGTGGCCATCAAAAAGCCCTGATCTCAATCCTATTGAAAATGTATGGGCAAAGATAAAAAGTCAGGTATGATTAAGGCGACCTACAAATCTGGATCAGTTACACCAGTTTTGTCAGGAGGAATGGGCTAAATACATCATAGTAAATACACACCTGTACTTTGTATTTCCCCACCTCATTGTAGATTGTAAGCTCTAACGAGCAGGGTCGTCTTGTGTTGTTTTAATTATTGTATTGTTAACATTGTTACTTATGACTGTTGTGTTTGAAGCTGTTAAACTGTAAAGCGCTGCGGAATATGTTGGCGCTATATAAATAAAGATTATTATTATTATTATTAACTATTGTGAGAAGCTTGTAAAAAGATTTAACAAATGTTTGACCCAAGTGATTCAGTATATGGGCAATGGTACCAAATACTAATGAAATGTATGTAAACTTTTGAGTAAGTAATAAAAATGACTCCTCATTGACAGAGCCGATTAGGTACTTAATAATTAAGCCAATTCTGACCACTGTCACTTTACGAAGTTATAGCTCTGGAACGCTTCAATGGATCCCACTGATTCTGAGATTGTTTTTTCGTGACATATTGTGATTCATGTTAGTGGTAAAATTTCTTTCATATGTCTTGAGTTTTTGTTTATGAAAAAAATGGAAATTTGGCAAAAAATTTGAAAATTTGGCAATTTTCAAACTTTTAATTTTCTGTGCCCTTAAATCAGAGACCCTAATGCTAGCTCTAACCCTAGCCCCAACCCTAGCCCTAGCCCTAACTCTAACCCTAATCCAACCCTAATGCTAGCTTTAACCCTAGCCCCAACCCTAACCCTAGCCCCAAACCTAACCCTAGTCCAACCCCATCTCTAACCCCAACCCTAGCCCCAACCCTAACCATAGCCCAAACCTAACCCTAGCTCTAACTCTAGCTCCAATCCTAACCCTAGCTCTAACCCTATCCCAGCCCCAACGCTAACCTAGTCCCACCCCTAGCCCCAACCATAAATCTAGCCCAACCCAAACCCTAGCTATAACCCCAACCCTAACCCTAGCCTAAACCATAATCCTAGCCTCAACACTAACCCTAGTCCAACCCTAGCTCTATCCTCAACCCTAACTCTAGCCCCAAACCTAAAACTAGTTCTAACCCCAACCCTAACCCTAGCCCCAACCCTAACTTTAATAAAAAATGGAAATAAATGTTTTTTTTATTTTATCATTTTTACCTAACTAAGAGAATGCCAAGATTATACCATTTTCAGATTTAGGCTCTTTTTTGCCCCTGATCCCAATAGGGCAATATAGGGTCAGAAGGGACAGCCATCGACGAGTGGGGGGTGCCAATGCGCAGGTATAAGGGTGCCAACCTTCGCGGCAAGGCAGGAAAAATGTAGCAATTGGTTAGGATCAGGCACACCCCTGGTTTTCTAATTTTTAAAAGGTGATGGTGGTTCTTTTTTCGTTTGTGGTTCATGTCATGTTTTATTAATATTAACAAAGGTTATATTTTATGCATTATAAAGCATCATTGTTAACCAGCCACCAACATAGCATGGGCTTGGACGTCATGGTAGAGCCCAACATATGAGTGACTTCTTGCTGCAACATAATCCCCGTATACTTACGATTAGGAATACTGCTGACTACTGGGTTGCCACTCTGCTAGATCTATGTTATAAAACTAAATTTTGCCAGATGCTTCCCGCCCTGGAAAGGGACCCGCGAATGCTGGAGTATCGAAACACGCTTTTATACAACCTTAAGAGAGCTTTTCCCCAACACAGCAGTGAAGCACACAGTTCGCATTGCAGCTCTACACTTCCAACCTACAGCATGTCAATTCATCAATACCAAATCATTAGCAGAAGCAGTAGTCTAAGTGGAAGAAGCAATTTCTGTGAGTCCTTTGACACTTTTTTTTAGACTAGCTCGTGCATAAGCACAACAGAGTCCAAGTCTTACACGTGGTGAATGAATTGAAAGGATGGTCCAGGAGTATTGAGAAATGAAAATCAATATCATCAGGTAAGGTTTAGACCCTTTCACATTTTGGTCTTCCAAAATGGATGAGTGGCCTGAGCTCACCTCACATGCCTTACAGGTTTTGTCATGCCTGGCAGGAAGCATTCTCTCAGAATGTTTCTTCAGTGCTGCTGGTGGAGTCCTGATGGATAAGCCCAGCTGACTGGCCCCTGAAAGTGTAAACCGCCTAACTTTCATCAAGATGAACAAGTCTTGAATCTCCAAGGACTTTTGCACTCCAATCGTAGACAGTACAGACTAGGTGATATTGCATTTTTTACTGTGATGCATTAATGTCACGTAACTGCACTCTGTGATATCTTTAATTTGGCTTCTGTGCCAAGTGTGGCTGCTGCTGATGTTAACATAAATTTGTGGAAATGGAAACAGTCATGGTTGGTCTATATCTGCTTTGCACACTCTTGGCATTCTCTTGATGAGCTTCAAGAGGTAGTCACCGGGAATGGTTTTCACTTTACAGGTGTGCCCTGTCAGGTTTAATAATTGGGATTTCTTGCCTTATAAATGGGGTTGGGACCATCAGTTGTGTTGTGCAGAAGTCTGGTGAATACACAGCTGATAGTCCTACTGAATAGACTGTTAGAATTTGTATTATGGCAAGAAAAAAGCAGCTAAGTAAAGAAAAACGAGTGGCCATCATTACTTTAAGAAATGAAGGTCAGTCAGTCCGAAAAATTGGGAAAACTTTGAAAGTGTCCTCAAGTGCAGTGGCAAAAACCATCAAGCGCTACAAAGAAACTGGCTCACATGAGGTCGCCCCAGGAAAGGAAGACCAAGAGTCATCTCTGCTTCTGAGGATAAGTTTATCTGAGTCACCAGCCTCAGAAATCACAGGTTACAGCAGCTCAGATTAGAGATTAGATTAGAGATTAGAGTTCTAGCAGCAGACATCTCTACAACAACTGTTAAGAGGAGACTTTGTGTAGCAGGCCTTCATGGTAAAATAGCTACTTGGAAACCACTGCTAAGGACAGGCAGCAATAAGAAGAGACTTGTTTGGGCTAAAGAACACAAGGAATGGACATTAGACCAGTGGAAATCTGCTTTGGTCTGATGAGTCCAAATTTGAGATCTTTGGTTCCAACCACCGTGTCTGTGCGATGCAGAAAAGGTGAACGGATGGATTCTACATGCCTGGTTCCCACTGTGAAGCATGGAGGATGAGGTGTGATGGGGTGGGGGTGCATTGCTGGTGACACTGTTGGGGATTTGTTCAAAATTGAAGACATACTGAACCAGCATGGCTACCAAAGCAAATTGCAGCGGCATGCTATTCCATTCGGTTTGCGTTTAGTTGGACCATCATTTATTTTTCAACAGGACAATGACCCCAAACACACCTCCAGGCTGTGTAAGGGCTATTTGACCAATAAGGAGAGTGATGGGGTGCTACGCCAGATGACCTGGCCTCTACAGTCACTTGACCTGAACCCAATCAAGATGGTTTGGGGTGACCTGGACCGCAGAGTGAAGGCAAAAGGGCCAACAAGTGCTAAGCATCTCTGGGAACTCTTCAAGATTGTTGGAAGACCATTTCCGGTGACTACCTCTTGAAGCTCATCAAGAGAATGCCAAGAGTGTGCAAAGCAGTCATCAAAGCAAAAGGTGGCTACTTTATAGAACCTAGAATATAAGACATAATTTCAGTTGTTTCACACCTTTTTGTTAAGTATATAATTCCACATGTGTTAATTCATAGTTTTGATGCCTTTAGTGTGAATGTACAATTTTCATAGTCATGAAAATACAAAAAAAATCTTTAAATGAGAAGGTGTGTCCAAACTTTTGGTCTGTACTGTATACGATATGACATATTGCATCAGGGCTCGTTGCTGCTGCCACAGTCACTGCAACATGTACAGAGTGGACTTCCACTGTGTCGGCACATTGCATATCAGCCTGTTAACTGGCATGGACAAAGACCTATGTATCGATGCAAGTCGATGACCAGAGGGATGCAGACAGCTGCACACGGATACAGATGCACACAGCCTATGTGCTTTCTGAAGCAGCTTATCCTGCCCAGGATAGTGTCAGATAAAATGCTGTACCACCAGGTTAAGGATGTGAGCAATGCAAGGCACGTGTGTGAGCTGGCTCACCATAGGGCCGCTACCAGCTTCTCACCATTGTCGGACATGGGCTTCCCTGGATGCAGGTACAGCGGAGACAGCCATTGATCAAACTCAGCATGGAGAGCTGTCCACAACTCTTCAGCTGTATGACTGCGATCTCCAAGACATATCAATTTTAATACTGTCTGATTGCGGTGAGCCCTGACAGCACATTATGGAGGTGGTGGGGATTCGCTCGGCACTGTTGGTATGTGTGTCTCATTAAGGAAGAGGTTGAGAGCCCTAAAGGAGGCAGAAGCAGTGGAGGAAGTGTTAAATGAAGAGGTTTGTCCTGCAAGCCTTGGGGATTCCAAGACTTGTAGAGCAGGGACTGTCCACACAGCCACCAGTCACCCAGTGCCCAGTCAGCAAGCTGTGTCTGTGGTGACATGCACCCTGGCAGACAGAGATTTTGTCAAGGAAAGGATGATGTTGTCTGCGACATGCTGGTGTAGCACAGGCATAGCTTTCTTAGAAAAGTAATGGTGACTGGGTAATTGGTACTGGGGGACTGCGACGGCCATCAGCTTTCAGAAACCTCCTGTATCTACCAGGTGGAAAGGCACCCTTTTTTGTGGCCAACAGATTGGAGATGGTGAAGATCAGCCTCTTAGCTTTGTCATGTGATGGAAGAAACAATCTTTTGCGTGACCACAATTGCAGAACCGTGGGCTGGCTGCAGTGCTGAGAGAGGGTGGAGTATGGTGAACTGGACAAACTGCTGGACCGTGATCGAGGTGCAGGCGGAGATGTTATGACGGATTGAGAAACTTCTAGTGTGCTCGTTCTCTGAAATCGGTCAAAAACAGCAGATGTGATTGATGGGGCAGCTGATGGTTGTTGAGGTCCACTGTCCCGCACTTTTGAGCAGTGGGATTCCCACAGTAAAGCATGTTGATTAAGCATGTGAAGGCTCATACATGTAGTAGTCAAATTATTACACTTTTTACCTTGACTCAGTTTTTTTTTTTGCAAAATTGACAGATTGCGTGAGTCGGCTCATCCTTTGCAGTGTCAATAAAGCCCAGGTTAGGCAAACCTTACCAACTCATTCGAACTGCAGACCCGAGGATGTTACTGGTCACAGGCACAGTTCTGGCTGAGAATGCATTGCTCATCATGGCTGCACCTAGTGTGTCTGCGTCATAACCTCTTTGTCTTCCTCCTCAGATGACCTACTCAACTGTGTGCCTCTATGTTCACTCCAACTGGGATATAACACATCATCAACATCCTCTGTGTTATCATGGAGCGCCCCCGTAGGGCAGTGCGGTACTCGGTACCGGGTCATTCGGTTCTCAAGGGGGATGTCTCGGTGGCTGACCTGGTCCGTGGCCCTCGAGAGGTCCATTGTAAAAGGGGAAAGGTCTTTAAAGGAGAAATGATTGTGACGCCACCTGTGGTATTCGGTCAGGGTGACCGACGCTGCTTAGGGGTCCACTGGGGTGATGTTATGGCAGCTAGATGGTATACCTTCCCACAGGTGAAGTATGTCCCCAGGGCTTCCCAGTGTGTAGATGGTGAGTGATGTAAGGCGCAGTGAAGGACGAGGACACAAGGTTGCAGTCTCTTTACCTTTACTGAAGGCTTCAGCATCCACAGTCAGAGCACCAGATCACAGGGCAGACAGAGTCCAGCCGGTTTGGAGGCAAATCCAGGGTCCCCTTATCCAGGTGGAAATCAGTAGCCTTCCTCTAGCTCCTGGGTGTTGTAGCACCTTACTGCTGAGCCTCTCATAAGGTCCTCACAACTGTTGTAGATGTTCTAGATGTTATGTCTCTCTGTCCCCCAGATGGATAGGACAAACCTGTATGACTGGTGGCCTGAGGCTTTTTACAGGGACTCTAGCACGCCCCAGCCCCCACAAGTTGCCACTGTGCCTCCTGAGTATAGGGCGGATCAGTAACTTGAAATTAGCTTTCCTGCTGGTCTCTGGAGCAAGGCATAGAGAACTGTTGCTCCCTCGTTGTTCCGGCTACCAGGATCCTGCGCCTCAGAAGGAGGCAGCCTGTGCAGGGCAGAACTCCTTCTGGTTTCCTCTCTTTTTGCTATGACTTCTTCTCATTCTCTACAATACAGATCTCTGTTTGTGTCTCTTTCTGGATGCTGTCGCACGTGGGGCAGGCGCAGCTCCATGGCCTTCTGTCTAGGCCTCTGACAGGATCTCCCCCCTGTCAGGGACCAACTCTCTGAGAGGTGCTCAGGCAGCAGCTAACTGGGAGAAGCCCAGCCAGCATCTCACTCTCTTGCTTCCCAGACCACCAGTTTTACCTAATTGTGAAGAGTGCCCTAATCAATAGGAGCATAGCTCCCCCTGGTGGACTGAAGTGTGAAATGTGTTGTGTGTTTGTGTTACCTGGATTCGGTTGTCATTCTTTGCCCCCAAACGTAACATCACTCCCCCTAGAGGAGAATAATATTACTGCAACGACCAGGACCCTGGGGGGCTGCACCCACATTCCTCGTCCTTGGAGTCACCCTCCACCTCTTCTTGCTCTGATATCACAGTACAGTCCGTTCGAGCCTCTGATATCAGGGGTTAATGTCTGATGACGATGGTCAGGATGCTGTTTGGACAGTACTTCGTCTTGCCCTGGATCCAAGCTAAAAAAATTTTGGGCATCGGTGCAGATTTCCTCCTCTTGACTCTGTGAAGGTTTTGAGTACACTTCTAATGAACATGGCATAGAATTTGTGAAAAGCTCTTCATACTCACCGATCTGTGATTCTTTACAGTCAGTTGAATGGTTGGATACTTGGGACGCGGGGTGAAGCAAGGGGAATTTGTGTGCCACCTCTGTGAACTATACTGGGTGTGATGTTGAGGTGGAGGAAGAGGAGAAGAGGCCACTTGAAGTTGCCCTTGCCATCCACTCGAGTATATGCTCTTTCTGGCCATCATCAACAAGGCGTACCGCTGTACATCTGCCAAAGAAAGATAGTATTGTAGTCTGCCCAGTAACATCAGTTGACAGTTGTCTTTGAAAAGGACGTGATGTTGCTTCAGTAGTGCTTTCACAAACATTACCACCTACCCCATGTACACCTTGAACATCAAGCCTAACTCTCCTTCAACCGCGGTCTCTCTTTTTCCCAGTCATGTTGCTCAGATAGTGTGGTAGGAGCACAGTATTGGCAACAAAAAATTAGATTTTAAACTATGCACCACCTCTGCAAATGGCTGAATTTCAGCGACCGTAAGTTCCAAGTTGAAATATGAAGTGCTGTTGTAGGAGAGAAGACCAGGCTGTGGGTGTTGACAGGGCACCAGGTCCAAAACTGCTGGGGCCACACCTGCTGTTGCAGGGGGGAAGTTGATTGAGGATGAAGCAAACCTTGAACCCGGGCGGAAGGGGCGTTGCAAGCCAGGAAGGTACAAAAGGGTTTGCACGAGAAGCAAGAGGGGTGTTCCCACCAGAGAGAGGTAAGAGTGGGGGACTGCATTAGGCCGCAAAAGAGGACGAGTGCAGGGAAGACCAGGGAGTGTCGTGGGACACACAGAACAGAGCATGCTGAAAGGAAGATTGTTGTACAAGCATCCTGGCTGCAGAGCACTCCGAATGTGAGGTTGCTGTGTGAGAGCTTGAGCGGGGGAAGCTGGAAGACTCAGCACCGGCCGCAGCCAGCAGCCAAACAGCCATCAGACTCTGAGAGTGAAATGAACAACCAAGTCACAATAAGGTAAACTAATAGACTGTTAATCTATCAAAACCCTAGTCCATGCCCTCATCAACTCTCGCCTTGACTATTGCAATCTCCTGCTCTGTGGCCTCCCCTTGAACACTCTTGCACCCCTCCAATCTATTCTAAACTCTGCTGCCCGACTAATCCACCTGTCCCCCCTCTATTCCCCGGCCTCTCCCATCTGTCAATCCCTTCAGTGGCTCCCCATTGCCCACAGACTCCAGTACAAAACCCTAACCATGACGTACAAAGCCATCCACCACCTGTCTCCTCCATACATCTGTGACCTCATCTCCCGCTACTTACCTACACGCAACCTCCGATCCTCACAAGATCTCCTTCTCTACTCCTTTCTTATCTCCTCTTCCCACAATCGTATACAAGATTTCTCTCGCGTATCACCCCTACTCTGGAACCCTCTACCACAACACATCAGACTCTCGCCTACCATCGAAACCTTCAAAAGGAACCTGAAGACCTTCCTCTTCCGACAAGCCTACAACCTGCAGTAACCACCGATCCACCAAACCGCTGCATGACCAGCTCTATCCTCACCTACTGTATTCTCACCCATCCCTTGTAGATTGTGAGCCTTCGCAGGCAGGGTCCTCTCTCCTCCTGTACCAGTTATGACTTGTATAGTTTAAGATTATTGTACTTGTTTTACTATGTATACCCCTCCTCACATGTAAAGCGCCATGGAATGAATGGCGATATAACAATAAATAATAATAATAATAATCTAAATTGCCGTTATCCTGTTTAACCCTCACCCCTTTAACTGTATTTCCCTTGTTCTCTCTGTGAGGAGGTTATTATTGTTTTGATAAAGTGAATAATTGTTTAACCCTTGCACTGCGCTTCTGTGTCACTGTATCCGTGTGCCTGTTACATTTGGCATAGTTGGCAGGATGCAGTGTTTGGACACAGACGCTGCAGACCAGTCTACCATGACGGCCCTGAGGTCCAGACTGCCATTGGGGGCCATGCTTAGCAATCTCTTAGCAAAATTTAGGGTTAAGAGCATGTTGCGGATGCATCCCATGACCCCTGCCTTGCAAGCTGAGATTACTTTGATAGCGAGGCTCGGTATTCTGTCATGTTCCGCCCCCCCTCATAAGTGAGATACATTGGATAAGCTGATGCAGATCCTGGAAAAAATACATGGTGGCCCCACTAATTTTGGGGAACTGTGGATGAGACTGTTTCATCACGTCCAGCGGGAAGGAGAGTCTGTCACCAAATACAGCTCTGGCAAAAATTAAGAGCCCACTGCAAAATGTTCAGTTTGTCTGGTTTTTCTCTTTATAGGTATATTTTTGAGTAAAATGTAAATTGTGCTTTTACTCTATAAACTTCTGACAACATGTCTTCGAATTTCCAAACAATAAATTTTGTATTTTTTTTCTGACAAAGATGGTCAATATTAAAAAAGTGCTTTCAGCCCTCAAATAATGCAAAGAAAACAAGTTCATAGTCATTTAGAAACAACAATACTAATGTTTTAACTCAGTAAGAGTTCAGAAATCAATATTCTGTGGAATAACCATGATGTTTAATCACAGCTTTCATGCGTCTTGGCATGCTTTCTACCCGTCTTTCACACTGCTCCTGGCGCAAAAATGTGAGCAGTTCTTCTTTGTTTGATGGCTTGTGACTATCCATCATCCTCTTGATTACATTCCAGAGGTTTTCAATGGGGTTCAGGTCTGGAGATTGGGCTGCCCATGACAGGGTTTTGATGTGGTGGTATCTTAATTTTTGCCTGAGCTGTATATTAATACATTGCAGGAGGTGAATGCGCATATCATTAAGTGGGATGATGTGGGGGCCATAAGAGTGGGACCCCCTGATGTGATGCTTAGAGATCAGTTTATGTCGGTTCTCAGGGACGCGCTGCTCAAACAGACCTTGCGAGAATGCTTGCGTACTACCCGCATATGACTTTCTCAGAAATGGGGCGGAGGTACGCATGAAAGAGCAGGAGCAGGGGGTGGTGGCCCTTGTAGGCATGGTCCGGAGCAATGAGGGCCCCCGATACAGACCATTGTGACTTCTGCTCCTTGGAGGTCCTAATGATCGATTACTTGACCATAGGCCCGGCGTATCTTGGATATGAACATTGCCTGGTAATGACCGACCATTTCACGAAGTTTGCCGTGGTAACCCCGGCCAGAGACCAGACTGCTGAATCAACTGCACAGGCCACCTGCCGGGATTTCATCCGAGTGTACGGTTGTCCAAAAAGGATTCACTCCGACCAAGGCACCTGCTTCCAGGGCCGAGTGATGGAGGAGCTGCACCGTTTGTACCTAATTGAGAAGTCCAGGACTACTCCTTAACACCCTCAGGGGAATGAGGCCTGTCAACACTTCAATCGGACGCTGATCTAGATGCTTCAAACATTAGAGGAAGATCGGTAGATTCGATGGCCTAAGTTCGTGGCTGAGTTAGTATGGGTATACAACAACCTAGTGCACAGTACGACGGGGTTCACTCTGTATACCTTACTGTTCAGATGAAAGGGATGAGACATCACATCATTGAGTTGGAGTTGGACCCAGAAGAGGACTACCCACGGATAGTGGTGTCTTCTTGGGTCCGAGAACGCCGACATCGATTGCAGACCCTCCGTCAGTTATCCAGACGAAGTTTCAAGAACTGAGGCGTCACCTATTCAAGGGACAGCTCTGATCTGAGATCAGGGGACCGGGTGTTGGTCCGAAACAAGTGGCCCCGAGGAAAGCTGGAAAGCTGAAAGGAGCAGATCCCACAACGAATAACACAAGTCTGCTCTGATGGGCCGGTGTATGAAGTTCAGCCTGAACATATGGAAGGGGCACTACCCCGGGAGTTCACTGTAGCATGTTGCAGCCCTGTCTGTTCACAGGGCCTGAGGATGGAGAAGAATCACCGAAAACTACCAAGGTATGCACTCCGACAATTCTTGACTTGGATGAAGAAGAGATGTCAGTTTTGCCCCCAGACCTCAACCATTTGCTGCCTGCCACTCCCAAGGAATTGGACTCTGAAGTACCAATGCTTGAAGCCACAAGAGTGACAAGCCCATCAGATCAAATTAGTTCCACAACCATCATCAGTCAACCCGGATTACGCCGATCAGAGCTGGAGTGCCTCCCACCCGTTATGTGCAGGATCAATTCATCTGGCAATGGATCATCAAGGAAGTGAAGGAATGTGAACATCTGGTGAAGGAGCTGTCGCCCGTGGAATGGCGAGTCAAAGGAGAATGGGGGTGAAGTAGAGTAGACCGGGCTATGGGTGCTGACAGGGCACCGGGTCCCTGAACTGCTGGGGCCGCACCTGCTGTTGCAGGGAGGAAGGATATTTAGGACAGAGCAAACCTTGAACCCGGGCAGAAGGGGCGTGGTGAGCTAGGAAGGCACAAAAGGGTTTGCGTGGGAAACAAGAGGGGGGTTCCCGCCAGAGAGAGGCAAAAGTGCAGACCTGCATTGTGTTGCGGGTAGTGTTAGGCTGCGAAAGAGGACGAGTGCAGGAAGGACTGGGGAGTGTCACCAGGTGTGCAGAACAGAGCATGCCAAGGGGAAGATTGTTGTGTGAGCATCCTGGCTGTAGAGCACGCTGAGTGGGAGATTGTTGTTTGAGACTCCTGGCTACAGAGCACGCCAAGCGGGAGGTTCTTGTGCGAGAGCTTGAGTGGGGGAAGCTGGAAGACTCAGCAGCCAAACAGTCATTGGACACTGAGAGGGAAACGAACAACCGAGTCCCAATAAATAAAACTGATAGACTATTAATCGGAATTGCTGTTATTCTGTTTAACCCTCACCCCTTTAACTGTATTTCCCTTGTTCTCTCCCTATGCGGAGGTTATTATTGTTTTTATCAAGTGAATAATTGTTTAACCCTTGCTCTGTGCTTCTGTGTCACTGCATCCGTGTACCTGTGTTACGCTGTATCGTGTTAGTCTCAGAAAAAAAGAATTGTTTATTTAAATAATTTAAAAAATCAGAGTGGGGACCCCTCTGGTCTTGATAACCAGCCTTGCTAACACTGACAGCTGAGAGTTGAAGCCCCTCCTGTGAGTTTTGCCTGGCTGGTTATCAAAAATACAGGGGGCTGTTTTTCTTTTTTCAATTATTTATTTAGAATGCAGGCACCAGCTGATGAATACTCCCATCAGCTGCCTCCTGCTCTCCCTGTTATTAGCAGCAGCACGTAGTCCCATCAGCCGACACAAGTGACTGGAGGTTAACTTTATACCTCCGATCACAGCTGCGGGCTCACGCTGTCATTTGACAGCGTGGGAACCACGGCTGTCTGTCCGACGGTGATGATTTTACCGCCAATAATAAGTGGTGTTTGTTGTGCTGTCATGCAAATGACAGCGCGACAAATACCCGGTGTTTGGGGGGCTGAACCCCAACAGTAACACGGACTTCCTGGAGAAGTCCGTGTTCAGTATCTGTGCCCAAACAGTAGGTGTTTGGTACAAATGCTGAGCTTAACTATTGGAGTACCACAAGCCAAAAAGAAGTAAAATCAAGATAATTTTATCTTTACTAATAGATGTAAGGCACCGAAACCACATAAAACATAGTCATATTATACACAGAGTTTGAGGCAAGACAAATACTCAGGTGCAGCAAATCACATGCTGAGACTTCCCCTCCCTTTTTTTGGCTACTGTTTTCTTGTTTGATCTGCATTCAAATTGGGCTGACTGGGGAATCTCAAACTACATGTCATCTTTGATGGTAACAAGTTTGTGTCATTTACCCACCTTAAAGATCGGTTTGGTGTTCCCTCATCGGCTTTTATGCAGTTTATTATTTTAAAGGATTTTTTGAGGCCACTGGTGACTGGTCGACCTCCTTTATCGGAGCCGGCGATTAATATTTTATGCAACTCCGGTCACAGCATATTTTGGTCTACTCAATATATCTACCAGTGGTTTAATAATGATTTCAAAATTATAAAATCCCCATACATGAGCAAATGGGAATCTACTTTGAATCTTTCTGTAGCTCTAGATGATTGGGAACTGGCCATGTCCTTGACTTATTCTGCCACCGTGTCCATGGCTCTTCATGAGTCTTATTTTAAGCTTATCTCTAGGTGTATTATTCACTGTCTCACTTAGCATTTATTAATCCTTCCAATTCCCCTCTCTGCTGGAGGGATTGTGGACATTATGGTAGCCTTTCCCATTTGTTTTGGTTTTGTCCACGTATTAGACCTTTTTGGGATGAAATCTCTTCTATTATTTCTATTATATTAAAACGTTCGGATTTTTCTCTGTCTCCTCAGTTGGCCCTGCTCTTATTGAATGCAGATCAATTGACTCCACCTTTTAGGAAACTTGTTATACATCTGCTTTTAGTTTCTAAGAATGCTATTGCTTTTTTTTTTAAATCTTCTAAAGTACCCTCTTCACAAGAAATTATTGACAAACTGGCTTTGCATAAATCCTATGAACAAAAATTGGTGTTGCTGAATGGCTGCTTTCCTTCCTTTTTTGAAAAAAAAGTCTCTCTGGCTGGAAATATTTCCATAAGAATTTACTGTATTTATTGTTATTTTATTCTATTTTTACTTTTATGCTTCATGAATGTTTCCTGTCATTGCATTTATGTTATCCTTGCTCTCTCTGTCTTGTTTTGGTTGAAAATGTTAATAAAGTTGTTTATTGAACTACTGAAATACTGTGATTTCTAGTGGATGCCATATGTTAATATGGATTGGGATTACGTTTCATTACATGTCACATTGACTACACTATATTTGATATGGCTACCTTTATTATCACTATTTAAACTCTGGGTATACTTGAAGCACTGTCACTTTACTAGTAATGGTATATTGCTTTACTGCATCCTATCTGGTTGTGCTGTTTGTGTGCATGTGATTTGCTGCACCCGAGTCATTTTCTTGCCTCAAACTCTGTGTATGATATGACTATGTTTTATGTGGTTTTGGTGCCTTACATCTATTAGTAAAAATAAAATTATCTTGATTTTACTTCTTTTTGGATTGTGGTACTCCAATTTCTTCTTTGTCTACAAAATTGTTAGAAGTAGTTCCATGGCTATTGCATGTGGTGGCTGGGTTACCCAGGCATGAGGCCACCCCTATTAACTTAACGATGCAGGTTCGGCCATCTCTAGTTGCTAGTGGTTTTCAAAACACAAGATAAATTAGGTAAAGTAACGAACATGGTCCAGTCAAAGATTCCATTCAATGATAATATTGTTAGCCTCTCCAAAGCTTGAAAAAGGCTTACATCTGGTAAACAAAAGAATATGATTGATTAAAGGTAGACTTTAGTGCTCCATTTGGGTGCCTTGGTTTTGTTAGACTATGTGCAAATTTCTTTATGAAATTAACCTAGACAGTAGTTGCATGCACTCGTTACATCTGCTTAATAATACAATGTGTTTCTCTTATGCTGTTATTACCTTTGCATCTTTTGATCATTTCAGTAAGTGATGACTTCTACATGTGCACCGTTTTTCCATTTCTATAAACACCAATGTTAATTTTGTAACACCTCAGCAGCAAGGCTTACAGTGTAATCCAACCACCCTGGTACAGCACGGATGACCCAAATGAAACGTCTGTTTGCCGGGTTTGTAGTTAACCTTTATAATTGCTTTATATTTTATTTTCTGAAAGTAATAAATCATAATGGACTTTTAATGTGTAGTGGGTGTTATGTTCAATGTTTTCATGTGACTGGAACTTTTCAATTGTGAATAGTTTAACTGTTTTTTTTGGAAGTTTTGATATTTTTATTATCATACATCATGAAGCAAGTAGGAAGCTGTGACTCAACTGCATAAAGCAATAAACATCGCCCCTCACACTGTTATAGATTTGGGATTTTTATGTGTGGAAACATCTGAAAATCAAACATTTTTGTACCTCACACTAAAATATTGATTTTCGCATAGCATGTGCTTGAGTTTTCGTCCTAGCACTCTTTTCTTACATCGTATGCCTCTGAAAGAGAAATAGATCTCTGGCAATCAATCAAAACTGTACTTTGCTCATACAGTGCATTGATCATATTTGGATGCTTGAAAAGCTGGTGGCTTCAATACTGAATTGTTCATATTAAACTTAAATTGCAGTCTTGACTTACACATACAGTATGATACGAAAATGAAAAACTGTATATATATTGCAGGTTTATTTCAGATAAATGGCGTGATGCAACAATAGTCACTCAGTCTACTTTAACCCCTTCCCGACCTTTGACGCCACGTAGGCGTCATGAAAGTCGGTGCCAATCCGACCCATGACGCCTATGTGGCGTCATGGAAAGATCGCGTCCCTGCAGATCGGGTGAAAGGGTTAACTCCCATTTCACCCGATCTGCAGGGACA
This sequence comes from Ranitomeya imitator, assembly GCF_032444005.1. Lineage (NCBI taxonomy): Eukaryota > Metazoa > Chordata > Amphibia > Anura > Dendrobatidae > Ranitomeya > Ranitomeya imitator. The sequence goes on along the minus strand of NC_091282.1, from coordinate 814,348,091 downwards.
GGGGGAGTGGTAGTTTAGCCCAAGGGGGGTGGCTTCACCCCCCCCGTGGCTACGATCGCTCTGATTGGCTGTTGAAAGTGAAACTGCCAATCAGAGCGATTTGTAATATTTCACCTATTATAACTGGTGAAATATTACAATCCAGCCATGGCCGATGCTGCAATATCATCGGCCATGGCTGGAAACACTAATGTGCCCCCACCCCACCCCACCAATCGCCCCCCCAGCCCTCCGATCTGTCCAGTACACTGCTCCGGCTCCCCTCCATCCTGTGCTCCGCTCCCCCCGTGCTCTTGTCCGCTCCCCCCGTGCTCCAATCACCCCCCCTGCACTCCGATCCACCCCCCGTGCTCCGTTCCACCCCCCGTGCTCCGTTCCACCCCCCCGTGCTCCGTTCCACCACCCCCGTGCTCTGTTCCACCCCCCCGTGCTCCGTTCCACCCCTCCCGCGCTCCGATCCACCCCCCATGCTCCGATCCCCCACCGTGCTCCCCCCCACCCCATCATACTTACCGATCCTGCCGGGGTCCGTCCGTCTTCTCCCTGGGCGCCGCCATCTTCCAAAATGGTGGGCGCATGCACAGTGCGCCCGCCGAATCTGCCGGCCGGCAGATTCGTTCCAAAGTGCATTTTGATCACTGAGATATAATCTATCACAGTGATCAAAATAAAAAAAATAATAAATGACTTCCCCCCTTTGTCACCCCCATAGGTAGGGACAATAAAAAAATAAAGAATTTTTTTTCCCCCACTAATGTTAGAATAGGGTTAGGGTTAGGGCTAGGGTTAGGGTTAGGGGTAGGGTTAGGGGTAGGGGTAGGGGTAGGGTTAGGGCTAGGGTTAGGGCTAGGGTTAGGGGTAGGGGTAGGGTTAGGGTTAGGGCTAGGGTTAGGGCTAGGGTTAGGGTTAGGGTTAGGGTTTCGGTATGTGCACACGTATTCTGGTCCTCTGCGGATTTTTCCGCAGCGGATTTGATAAATCCTCAGTGCTAAACCGCTGCGGATTTATGGCGGATTTACCGCGGTTTTTCTGCGCATTTCACTGCGGTTTTACAACTGCGATTTTCTATTTGAGCAGTTGTAAAACCGCTGCGGAATCCGCAGAAAGAAGTGACATGCTGCGGAATGTAAACCGCTGCGTTTCCGTGCAGTTTTTCTGCAGCATGTGTACAGCGATTTTTATTTCCCATAGGTTTACATTGAACTGTAAACTCATGGGAAACTGCTGCGGATCCGCAGCATTTTCCGCAGCGTGTGCACATACCTTTAGAATTAGGCTATGTGCACACGGTGCGGATTTGGCTGCGGATCCGCAGCGGATTGGCCGCTGCAGATTCGCAGCAGTGTTCCATCAGGTATACAGTACCAAGTAAACCTATGGAAACTAAATCCGCTGTGCCCATGGTGCGGAAAATACCGCGCGGAAACGCTGCGTTGTATTTTCCGCAGCATGTCAATTCTTTGTGCGGATTCCACAGCGTTTTACACCTGTTCCTCAATAGGAATCCGCAGGTGAAATCCACACAAAAAACACTGGAAATTCGCGGAAAATCCGCAGGTAAAACGCAGTGCCTGTTACCCGCGGATTTTTCAAAAATGATGCTGAAAAATCTCACACGAATCCGCAGCGTGGGCACATAGCCTTAGGGTTAGGGTTGGAATTAGGGTTGTGGTTAGGGTTGTGATTAGGGTTATGGCTACAGTTGGGATTAGAGTTAGGGGTGTGTTGGGGTTAGTGTTGGAGGTAGAATTGAGAGGTTACCACTGTTTAGGCACATCAGGGGTCTCCAAACGCAACATGGCGCCACCATTGATTCCAGCCAATCTCGTATTCAAAAAGTCAAATGGTGCTCCCTCACTTCCGAGCCCCGACGTGTGCCCAAACAGTGGTTTACCCCCACATATGGGGTACCAGCATACTCAGAATAAATGGCACAACAATTACTGGGGTCCAATTTCTCCTGTTACCCTTGTGAAAATAAAAAAATGCTTGCTAAAACATCATTTTTGAGGAAAGAAAAATTATTTTTTATTTTCACGGCTCTGCGTTGTAAACGTCTGTGAAGCACTTGGGGGTTCAAAGTGCTCAGTCACCACATATCTAGATAAGTTCCTTGGGGGGTCTAGTTTCTAAAATGGGGTCACTTGTGGGGGGTTTCTACTGTTTAGGCACACCAGGGGCTCTGCAAATGCAACGTGACGCCCACAGACCATTCCATCAAAGTCTGCATTTCAAAAGTCACTACTTCCCTTCCGAGCCCCGACGTGTGCCCAAACAGTGGTTTACCTCCACACATGGGGTATCAGCGTACTCAGGAGAAACTGGACAACAACTTTTGCGGTCCAATTTCTCCTGTAACCCTTGGGAAAATAAAAAATTCTGGGCTAAATAATTATTTTTGAGGAAAGAAAACGTATTTATTATTTTCACGGCTCTGCATTATAAACTTCTATGAAGCACTTGGGGGTTCAAAGTGCTCACCACACATCTAGATAAGTTCCTTTCGGGGTCTAGTCTCCATAATGGGGTCACTTGTGGGGGGTTTCTACTGTTTAGCCACATCAGGGGCTCTGCAAACGCAACATGACGCCCGCAGAGCATTCCATCAAAGTCTGCATTTCAAAACGTCACTACTTCAATTCCGAGCCCCGGCATGTGCCCAAACAGTAGTTTACCCCCACATATGGGGTATCACCGTACTCAGGAGAAACTGGACAACAAATATTGGGGTCAAATTTCTCCTGTTACCCTTGGGAAAATTAAAAAATTCTGGGCTAAATAATTATTTTTGAGGAAAGAAAACGTATTTATTATTTTCACGGCTCTGCATTATAAACTTCTGTGAAGCACTTGGGGGTTCAAAGTTCTCACCACACCTCTAGATAAGTTCCTTTCGGGGTCTAGTTTCCAAAATGGGGTCACTTGTGGGGGGTTTCTACTGTTTAGCCACATCAGGGGCTCTGCAAACTCAACGTGACGCCCACAGAGCATTCCATCAAAGTCTGCATTTCAAAACGTCACTACTTCACTTCCGAGCCCCGGCATGTGCCCAAACAGTGGTTTACCCCCACATATGGAGTATCAGCGTACTCAGGAGAAACTGGACAACAACTTTTGGGGTCAAATTTCTCCTGTTACCCTTGGGAAAATAAAAAATTGTAGGCTAAAAGATCATTTTTGAGAAAATAATTTTTTATTTTTATTTTCATGGCTCTGCGTTATAAACTTCTGTGAAGCACTTGGGGTTCAAAGTCCTCACCACACATCTAGATTAGTTCCTTTGGGGGTCTAGTTTCCAAAATGGGGTCATTTCTGGGGGATCTCCAATGTTTAGGCACACAGGGGCTCTCCAAACGTGACATGGTGTCCGCTAATGATTGGAGCTAATTTTCCATTTAAAAAGCCAAATGGCGTGCCTTCCCTTCCGAGCCCTGCCGTGCACCCAAACAGTGGTTTACCCCCACATATGGGGTATCAGCGTACTCAGGACAAACTGGACAACAACATTTGTGGTCCAATTTCTCCTATTACCCTTGGCAAAATAGGAAATTCCAGGCTAAAAAATCATTTTTGAGGATAGAAAAATTATTTTTTATTTTCATGGCTCTGCGTTATAAACTTCTGTGAAGCACCTGGGGGTTTAAAGTGCTCAATATGCATCTAGATAAGTTCCTTGGGGGGTCTAGTTTCCAAAATGGGGTCACTTGTGGGGGAGCTCCAATGTTTAGGCACACAGGGGCTCTCCAAACGCGGCATGGTGTCCGCTAACAATTGGAGCTAATTTTCCATTCAAAAAGTCAAATGGCGCTCCTTCCCTTCCGAGCCCTGCCGTGTGCTCAAACAGTGGTTTACCCCCACATATGAGGTATCGGCGTACTCGAGAGAAATTGCCCAACAAATTTTATGATCAATTTTATCCTATTGCCCATGTGAAAATGAAAAAATTGAGGCTAAAAGAATTTTTTTGTGAAAAAAAAATTACTTTTTCATTATTACGGATCAATTTGTGAAGCACCTGGGGGTTCAAAGTGCTCACTATGCATCTAGATAAATTCCTTGGGGCGTCTAGTTTCTAAAATGGGGTCACTTGTGGGGGAGCTCCAATTTTTAGGCACACGGGGGCTCTCCAAACGTGACATGGTGTCCGCTATAGAGTGGAGCCAATTTTTCATTCAAAAAGTCAAATGGCGCTCCTTCCCTTCCAAGCCCTGCCGTGCGCCCAAACAGTGGTTTACCCCCACATATGAGGTATCAGCGTACTCAGGACAAATTGGACAACAACTTTCGTGGTTCAGTTTCTCCTTTTACCATTGGGAAAATAAAAAAATTGTTGCTAAAAGATAATTTTTGTGACTAAAAAGTTAAATGTTCATTTTTTCTTCCATGTTGCTTCTGCTGCTGTGAAGCACCTGAAGGGTAAATAAACTTCTTGAATGTGGTTTTGAGTACCTTGAGGGGTGCAGTTTTTAGAATGGTGTCACTTTTGGGTATTTTCAGCCATATAGACACCTTAAACTGACTTCAAATGTGAGGTGGTCCCTAAAAAAAATGGTTTTGTAAATTTCATTGTAAAAATGAGAAATCGCTGGTCAAATTTTAACCCTTATAACTTCCTAGCAAAAAAAATTTTGTTTCCAAAATTGTGCTGATGTAAAGTATACATGTGGGAAATGTTATTTATTAACTATTTTGTGTCACATAACTCTCTGGTTTAACAGAATAAAAATTCAAAATGTGAAAATTGCAAAATTTTCAAAATTTTCACCAAATTTCCGTTTTTATCACAAATAAACGCAGAATTTATTGACCTCAATTTACCACTAACATGAAGCCCAATATGTCACGAAAAAACAGTCTCAGAACCGCTAGGATCCGTTGAAGCGTTCCTGAGTTATTACCTCATAAGGGGACACTGCTCAGAATTGCAAAAAACGGCAAGGTCTTTAAGGTCAAAATAGGCTGGGTCATGAAGGGGTTAATATACCAGATCATATTGATTTTCTTAGTATATATTAAATATACATAGCCCAATTGTATGATAGAGATATGTGCATACATGATATGTCTTAATTCTTTTTTACATGGAAATAGTCTAAAAGTCACTATGTTTAATTATAGGCAGTAGCGTAGGGGGCAGAGGGGGAGGTCGCACTGACCTCCTTCACTCGGAGGAGCCGACCCGGAGAAACTACTGTTCTTAACTGTATGGACATGCTGCACATACTGAAACAGTTACACTAGACAGTGGAGCAGGGGGCCCACATACTGAGTGAGGGTTATTATTAAGTCCATGTTAGAGCATGGGGGTGCTAAGGATAGCATCATACAGAGAGGGGACTACTAAAGGGGCTATCATACAGAGTGGGGGCTAATAAGGAGGCCCATGATACACCGTGGAGGCTACTAAGGGGGCCATCATACAGGGTAAGGACTCCTAAAGGGGCCATCATATAGAGGAGCTATACAGGGCTGTCCTTAGTTGACATTATTAAATGTTCAATGGGCACTTATTGTTATAGGGGTACTCAGGGTTTTGTGACTGTCAATGGGCACACAGGGGGCATTATTACTTTCTCAAGTTCAAAATGTGGGCACTGTTTACAAGTTCACTTGCAAAGGACATACGGTAAATATTTTCTACGAGGCAATTTTACCATCTAGTGGGCAAAGTGGTGGATAGGGTTGAGCGAAACGGATCGGACAAATTCAAAAATCGCCTTATTTACTTAACTATATATGAGTTGGCGACTCTAGGTTCAGCACCTGTTCACACTTAGTCTATGTTTGGATGTGCCAGGTTTTTGAAATGTATTTCTAGTGCAGTAATGCAGTTCAAATTTCGTGTTTCAAGTTTGCAGGTTTTAGCGCTGCAGTGTGCTGCCTTATTTACTTAACTATATACGAGTTGGCGACTCTAGGTTCAGCACCTGTTCACACTTAGTCTATGTTTGGATGTGCCGGTCAGGTTTTTGAAATGTATTCTTTAGCCTTCTGATCGTGCACTCCGCCTCCTAGCCACAGGTGTTTTAATTACAGCAAGTCCAATACCCCTCCACAGAGAGAGAGAATTTTAGTCTAGGAAGAGGTTTCACATGTACCCATTCAGATGGAGACGTTTATTCTCAGCGAGGTAAGGCAAGTTTAGGACCTGGTATAAGAGAGATGCCGTAAAGGGGCTACCAGGTACACATAAAATTGGCCATTTTTATGTGCTAAACGCTCTCATTTTTCATATTTCTAGTGCAGTAATGCAGTTCAAATTTCGTGTTTCAATTTTGCAGGTTTTAGCGCTGCAGAGTGCTGCCTTATTTACTTAACTATATACGAGTTGGCGACTCTAGGTTCAGCACCTGTTCACACTTAGTCTATGTTTGGATGTGCAGGTCAGGTTTTTGAAATGAGTTTTGGTTCAGTCTCCCCCCCAAAAAATGAGATTCAAATTCTCACAAAGTGGATATACTGCAGTCCTGTTAGTTTGTCGTATGTCAGGCAGCCACTTTTTGCCACTTAGATTGCGTTGTTATATACACTGGGCCTGAGTTTTGGTTCAGTCTCCCCAAAGAAAAGTGAGATTCAAATTCTCACAAAGTGGATATACTGCAGTCCTGTTAGTTTGTCGTATGTCAGCCAGCCACTTTCTGCCACTTAGATTGCATTGTTATATACACTGGGCCTGAGTTTTGGTTCAGTCTCCCCCCCAAAAAAAGTGAGATTCAAATTCTCACAAAGTGGATATACTGCAGTCCTGTTTGTTAGGGGGTCAAGTTCCCACCTCTGCACGGGGGGAATCTCGGGCCATCTCCGCTGCGGTCTCCCATTCTTCTCTTGCCACAGTGGAGCCTGCTCAGCGGAAGCATCAGTCCCAGCGTCTCGCTCAGTCTGACTCTGTACAAAGAGTTACTGCTGCTTTTCCTGCTTCTGCCATTGAAGCCAGTGCTGGGCAGCGGCGAGCAGACTCTTCTAGGACTAAGTCCTGCTTTTCTCGTTCTGAGCATGCCCAGAGTAAGATCTCTCAGTGGCGATCGAGGGTCACATGTTCAGATACTGCAGCTAAATCTATTGGTCCTCCAGGAAGGTCCTGTAGGTGCTCAGGCTCTGTAGCAGTCTCTCATTGGTCCTTCTAGGAAGGTCCTGTACGTGCTGCAACTATTTAAGGCTCGCATCGCTGCACGGCCATGCGCTAGTATCTTTCTAAGTTATGTGATTTGCGCCAGTGTGGTCATGTAAGATTGTGTTCAGAAACCTGTCTGAAATAAGCCCTTAGAATGCTGGCACCTCCGGCGAGGAGTTTTGCGTGCATGTATGACCACTGACTGCTCTCTGTTGGGCAGTTAGCCTGTGCCTCTGTGAAGTCTAACAGGGTGTTACGACTGGCAGAACGTACCAAGTACAAGATGTTATGATACTAGGTGTGTTCGCAGTCCGAGGTCCACCGTGCAGGTGAAAACCCTGCTGCTAGTAGAGAGGACGATATGGCGGTACAAAAAGATACACACATGGGTTAACTTCACCCAGTGTGGAGGAAGCGAACCCTGTTGAGTCACAGGGCCGCGGTACCGCACAAAGAGCGCAAGCAAAGAGTCTCAGAACTCAATCCCAAGACTTAGGATTTGAGTTCATAAAGACCTCATGCGCTCGACACCACTACTGGGGTGTCAGAGTGACAGAAAAAATATAGTTTAAGTGGCACAAGAGTGCGTGCGGTGCCGCACAAACGGACGCTGCTAACCACCCAGGCTTGGGTCAGGTAAGCGCACGGCGCCGTACAGGCGGTCACAGCAACTAGACCCAGTTGTGTGTGTAACGTGCTGTTGGATAAGTCGGGCGCTAGATAGCAAACATACACCTTCCGCGAACAGTCATCCAATAGGGAGGGTTATTTAAAGAGCGACTTTCACTCACAACACACACACGTATAATCAAGACAATACTAGCGCATGGCCGTGCGGTCATGCGCAGCTTATATAGTTGCAGCACAGGAAGCTGCTACTGAAGTTTTGCCCTTTCAGGACCTTCCAGGAGGACCAATGGGATGTGCTGCAATACCTGAGCATGTGACCCTCGATCTCCAACGGGAGATCCTGCCCTGGGCATGCTCAGACAGAGAAAAGCAGGACTTAGATCCAGAAACGTCCACTCGCCGCTGCCCAGCACTGGCTTCAATGGCAGAAGCAGGAAAAGCAGCAGTTACTCTTCGCACAGAGTCAGACAGAGCGAGACGCTGGGATCGACGTCCCTGCTGAGCAGACTCCACTGCGGCTGGAGAAGAATGGGAGACCGCAGCGGAGACGGATCGAGATTCCCCCTGTGCAGCAGAGGAAACTCGACTCCTAACACAGGGTGCAGTGCTTTGCTTTCATGGCTACTCTGTGAAATAACAGAGCTAGTTCATACCGCCATATAGTGCCGTCATTGCTAGCAGCAGGTTCTCCTGCACGGTGGACCCCGGGCTGCGAACGCATCAATTATAATAAAACATCTATATTTAGTGCTAGCCCTAACACTGTTAGTTTGTCTTATGTCAGTCAGCCACTTTCTGCCAGTCTCCCCCAAAAAAGTGAGATTCAAATTCTCACAAAGTGGATATTCTTCAGTCCTGTTAGTTTGTCGCATGTCAGCCAGCCAGTCGACGATGCAACAAGGTGGAACTCCGCACTGCAAATGGTTCAGAGGATGTGCAAACAGAGGCGTGCTGTAATTAATTTGTGGGAGGATACACATACACGGGCAGGCACTTGGATGGCAGACATGGAGTTGTCTGGTGTGCAGTGGTCGAAGCTACAAGACCTCTGTCAAGTCCTTCAGTGTTTTGAGGAATGCACACGACCATTAAGTGCAGACGACGCCATCATAAGCATGAGCTTCCCACTAATGCGTCTGCTGATGCAAAGTTTGACGCACATTAAGGAGCTGGTGTCTGCAGCCGAGGAGGAGGGAAGCCTTGATGACAGTCAGCCATTGTCTGCTCAGGGAACTCTCCTGGACGAGGTGGCGGACGAAGAGGAGGAGGAAGATGATGGGGATGAATATTTATGGGAGGAGGATGCTTCTCAGGGGGCAATAGAAACTGGTGGCGTTGCAAGGTCAGGTACAGGGTTTTTGTGGGACACAAGTGATGTTGATTTGCAAGAAAGTGCTCCTCAACCCAGCACAAGCAGTGAATTGACACTTGGAACATTGACCCACATGGCTGATTATGCCTTGCGTATCCTAAAAAGGGACCCCCGCATTATCAAAATGATGACCGATGACGATTACTGGTTGGCCTGCCCCCTGGATCCACGATATAAAGGAAAATGACAAAATATCATGCCACATGAGAACCTTGAGCAAATATTGGCTACCAAACAAGCAACTCTTGTAGACCGTTTGGTTCTGGCATTCCCAGCACACAGCGGCGGTGATGGTTCTCACACGAGCCATAGTGGGCAACATGGCAGAGGTGTTAGAGGTGCATATATCCGAAGTGGTGTTGGACAGAGGGGTTTTATGACCAGGTTGTGGAGTGATTTCGCAATGACCGCAGACACGACAGGTACTGCTGCATCTATTCAAAGTGACAGGAGACAGCATTTGTCCAGTATGGTTACGAACTACTTTTCCTCCCTTATCGATGTTCTCCCTCACAGGTCATTCCCCTTTGATTACTGGGCATCTAAAATAGACACCTGGCCAGAATTGGCAGAATATGCATTACAGGAGCTCGCTTGGCCTGCTGCTAGTGTGCTATCAGAAAGAGTCTTCAGTGCTGCTGGTTCAATACTGACCGAAAAAAGGACACGTCTGGCTACCCAGAATGTTGATGATCTAACCTTCATTAAAATGAACCAATCATGGATTTCAAATTATTTTGCCCGACCTTCCCCTGCTGACACGTAGCTTGCCGGAAAAATGTCTTGCTTTTGGCCTCCTCTTACTGACTTCTCCAATTCTTCCATATGCAGCTGCTGAATGTCCACCTTAGGCCATTTTTATACCTCCCTAAATGGGCTGAATCCCCCACGGGGCCGTGGTCACCACCTGGCGCAAGCACCCGTGCGAGTGCCGCTTGCCTGGACAGGTGGGTGTGCCCACTCTTGGGCAACGGCACTGGCACAAGGTCCCTCATAGTACAATGAAGTGTCTCTGACGGTGGTGGTGCACAACCAACGTCAGACACACCGTCGTAATATGAGGGGCCCTGTGCAAGTACAGCCGCCCACGAGAGAGTGTTCCCTGTTATGAACTGGTGGTCTAGGAGCAACATGGGACGAGCTCTGAAGGAGGTGGTACCTGTACTGACCGCAGTCCCTAAGCTCAACACAACACTAGAAGTAGCCGTGGGATGCTCCTGTCACTCCCTAGGCACCTCATCACAGCCTGAGAAATAACTACCCCTAAAGATAGAAACCGGAAACTTATCTTGCCTCAGAGAAAATCCCCAAAGGATAGATAGCCCCCCACAAGTAATGACTGTGAGTGGAGAGGGAAAAGACATACACAGAATGAAACCAGGATGTAGCACAGGAGGCCAGTCTAGCTAGATAGATAGGACAGGATAGAATACTGTGCGGTCAGTATTAAAAACTACAAAAATCCACACAGAGTTTACAAAAATCTCCACACCTCACTAAAGGTGTGGAGGGTAAATCTGCTTCCCAGAGCTTCCAACTTAACTGAATTAATCCATACTGACAAGCTGGACAAAACATAGAATCCACAGAACGAATAAGTCCACAACATGTGGACAGAAAAGAGCAAAGCAAGGACTTATCTTTGCTGAACTGGTCAGGATATCAGGGAAATCCAAGAGAGATGTGAATCCAACCAGGAACCATTGACAAGTGGCACTGGCTAAAGGGAAGAGCCAGGCATAAATAGCCGAGCAAAAAGACAATCAGTGGAAGCAGCTGCCGACTGCTAAATCCAAGGAGCAGCCATTCCACTTAAAACCACCGGAGGGAGTCCAAGAGCAGAACTCACAAAAGTGCCACTTACAACCACCGGAGGGAGCCCAAGAGCGGAATTCACAACAGTTCCCCCCCCAGCTCAAACAGTGCTCTACAACTTGCAATACTTACCTCTCCCTGCTCCACCTGTTGTGAGTTCTGTTTTTGGGCTCCCTCTGGTGGTTGCTGATGGTACTGGGTGACTTGTCTTTCCTGGGTTTCTGGGTTCCACCTGTTCCATCAGCATATGGGAGTTTCCTATTTAACCTGGCTTTGCTGGCATTTCCTCGCCGGTTATCAATGTATCCAGTGTGTCTTGTTACCTCTGCTCCCTGCTCCTAGAACCTTCTGGACAAGCTAAGTTTGGATTTTCCTGTTTTGTGTTTTGCTTAATTTGGTTTTTAGTCCAGCCTGCAGATATGTGATTCTCTGCTGCTGGTTGCTCTAGTGGGCTGAAATTGCTTTTCATGTACCATGAGTTGGCACATGAGTTCAAGTAATTTCAGGATGGTTTTTTGAAGGGTTTTTCGCTGACCGCGCAGTTCACTTTTGTATCCTCTGCTATCTAGCTTTAGCGGGCCTCATTTTGCTGAAACTGTTTTCATACTACGTATGTGCTTTCCTCTCATTTCACCGTCATTATATGTGGGGGGCTGCTATTTGCTGTGGGGTATTTCTCTGGAGGCAAGAGAGGTCTGTGTTTCTTCTGATAGGGGAAGTTAGATCTTCGGCTGGAGCGAGACGTCTAGGATCATCGTAGGCACGTTCCCCGGCTACTTTTATTTGTGTGTTAGGTTCAGGGTCGCGGTCAGCGAAAAACCCTTCAAAAAACCATCCTGAAATTACTTGAACTCATGTGCCAACTCATGGTACATGAAAAGCAATTTCAGCCCACTAGAGCAACCAGCAGCAGAGAATCACATATCTGCAGGCTGGACTAAAAACCAAATTAAGCAAAACACAAAACAGGAAAATCCAAACTTAGCTTGTCCAGAAGGTTCTAGGAGCAGGGAGCAGAGGTAACAAGACACACTGGATACATTGATAACCGGCGAGGAAATGCCAGCAAAGCCAGGTTAAATAGGAAACTCCCATATGCTGATGGAACAGGTGGAACCCAGAAACCCAGGAAAGACAAGTCACCCAGTACCATCAGTAACCACCAGAGGGAGCCCAAAAACAGAACTCACAACATCCACCACTGTGTAGTCTGTGCTGTTAAATCCTTCAATGGCACTGCCAATACAATTTTGTTGAAATGATAGATGATAGTTAAAATATACAGGGGCCCTGGCCTCCATTTGGACCAGTTTAAACTTTGCGCCTACTACCACTGTCTGCTACTCAGCAGAGGAGCCCACCCCTGTACCTAGCTATGCCACCTGTTTAGTCCTGTTACCAATTTTGAACTGCATTTAGCCTACTTTAGTATTTGGGCCTACTAACTGTGTCTGCCACTCATTTCAGTTGTCCTCCACTGAACAAAGCAATGCCGCCCGTTTAGTCCTGTTACCAATTTTGAACTGCATTTAGCCTACTTTAGTATTTTGGCCTACTAACTGTGTCTGCCACTCATTACAGTTGTCCTCCACTGAACAAAGCAATGCCGCCCATTTAGTCCTGTTACCAATTTTGAACTGCATTTAGCCTACTATAGTATTTGGGCCTACTAACTGTGTCTGCCACTCATTACAGTTGTCCTCCACTGAACAAAGCAATGCCGCTTGTTTAGTCCTGTTACCAATTTTGAACTGCATTTAGCCTACTTTATTATTTGGGCCTACTAACTGTGTCTGCCACTCATTACAGTTGTCCTCCACTGAACAAAGCAATGCCGCCCGTTTAGTCCTGTTACCAATTTTGAACTGCATTTAGCCTACTTTAGTATTTGGGCCTACTAACTGTGTATGCCACTCATTACAGTTGTCCTCCACTGAACAAAGCAATGCCGCCCGTTTAGTCCTGTTAACAATTTTGAACTGCATTTAGCCTACTTTATTATTTGGGCCTACTAAATGTGTCTGCCACTCATTACAGTTGTCCTCCACTGAACAAAGCAATGCCACCTGTTTAGTCCTGTTACCAATTTTGAACTGCATTTAGCCTACTTTATTATTTGGGCCTATATCTGTGTTTCCTCCTCATCCTGCCCATTGCCCAGCCACTGCTAGATGAGTCTGCTGGTACATTGACCCAGACCACTACATTCCCCTTGCACTCTACAAAGCCAGAATCTGACCCTGCTGAAAGTCAGGTTCCCCTTCCCGCATACTATACCACCTTTCACGGGGACAAAGAGGAAGGTGCAGATGAAAGTGCAGGTTCTTTCATCAGGTGGGGGGGCATACTCGTTGGTGACATCACTGGCACAGGGCCCCTCATAGTATGCAAAAGTGTCTCTGGCAGTGGGAGGCGCCACCCGCCGTCAAACACACTGCCGTACTATGAGGGGCCCTGTGCCAGTGCCAATGAGTGGGCCCCCTGTGCTTGCTCAGGATCACAGCACTTGCAAAGTTGAAATACTTACCTCTCCCTGCTCCACCGCCGTGACGTATTCCGCGTGTCCTGGGCCCACTAAAATATTGAGCCAGCCCTACCCCCCACAACTTTAGCCAAATGACCCCAGTTTTCAATGCCTAACTATTATTATAAAGTAAATTAAGATTGACAAGCTTAAGTAATAAGAATTGATGTTTTCAGCATTAAAATGGGCACTGTAGGTGTTTTCCTGTCCTCCACTCACTGCCGACTTTGATTCCCCATTGACTTGCATTGGGTTTCGTGTTTCAGTCGGCCCCCGACTTTTCGCAATAATCGGCCGATTTCACCCGACCCGACTTTTGACAAAGTCGGGTTTCGCGAAACCCGACTTGATCCGAAAAAAGTAAAAGTCGCTCAACTCTAGTGGTGGACATTATTATGTGGGGCAGTAAGAGGAGCACTGCGTTTGTGCAATAAAGCAGATGCAGTAAAAGGGATACATACAGCAGCATCGGCTCAGCATTGGTGTGATAGTAGGATGAGGAGACAGTGCAGGTTCGGAATAAATGGGGATGATGCTGGAATTATGAGAAGTCAAATGTGTTTTTGTTGTAAACTCTGCAAACGAGCCTTGACTGGAAGAAGTTGTCATGGTGGTCTGGGGCAAATAGAATAGACGTGAAAAGTGAACAACTCCATCAGAAAGAAAGTGAGCTGTAAGTAACTATCTGTAGCTATACTTTTATCACTTTTATGTTCTGCAGCACTTGTATCTACCAATGATTGGTCACTGTATGGTGATAATATCGGTGTTGGTCTTTGTACAGAGATTTATTTTCAGTAGCACCATGGTCATGTGCTAAGGTTCCCCAAAACCAACTATCAGGGTGCTCCACGTAGTTGTAAACCTGGTTACCTGGCTAGTGACCCACTTAGAAGTTTAGCCTCCCCTGAGTTGAATCCTTAGATACGCCTATGATTATAGAAGCTTGCCACCATTAGGGACAATTTTTGTTTTTACTTAAATGCATCTAAAATTTTGCACTGTTAGTTTTTTGCTTTTACAGGCTCTGCACATTTAACTTTAATGTTGTCTGTGGTCATAGATCAGTTGATCAGCTCAGAAAAGGACAAAACAAAGTGAGCTGACTGATAGATTCTCAGTAAAGTAATTTTACAGCCAGCAATAAATAGTTCAACACAGAAACTATAACAGAGAAGAAACTTTGCTTTCCTCCTTCCAGGCCAAGATTCAGTTTTGCGCCCTCCACCTCTTAAACTTAAGACAACAGGCTCCCATACACATTAGAATAATAATGTCCAAATCCATCAATATTGATGGATTTGACAGATTGCTGCGCTAGCAGTGATGTCAGTGAGGTGAATGTAGTTCATTGGCTACGAAACCCCCTCACCTTTTTCATGTCACCGCGAGACACTGATGCTGCGCTATCACGCGCAGCTCAGTATTTATGCTGAAAGGGACGCTGAACGCTTGCATCAAGCCATCATTCAGCCTGGTATCTAGATGTAGGAGAGCTAGACACTTCATGGGAAAAATTGATTATCTTCACATGAGACAGGTGAGGGATATGGTTGTTTATGTAGGTATTGTGTTCTTTTGTTTGTTGGCCTCGTTCCGTTTTCAGTAAACAGTAGAATAATGTACTTTGCCAAAAAGATCTAACTTGGTCTCATCTGTAGTGTTGAGCATTCCAATATTGCAAATATCGAGTATCGGCCGATATTCGCTGTATCAGAATTCCGATACCAAGTTCCGATACTTTTGCGATATCGGATACTGGAATCGGAAGTTCCCATAGTGCAATGATGCACTATAATGGAGTGTAGGCGGTGCGTGAGTGGAGACTGCCTGTGCGTGACCGTGGGGGGTCTGTGCAGGCTGCCGGGAGTCTATGCGTGCCTGACCGGGGTCTGTGTGGGCCTGCTGGGGCTCTGTGCGGGCTGCCGTGGGTCTGTACGGGCCTCTTGGGGGTCTGTGCGTGCCTGCTGGGGGTCTGTGTGGGCTGCCGGGGGTCTGTGCATGCCTGCCGGGGGTCTGTACGGGCCTGCCGGGGGTCTGTGCGTGCCTGCCGGGGGTCTGTGCGTGCCTGCCGGGGCTCTGTGCGGGCTGCCGGGGCTCTGTGCGGGCTGCCGGGGGTCTGTGCGGGCTGCTGGGGGTCTGTGCGTGCCTGCCGGGGGTCTCTGCGTCCTGCCGGGGGTCTGTCCGGGCTACCGGGGGTCTGTACCTGTGTGCAGGCATCGTCCGATGGGACTACAAGTCCCATCGGACGATGCCTGCTACAGTGAAAGTGATTGACACATTAGCCAATGATGGGACAGTAGTAGTCCCATCATCCGGCTCATGTGTTGAATGTAAAAAAAAAAAAAAAAAAATATTACATACATACTACATACATACTACATACACTGAACAAAGCAATGCCGCCCATTTAGTCCTGTTACCAATTTTGAACTGCATTTAGCCTACTTTAGTATTTGGGCCTACTAACTGTGTCTGCACCTCATTACAGTTGTCCTCCACAGGCTGCCGGGGGTCTGTGCAGGCTGCCGGGGGTCTGTGTGTGCCTGCCGGGGCTCTGTTCGGGCCTGCCAGGGGTCTGTGCATCCTGCCGGGGGTCTGTCCGGTCTGCCGGGGGTCTGTGCCTGTGTGCAGGCATTGTCCAATGGGACTTGTAGTCCCATCGGACGATGCCTGCTACAGTGAAAGTGATTGACACATTAGCCAATGATGGGGGACAGTAGTAGTCCCATCATCCGGCTAATGTGTTGAATGTAAAAAAAAATAAAAAAAATACTACATACATACTACATACTACATACACTGAACAAAGCAATGCCGCCCGTTTAGTCCTGTTACCAATTTTGAACTGCATTTAGCCTACTTTAGTATTTGGGCCTACTAACTGTGTCTGCACCTCATTACAGTTGTCCTCCACAGGCTGCCAGGGGTCTGTGCGGGCTGCCGGGGGTCTGTGCGTGCCTGCCGGGGGCTGTGCGGGCCTGCCAGGGGTCTATGCGTCCTGCCGGGCGTCTGTCCGGTCTGCCGGGGGTTTGTGCCTGTGTGCAGGCATCGTCCGATGGGACTACAAGTCCCATCGGACGATGCCTGCTACAGTGACAGTAATTGACACAGTAGCCAATGATGGGACAGTAGTAGTCCCATCATCCGGCTAATGTGTTGAATGTAAAAAAAAAAAAAAAAAAAACTACATACATACTACATAAATACTACATACTACATACATTCTACATACATGCTACATACATGTTAAATACATATTACATACATACTACATACATACATACTATATACATACTACATACATACTACATATATACTACATACATACTACATACTACATAGATACATACTACATACATACTACATACAACATACTACATACATACTACATACAATACATTCATACATTACATACAATACATACATATAGACATACAGTACATTAAACATAGATTACATACTCACCATTACTTTTCATTTTGATCCCCGAAGCCAGTGTCATCTGTAAAAAATATTAAAATAACAAACAACAAATATATTCCCTGATCCGCAAAAATCCACGAGTGTCCCACGACGATCTCCCGTGGAGAACGGCAGCATCAGCTGATGCGACTGCTCTCCTGGGGCTCCAGGAATCCAATGACGGGAGGAAGGTATCCTTCTGCACTGTATTCCTCCGCCGCTGTAAAAAATAGTCCCTAGTCTCACTTTTGGCATTGCTGTGTGAGAAATTTTCCCACGCAGCAATTGCCATAAAGTGAGACTTTGAACTATAGTAACCTCAGTGATATAACGCACATGCGCAACCGAAACTCCGCCCCCTCCTCCCCGGACTTCAGAATGGGCAGTGGATGCGTTGAAAAACTGAAACCGCTGCCCACGACGTGCACAAATTTTACAACGTGCGTCGGTATGTCGGCCCGACGCATAGCGACAGACCCGTACCGACGCAAGTGTGAAAGAGGCCTTAATGAGCATTTAATTTTTTTAAAAAGCTGAAAAAAACGGCGTGGGCTCCCACGCAATTTTCTGCGCCAGAGGGGGAAAGCCAACGGCCGGAGGCAAATATTTGTAGTCTGCTACGATTATCAGCCCGCAGCTGTCTGCGTAGCCTTGACAGGCTATTAAAATAGGGGGACCCCCAAAAAAATGACGTGGGGTCCCCCTATATATTATAGCCAGAAAGGCTACGCAGACAGCTGCAGGCTGATATTCATAACCTAGAGAGGGACCATGGATATTGGCCCCCCCGGCTACAAATACCAGTCCGCAGCCGCCCTAGAAATGGCGCATCTGTAAGATGCGCCAATTCCGACGCTTAGCCCCTCTCTTCCCACTCCTGTGTAGCGGTGGGATATGGGGTAATAAGGGGTTAATTGCTATTGTAAGGTGACATTAAGCCATGTTATTAACGGAGAGGCGTCAAGACGCCTATCCATTATTAATCCAATAGTAATAAAGGGTTAATAAAACACACACATTAGGAAAAAAGTATTTTAATATTCTTCATTTAACCATACTTACCATACTTCAGCGACTGCAAAAAAGGTAAAATAATAAACCGCATACTACCTGTCCGCCGTAGTCCAATTAATAACGAGTGTCCCACGACGATCTCCCCTATAGTACAGTGACATCGGGTGATGTCACTGCTCTATAGAACCCTCAGTGACACACTGACAGGAGGCAATGGCTCCTGCAGTGCATCACTGAGGTCACCTTAGGACAAAGTCTCACTTTATGACAATTGCTGCGTGGGAAAATTTCTCACACAGCAATGCCAAAAGTGAGACTAGGGACTATTTTTTTTTCAGCGGCGGAGGAATACAGTGCGGAAGGATACCTTCCTCTCGTCATTGTGTTCCTTGTTGTGAATTCTGTTGTCGAACTCCCTCCTGTGGTCGTGAATGGTACTTCGGCGAGTTCTGTCCATGGACTCCCTCTGGTGGCTGTGAGTGGAGCTGCTGCTCTGAGGTTCCTTACACAGGTGACGTGGTTTATCCTTTGGTTGGCTGCTCTATTTAACTCCACTCAGATCGTTACTCCATGCCAGCTGTCAATGTTCCTGCATTGGTTCAGTTCGCTCTTGGATCTTTCTGGTGACCTGTCTACTCCAGCAGAAGCTAAGTTCCTGCTTGTTATTATTTGTTCATTGTTTCCTTGTCCAGCTGCATATTATGATTTTGCCTTGCTAGCTGGAAGCTCTGGGATGCAGAGTGGCATCTCCGCACCGTTAGTCGGTGCGGAGGTCTTTTTGCACACTCTGCGTGGTCTTTTGTAGTTTTTTGTGCTGACCGCAAAGATACCTTTCCTATCCTCTGTCTGTTTAGTAAGTCTGGCCTCCCTTTGCTGAAACCTGTTTCATTTCTGCGTTTGTGACTTTCATCTTTACTCACAGTCAATATATGTGGGGGGCTGCCTTTTCCTTTGGGGAATTTCTCTGAGGCAAGGTAGGCTTTATTTTCTATCTCTAGGGCTAGCTAGCTCTTAGGCTGTGAAGAGGCGTCTAAGGAGAGTCAGGAACGCTCCACGGCTATTTCTAGTTGTGTGATAGGATTAGGGGTTGCGGTCAGCAGAGCTCTCACATCCCAGAGCTTGTCCTGTGTAAGTTTAACTATCAGGTCGTGCCGGGTGCTCTTAACCACCAGGTCCATAACAGTACAGCTGGCCCAAAGTATTAATGCATCTCAATAGAGGGATAAGAGAAGTTCTGAGACCATTTTTTTTTCTTTGCACTGTGTTTTGTCTTTCTTTTCCCCTAAACCTTTGGGTGGTTCAGGACACAGGTGTAGATATGGAAATTCAAGGTCTGTCCTCTTGTGTGGATCATCTCACTGCAAGGGTACAAAACATTCAAGATTTTGTGGTTCAGAATCCGATGTTAGAGCCTAGAATTCCTATTCCTGATTTATTTTCTGGGGATAGATCTAAGTTCTTGAATTTCAAAAATAATTGTAAACTGTTTCTAGCTTTGAAACCCCGCTCCTCTGGTGACCCCGTTCAACAAGTAAAAATCATTATTTCTTGCGTGGTGACCCTCTAGACCGGGCATTTTCCCTTGCGCCAGGAGATCCTGCATTGCGTGATGTTGATGCGTTTTTTCTGGCGCTTGGATTGCTTTATGATGAACCAAATTCAGTGGATCAGGCAGAGAAAATCTTGCTGGCTTTGTGTCAGGGTCAGGATGAAGCGGAGGTGTACTGTCAGAAGTTTAGAAAGTGGTCTGTGCTTACTCAGTGGAATGAGTATGCCCTGGCGGCAATTTTCAGAAAGGGTCTTTCTGAAGCCCTTAACCCCTTTCTGACATCGGACGTACTATCCCGTCCATGTGGGGTGGGCCCCTATGACCATGGACGGGATAGTACGTCCAGCGCGATCGGCGGCGCTCATGGGGGGAGCGCCGCCGATCGCGGCCGGGTGTCAGCTGCCTATCGCAGCTGACATCCGGCACTATGTGCCAAGAGCGTTCACGGACCGCCCCCGGCACATTAACCCCTGGCACACCGCGATCAAAGATGATCGCGATGTGCCGGCGGTGCAGGGAAGCACCGCGCAGGGAGGGGGCTCCCTGCGGGCTTCCCTGAGCCCCCTGCAGCAACGCGATGTGATCGCGTTGCTGCGAGGGTCTTACCTCCCTCCCTCCCTGCTCGAGCCCCGGATCCAAGATGGCCGCGGATCCGGGTCCTGCAGGGAGGGAGGTGGCTTCACAGAGCCTGCTCAGAGCAGGCACTGTGAAGGCTGCAGCGCTGCATGTCAGATCAGTGATCTGACAGAGTGCTGTGCAAACTGTCAGATCACTGATCTGTGATGTCCCCCCCCTGGGACAAAGTAAAAAAGTAAAAAAAAAAATTTTCAAATGTGTAAAAAAAAATTAAAAAAAATATTCCAAAATAATGAAAAAAAAAATAAATATTATTCCCATAAATACATTTCTTTATCTAAATAAAAAAAACAAAACAGTAAAAGTACACATATTTAGTATCGCTGCGTCCGTAACGGCCCGACCTATAAAACTGGCCCACTAGTTAACCCCTTCAGTAAACACCGTAAGAAAAAAAAATAAAAAATGAGGCAAAAAACAACGCTTTATTATCATACCGCCGAACAAAAAGTGGAATAACACGCGATCAAAAAGACAGATATAAATAACCACGGTACCGCTGAAAGCGTCATCTTGTCCCGCAAAAAACGAGCTGCCATACAGCATCATCAGCAAAAAAATATAAAAGTTATAGTCCTGAGAATAAAGCGATGCCAAAATAATTATTTTTTCTATAAAATAGTTTTTATCGTATAAAAGCGCCAAAACATAAAAAAATGATATAAATGAGGTGTCGCTGTAATCGTACTGACCCGAAGAATAAAACTGCTTTATCAATTTTACCAAACGCGGAACGGTATAAACGCCTCCCCCAAAAGAAATTCATGAATAGCTGGTTTTTGGTCATTCTGCCTCACAAAAATCGGAATAAAAAGCGATCAAAAAACGTCAAAAAACAAGACCTCACATGACTCTGTGGACCAAAATATAGAAAAATTATAGCTCTCAAAATGTGGTAACGCAAAAAATATTTTTTGCAATAAAAAGCGTCTTTCAGTGTGTGACGGCTGCCAATCATAAAAATCCGCTAAAAAACCCGCTATAAAAGTAAATCAAACCCTCCTTTATCACCCCCTTAGTTAGGGAAAAATTAAAAAAATGTATTTATTTCCATATTCCCATTAAGGCTAGGGTTAGAGTTAGGGCTAGGGTTAGGGCTAGGGTTAGTGCTAGGGTTAGGGCTAGGGCTAGGGTTAGGGTTAGGGCTAGGGTTAGGGCTAGGGTTAGGGTTAGGGTTAGGGCTAGGGCTAGGGCTAGGGTTAGGGTTAGGGCTAGGGTTAGGGCTAGGGTTAGGGTTAGGGCTAGGGTTAGGGCTAGGGTTAGGGCTAGGGCTAGGGTTAGGGCTAGGGTTAGGGTTAGGGCTAGGGCTAGGGTTAGGGCTAGGGTTAGGGCTAGGGTTAGGGCTAGGGATCTCAATTCCAGCCAATTCTGCGTTGAAAAAGTAAAACAGTGCTTCTTCCCTTCCGAGCTCTCCCGTGTGCCCAAACAGGGGTTTACCCCAACATATGGGGTATCAGCGTACTCAGGACAAATAGGACAACAACTTTTGCGGTCCAATTTCTCCTGTTACCCTTGGGAAAATACAAAACTCGGGGCTAAAACATATTTTTTGTGGGAAAAAAAAAGATTTTTTATTTTCACGGCTCTGCGTTATAAACTGTAGTGAAACACTTGGGGGTTCAAAGTTCTCACAACACATCTAGATTAGTTCCCTGGGGGGTCTAGTTTCCAATATGGGGTCACTTGTGGGGGGTTTCTACTGTTTAGGTACATTAGGGGCTCTGCAAATGCAATGTGACACCTGCAGACCATTCCATCTAAGTCCTCATTCCAAATGGAGCTCCTTCCCTTCCGAGCCCTGCCATGCGCTCAAACGGTGGTTTCCCCCAACATACGGGGTATCAGCGTACTCAGGACAAATTGGACAACAACTTTTGGGGTCGAATTTCTCCTCTTACCCTCGGGAAAATACAAAACTGGGGGCTAAAAAATAATTTTGGGGGGAAAGATTTTTTTTTTTAATTTTCACGGCTCTGCGTTACAAACTGTAGTGAAACACTTGGGGGTTCAAAGCTATCACAACACATCTAGATGAGTTCCTTAGGGGTCTAGTTTCCAAAATGGTGTCACTTGTGGGAGGTTTCTACTGTTTAGGTACATTAGGGGCTCTGCAAATGCAATGTGACACCTGCAGACCATTCCATCTAAGCCCTCATTCCAAATGGAGCTCCTTCTCTTCCGAGCCCTCCCATGCGCCCAAACAGTGGTTCCCCCCCACATATGGGGTATCAGCGCACTCAGGACAAATTGGACAACAAATTGTGGGGTCGAATTTCTCCTGTTACCCTCGGGAAAGTACAAAACTGGGGGCTAAAAAATAATTTTTGTGGGAAAAAATTTTTGTTTTATTTTTACGGCTCTCCATTATAAACTTCTGTGAAGCCCTTGGTGGGTCAAAGCGCTCAGCACACATCTAGATAAGTTCCGAAGGGGGTCTACTTTCCAAAATGGTGTCACTTGTGGGGGGTTTCTACTGTTTAGGTACATTAGGGGCTCTGCAAACGCAATGTGACACCTGCAGACCATTCCATCTAAGTCTCATCGCACTCAGGACAAATTGGGCAACAAATTTTGGGGTCCAATTTCTCCTGTTACCCTCAGGAAAATACAAAACTGGGGGCTAAAAGAATAATTTTTGTGGGAAAAAAATTTTGTTTTATTTTTACGGCTCTGCATTATAAACTTCTGTGAAGCACTTGGTGGGTCAAAGTGCTCACCACACCTCTAGATAAGTTCCTTAGGGGGGCTACTTTCCAAAATGGTGTCATTTGTGGGGGGTTTCAATGTTTAGGCACATCAGTGGCTCTTCAAACGCAACATGGCGTTCTATCTCAATTCCTGTCAATTTTGCTTTGAAAAGTCAAACGGCGCTCCTTCCCTTCCGAGCTCTCCCATCCGCCCAAACAGTGGTTTACCCCCACATATGGGGTATCAGCGTACTCAGGACAAATTGTACAACAACTTTTGGGGTCCAATTTCTTCTCTTACCCTTGGGAAAATAAAAAATTGGGGGCGAAAAGATAATTTTTGTGAAAAAATATGATTTTTTATTTTTACGGTTCTACATTATAAACTTCTGTGAAGCACTTGGTGGGTCAAAGTGCTCACCACACCTCTAGATAAGTTCCTTAGGGGATCTACTTTCCAAAATGGTGTCACTTGTGGGGGGTTTCAATGTTTAGCCACATCAGGGGCTCTCCAAACGAAACATGGCGTCCCATCTCAATTCCAGTCAATTTTGCATTGAAAAGTCAAATGGCACTCCTTCGCTTCCGAGCTCTGCCATGCGCCCAAACAGTGGTTTACCCCCACATGTGGGGTATTGGCATACTCAGGACAAATTGTACAACAATGTTTGGGGTCCATTTTCTCCTGTTACTCTTGGTAAAATAAAACAAATTGGAGCTGAATTAAATATTTTGTGAAAAAAAGTTAAATGTTCATTTTTATTTAAACATTCAAAAAATTCCTGTGAAGCACCAGAAGGGTTAATAAACTTCTTGAATATGGTTTTGAGCACCTTGAGGGGTGTAGTTTTTAGAATGGTGTCACACTTGGGTATTTTCTATCATATAGACCCCTCAAAATGACTTCAAATGAGATGTGGTCCCTAAAATAAAATGGTGTTGTAGAAATGAGAAATTGCTGGTCAACTTTTAACCCTTATAACTCCCTAACAAAAAAAAATTTTGGTTCCAAAATTGTGCTGATGTAAAGTAGACATGTGGGAAATGTTACATATTAAGTATTTTGTGTGACATATCTCTGTGATTTAATTGCATAAAAATTCAAAGTTGGAAAATTGCGAAATTTTCATAATTTTCGCCAAATTTCCGTTTTTTTCACAAATAAACGCAGGTACTATCAAATAATTTTTACCATTGTCATGAAGTACAATATGTCACGAGAAAACAATGTCAGAATCACCAGGATCCATTGAAGCGTTCCAGAGTTATAACCTCATAAAGGGACAGTGGTCAGAATTGTAAAAATTGGCCCGGTCATTAACGTGCAAACCACCCTTGGGGGTAAAGGGGTTAAGGATGTCATGGTGGGATTTCCCACGCCTGCTGGTCTGAATGAGTCTATGTCCTTGGCCATTCAGATCGATCGGCGCTTGCGTGAGCGCAAAGCTGTGCACCATTTGGCGGTATTATCTGAGCATAGGCCTGAGCCTATGCAATGTGATAGGACTTTGACCAGAGCTGAACGGCAAGAACACAGACGTCGGAATGGGCTGTGTTTTTACTGTGGTGAATCCACTCATGTTATCTCCGATTGTCCTAAGCGCACTAAGCGGTTCGCTAGGTCTGCCACCATTGGTACGGTGCAGTCTAAATTTCTTTTGTCCGTTACTCTGATTTGCTCTCTGTCGTCCTATTCTGTTATGGCATTTGTGGATTCAGGTGCTGCCCTGAATTTGATGGACTTGGAGTTTGCCAGGCGCTGTGGTTTTTTCTTGGAGCCCTTGCAGTATCCTATTCCATTGAGAGGAATTGATGCTACGCCTTTGGCCAAGAATAAGCCTCAGTACTGGACTCAATTGACCATGTGCATGGCTCCTGCACATCAGGAGGATATTCGCTTTTTGGTGTTGCATAATCTGCATGATGTGGTCGTTTTGGGGTTGCCATGGCTACAGGTTCATAATCCAGTGTTGGATTGGAAATCTATGTCTGTGTCCGGCTGGGGTTGTCAGGGGGTACATGGTGATGTTCCATTGTTGTCAATTTCGCCTTCCACTCCTTCTGAGGTCCCTGAGGTTTTGTCAGATTACCGGGATGTATTTGAAGAGCCCAAATCCGGTGCCCTACCTCCTCATAGGGATTGCGATTGTGCTATTAATTTAATTCCTGGTAGTAGGTTTCCTAAAGGCCGACTGTTTAATTTATCTGTGCCAGAGCACGCCGCTATGCGGAGTTATATAAAGGAATCCTTGGAAAAGGGTCATATTCGACTGTCGTCGTCACCATTGTTAGCAGGGTTCTTTTTTGTGGCCAAAAAGGATGGCTCTTTGAGACCTTGTATTGATTACCGCCTTCTTAATAAGATCACAGTCAAATTTCAGTATCCTTTGCCGCTGCTGTCTGATTTGTTTGCTCGGATTATGGGGGCTAGTTGGTTCACCAAGATAGATCTTCGAGGGGCGTATAATCTTGTGAGAATTAAACAGGGCGATGAATGGAAAACAGCATTTAATACGCCCGAGGGCCATTTTGAGTACCTGGTTATGCCATTCGGGCTTTCTAATGCTCCATCTGTGTTTCAGTCCTTTATGCATGACATCTTCCGAGAGTACCTGGATAGATTCATGATTGTATATTTGGATGACATTTTGGTCTTTTCGGATGATTGGGAGTCTCATGTGAAGCAGGTCAGAATGGTGTTCCAGGTCCTTCGTGCGAATTCCTTGTTTGTGAAGGGGTCAAAGTGTCTCTTTGGTGTTCAGAAGGTTTCATTTTTGGGTTTCATTTTTTCCCCTTCTAGTATCGAGATGGACCCTGTTAAAGTTCAGGCCATTTATGATTGGACTCAGCCGACATCTGTGAAGAGCCTGCAGAAGTTCCTGGGCTTTGCTAATTTTTACCGTCGCTTCATCGCTAATTTTTCTAGTATTGCTAAACCGTTGACTGATTTGACCAAGAAAGGTGCTGATGTGGTCAATTGGTCCTCTGCAGAGGCTTTTCAGGAGTTGAAGCATCGTTTTTCTTCTGCCCCTGTGTTGTGCCAGCCAGATGTTTCGCTCCCGTTTCAGGTCGAGGTTGATGCTTCTGAGATTGGAGCAGGGGCTGTTTTGTCGCAAAGAAGTTCTGATGGCTCGGTGATGAAACCATGTGCCTTCTTTTCTGGAAAATTCTCGCCTGCTGAGCACAATTATGATGTTGGCAATCGAGAGTTGTTGGCCATGAAGTGGGCATTCGAGGAGTGGCGACATTGGCTTGAAGGAGCTAAACATCGCGTGGTGGTCTTGACGGATCACAAGAATTTGACTTATCTCGAGTCTGCCAAACGGTTGAATCCTAGACAGGCTCGATGGTCGCTCTTTTTCTCCCGTTTTGATTTTGTGGTTTCATACCTTCCGGGATCTAAGAATGTGAAGGCTGATGCCCTGTCAAGGAGTTTTGCGCCTGACTCTCCGGGTGTTCCGGAGCCGGCGGGTATTCTTAAAGAGGGGGTAATTTTGTCTGCCATCTCCCCTGATTTGCGGTGTGTGCTGCAGAAGTTTCAGGCTGATAGACCTGACCGTTGTCCAACGGAGAAACTGTTTGTCCCTGATAGATGGACTAGTAGAGTTATCTCTGAGGTTCATTGTTCGGTGTTGGCTGGTCATCCTGGAATCTTTGGTACCAGAGATTTGGTGGCTAGATCCTTTTGGTGGCCTTCTTTGTCACGGGATGTGCGTTCTTTTGTGCAGTCCTGTGGGACTTGTGCTCGGGCTAAGCCCTGCTGTTCTCGTGCCAGTGGGTTGCTTTTGCCCTTGCCAGTCCCGAAGAGGCCCTGGACGCATATTTCCATGGATTTTATTTCTGATCTCCCTGTATCTCAAAGGATGTCGGTCATTTGGGTGGTTTGTGATCGCTTCTCTAAGATGGTCCCTTTGGTACCCTTGTCTAAATTGCCTTCCTCCTCTGATTTGGTGCCATTGTTTTTCCAGCATGTGGTTCGTTTGCATGGCATTCCGGAGAACATCGTCTCGGACAGAGGTTCCCAGTTTGTTTCGAGGTTTTGGCGGTCCTTTTGTGCTAAGATGGGCATTGATTTGTCTTTTTCTTCGGCTTTCCATCCTCAGACTAATGGCCAAACCGAACGAACTAATCAGACTTTGGAAACATATCTGAGATGCTTTGTTTCTGCTGATCAGGATGATTGGGTGTCCTTCTTGCCTTTGGCTGAGTTCGCCCTTAATAATCGGGCCAGCTCGGCTACTTTGGTTTTCCCTTTTTTCTGTAATTCTGGTTTCCATCCTCGTTTCTCTTCAGGGCAGGTTGAGCCTTCGGACTGTCCTGGTGTGGATACTGTGGTGGACAGGTTGCAGCAGATTTGGACTCATGTGGTGGACAATTTGACATTGTCAAAGGAGAAGGCTCAACGTTTCGCTAACCGCCGGCGCTGTGTTGGTCCCCGACTTCGTGTTGGGGATTTGGTTTGGTTGTCATCTCGTCATGTTCTTATGAAGGTTTCCTCTCCTAAGTTTAAGCCTCGTTTTATTGGGCCATATAAGATTTCTGAAGTTCTTAATCCTTAATGTCATTTCGTTTGGACCTTCCAGCTTCTTTTGTCATCCATAATGTGTTCCATAGGTCGTTGTTGCGGAGATACGTGGCGCCTATGGTTCCCTCCGTTGATCCTCCTGCCCCGGTGTTGGTTGAGGGGGAGTTGGAGTATGTGGTGGAGAAGATTTCGGATTCTCGTGTTTCGAGACGGAAACTCCAGTACCTGGTCAAGCGGAAGGGTTATGGTCAGGAAGATAATTCCTGGGTTTTTGCCTCCGATGTTCATGCTGCCGATCTAGTTTGTACCTTTCATTTGGCTCATCCTGATCGGCCTGGGGGCTCTGGTGAGGGTTCGGTGACCCCTCCTCAAGGGGGGGTACTGTTGTGAATTCTGTTGTTGAACTCCCTCCTGTGGTTGTGAATGGTACTTCGGCGAGTTCTGTCCATGGACTCCCTCTGGTGGCTGTGAGTGGAGCTGCTGCTTCTGAGGTTCCTTACACAGGTGACGTGGTTTATCCTTTGGTCGGCTGCTCTATTTAACTCCACTCAGATCGTTACTCCATGCCAGATGTCAATGTTCCTGCATTGGTTCAGTTCGCTCTTGGATCTTTCTGGTGACCTGTCTACTCCAGCAGAAGCTAAGTTCCTGCTTGTTATTATTTGTTCATTGTTTCCTTGTCCAGCTGCATATTATGATTTTGCCTTGCTAGCTGGAAGCTCTGGGATGCAGAGTAGCATCTCCGCACCGTTAGTCGGTGCGGAGGTCTTTTTGCACACTCTGCGTGGTCTTTTGTAGTTTTTTGTGCTGACCGCAAAGATACCTTTCCTATCCTCTGTCTGTTTAGTAAGTCTGGCCTCCCTTTGCTGAAACCTGTTTCATTTCTGCGTTTGTGACTTTCATCTTTACTCACAGTCAATATATGTGGGGGGCTGCCTTTTCCTTTGGGGAATTTCTCTGAGGCAAGGTAGGCTTTATTTTCTATCTCTAGGGCTAGCTAGCTCTTAGGCTGTGAAGAGGCGTCTAGGGAGAGTCAGGAACGCTCCACGGCTATTTCTAGTTGTGTGATAGGATTAGGGGTTGCGGTCAGCAGAGCTCCCACATCCCAGAGCTTGTCCTGTGTAAGTTTAACTATCAGGTCGTGCCGGGTTCTCCTAACCACCAGGTCCATAACAGTTCCTGGAGCCCCTGGAGAGCGGTCTCATCAGCTGATGCTGCCGTTCTCCACAGGAGATCGTCGTGGGACACTCGTGGATTTCTGGGGACAGGGAGTATATTGGTTGTTTGTTATTTTAATCTTTTTTTTACAGATAACACTGGCTTCGGGGAACAAAATGACAAGTAATGGTGACTATGAACTCTATGTTTAATGTACTGTATGTCTGTATGTATGTATTGTATGTAATGCATGAATGAATTGTAAGTAGCATGTATGTAGGATGCATGTAGCATGTATGTAGCATGTATGTAATATGTATGTAGTATGTTTTTTTGTTTTTTTTTCATTTAACACATTAGCCGGATGATGGGACTACTGCTGGGACTTGTAGTCCCATCGGACGAAGCCTGCACACACGCACAGAGCCCCGCACGCCGCACAGAGCCCCGCACGCCACACAGAACCCCGGCAGGCCTGCACAGAGCCCCGGCACACACGCACAGAGCCCCGGCACACCGCACAGAGCCCCGCACGCTGCACAGAGCCCCGCCACGCCGCACAGCCCTGGCACACACGCACAGAGCCCTGGCACACATGCACAGAGCTCCGGCACGCCGCACAGAGCCCCGGCATGCCGCACAGAGCCTCGCACGCCGCACAGGGCCCCGACACACACGCACAGAGCCCTTCATGCCGCACAGAGCCCTGACACACCACACAGAGCCTCGCACGCTGCACAGAGACCCGGCACGCCGCACAGAGTCCTGCACGCCACACAGAGCCCCGGCACACATGCACAGAGCCCCGGCAGGCCCGCACTGACCCCCGGCAGGCCCGCACCAACCCCCGGCAGGCAAGCACAGATCCCCAAGAGGCCCGCACAGAGCCCTAGCAGGCCCGCACAGACCCTCGAGAAGGCCCATCCAGATCCCCGGCAGGCCCGCACAGACCCCGCCCGCACACACAGACATGCAGAGTGTCCGCCCACGCACTGCCCACACTCTTCCCCCCTTCGGAACATGATGTAGAAGGACAGAATGGACTTATTTACATTCCGATATTTGTGTCCCATTGACTTGCATTGGTATCGGGTATTGGTATCGGCGATATCCGATATTTTTTGGATATCGGCCAATCCAATCCGATTCTGATACTTTTGGATATCGTAAAGTATCGCTCAACACTAGTAGCTATATATGCTGTATCCAGCATTTTAGCTATTAAGATAGTTGGTTGCATATCAGTCAGATAGTGTAGCTAGATAGTGTCCAGTGTAACTGTTAAATTTACCTTCCAGCACTTTTTTCTTTTTTGGCCATACTGAGGTAGACAAACAAATTCAGCAGGGCATGTGTTGTGCGCTGCTTCTATTGTGATCGAGGTACGAGTATAGCATTCTAATTCATATGTAGCTAGCGGAAAAATATTAACCCCCTTAATGATCGCCGAAATGCCTTTTTACTGTGGCAATTAAGGGTACTTAAACCATAGTGCCACTTTTTGATGCCGCTAAGGTTTAAGGTTATAGTGGCCCCCATTGTCGGATTTTCTGACCTGTAGTTACCTCGAGTCGCGGTGATGCGCCCTCTGCTGGATGTCCTCATATGAACTCGAGCGTGGGAAAATATTCTGAAAAGTTCCCAGGCTCGAGTTCAAAGGCTTCCAGATGTGCCTTTTCTGGGGTGGCTGGGGGCAGATGTTTTTAGCCAGGGGGGGCCAATAACCATGGACCCTCTCCAGGCTATTAATATCTGCCCTCAGTCAATGGCTTTCCCACTCTGGTGGAGAAAATTGCGTGGGAGCCCACGCCAATTTTTTCCGCGATTTAACCCTTAATTTAATAGCTAGAGCCCCCAAATTTTACACCAAGACACTTCTTACATTACTAAAGAGGAATATGTAATAAAAGAAGGGATATGAGATGGTTTACTGTATGTAAACCATGTCTAATATCATGTCGGGTTTGAGAAGGAGATAGGAAAAGCCGGCAATTGAATTACCGGCTTTTCTGCTATCTAGCGCTGTATGAAATATTAACCCCTTCATGACCCAGCCTATTTTGACCTTAAAGACCTGGCCGTTTTTTGTAATTCTGACCAGTGTCCCTTTATGAAGTAATAACTCAGGAACGCTTCAACGAATCCTAGCGGTTCTGAGATTCTTTTTTCGTGACATATTGGGCTTCATGTTAGTGGTAAATTTAGGTCGATAATTTTTGCGTTTATTTGTGAAAATAATGGAACTTTTGCCTAAAATTTTGAAAATTTTGCAATTTGTATTGGGCAATTTCTCCTTAGTACACTGATACCTCACGTGTGGGGGTAAACCACTGTTTGGGCACATGGCAGGGCTCGGAATGAAAGGAGCGCCATTTGACTTTTTGAATGAAAAATTAGCTCCAATCGTTAGCTGACACCATGTTGCGTTTGGAGAGCCCCTGTGTGCCTAAACATTGGAGCTTCCCCACATGTGACCCCATTTTGGAAACTAAACCTCCCAAGGAACTAATCTAGATGAGGGTTTAAAGTGGTCACTGCACAAGTGCTTCGCAGAGCCGTGAAAATAAAAAATCAATTTTTTATTTTCACAAGAGTAACAGGAGAAATTGGACCCCAATAGTTGTTGCCGAGTTTGTCCTGAGTACACTGATGCCCCATATGTGGGAGTAAACCACTGTTTGGGCACACATCGGGGCTCGGAAGGGAAGTAGTGACTTTTGAAATGCAGACTTTGATGGAATGGTCTGCGGGCGTCACGTTGCGTTTGCAGAGCCCCTGATGAGCCTAAACAGTAGAAATCCCCCACAAGTGACCCCACTTTGGAAACTAGACCCCCCAAGGAACTTATCTAGATGTGTGGTGAGCACTTTGAACCCCCAAGTGCTTCACAGAAGTTTACAAGGCAGAGCCGTGAAAATAAAAAATCATGTTTCTTTCCTCAAAAATGATGTTTTAGCAAGCAATTTTTTATTTTCACAAGGGTAACAGGAGAAATTGGACCCCAATAGCTGTTGCCGAGTTTGTCCTGAGTACACTGATACCCCATATGTGGGGGTAAACCACTGTTTGGGCACACGTCGGGGCTCGGAAGGGAAGTAGTGACTTTTGAAATGCAGACTTTGATGGAATGGTCTGCGGGCGTCACGTTGCGTTTGCAGAGCCCCTGATGTGCTTAAACAGTAGAAACCCCCCACAAGTGACCCCACTTTGGAAACTAGACCCCCCAAGGAACTTATCTAGATATGTGGTGAGCACTTTGAACCCCCAAGAGCTTCACAGAAGTTTACAACGCAGAGCCGTGAAAATAAAAAATTGTGTTTCTTTCCTCAAAAATGATGTTTTAGCAAGCAATTTTTTTATTTTCACAAGGGTAACAGGAGAAATTGGACTCCAAAAGTTGTTGCCGAGTTTGTCCTGAGTACACTGATACCCCATATGTGGGGGTAAACCACTGTTTGAGCACACGTCGGGGCTCGGAAGGGAAGTAGTGACTTTTGAAATACAGACTTTGATGGAATGGTCTGTGTTATGATCTGGTGGCCTAGGAGCAGCATGAGACGGACTCTGGAGAAGGTGGTCCCTGTACTGACCGCAAACCCTGAACCTAGCAACGCAACTAGAAGTAGCCGTGGGGGGTACCTAACACTCCCTAGACCCCTCGGCACAGCCTCAGAACTAACTTCCCCTAAAGACAGAAACAGGAAACCTATCTTGCCTCAGAGAAAATCCCCAAAGGAGAGATAGCCCCCAACAAATATTGACGGTGAGAGAAGAGGGAAATAACATACGCAGACATGAAATCAGAATTTAGCATAGGAGGCCATACTAGCTAAAAAGAAAGAATACAACAGAGTACTATGCGGTCAGTAAAAAACACTAGAAAATATCCACCACAGAAAATACAAATCACCACATCTGACTAAAGACATGGGGGGTATATCTGCATCTCCAGAGACACAGCTTGGCTGCAAAAAATCCTTCACAGACAAAGCTGGACAAGGCAAACATGAATATGCACAGAACTATAAGGTCCACAGCAGGTGGACAACAAAAACAAAGCCAGGACTTATCTTTGCAGAAAAGCACAGCAAACTGGAGAGACCAGCAGGGAAGTGAATCCTCCAAAAACAATGGACAACTGGCAGGGACTAAAGAGTCCTGCAAAGCTATATACCCCAGTCAGTTTTGCAATTAGTAGATACACCTGTCCAATCCTGCAGTCCAGTCACAACTGCATTACCCTCTACAACCACTGGAGGGAGCCCAAAAGCTGAATTCACAACAGGTCTGCGGGCGTCACGTTGCGTTTGCAGAGCCCCTGATGTGCCTAAACAGTAGAAACCCCCCACATGTGACCACATTTTGGAAACTAGACCCCCAAGGAACTTTTCTAGATATGTAGTGAGCACTTTGAACCCCAAGTGCTTCACAGAAGTTTACAACACAGAGCCGTGAAAATAAAAAATCATTTTTCTTTCCTCAAAAATTATGTTTTAGCAAGCAATTTTTTATTTTCACAAGGGTAGCAGGAGAAATTTGACCCCAATAATT
This sequence comes from Ranitomeya imitator, assembly GCF_032444005.1. Taxonomy (NCBI): domain Eukaryota; kingdom Metazoa; phylum Chordata; class Amphibia; order Anura; family Dendrobatidae; genus Ranitomeya; species Ranitomeya imitator. The sequence goes on along the minus strand of NC_091282.1, from coordinate 814,315,054 downwards.
GTTGCCCAGTTTGTCCTGAGTATGCTGGTACCCCATATGTGGGGGTAAACCACTTTTTGGGCGCACGTCGGGGCTCGGAAGGGAGGGAGCACCATTTGACTATTTGAATGCAAGATTGACTGGAATCAATGGTGGCGCCATGTTGCGTTTGGAGACCCCTGATGTGCCGTAACAGTGGAAACCCCTCAATTCTAACTCCAACACTAACCCCAACACATCCCTAACCCTAATCCCAACTCTAGCCATATCCCTAATCACAACCCTAACCCGAACACACCCCTAACCACAACCCTAACCCCAACACACCCCTAACCCTAATCCCAACCCTAAACCTAATCCTTACCCTAATCCCAACCCTAACCCCAACACACCCCTAACCATAACCCTAACCACAGCCTAATCTTAACCCTATTTCCAACCCTAGCCCTAATTCCAACCCTAACCCTAAGGCTATGTGCCCACGTTGCGGATTCGTGTGAGATTTTTCCGCACCATTTTTGAAAAATCCGCAGGTAAAAGGCACTGCATTTTACCTGTGGATTTACCGCGGATTTCCAGTGTTTTTTGTGCGGATTTCACCTGTGGATTCCTAAAAATGCTGCGGAATCCGCACAAAGAATTGACGTGCTGCAGAAAATACAACACAGCGTTTCCACGCTGTATTTTCCGCACCATGGGCACAGCGGATTTGGTTTTACATAGGTTTACATGGTACTGTAAACCTGATGGAAAACTGCTACGAATCCGCAGCGGCCAATCCGCTGCAGATCCGCAGCCAAATCCGCACCGTGTGCACATAGCCTAATTCTAACCCTAACCCTAGTTCGAACCCTAATTCTAGCCGTAACCCTAACCCTAAGGCCTGGTTGACACTGTGATAGCAGCAGCCCGTTCAGCACATACGCTAACGGGCTGCTGCTAGGTCAAGTGCCGACGTTTGCATCGCGCTAGCGCAGATAGAGCATCTGCCAGCTCTATCTGCGCTAGCAGCGATGGACCCAGAAACGCTGCAGCCCGCGTCTCCGGGTCCGTCACTCAATGACAGCACATCCCTAGCGTATGCCCATTGTGGGCGTGCGCTTGTCATGCGTCCGACATTGCTGTTAATGGCGGCCGTAACGGACTACATTAAACCGCATTTATGCCGCGGTGTAACATAGTCCGTCTAACGGACTGCTTAGACGCAGTGTGAACCAACCCTAACTCTAACACTAGTGGGGCAAAGAAAAAAAAATGTTTTTCTTTATTTTATTATTGTCTCTACCTATGGGGGTGATAAGGGGGGGGTTTATTTATTACTTTTTTTTATTTTGATCGCTGTGATAGAACCTATCACAGCGATCAAAATGTGCCTCTAACGAATCTGACGGTCCGCCGATGCGCACTGCGCATGCGCCTGCCATTTTGGAAGATGGCGGCGCCCATCGAACAGACGGACGGACACCAGGAGGGACACAGGTCGGTAAGTATGAGGGGGGTGATCGGACAGCGGGGGGAGTGGACAGGAGAACGGAGGGGAGCGGGGGACACTAGATGACAGGATGGAGGAACGGAGGGGAGGAGATCGGTGGCGTGGGGGGGGGGCATATCGCGATCTCCAGCCATCGCTGATGCTATTGCAGCATCGGTCATGGCTGGATTGTAATATTTCACCAGTTTTCATTGGTGAAATATTACTATCGCTCTGATTGAAAGTGAAAGTGAAACGCCACTTTCAACAGCCAATCAGAGAGATCGTAGCCACGGGGGGCGAAGCCACCCCCCTGGGCTAAAGTACAAATCCCCCTGTCCCTGCAGGCTGGGTGAAATTACAGTTAACCCTTTCACCTGGCGTCACAGGTTGGATTGGCCCAGGTTTTCATGACGCATACGGTGCGTCAAAGGTCAGGAAGGGAATATTATATATATATATCTATAATATAAGGCTGAGAGCGTCACTCTGTCCGAAGCCTTTATAGACTGTGCAAGCGCCGGCGCAGTCTGGGCCCCACAGAGTGATGCTCCCAGGAGATCGCGGTATGCGTAAGCACTGAACGCACACCGCGATCTCCAATGGATAGCAGGGACGTGCCAGGAGGGTGAGTATAAGCTATATTCACCTGTCCCGTTCCAGCGCTGCATGCGGCTCCGTGTTCCGGGTCCTCTGCCTGTTACATTCACAGTTCAGAGGGCGTGATGACACACTTAATGTGTGCCGCCCTCTGACTAAACAGTCACAGCCAGAGGACCCGGAACACAGAGCGGCACGCAGCGCTGGAACGGAACAGGTGAATATAGCAAGTGTCGGGGGCCTGAGCTAGCGGCGACTCCGGCACCTGACCCCCACAGCGCGCCGGTGTCCCCGCCTGCTCAGGCCCCCCCAGCACTCGTCGCCCAGCGATGATAGGTGAGTATGTTATTTTTTTTTATATCGCAGCAGCATACGGGGCATATACTATGGAGCATCTTATGGGGGCCATAAACCTTTATGGAGCAGTGTACGGGGCATATACTATGGAGGATCTTATGGGGGCCATAAAACTTTATGCAGCAGTGTACGGGGGCATATTCTATGGAGCATCTTATGGGGGCCATAAACCTTTATGGAGCAGTGTATGGGGCATATACTATGGAGCATCTTATGGGGGCCATAAACCTTTATGGAGCAGTATATGGGGCATATACTATGGAGCATCTTATGGGGGCCATCTACCATAATGGAGCAGCGTATGGGGCATATGGATGGGAGCAGCAAATTACAGAACGGTGGCGCAGGATGGGAGCAGCACATGACAGAATGGGGGCTGTTGTGAATTCTGTTGTCGGGCTCCCTCCTGTGGTCATGAATGGTACTTCGGCTGGTTCTGTCCATGGACTTCCTCTGGTGGGTGTTTCTGAGTTTCCTTCCACAGGTGACGAGGTTAATTCGTTAGCTGGCTGCTCTATTTAACTCCACCTAGATCTTTGCTCCATGCCACCTGTCAATGTTCCAGCATTGGTCTAGTTCTCTCCTGGATCGTTCTTGTGACCTGTCTTCCCAGCAGAAGCTAAGTTCCAGCTTGTATTTCTTTGGTTTGCTATTTTTCTGTCCAGCTTGCTATTTTTATTGTTGTCTTGCTTGCTGGAAGCTCTGGGACGCAGAGGGAGCGCCTCCGCACCGTGAGTCGGTGCGGAGGGTCTTTTTTGCGCCCTCTGTATGGTCTTTTTGTAGGTTTTTGTGCTGACCGCAAAGTAACCTTTCCTATCCTTGGTCTGTTCAGTAAGTCGGGCCTCACTTTGCTAAATCTATTTCATCTCTGTGTTTGTATTTTCATCTTTACTCACAGTCATTATATGTGGGGGGCTGCCTTTTCCTTTGGGGAATTTCTTTGAGGCAAGGTAGGCTTTATTTTTCTATCTTCAGGGCTAGCTAGTTCCTTAGGCTGTGCCGAGTTGCATAGGGAGTGTTAGGCGCAATCCACGGCTATTTCTAGTGTGTTTGATAGGATTAGGGATTGCGGTCAGCAGAGTTCCCACGTCCCAGAGCTCGTCCTTTATTATCAGTAACCATCAAGTCATTCCGTGTGCTCTTAACCACCAGGTCCATTATTGTCCTGACCACCAGGTCATAACAGTACAGGTGGCCCAAAGTACTAATGCATCTCAATAGAGGGATAAGAGAAGTTCTGAGACCATTTTTTTCTTCTTTGCAGTGTGTTTTGTCTCTCTTTTCCCCTTTACCTCTGGGTGGTTCAGGACACAGGTGTAAACATGGACATTCAAGGTCTGTCCTCTTGGATGGATAATCTCACTACAAGGGTACAAAACATTCAAGATTTTGTGGTTCAGAATCCGATGTCAGAGCCTAGGATTCCAATTCCTGATTTGTTTTTTGGTGATAGATCTAAGTTCTTGAATTTCAAAAATAATTGTAAATTGTTTCTTGCCTTGAAACCTCGCTCCTCAGGTGACCCTGTTCAACAAGTAAAGATCATTATTTCTTTGTTACGTGGTGACCCTCAAGACTGGGCATTTTCCCTTGCGCCAGGAGATCCGGCATTGCGTGATGTTGATGCATTTTTCCTGGCACTTGGATTGCTTTATGACGAACCTAATTCAGTGGATCAGGCAGAGAAAATCTTGCTGGCTCTGTGTCAGGGTCAGGATGAAGTGGAGATATATTGTCAGAAGTTTAGAAAGTGGTCTGTGCTCACTCAGTGGAATGAATGTGCCCTGGCAGCAATCTTCAGAAAGGGTCTCTCTGAAGCCCTTAAGGATGTCATGGTGGGATTTCCCATGCCTGCTGGTCTGAATGAGTCTATGTCCTTGGCCATTCAGATCGATCGACGCTTGCGTGAGTGTAAAGCTGTGCACCATTTGGCGGTACTATCTGAGCATGGGCCTGAGCCTATGCAATGTGATAGGACTTTGACCAGAGCTGAACGGCAAGAACACAGACGTCGGAATGGGCTATGTTTTTACTGTGGTGATTCCACTCATGCTATCTCCGATTGTCCTAAGCGCACTAAGCGGTTCGCTAGGTCTGCCACCATTGGTACGGTACAGTCTAAATTTCTATTGTCCGTTACTCTGATTTGCTCTTTGTCATCCTATTCTGTTATGGCATTTGTGGATTCAGGCGCTGCCCTGAATTTGATGGACTTGGAGTATGCTAGGCGCTGTGTTTTTTTCTTGGAGCCCTTGCAGTATCCTATTCCATTGAGAGGAATTGATGCTACGCCTTTGGCCAAGAATAAGCCTCAGTACTGGACCCAATTGACCATGTGCATGGCTCCTGCACATCAGGAGGATATCCGCTTTCTGGTGTTGCATAATCTGCATGATGTGGTCATTTTGGGGTTGCCATGGCTACAGGTTCATCATCCAGTATTGGACTGGAAATCTATGTCTGTGTCCAGCTGGGGTTGCCAGGGGGTACATGGTGATGTTCCATTTTTGTCTATTTCGTCTTCCACTCCTTCTGAAGTTCCAGAGTTTTTGTCAGATTATCGGGATGTATTTGATGAGCCCAAAGCCAGTGCCCTACCTCCTCATAGGGATTGCGATTGTGCAATTAATTTGATTCCTGGTAGTAAGTTTCCTAAGGGCCGATTGTTCAATTTATCTGTGCCAGAACACGCCGCTATGCGGAGTTATATAAAGGAATCCTTGGAGAAAGGCCATATTCGCCCGTCGTCATCACCGTTAGGAGCAGGGTTCTTTTTTGTGGCCAAGAAGGATGATTCTTTGAGACCTTGTATTGATTACCGCCTTCTTAATAAAATTACAGTCAAATTTCAGTATCCTTTGCCGTTGCTGTCTGATTTGTTTGCTCGTATTAAAGGGGCTAGTTGGTTCACCAAGATAGATCTTCAAGGGGCGTATAATCTTGTGCGTATTAAACAAGGCGATGAATGGAAAACAGCATTTAATACGCCCGAGGGCCATTTTGAGTACCTGGTTATGCCATTCGGGCTTTCCAATGCTCCATCAGTATTTCAGTCCTTTATGCATGACATCTTCCGAGAGTACCTGGATAAATTCCGGATTGTGTATTTGGATGATATTTTGGTCTTTTCGGATGATTGGGAGTCTCATGTGAAGCAGGTCAGAATGGTGTTCCAGGTCCTTCGTGCGAATTCCTTGTTTGTGAAGGGGTCAAAGTGTCTCTTTGGAGTTCAGAAGGTTTCATTTTTGGGTTTCATTTTTTCCCCTTCTACTATCGAGATGGACCATGTTAAAGTCCAGGCCATTTACGATTGGACTCAGCCGACATCTGTGAAGAGCCTGCAAAAGTTCCTGGGCTTTGCTAATTTTTATCGGCGCTTCATCGCTAATTTTTCTACCATTGCTAAACCGTTGACTGATTTGACCAAGAAGGGTGCTGATGTGGTCAATTGGTCTTCTGCAGCTGTAGAGGCTTTTCAGGAGTTGAAGCGTCGTTTTTCTTCTGCCCCTGTGTTGTGCCAGCCAGATGTTTCGCTCCCGTTTCAGGTCGAGGTTGATGCTTCTGAGATTGGAGCAGGGGCTGTTTTGTCGCAAAGAAGTTCTGATGGCTCGGTGATGAAGCCATGTGCTTTCTTTTCTAGAAAGTTTTCGCCTGCTGAGCGTAATTATGATGTTGGTAATCGTGAGTTGTTGGCCATGAAGTGGGCATTCGAGGAGTGGCGTCATTGGCTTGAAGGAGCCAAGCATCGCGTGGTGGTCTTGACAGATCACAAGAATTTGACTTATCTTGAGTCTGCCAAACGGTTGAATCCGAGACAGGCTCAATGGTCGTTATTTTTCTCCCGTTTTGATTTTGTGGTTTCGTACCTTCCGGGCTCTAAGAATGTGAAGGCTGATGCCCTGTCAAGGAGATTTGTGCCTGACTCTCCGGGTGTTCCTGAGCCGGCGGGTATTCTCAAAGAGGGGGTAATTTTGTCTGCCATCTCCCCTGATTTGCGGCGGGTGCTGCAAAAATTTCAGGCTGATAGACCTGACCGTTGCCCAGCGGAGAAACTGTTTGTCCCTGATAGATGGACTAGTAGCGTTATCTCTGAGATTCATTGTTCAGTGTTGGCTGGGCATCCTGGAATCTTTGGTACCAGAGATTTGGTGGCTAGATCCTTTTGGTGGCCGTCTTTGTCACGGGATGTGCGTTCTTTTGTGCAGTCCTGTGGGACTTGTGCTCGGGCTAAGCCCTGCTGTTCTCGTGCCAGTGGGTTGCTTTTGCCCTTGCCGGTCCCGAAGAGGCCCTGAACGCATATTTCTATGGATTTTATTTCGGATCTCCCCGTCTCTCAAAAGATGTCGGTCATTTGGGTGGTTTGTGATCGCTTTTCTAAGATGGTCCATTTGGTACCTTTGTCTAAATTGCCTTCCTCCTCTGATTTGGTGCCATTATTTTTCCAGCATGTGGTTCGTTTACATGGTATCCCGGAGAACATCGTTTCTGACAGAGGTTCCCAGTTTGTTTCGAGGTTTTGGCGATCCTTTTGTGCAAGGATGGGCATTGATTTGTCTTTTTCCTCGGCTTTCCATCCTCAGACAAATGGCCAAACCGAACGAACTAATCAAACTTTGGAAACATATCTGAGATGCTTTGTTTCTGCTGATCAGGATGATTGGGTGTCCTTTTTGCCGTTGGCTGAGTTCGCCCTTAATAATCGGGCCAGCTCGGCTACTTTGGTTTCTCCGTTTTTCTGCAATTCTGGTTTCCATCCTCGTTTCTCTTCAGGGCAGGTTGAGTCTTCGGACTGTCCTGGTGTAGATACTGTGGTGGATAGGTTGCAGCAGATTTGGACTCATGTGGTGGACAATTTGACATTGTCCCAGGAGAAGGCTCAACGTTTCGCTAACCGCCGGCGCTGTGTGGGTCCCCGACTTCATGTTGGGGATTTGGTTTGGTTGTCGTCTCGTTATGTTCCTATGAAGGTTTCCTCTCCTAAGTTTAAGCCTCGTTTCATTGGTCCGTATAAGATTTCTGAGGTTATCAATCCTGTGTCATTTTGTTTGGCCCTTCCTGCTTCTTTTGCCATCCATAATGTGTTCCATAGGTCGTTATTGCGGAGATACGTGGCGCCTGTGGTTCCATCTGTTGATCCTCCTGCCCCGGTGTTAGTTGAGGGGGAGTTGGAGTATGTGGTGGAGAAGATTTTGGATTCTCGTGTTTCGAGACGGAAACTCCAGTACCTGGTCAAGTGGAAGGGTTAAGGTCAGGAAGATATTTCCTGGGTTTTTGCCTCTGATGTTCATGCTGCCGATCTGGTTCGTGCCTTTCATTTGGCTCATCCTGGTCAGCCTGGGGGCTCTGGTGAGGGTTCGGTGACCCCTCCTCAAGGGGGGGGTACTGTTGTGAATTCTGTTGTCGGGCTCCCTCCTGTGGTCATGAATGGTACTTCGGCTGGTTCTGTCCATGGACTTCCTCTGGTGGGTGTTTCTGAGTTTCCTTCCACAGGTGACGAGGTTAATTCGTTAGCTGGCTGCTCTATTTAACTCCACTTAGATCTTTGCTCTATGCCACCTGTCAATGTTCCAGTATTGGTCTAGTTCTCTCCTGGATCGTTCTTGTGACCTGTCTTCCCAGCAGAAGCTAAGTTCCAGCTTGTATTTCTTTGGTTTGCTATTTTTCTGTCCAGCTTGCTATTTTTATTGTTGTCTTGCTTGCTGAAAGCTCTGGGACACAGAGGGAGCGCCTCCGCACCGTGAGTCGGTGCGGAGGGTCTTTTTTGCACCCTCTGCATGGTCTTTTTGTAGGTTTTTGTGCTGACCGCAAAGTAACCTTTCCTATCCTCGGTCTGTTCAGTAAGTCGGGCCTCACTTTGCTAAATCTATTTCATCTCTGTGTTTGTATTTTCATCTATACTCACAGTCATTATGTGTGGGGGGCTGCCTTTTCCTTTGGAGAATTTCTCTGAGGCAAGGTAGGCTTTATTTTTCTATCTTCAGGGCTAGCTAGTTCCTTAGGCTGTGCCGAGTTGCATAGGGAGCGTTAGGCGCAATCCACGGCTATTTCTAGTGTGTTTGATAGGATTAGGGATTGCGGTCAGCAGAGTTCCCACGTCCCAGAGCTCGTCCTTTATTATCAGTAACTATCAGGTCATTCCGTGTGCTCTTAACCACCAGGTCCATTATTGTCCTGACCACCAGGTCATAACAGGGGGCGCAGGATGGCAGCAGCACATGACAGAGCGGGGGTGCAGGATGGCAGAACGGGGGTGCAGGATGGCAGCAGCACATGACAGAACGGGGGTGCAGGATGGCAGCAGCACATGACAGAATGGGGGTGCAGGATAGAAGCAGCACATGACAGAACGGGGGTGCAGGATGGGAGCATTACATGAGAGGATGGGGGCGCAGGATGGGAGCAGCAAATGACAGAATGGAGGCGCAGGATGGGTGCAGCACATGTCAGAATGGAGGTGCAGGATGGGTGCAGCACATGTCAGAATGGAGGCGCAGGATGGGTGCAGCACATGTCAGAATGGGGGTGCAGGATGGGAGCAGCACATGTCAGAATGGGGGCGCAGGATGGGAGCAGCACATGACAGAATGGGGGCGCAGGATGGGTGCAGCACATGACAGGATGGGGGCGCAGGATGGAGCAGCACATGACAGGATGGGGGAGCAGGATGGAGCAGCTCATGACAGGATGGGGACGCAGGATGGAGCAGCACATGACAGGATGGGGACGCAGGATGGAGCAGCACATGACAGGATGGGGATGCAGGATGGAGCAGCACATACCAGGATGGAGACCATATACCAATATAAATGCTCGCCACCCGGGCGTAGAACGGATTCAATAGCTAGTATATATATATGTGTAACTATGAAGAAAACAGCCGGACAGCACTACCGCCAATGAATATAGTGGGAACCGCTCACCTGTGTCTTGAAAGCCACAATGTCCGATCCTGGGTGCAAAGCTCCGCTGGGTAAAGTCCACATGTAAATCTCAAAGCAAAGGAATGGAGTGCACTCACTAGTCGTACGGTGCAGGTAACTTTATTTGAACATAGTAAAAAACATCTTCACGACCGGGGGTGCTGTACAGAGAGTGCGGCAAAGCTGGACGACGGCCGTTTCGCGCCTGGCTGGCGCTTCAACGGGTCAGTGAGGATGTAATCAGAGACGCCGGGAGAAATAGGGACAGGTGAGACACATGCTTCTCCCCCTACACACACTTCCTCCCATTGTAAACCAAGCACATCCCACTGCGTGACGAGTCACTTAAAACATAAATTAAAAACAAGTAAAACACACCAAAACTGTAACAGAAGATAGCGAACTTGGACGGAAACATAACAACATCCTACCCATCTGACAGGCACCATGTAATAGGTAACTATATTTTATTTTCTGTACATTAGCCTAATGAATACACTTCAACTCTGAAGGTAACTTAGAGAACAACTATAGGAAAATGGACATGTCTACCCTGCCATTGAAGCCTAACGGGCCCATCGCATTCGTCCGCATAATCCATCTTGCCTCTGTAACATATTATGTAAATCGCCCCCTCTAGTGGGTAGGGTGACTTTTTCTATGCCTGCAAATGTCAGAACACTTGAATCTCCACCGTGTACCTCACGAACATGTTCTATTAGTCGTGGTACTCCTTTACCTGTGGCGATTGTGTTGCAGTGTTCACGAAAACGCATGTATAGACATCGTATAGTTTTTCCTATGTAAAAACGTCCACACTGACAATATATCATGTAGACCACATATTTGGTTTTGCACGTTATGAATGTGCTGACTTCGTGCCTAATGGGACCAATATTCAAAAACCGTCCCGTTATGTGATATTTACAATGTGGACAATGCCCACAGCGATGGTTCCCCTTCGGTGCACTGGAACTTAACCAATTGTTTCTCTCGCTGGGTAATCTATTATGTACCAGACAGGGAAACGGTTCACTTTTAGTTTTCAATTCAGCCCGATTGATGGTCTCATACGGAGTGCAATAAGAAAAAATTGGCATGTCCTTGAAAAAGACAGAGATCTTACAGACATAGTCAAAAGAGGCCCTTTAATATCTAATAAACGCTGTAAAAATCTAAGAGACGTTCTGGTACATAATAGATTACCCAGCGAGAGAAACAATTGGTTAAGTTCCAGTGCACCGAAGGGGAACCATCGCTGTGGGCATTGTCCACATTGTAAATATCACATAACGGGACGGTTTTTGAATATTGGTCCCATTAGGCACGAAGTCAGCACATTCATATCGTGCAAAACCAAATATGTGGTCTACGTGATATATTGTCCGTGTGGACGTTTTTACATCGGAAAAACTATACGATGTCTATACATGCATTTTCGTGAACACTGCAACACAATCGCCACGGGTAAAGGAGTACCACGACTAATAGAACATGTTCGTGAGGTACACGGTGGGGATTCAAGTGTTCTGACATTTGCAGGCATAGAAAAAGTCACCCTACCCACTAGAGGGGGCGATTTACATAATATGTTACTAAGGACAGAGGCAAGATGGATTATGCGGACGAATGCGATGGGCCCGTTAGGCTTCAATGACAGGGTAGACATGTCCATTTTCCTATAGTTGTTCCCTAAGTCACCTTCACTAAAAGCAAGGGTTGAAGTGTATTCATTAGGCTAACGGACAGAAAATAAAATATAGTTACCTATTACATGGTGCCTGTCAGATGGGTAGGATGTTGTTATGTTTCCGTCCAAGTTTGCTATCTTCTGTTACAGTTTTGGTGTGTTTTACTTGTTTTTAATTTATGTTTTAAGTGACTCGTCATGCAGTGGGATGTGCTTGGTTTACAATGGGAGGAAGTGTGTGTAGGGGGAGGAGCATGTGTCTCACCTGTCCCTATTTCTCCCGGCGTCTCTGAATACATCCTCACTGACCCGTTGAAGCGCCAGCCAGGCGCGAAACGGCCGTCGTCCAGCTTTGCCGCACTCTCTGTACAGCACCCCCGGTCGTGAAGATGTTTTTTTACTATGTTCAAATAAAGTTACCTGCACCGTACGACCAGTGAGTGCGCTCCATTCCTTTGCTTTGATATACATATGTATCTCACTGACATATATGTATATATATATATATACTAGCTATTGAACCCGTTCTACGCCCGGGTGGCGAGAATTTATATTGGTATATGGTCTCCATCCTGGTATGTGCTGCTCCATCCTGCGTCCCCATCCTGTCATGTGCTGCACCCATCCTGCATCCCCATTCTGTCATGTGCTGCACCCATCCTGCATCCCCATCCTGTCATGTGCTGCTCCATCCTGCGTCTCCATCCCATCATGTGCTGCACCCATCCTGCGTCCCCATCCTGTCATGTGCTGCTCCATCCTGCGTCCCCATCCTGTCATGTGCTGCACCCATCCTGCGTCCCCATCCTGTCATGTGCTGCACCCATCCTGCGCCCCCATCCTGTCATGTGCTGCACCCATCCTGCGCCCCCGTTCTGTCATGTGCTGCTGCCATCCTGCGCCCCCGTTCTGTCATGTGCTGCTCCATCCTGCGTCCCCATCCTGTCATGTGCTGCACCCATCCTGCGTCCCTATCCTGTCATGTGCTGCACCCATCCTGTGCCCCATCTTGTCATGTGCTGCACCCATCCTGCGTCCCCATCCTGGAATGTGCTGCACCCATCCTGCGTCCCCATCCTGTCATGTGCTGCACCCATCCTGCGTCCCCATCCTGGTATGTGCTGCACCCATCCTGCGTCCCCATCCTGTCATGTGCTGCACCCATCCTGCGTCCCCATCCTGTCATGTGCTGCACCCATCCTGCATCCCCATCCTGGTATGTGCTGCACCCATCCTGCGTCCCCATCCTGCATCCCCATCCTGGTATGTGCTGCACCCATCCTGCGTCCCCATCCTGTCATGTGCTGCACCCATCCTGCGTCCCCATCCTGTCATGTGCTGCACCCATCCTGCGCCCCCATCCTGTCATGTGCTGCACCCATCCTGCGCCCCCGTTCTGTCATGTGCTGCTGCCATCCTGCGCCCCCGTTCTGTCATGTGCTGCTCCATCCTGCGTCCCCATCCTGTCATGTGCTGCACCCATCCTGCGTCCCCATCCTGTCATGTGCTGCACCCATCCTGCGCCCCATCTTGTCATGTGCTGCACCCATCCTGCGTCCCCATCCTGTCATGTGCTGCACCCATCCTGCGTCCCCATCCTGGTATGTGCTGCACCCATCCTGCATCCCCATCCTGCATCCCCATCCTGGTATGTGCTGCACCAATCCTGCGTCCCCATCCTGTCATGTGCTGCACCCATCCTGCGTCCCCATCCTGGTATGTGCTGCACCCATCCTGCGTCCCCATCCTGCGTCCCCATCCTGGTATGTGCTGCAACCATCCTGTGTCCCTATCCTGGTATGTGCTGCAACCATCCTGCGTCCCCATCCTGCGTCCCCATCCTGGTATGTGCTGCAACTATCCTGCATCCCCATCCTGGTATGTGCTGCAACCATCCTGCGTCCCCATCCTGCGTCCCCATCCTGGTATGTGCTGCAACCATCCTGCGTCTCCATCCAGCGTCCCCATCGTGGTATGTGCTGCAACCATCCTGTGTCCCCATCCTGCGTCCCCATCCTGGTATGTGCTGCAACCATCCTGTGTCCCCATCCTGCGTCCCCATCCTGGTATGTGCTGCAACCATCCTGCGTCCCCATCCTGCGTCCCCATCCTGGTATGTGCTGCAACCATCCTGCGTCCCCATCCTGGTATGTGCTGCAACCATCCTGCATCCCCATCCTGGTATGTGCTGCAACCATCCTGCGTCCCCATCCTGGTATGTGCTGCAGCCATCCTGCGTCCCCATCCTGGTATGTGCTGCAACCATCCTGCATCCCCATCCTGGTATGTGCTGCAACCATCCTGCGTCCCCATCTTGCGTCCCCATCCTGGTATGTGCTGCAACCATCCTGCGTCCCCATCTTGCGTCCCCATCCTGCTATGTGCTGCAACCATCCTGCGCCTCCATCCAGCGTCCCCATCCTGGTATGTGCTGCAACCATCCTGCGTCTCCATCCTGGTATGTGCTGCAACCATCCTGCGTCCCCATCTTGCGTCCCCATCCTGGTATGTTCTGCAACCATCCTGCGTCCCCATCCTGCGTCCCCATCCTGGAATGTGCTGCAACCATCCTGCGTCCCAATCTTGCGTCCCCATCCTGGTATGTGCTGCAACCATCCTGCGTCCCCATCCTGCGTCCCCATCCTGGTATGTGCTGCAACCATCCTGCGCCTCCATCCAGCGTCCCCATCCTGGTATGTGCTGCAACCATCCTGCGTCCCCATCCTGGTATGTGCTGCAACCATCCTGCGTCCCCATCTTGCGTCCCCATCCTGGTATGTGCTGCAACCATTCTGCGTCCCCATCCTGCGTCCCCATCCTGGTATGTGCTGCAACCATCCTGCGTCCCCATCTTGCGTCCCCATCCTGGTATGTGCTGCAACCATCCTGCGTCCCCATCCTGGTATGTGCTGCAACCATCCTGCGTCTCCATCCAGCATCCCCATCCTGGTATGTGCTGCAACCATCCTGCGTCTCCATCCAGCGTCCCCATCCTGTCATGTGCTGCACCAATCCGGGGGCCTGAGCAGGCGGGGACACTGTGGGGGTAAGGTGCCGGTATCGCCGCCAGCTCAGGCCCCCCAGCACTTACTATACTCACCTGTCTGTCCCGTTCCAGCGCTGCGCGCCGCCATCTTCCCGGTCTCCTGGCTGTGACTGTTCAGTCAGAGGGCGGCGCCGGCGCGCATTAAGCGCGTCATCGCGCCCTCTGAACTGAAGGTCACAGGCCGAAGACCGGGAAGATGGCGGCGCTCAGCGGTGGAGCGCAGGACAGGTGAATATGGCCGATATACTCACCCTCCTGGCGGTCCCTGCTTCTCTGTTGGAGATCGCGGTGTGCGTTCAGTGTGAACGCATACCGCGATCTCCCGGGAGCGTCACTATGTGTGGCCCAGACTGCGCCGGCGCTTGCGCCTGCGCAGTCTATAAAGGCTTCGGACAGAGTGACGCTCCCAGCGTTATATTATAGATATGTGCATATATATATATATATACATATGTATATATATATGTATATATATATATATATATATATATATATATATACAGTACAGACCAAAAGTTTGGAAACACCTTCTCATTCAAAGATTTTTCTATATTTTCATGACTATGAAATTGTACATTCACAATGAAGGCATCAAAACTATGAATTAACACATGTGGAACTATATACATAACAAAAAAGTGTGAAACAACTGAAAATATGTCTTATATTCTAGGTTCTTCAAAGAAGCCGCCTTTTGCTTTGATTACTGCTTTGCACACTCTTGGCATTCTCTTGATGAGCTTCAAGAGGTAGTCACCGGAAATGGTTTTCACTTCCCAGGTGTGCCCTGTCAGGTTTAATAAGTGAGATTTCTTGCCTTATATATGGGGTTTGGACCATCAGTTGTGTTGTGCAGAAGTCTGATGGATACACAGCTGATAGTCCTACTGAATAGACTGTTAGAATTTGTATTATGGCAAGAAAAAAGCAGCTAAGTAAAGAAAAACGAGTGGCCAGCATTACTTTAAGAAATGAAGGTCAGTCAGTCCGAAAAATTGGGAAAACTTTGAAAGTGTCCCCAAGTGCAGTGGCAAAAACCATCAAGCGCTATAAAGACCAGGAAGGAAGACCAAGAGTCACCTCTGCTTCTGAGGATAAGTTTATCAGAGTCACCAGCCTCAGAAATCGCAGGTTAACAGCAGCTCAGATTAGAGACCAGGTTAATGCACACAGATATCTAGCAGCAGACACATCTCTACAACAACTGTTAAGAGGAGACTTTGTGCAGCAGGCCTTCATGGTAAAATAGTTGCTAGAAAACCACTGCTAAGGACAGGCAACAAGCAGAAGAGACTTGTTTGGGCTAAAGAACACAAGGAATGGACATTAGACCAGTGGAAATCTGTGCTTTGGTCTGATGAGTCCAAATTTGAGATCTTAGGCTCCAATGACCGTGTCTTTGTGTGACGCAGAAAAGGTGAACGGATGGACTCTACATGCCTGGTTCCCACCTTGAAGAATGGAGCAGGAGGTGTGATGGTGTGGGGGTGCTTTGCTGATGACACTGTTGGGGATTTATTCAAAATTGAAGGCATACTGAACCAGCATGGCCACCACAGCATCTTGCAGAGGCATGCTATTCCATCCGGTTTGCGTTTAGTTGCACCATCATTTATTTTTCAACAGGACAATGACCCCAAAACACACCTCCAGGCTGTGTAAGGGCTATTTGACCAAGAAGGAGAGTGATGGGGTGCTACGCCAGATGACCTGGCCTCTACAATCACCAGACCTGAACCCAGTCGAGATGGTTTGGTGTGAGCTGGACCGCAGAGTGAAGGCAAAAGGACCAACAAGTGCTAAGAATCTCTGGGAGCTCCTTCAAGACTGTTGGAAGACCATTTCCGGTGACTACCTCTTGGAGCTCATCAAGAGAATGCCAAGAGTGTGCAAAGCCGTAATCAAAGCAAAAGGTGGCTACTTTGAAGAACCTAGAATATAAGACATATTTTCAGTTGTTTCACACTTTTTTGTTAAGTATATAATTCCACATATGTTAATTCATAGTTCTGATGCCTTCAGTGTGAATGTACAATTTTAATAGTCATGAAAATATAGAAAAATCTTTGAATGAGAAGGTGTGTCCAAACTTTTGGTCTGTACTGTGTGTATATATATATATATATATATATATATATATATATATATATATATATATATATATATAGACAGTATATATGTTTTAACGAATATTTGAGACCATGGATCCATTGTATGTCCGTTTTGCAAACCTGCGAGAAAATCTCGCAGTACGGATGCCATACGGATTACATACGGAGGATGATATGCGCAAAATACGCTGACACACCCTGCCTACGGATGACATACGGATCACTATTTTGGGAACATTTCTGCATTTTACGGCCGTAAAAAGCGGACCGTATTTTCATATACTGAGTGTGACGCCGGCCCAAGGCTGCTGTCACACTCGCAGTATTTGGTCAGTATTTTACATCAGTATTTGTAAGCCAAAACCAGGAGTGGGTGATAAATGCAGAAGTGGTGTATATGTTTCTATTATACTTTTCCTCCAATTGTTCCACTCCTGGTTTTGGCTTACAAATACTGATGTAAAATGCTGACCAAATACTGCTAGTGTGACGGCAGCCTAAAATCTAATTTTTGATTATGACTGGGAAAAAGCGAGGCAGTGATGGAAGGGGAAATAGGCTTGGTGTTCAAGGTGTACGTGGGGTAGGTGGTAATGTTTGTGAAAGCGCTAGTGAACCAATGTCATGTCCTATGTAAAGACAGCTGACAAGTTTTGTTACTGGACAGGCTACACCACTACCTTTCTTTGGCAGGCGCCCAGTGATACGCCTTGTCAATGTTGCCCAGAAAGAGCATGTACTCGAGTGGATGGCAAGTGCAGCTTCAAGTGACCTCTCATCCTCTTCCTCCACCTCAACATCACACCCAGTACAGTCCACAGATGTGGCACCCAAATTCCCCTTGCTTCCCCCCACATCCCGACTATCCAAATGTTCAACTGACTGTAGAGAGTCTGATGAGACTCAGGTATCGCCAAATGCCACAAAGTACCTCACTTACAATACGCAAAACAGCACAGAGACAAGCCTCAAAACTTCTGTAACAAGGTAATTTGGAGCAGATAGACACGTGAATTCTGGAGCTTTGCTTTAGTTCTTCCAGATTGCCCTGGTGAAGTGAAACTTGGGGTAATGATAGTTGGGGTTCATGACAGCTGTGATTTGTTAAAAGTCTATCTGACACCCCCATTAACAACCCACTATTAAAGGATGAACACACAGGCAGAAAAATAAATTATATAAAAAAAACAGTCCCCAACATGTTCCTTGGTCCACCAATTTATTAAAAAAAAAAAAAGCTATGCAGGTATGGCGTAGTCCAGGGAATCTGCTGTAGTCCACAAATGGAAACCTGAAAAAAAGAAAACAGAGAAATGAGGACAAAACCCTGTCCCTCGTTCACCAATTTATTATAAAAAGTTCCCATGCAGTTCCAAAGTAGTCCATGGCATTCCCAGAAAAATCCAAGAATCCGACATCCAAAGCTATGGAGCTTAGAGATCCAAGCATCATAGGCTATAAAGCTTGTAATGAGAGGTGATGCCAGTAACTACACCGCTCATCAGATTTGTTCAGTCCTCTATATAATGGCCCACAGTATAACTGTCCCATACAGTTCCCACAGTATAATGGCGCCATATAGTGCCTTATATTATAATGGCACCATATAGTGCCCCCAGTATAATGGCCCCATATTGTACTCCCCAGTATAATGGTGCCATATAGTGCCTTATAATATAATGGCCCGATATAGTGCCTCACAGTATAATGGCCCCATATAGTGCCCCACAGTATAATGGCCCAAACAGTGCCGTACAGTATAATGGCCCAATATAGTGCCCCACAGTATAATGGTCCCATATAGTGCCCCACAGTATAATGGCACCATATAATGCCCAACAGTATAATTGCCCCCTATAGTGCCCCTACAGTATAACGGTGCCATATAGTGCCCCACAGTATAATGGCGCCATATAGTGCCCCACAGTATAATGGCACCATATAGTGTCCCACAGTATAATGACACCATATAGTGCCCCCCAGTATAATGGCCCACATAGTGCCCTACAGTATAATATCCCCTATAGTGCCCAACTGTATAATGGCCCTGATATAGTGCCCCACAGTATAATAGCCCCATATAGTACCCCACAGCATAATGGCGCCATATAGTGCCCCACAGTATAATGGCCCAAACAATGCCCCCCAGTACAATGGCCCTATATAGTGCCCCCCAGTATTTTGGCACCATATAGTGCCCCACGGTATAATGGCCCAATATAGTGCCTCACAGCATAATGGCCCAATATAGTGCCTCACAGTATAATGGCCCCATATAGTGCCCCACAGTATAATGGCCCCATATAGTGCCCCACAGTATAATGGCCCCATATAGTGCCCCACAGCATAATGGCCCAATATAGTGCCTCACAGCATAATGGCCCAATATAGTGCCTCACAGTATAATGACCCTATATAGTGCCCCACAGTATAATGGCCCCATATAGTGCCCCACAGTATAATGGCCCCATATAGTGCCCCACAGCATAATGGCCCCATATAATGCCCCACAATATACTTCCGCCATATAGTGCCCCACAGTATTATGGCTCCATATAATGCACCACAGTATAATGGTGCCATATAGTGCCAAACAGTATAATGGCCCCATATAGTGCCCAATAGTATAAAGGCCCCATATAGTGACCCACAGTATAATGGACCCATATAATGCCCCACAGGATATAATGGCCCCATAAAGTGCCCCACAGTATAATGACCCCATATAGTGCCCCATAGTATAATGGCCCAATATAGTGCCTCACTGTATAATGACCCCATTCAGTTCCCACAGTATAATGGCCCCATATAATGCCCCACAGGATATAATGGCCCCATATACGGCCCCCAGTATAATGGCCCCATATAGTGCCCCCCATTATAATGGCCCCATATAGTGCCCCACAGTATAATGGCCCCCTATAGTGCCCAACAGTATAATGGCCCCGATATAGTGCCCCACAGTATAATGGCCCCTATAGTGCCCAACAGTATAATGGCCCCGATATAGTGTCCCACAGTATAATGGCCCCATATAGTGCCCCACAGTATAATGGCGCCTTATAGTGCCCCACAGTATAATGGCCCCATATAGTGCCCCACAGCATAATGGCCCAATATAGTGCCTCACAGTATAATGACCCCATTCAGTTCCCACAGTATAATGGCACCATAAAGTGCCCCACAGTATAATGGCCCCATATAGTGCCCCACAGTATAATGGCCCCATATAATGCCCCACAGTATAATGGCACCATATACTGCCCCATAGTATAATGGCTCCATATAGTGCCCAATAGTATAATGGCCCCATATATTGCCCCCAGTATAATGGCTGCATACAGTGCCCCCCAGTATAATGGCCCCATACAGTGCCCCACAGTATAATGGCCCCATATAATGCCTTCCAGTATAATGGCCCTATACAGTGCCCCACAGTATAATGGCCCCATACAATGCCTCACTGTAAAATGGTCCCATATAGTGTCCCACAGTATAATATAGCCATATAGTGCCGCACAGTATTATGGCCCCATACAGTTTCTACAGTATAATGGCTCCATATAGTGCCTCACAGTATAATGGCCCCATATAGTGACCACAGTTTAATGACCTCATACAGTGCTCCACAGTATAATTGCCCCAAATTATAATGACCCCATACAGTGTTCCACAGTATAATGGCCCCATACAGTGTCCCACAGTATAATGGCCCCATATAATGCCCCACAGTATAATGGCCCCATATAGTGCCCCACAGTATAATGGCCCCATACAGTGCCCCACAGTATAATGGCCCCATATAATGCCTTCCAGTATAATGGCCCTATACAGTGCCCCAGAGTATAATGGCCCCATACAATGCCTCACTGTAAAATGGTCCCATATAGTGTCCCACAGTATTATGGCCCCATGCAGTTTCTACAGTATAATGGCCCCATATAGTGCCTCACAGTATAATGGCCCCATATAGTGACCACAGTTTAATGACCTCATACAGTGCTCCACAGTATAATTGCCCCAAATTATAATGACCCCATGCAGTGTTCCACAGTATAATGGCCCCATACAGTGTCCCACAGTATAATGGCCCCATTCAGTGCCCCATAGCATAATGGCCCCATTCAGCACCCCATAGTATAATGGCCCCACGTAGTGCCCCACAGTATAATGGCCCCATTCAGTGCCCCACAGTATAATGGCCCCATACAGTGCCCCACAGTATAATGGCCCCATTCAGTGCCCCACAGTATAATGGCCCCATATAGTGCCCCACAGTATAATGGCCCCACAGTGTCCCGCATTATAATGGCCTCATTCAGTGCACCAGAGTATAATGGTCCCATATAGTGCCCCACAGCATAATGGCCCCATATAGTGGCCCACAGTATAATGGCCTCATACAGTGCCTTATAGTATAATGGTCCCATAATGTGCCTCACAATATAATGGCCTCATTCAGTCCCTCTCAGTATAATGGCACCATGTAATGCCCCTCAGCATAATGGCACCACATAGTGTTCCTCAGTATTATGGCTCCATATAATGCCTCACAGTAGAATATACAGTGGGGCAAAAAAGTATTTAGTCAGTCAGCAATAGTGCAAGTTCCACCACTTAAAAAGATGAGAGGCGTCTGTAATTTACATCATAGGTAGACCTCAACTATGGGAAACAAACTGAGAAAAAAAAATCCAGAAAATCACATTGTCTGTTTTTTTAACAATTTATTTGCATATTATGGTGGAAAATAAGTAATTGGTCAGAAACAAACAATCAAGATTTCTGGCTCTCACAGACCTGTAACTTCTTCTTTAAGAGTCTCCTCTTTCCTCCACTCATTACCTGTAGTAATGGCACCTGTTTAAACTTGTTATCAGTATAAAAAGACACCTGTGCAAACCCTCAAACAGTCTGACTCCAAACTCCACTATGGTGAAGACCAAAGAGCTGTCAAAGGACACCAGAAACCAAATTGTAGCCCTGCACCAGGCTGGGAAGACTGAATCTGCAATAGCCAACCAGCTTGGAGTGAAGAAATCAACAATGGGAGCAATAATTAGAAAATGGAAGACATACAAGACCACTGATAATCTCCCTCGATCTGGGGCTCCACGCAAAATCCCACCCCATGGGGTCAGAATGATCACAAGAACGGTGAGCAAAAATCCCAGAACCACGCGGGGGGACCTAATGAATGAACTGCAGAGAGCTGGGACCAATGTAACAAGGAGTACCATAAGTAACACAGGACGCCACCATGGACTCAGATCCTGCAGTGCCAGATGTGTCCCACTGCTTAAGCCAGTACATGTCCGGGCCCATCTGAAGTTTGCTAGAGAGCATTTGGATGATCCAGAGGAGTTTTGGGAGAATGTCCTATGGTCTGATGAAACCAAACTGGAACTGTTTGGTAGAAACACAACTTGTCGTGTTTGGAGGAAAAAGAATACTGAGTTGCATCCATCAAACACCATACCTACTGTAAAGCATGGTGGTGGAAACATCATGCTTTGGGGCTGTTTCTCTGCAAAGGGGCCAGGACGACTGATCCGGGTACATGAAAGAATGAATGGGGCCATGTATCGTTAAATTTTGAGTGCAAACCTCCTTCCATCAGCAAGGGCATTGAAGATGAAATGTGGCTGGGTCTTTCAACATGACAATGATCCAAAGCACACCGCCAGGGCAACGAAGGAGTGGCTTAGTAAGAAGCATTTCAAGGTCCTGGAGTGGCCTAGCCAGTCTCCAGATCTCAACCCTATAGAAAACCTTTGGAGGGAGTTGAAAGTCCGTGTTGCCAAGCGAAAAGCCAAAAACATCACTGCTCTAGAGGAGATCTGCATGGAGGAATGGGCCAACATACCAACAACAGTGTGTGGCAACCTTGTGAAGACTTACAGAAAACGTTTGACCTCTGTCATTGCCAACAAAGGATATATTACAAAGTATTGAAATGAAATTTTGTTTCTGACCAAATACTTATTTTCCACCATAATATGCAAATAAATTGTTAAAAAAACAGACAATGTGATTTTCTGGATTTTTTTTTCTCAGTTTGTCTCCCATAGTTGAGGTCTACCTATGATGTAAATTACAGACGCCTCTCATCTATTTAAGTGGTGGAACTTGCACTATTGCTGACTGACTAAATACTTTTTTGCCCCACTGTAATTGCATAGTGCCCCACAGTATAATAGTCTCATAAAGTGCCTCACAGTATAATGGCCCCATATAGTGACCCACAGTATTATGGCCCCATCCAGTGCACCACAATATATTGGCCCAATATAGTGCCCCAAAGTATAATGCCTCCATTTACTGCTCTAAAGTATATTGACCCCATACCCTGGCATATGTCCTCCACCCTGGTATAGGGTCCCCATCCTGGTATATGTTCCCCCATCCTGGTATATGACCCCCATCCTGGTATAGGTCTCCATCCTGGTATATGGCTCCAATCCTGGTATATGTCTCCATCCTCGTATATAGCCACCAAACTGGTATATGTTTTTATCCAGTTATATGTCCCTTCATCCTGATATGTCTCCAATCTGGTATGTAGCCCCCATACAGGTATATGGCCACCATCATGGTATATGTCCCTCCATTCTGGTATATTGCCCCAATCTTGGTATACAGCCCCCATCCTGGCATGTGGCCCCAATTCTAGTATATGTCTCTATTCTGGTATGGCCGCCACTGTGTTATATGGCTATTGTCATTGCACGCACTGACTGAGCAGTGTGTGTGACGACAGGGGGAAAGAGGAGCCCACAGCATAAACTGCGGGCTACACAAACATGGCCACTATTTCCTGTCACAGCTGTGACCTGGACAGCACAGGGGGCATGCCCAGCTCATACCTAGAGGCAGGAGGAGTGTCCTCAATACAAGAGATGTGGTTGCCATCTGACCACAGGCATTTATGCCCGGGGGCTGCCGTATGTGAGGTGTGTAAGTGTCCTGTTCAGACACTTACACACCCCCAAATGAAAATGGCAGCCCCCAGTGGTTAAAGTAAAAATTAATAAATAGAAAACTAATAAAGTGGTACATTTAATTTTGAATTAAAAATAATCAATTGATATCATCATCAATTATTAATACAAAATTAAAAATAAATGCACCTTCCCTTTAAAGGGAACCTGTCACCCCGTTTTTTCAGATTGAGCTATAAATACTGTTAAATAGGGCCTGCGCTGTGCGTTACTATAGTGTATGTAGTGTACCCTGATTCCCCATGTATGCTGAGAAATACATTACCAAAGTCGCCGTTTTCGCCTGTCAATCAGGCTGGTCTGGTCAGGTGGGCGTGTTCACAGCGCTCTTTTCTTCCCCAGCTTTCCGTTGGTGGCGTAGTGGTGTGCGCATGTCCAGAGTTCCGACTTCCCTGCGCCCACGTGAAGACACAGCGCGCGATCTGCGCTGTAATCCCTTGCATCGGTGGGGGCGGCCATCTTCCTGGGGCCGCGCGTGCGCAGATGGAGTGCTCTGCTGCACGGGGCTTCAGGAAAATGGCCGCGGGATGCCGCGCGTGCGCATTAGAGATCGCGGCGGCCATTTTCCCAAAGCCGAGATGCAAACTCGGCTTTGGGAAAATGGCCGCCGCGATCTCTAATGCGCACGCGCGGCATCCCGCGGCCATTTTCCTGAAGCCCCGTGCAGCAGAGCACTCCATCTGCGCACGCGCGGCCCCAGGAAGATGGCCGCCCCCACCGATGCAAGGGATTACAGCGCAGATCGCGCGCTGTGTCTTCACGTGGGCGCAGGGAAGTCGGAACTCTGGACATGCGCACACCACTACGCCACCAACGGAAAGCTGGGGAAGAAAAGAGCGCTGTGAACACGCCCACCTGACCAGACCAGCCTGATTGACAGGCGAAAACGGCGACTTTGGTAATGTATTTCTCAGCATACATGGGGAATCAGGGTACACTACATACACTATAGTAACGCACAGCGCAGGCCCTATTTAACAGTATTTATAGCTCAATCTCAAAAAACGGGGTGACAGGTTCCCTTTAAGGACTGATTTCCTCTGAAACCTAGTGGCTGATGATTCGAAATTAGGTACAGTGGATGCATGGCCCAAACTACATAAAAATCTGATAGATGTTGACACTCCATAAAGAGTAACCTGTTCCACAGATATGGTAAGAATGTTTTGATTTCTGTGTATTAATTTTCATTTGTGATGCTTTTTTTTTAAAGATGAATTGAATAATAAACAAATTGCTTTAATTGATAGATTAGTCACCTTTGCTTTACTGAGCTTTGCCACAGCATCAAATTTAATAGGTAGAGTGCACGAGACACAAATTTGGATTTTATGGGCAAAATTAAATGAAAATTTTATAATTTTCCAGACATTACTATGAAAAATAGATACATAATTTTATGCAAAAAGAGATTTCAATGTTTCATGAATACAAGAATTTCAATTTTGGAGCAATGAGCTAGCTGTTGGAGAAGGTATAAATCTTTTGGTTGGCTGGAAGGAAAATAAATAAGTAACTTGATGCCTTGTTTCTTTATTCACGATTTAAGACGCACACTTCCTGCTCAATGAAGGGATCATGGATCCCTATTTTCCTGTGCAATTGCTGGAGACAAAGTCATTCACCAGTTTCCATGTCCTATTTTCCAGATGTCTGACACTTATTTTTCAGTCAATTTCACAGACATTGTGGGAATCATTGCAACTTGTTAATCAGCATTCAGAAATCGAATGTCACAGTTTTTCTATCTAACTGCAAAATTTTATAGTATGTTCACATTGCGCTGGATAAATGGTATTTGTATCGATGCAATACTTTTCTTTTGAATTGTACTTTCTTAAATCTTTTGTGAAAGAAGATTTACTAGATTGTAGGCACCTGGTCTTATTTGTAATTTAGACAGCGAGATTACATTGCAAAAATCTTCTTAGCGGTAATTTGCTTATTAATCCCAGAGAGATTTCCAACTGTAGCACTATTTTTTTTCTATATTTGGAGATAAGGGATGTATGCAGTGTTAGCAATTCATAAAGCAATGGAAAGATTAGAATATAGCTGATACATTTACTAAGGCTTCCTTTTGTAGAACATCATTATAATGTTGCTACCTAACTAACAACATTCAGTAATTCTGGTAACTTGATGTCTTTCAGGTCCTATTATTTTGCTACTTTGGTTTGACCTGAGGTTGCACAGTACCCTTTGCTGTACCTTTTGGTGGCACTCCTTCATATGATCGTAGATCTGGGTGAATCATTTAAAATTCTGATTCTCCAGCATTGCCGATATTTCCAAAAGAATTTGAATTGAAATAATGAAAAGCTTCTAATTTACCGGAAAATATCGAGTCCTGGACTGCATGGAATCCAGTTTGAGCTCTTTAATGCAAACACAGCCTTACTAATGTCCAAATGATCTTAACCTATCTGACAATGAAAAAAGGATAACTATTGGTAACCGACAGTAGCATTTGAGTGGCAAGCAAGCAAAAACAACAAATATATATATAATTGTTTGCTCTAACCTATTCACCCCCAAGCCGTTTTTCACCTACCTTACCAGGCCAAATTTTACAAATCTGACCAGTGTCACTTTATGAGGTAATAACTATTGAAAGCTTCAACATATTCCAGTAATTCTGATACATTTTTTTCATGACACGTTGTACTTCATGATAGAGGTAAATTGTGGCCAATATTTTTTGCCTTTATTTATTAAGATATAGAAAATTTGACAAGAAAATATCACAAATTTCAAATTCTGAATTTGTATGCCCTTGAATTGTTATACCACACAAAATAGTTAATAAATAACATTTACCACATGTCTACTTTACATCAGCATCATTTTTTAAACATTTCTCATTTTATAATAATTTAATAATAATAATTTTATTTATATAGCGCCAACATATTCCGCAGCGCTTTACAAATTATAGAGGGAATTTGTACAGACAATAGACTTTACAGCATAACAAAAATCAGTTGAAAATAGATACCAAGAGGAGTTAGGGTCCTGCTCGCAAGCTTACAAACTATGAGGAAAAGGGGAGACACGAGAGGTGGATGGTAACAATTGCTTTGGTTGCTCGGACCAGTCATAGTGTAAGGATTAGGTGTTCATGTAAAGCTGCATGTACCAGTTAACAGCCTAAGTATGTAGCAGTACAGACACAGAGGGCTATTAACTGCATGAAGTGTATGAGAACATGATGCGAGGAACCTGATTATGGTTTAAGCTTTTTGAGTGGGCCACACAGGGAAAGTTAGGTTAATGCGTTGAGGCAGTAGGCCAGTCTGAACAAATGCATTTTTAGGGCACGCTTAAAAATGTGGGGATTCGGGATGTCTTGGACACGGGAGTGGGAGGTTCTGATTATTGAGGATGCTAACCTCAGGTCATTATCAGAACGGTGAGCACGGGTAGGGTGGTAGACTGAGACCAAGGAATAGATGTAGGGTGGTGCTTAGCCATGGAGTGCTTTGTGGATGAGGGTAATAGTTTTGTACTGGATTCTGGAGTGGATGCGTAACCAGTGTAATGACTGGCACAGGGTAGAGGCATCGGTGTAACGGTTGGCGAGGAATATAATCCTGGCAGCAGCATTCATGACAGATTGGAGTGGGGAAAGTTTGGTAGGAGGGAGGCCGATTAAGAGAGAGTTACAATAGTCCAGACGAGAATGAATGAGTAAAACAGTGAGAGTTTTTGCAGAGTCGAAAGTAAGAAAAGGGTGAATTCTAGAAATGTTTTTGAGATGCAGATAAGAAGAGCGAGCCAGTGATCGGATATGCGGGGTGAAGGAAAGCTCGGAATCAAGTATGACCCCAATGCAGCGGGCATGTTGTTTGGGAGTAATGGTGGAACCACACACGGAGATGGCAATGTCAGGTAGGTTAGTAGAGGGAGTGAAATCGAGGAGTTCAGTTTTTGACAGGTTCAGTTTCAGATAGAGGGAGGACATGATGTTAGAGACAGCGGTAAGACAATCACTGGTGTTTTCTAAAAAGTCAGGCACGATATCAGGAGAAGAAGTGTATAATTGGGTGTCATCACCATAGAGATGGTGTTGGAAACAAAATCTACTGATTGTTTGTCCAATAGGGGCGGTATACAAGGAGAAGAGGAGGGGGCCTAGGATTGATCCTTGAGGAACCCCAACAGTAAGGGGAAGGTGAGAGGAGGAGGAACCAGCAAAAGATACAGTGAAGGAGCAGTCAGAGAGATAGGAGGAGAACCAGGAGAGAACGGTGTCCTTGAGGCCGATGGAGAGGAGCATAGAGAGGAGGAGCTGATGATCCACAGTATTGAATGCTGCGGAGAGATGTAAGAGAATTAGCATGGAGTAGTGACCATTAGATTTAGCTGTTAGTAGATTATTAGAGACTTTAGTTTCAATAGAGTGTAAAGAGTGGAAACCAGATTGAAGAGGGTAGAGAAGAGAGTTATCTGAAAGATTGCAGATGAGACGGGAATGGACCAGGCGTTCGAGGAGTTTAGAGATGAAGGGAAGATTAGAGACCGGTCTATAATTAGCGGCACAGTTTTGATCGAGGGATGGTTTTTTAAGCAATGGATGCATGATTACATGCTTAAATGAGGAGGGAAAAATACCGGAAGAGAGAGAGAGGTTGAATATTTTTGTTAGGTGAAAGGTGACAGCAGGGGAAAGGGACTGTAGGAGATGTGACAGAATGGGGTCACTGGTGCAAGTGGTTGGGCGAGAAGATGCAAGGAGCCTGATTACTTCTTCTGTAACTGAAAATAGCAAGTCCTGGACACATGGTGCAAATTAATCACCTATCATGAAGCCTCCCCATGTGTCCATAGGATTAACAACCTATCATCAATTATCACATAAGACTAAACCAAAAAAAGACGATGATCAAAAGGTCAGTTTATATCAAAAGGAAGGTACATATAAATGTTATTTAATCACAAACGTTAAAATCCATATAACCAATTAGGGAAGAAGGTGAAAAATAGAACAACATGTTCACAAATGTGTTACATATAAAAGGAACGCCTACATATGGGCTACCGGTTTGCATAATCATATATGCTTACAACTGTATATAACAGTATGAGCAATGCTCTACCTCTATCAGAAAACTGCAGCCTATGATTATTTATATACACATAAACCTGGCCTTATTCCATTATTATAACGTCACCAATTATCCAGTTACATAGTTATTAAGGTTGAAGGAAGACTTTAAGTACATCTAGTTCAACCCATAGCCTAACCTAACATGCCCTAACATGTTGATCCAGAGGAAGGCAAATGAGTAAGCTCCACATTGGAGAAAAAAATTCCATCCCGACTCCACATACGGCAATCAGACTAGTTCCCTGGATCAACGCCCTATCAAGGAATCTAGTATATATACCTTGTAACATTATACTTTTCCAGAAAGGTATCCAATCCCCTCTTAAATTTAAGTAATGAATCACTCATCACAACATCATACGGCAGAGAGTTCCATAGTCTCACTGCTCTTACAGTAAAGAATCCACGTCTGTTATTATGCTTAAACCTTCATTCCTCCAGACATAGAGGATGCCCCCTTGTCCCTGTCTCAGGTCTATGATTAAAAAGATCATCAGAAAGGTCTTTGTACTGTCCCCTCATATATTTATACATTAAAATAAGATCACCCCTTAGTCTTCGTTTTTCCAAACTAAATAGCCCCAAGTGTAATAACCTATCTTGGTATTGCAGACCCCCCAGTCCTCTAATAACCTTGGTCGCTCTTCTCTGCACCCGCTCCAGTTCAGCTATGCCTTTCTTATACACCGGAGACCAGAACTGTGCACAGTATTCTAAGTGTGGTCGAACAAGTGACTTGTATAGAGGTAAAATTATGTTCTCCTCATGTGCATCTATGCCTCTTTTAATGCATCCCATTATTTTATTTGCCTTAGTAGCAGCTGCCTGACACTGGCCACTGAATATGAGTTTGTCATCCACCCATACACCCAGGTCTTTTTCATTGACGGTTTTGCCCAGAGTTTTAGAATTAAACACATAGTCATACATCTTATTACTTCTACACAAGTGCATGACCTTACATTTATCCCCATTAAAGCTCATTTGCCATTTATCAGCCCAAGCTTCTAGTTTACATAAATCATTCTGTAAAATAAACTTGTCCTCCCCTCTATTGATTACCCTGCAGAGTTTAGTGTCATCTTCAAATATTGAAATTCTGCTATGAATGCCCCCTACAAGGTCATTAATAAATATGTTAAAAAGAAGAGGGCCCAATACGGACCCCTGTGGTACCCACTGCTAACCGCGTCCCAGTCCGAGTGTGTTCTATTAACCCCTTCCCGACCCATGACGCCACGTAGGCGTCATGAAAGTCGGTGCCAATCCGACCTGTGACGCCTATGTGGCGTCATGGAAAGATCGCGTCCCTGCAGATCGGGTGAAAGGGTTAACTCCCATTTCACCCGATCTGCAGGGACAGGGGGAGTGGTAGTTTAGCCCAGGGGGGGGATTATATCTCAGTGATCAAAATAAAAAAATAATAAATGACCCCCCCCCCTTTGTCACCCCCATAGGTAGGGACAATAAAAAAATAAAGAATTTTTTTTTTCCACTAATGTTAGAATAGGGTTAGGGTTAGGGTTAGGGCTATGGTTAGGGGTAGGGTTAGGGTTAGGGCTAGGGTTAGGGGTAGGTTTAGGGTTACGGCTAGGGTTAGGGCTAGGGTTAGGGCTAGGGTTAGGGGTAGGGTTAGGGTTAGGGTTAGGGCTATGGTTAGGGCTAGGGTTAGGGTTTCGGTATGTGCACACGTATTCTGGTCCTCTGCGGATTTTTCCGCTGCGGATTTGATAAATCCGCAGTGCTAAACTGCTGCGGATTTATGGCGGATTTACCGCATTTTTTCTGCACATTTCACTGCGGTTTTACAACTGCGATTTTCTATTTGAGCAGTTGTAAAACCGCTGCGGAATCCGCACAAAGAAGTGACATGCTGCGGAATGTAAACCGCTGCATTTCCGTGCAGTTTTTCCGCAGCATGTGTACAGCGATTTTTGTTTCCCATAGGTTTACATTGAACTGTAAACTTATGGGAAACTGCTGCGGATCCGCAGCGTGTGCACATACCTTTAGAATTAGGCTATGTGCACACGGTGCGGATTTGGCTGCGGATCCGCAGCGGATTGGCCGCTGCGGATTCGCAGCTGTGTTCCATCAGGTTTACAGTACCATGTAAACCTATGGAAAACCAAATCCGCTGTGCCCATGGTGCGGAAAATACAGCGCGGAAACGCTGCGTTGTATTTTCCGCAGCATGTCAATTCTTTGTGCGGATTCCGCAGCATTTTACACCTGTTCCTCAATAGGAATCCACAGGTGAAATCCGCACAAAAACCACTGGAAATCCGCGGTAAATCCGCAGGTAAAACGCAGTGCCTTTTACCCGCGGATTTTTCAAAAATGATGCTGAAAAATCTCACACGAATCCGCAACGTGGGCACATAGCCTTAGGGTTAGGGTTGGAATTAGGGTTATGGTTAGGGGTGTGATTAGGGTTATGGCTACAGTTGGGATTAGGGTTAGGGGTGTGTTGGGGTTAGTGTTGGAGGTAGAATTGTTGGGTTACCACTGTTTAGGCACATCAGGGGTCTCCAAACGCAACATGACGCCACCATTGATTCCAGCCAATCTCGTATTCAAAAAGTCAAATGGTGCTCCCTCAATTCCGAACCCCGACGTGTGCCCAAACAGTGGTTTACCCCCACATATGGGGTACCAGCATACTCAGGATAAACTGTGCAACAATTACTGGGGTCCAATTTCTCCTGTTACCCTTGTGAAAATAAAAAAATGCTTGCTAAAACATCATTTTTGAGGAAAGAAAAATGATTTTTTATTTTCACGGCTCTGCGTTGTAAATGTCTGTGAAGCACTTGGGGGTTCAAAGTGCTCACCACATATCTAGATAAGTTCCTTGGGGGGTCTAGTTTCTAAAATGGGGTCACTTGTGGGGGGTTTCTATTGTTTAGGCACACCAGGGGCTCTGCAAACGCAACGTGACGCCCGCAGACCATTCCATCAAAGTCTGCATTTCAAAAGTCACTACTTCCCTTCTGAGCCCCGACGTGTGCCCAAACAGTGGTTTACCTCCACACATGGGGTATCAGCGTACTCAGGAGAAACTGGACAACAACTTTTGTGGTCCAATTTCTCCTGTAACCCTTGGGAAAATAAAAAATTCTGGGCTAAATAATTATTTTTGAGGAAAGAAAAGGTATTTATTATTTTCACGGTTCTGCATTATAAACTTCTATGAAGCACTTGGGGGTTCAAAGTGCTCACCACACATCTAGATAAGTTCCTTTCGGGGTCTAGTTTCCAAAATGGGGCCACTTGTAGGGGGTTTCTACTGTTTAGCCACATCAGGGGCTCTGCAAACGCAACGTGACGCCCGCAGAGCATTCCATCAAAGTCTGCATTTCAAAACATCACTACTTCAATTCCGAGCCCCGACATGTGCCCAAACAGTAGTTTCCCCCCACATATGGGATATCACCGTACTCAGGAGAAACTGGACAACAAATATTGGGGTCAAATTTCTCCTGTTACCCTTGGGAAAATTAAAAAATTCTGGGCTAAATAATTATTTTTGAGGAAAGAAAACTTATTTATTATTTTCCCGGCTCTGCATTATAAACTTCTGTGAAGCACTTGGGGGTTCAGAGTGCTCACCACACATCTAGATAAGTTCCTTTCGGGGTCTAGTTTCCAAAATGGGGTCACTTGTGGGGGGTTTCTACTGTTTAGCCACATCAGGGGCTCTGCAAACGCAACGTGACGCCCACAGAGCATTCCATCAAAGTCTGCATTTCAATACGTCACTACTTCACTTCCGAGCCCCGGCATGTGCCCAAACAGAGGTTTACCCCCACATATGGGGTATCAGCGTACTCAGGAGAAACTGTACAACAGCTTTTGCAGTCAAATTTCTCCTGTTACCCTTGGGAAAATAAAAAATTGCAGGCTAAAAGATCATTTTTGAGAAAATAATTTTTTATTTTTATTTTCATGGCTCTGCGTTATAAACTTCTGTGAAGCACTTGGGGGTTCAAAGTCCTCACCACACATCTAGATTAGTTCCTTTGGGGGTCTAGTTTCCAAAATGGGGTCATTTCTGGGGGATCTCCAATGTTTAGGCACACAGGGGCTCTCCAAACATGACATGGTGTCCGCTAGTGATTGGAGCTAATTTTCCATTTAAAAAGCCAAATGGCATGCCTTCCCTTCTGACCCCTGCCGTGCGCCTAAACAGTGGTTTACCCCCACATATGGGGTATCAGCTAACTCAGGACAAACTGGACAACAACATTTGGGGTCCAATTTCTCCTATTACCCTTGGCAAAATAGGAAATTCCAGGCTAAAAAATCATTTTTGAGGAAAGAAAAATTATTTTTTATTTTCATGGCTCTGCGTTATAAACTTCTGTGAAGCACCTGGGGGTTTAAAGTGCTCAATATGCATCTAGATAAGTTCCTTGGGGGGTCTAGTTTCCAAAATGGGGTCACTTGTGGGGGAGCTCCAATGTTTAGGCACACAGGGGCTCTCCAAACGCGACATGGTGTCCGCTAACAATTGGAGCTAATTTTCCATTCAAAAAGTCAAATGGCGCGCCTTCCCTTTCGAGCCCTGCCGTGTGCCCAAACAGTGGTTTACCCCCACATATGAGGTATCAGCGTACTCGGGAGAAATTGCCCAACAAATTTTATGATCCATTTTATCCTATTGCCCATGTGAAAATGAAAAAATTGAGGCGAAAAGAATTTTTTTGTGAAAAAAAGTACTTTTTCATTTTTACAGATCAATTTGTGAAGCACCTGAGGGTTTAAAGTGCTCACTAGGCATCTAGATAAGTTCCTTGGGGGGTCTAGTTTCCAAAATGGGGTCACTTGTGGGGGAGCGCCAATGTTTAGGCACACAGGGGCTCTCCAAACGCGACATGGTGTCCGCTAACGATGGAGATAATTTTTCATTCAAAAAGTCAAATGGCGCTCCTTCCCTTCCGAGCCTTACCATGTGCCCAAACAGTGGTTTACCCCCACATGTGAGGTATTGGTGCACTCAGGAGAAATTGCCCAACAAATATAAGGATCCATTTTATCCTGTTGCCCATGTGAAAATGAAAAAATTGAGGCTAAAAGAATTTTTTGTGAAAAAAAAGTACTTTTTCATTTTTACGGATCAATTTGTGAAGCACCTGGGGGTTCAAAGTGCTCACTATGCATCTAGATAAGTTCCTTGGGGCGTCTAGTTTCCAAAATGGGGTCACTTGTGGGGGAGCTCCAATTTTTAGGCACACGGGGGCTCTCCAAACGTGACATGGTGTCCGCTAAAGAGTGGAGCCAATTTTTGATTCAAAAAGTCAAATGGCGCTCCTTCCCTTCCAAGCCCTGCCGTGCGCCCAAACAGTGGTTTACCCCCACATATGAGGTATCAGCGTACTCAGGACAAATTGGACAAGAACTTTCGTTGTTCAGTTTCTCCTTTTACCATTGGGAAAATAAAAAAATTGTTGCTAAAAATCATTTTTGTGACTAAAAAGTTAAATGTTCATTTTTTCCTTCCATGTTGCTTCTGCTGCTGTGAAGCACCTGAAGGGATAATAAACTTCTTGAATGTGGTTTTGAGTACCTTGAGGGGTGCAGTTTTTAGAATGGTGTTACTTTTGGGTATTTTCAGCCATATAGACCCCTCAAACTGACTTCAAATGTGAGGTGGTCCCTAACAAAAATGGTTTTGTAAATTTCGTTGTAAAAATGAGAAATCGCTGGTCAAATTTTAACCCTTATAACTTCCTAGCAAAAAAAAATTTTGTTTCCAAAATTGTGCTGATGTAAAGTATACCTGTGGGAAATGTTATTTATTAACTATTTTGTGTCAGATAACTCTCTGTTTTAACAGAATAAAAATTCAAAATGTGAAAATTGCGAAATTTTCAAAATTTTCGCCAAATTTCCGTTTTTATCACAAATAAACGCAAAATTTATTGACCTAAATTTACCACTAACATGAAGCCCAATATGTCACGAAAAAACAATCTCAGAACCGCTAGGATCCGTTGAAGCGTTCCTGAGTTATTACCTCATAAAGGGACACTGGTCAGAATTGCAAAAAACGGCAAGGTCTTTAAGGTCAAAATAGGCTGGGTCATGAAGGGGTTAAAATAGACATGGGGTCCCCCTATAATTAAGATGCGCCAATTCCAGCACTTAGCCTCACTCTTCCCACTGCCCTGTAGTGGTGGCATATGGGGTAATAAGGGGTTAATGTCACCTTTGTATTGTAAGGTGACATCAAGCCTGGTTAGTAATGGAGAGGCGTCAATAAGACACCTATCTATTATTAATCCTATAGTAGTGAAAGGATTAAAAAATACACACAGCCAAAAAAAATAAATCGGTTTAGCAGCAGGAAATAGATGGCGACGAACACCCAGTCCTATACCTGAGTAGGAAACTCTCCTCCTGTGAGAAGAACTATGCTATCGTGGAGAAAGAGTCCTTGGCCATCAAGTGGGTAATCAACACCCTGATATATTACCTGTTAGGCAGAAAGTTCAGGCTAATATCATGCACCCCTGAGATGGATGAGGGAAAAGAAGGGGAAGGATGCCTGGGTAACTTGGTGGTTTCTGGTTTTCCAAGACTTCATTTTTCATGTGAAGCAAAGGCCAGGGAGGTTGCATGGAAATGCAGATGCCCTATCCACAAGTCCCCTGCTTAACCAGTGAAGGTGCCAAGACCCCGGCTTTGTGCAGAGGGGGGTAATATGTGACAGAGTCACTGGGGAAGTGATAGAGGGGAGATACATGTCACTGTGCATGATGGCGTCAGTGATGTAAAATCAGAGTGGTTTCCACCAGCACAATACATGTTGGGAGGATTAAATGAAAGCTACAGTTGTGGCTAAAAGTATTGACACCACTGCAATTCTGTCAGATAATACTCAGTTTCTTCCTGAAAATGATTGCAAACACAAATTCTTTGTTATTATTATCTTCTTTTAATTTGTCTTAAATGAAAAAACACAAAAAGAATTGTCCTAAAGCCAAATTGGATATAATTCCACACCAAACATAAAAAAGGGGGTGGACAAAAGTATTGGCACTGTTCGAAAAATCATGTGATGCTTCTCTAATTTGTGTAATTAACAGCACCTGTAACTTACCTGCCCCCATCGGCACGTCACCAACCTCCCGATGCAATAGCATTGGGCCGCCATCTAGTTTTCTAATAATTGGGCCAACAATTGTTGCCTCTCAGCAAGCTGATTGCCTTTTGTCCTTGTCCTGTAGCCCATTTCAGCCTCTGCAGGTTTACAATTTTCTCCTTGTTGTCCTTAGACAGCTCTTTGGTCTTGGCCATGATGGAGAGATTGGAGTGTGATTGATTGAGTGTGTGGAGAGGTGTCTTTTATACACATACAGACTGGTGCATTATATACACACACCTCTGCTTGTATACATTACACATATACATACACACACACAATTAAATAGGAATCAGCAGGGTTATTGGAGTTCCGAGCTGCCTTAATGCTCCCTGGAGGCTCCATGCAGGCCGGGGTCCACTGATAAATCCACAGACCCCACGCTCAGGGCTGCTGGTCCACTCTGCCTGTCCCCAGCAATGTGCAATTATTTCTTCGGTTTCAGAGCTTACTCCTCTTGCTTCTCCTCCTCAACACGTCACTGCTGTGTCCTCCGTACTCCCTTCCCGACCACTCCTCCTACATACACACAATTACCTGGGAATCAGTGCGCTTACCGGAGTTCTGAGCTGCCTTTACGCTCCCCGGGATAATGCTGCCTCCATGCAGGCCAGGGTCCACTGATAAATCCACAGACCCTACGCTCAGGACCGCTGGTCGACTCTGCCCGTCCTGTTGTGAGTTCCGTTCTGGAGCTCCCTCCTGTGGTTGCTAATGGTATTTTTGCGAGTTCTGCCCTTGGTGGTTTCGAGTGGAACTGCTGCTCTGTTAGGTAGCTGTAGCAGCTGCCTTCACTAATCGCCTTGCCTGGGTTTGTTATTTAAACCTGCTCTGGGCTTTAGTCCATGCCTGCTGTCAATGTTCTTGGTTGGATTTGATTCTTCCCTTGGATTTCTCATATGGCCAGTCCTTGTCTGCAAAAGATAAGTTTTGCTAGTTTTGTTTGTCCATTTGTTTGGACTCTATTGCTTTGCATTTTGTCTCTTTTTGTCCAGCTTGTCACTATGTCTTATTCAGGCTAGCTGGAAGCTCTGGGAAAGCAGATTTGCCCCTCCACACCGTGAGTTGGTGTGGAGTTCATTTTTGCAAACTCTGCGTGGATTTTGTAGTTTTTAATACTGACCGCACAGTATCCTTTGCTCTCTGTCTATCTAGTTTAGTATTGGCCTCCCTTTGCTGAATTCTAATTTCATTTCTGTGTTTGTCATTTCCCTCTCCTTTCACAGTCAATATTTGTGGGGGGCTGTCTTTCCTTTTGGGGGTTTCTCTGAGGCAAGATAGCTTTCTATTTCCTTCTTTAGGGGTAGTTATATCTTAGGCTGTGACAAGGTGTCTAGGGAGTGTCAGGAACATCCCACGGCTATTTCTAGTTGTGTTGTTAGGATTAGGGACTGCGGTCAGTAGAGATACCACCTTCTCAGAGCTCGTTCCATGTTGCGTTTTAGCCACCAGGTCATTTCAGTGTGGCCTCTTAACCACCAGGTCATAACAGTACAGCAGGCCAAGAATGAATTGAATGCATCTCAAAATAAGGAAAAAAAAGAGTTCTGAACCATTTTTTTCCTGTGCTCTGTTCTGTCTTTTTTTTCCTCTTGATATCTGGGTGGTGCTGGAAATATGCTCTGGTATGGATGTTCAGGGTTTATTTTCTCGTGTGGATCAGCTTGCTGCAAGAGTCCAGAGTATCCAAGATTATGTTGTTCAGACTCCGGCTCTAGAGCCTAGAATTCCTAATCCTGATTTGTTTTTTGGAGACAGATACAAGTTTTTGAACTTTAAAAATAGCTGCAAATTGTTTTTTGCTTTGAAACCCCGTTCTTCTGGTGATCCCATTCAGCAAGTGAAAATCATCATATCCTTACTGCGTGGTGATCCTCAAGACTGGGCATTTGCTCTTGAAACAGGGAATCCGGCATTATTGAATGTAAATGCATTTTTTCAGGTGCTCGGATTGTTGTATGACGAACCTAACTCTGTAGAGCATGCTGAGAAAACACTGTTGGCCCTGTGTCAGGGTCAGGAAGCGGCAGAGTTATATTGCCAGAAATTTAGAAAATGGTCTGTGCTCACTAAATGGAATGAAGAGGCTCTGGCTGCTATTTTCAGAAAAGGTCTTTCTGAAACCCTTAAAGATGTTATGGTGGGCTTTCCTACGCCTACCGGTTTGAGCAAATCTATGTCTCTAGCCATTCAGATTGATCGGCGCTTGCGTAAGCGCAAGGCGGTGCACCATATGGCAGTGTCCTCTGAGCGAAGTCCTGAGCCTATGCAATGTGATAGGATTTTGACTAGAGCAGAAAGGCAGAAATTCAGACGTCAGAATGGCCTGTGTTTTTACTGTGGTGATTCAGCTAATGCTATTTCTGATTGCCCTAAGTGTACTAGGAGGGTCCCTGGGTCTGTTACCATTAGTACTGTGCAGCCTAAATTTCTCTTGTCTGTTACCCTGATTTGCTCATTGTCGTCCTTTTCTGTTATGGCATTTGTGGATTCTGGCGCTGCCCTGAACTTAATGGATTTAGAGTTTGCCAGGCGCTGTGGTTTTTCCTTGGAACCTTTGCAGAGTCCTATTCCTTTAAGGGGGATTGAGGCTACGCCATTGGCCAAGAATAAACCTCAGTACTGGACACAGTTAACCATGTGCATGGTTCCAGCACATCAGGAAAATATTCGTTTTTTGGTGTTGCATAATTTGCATGATGCTGTTGTGCTGGGTTTTCCATGGTTACAGGTACATAATCCAGTGCTGGATTGGAGATCTATGTCTGTGACTGGTTGGGGTTGTCAGGGGATACATAGTGATATTCCTTTGATGTCCATTTCCTCGTCCCCTTCTTCTGAAGTTCCTGAGTTTTTGTCGGATTTCCAGGATGTATTTGATGAGCCCAAGTCCAGTTCCCTGCGTCCTCATAGGGACTGCGATTGTGCCATTAATTTGATTCCTGGCTGTAAGTTCCCTAAGGGCCGACTTTTCAATCTGTCTGTGCCAGAGCATGCCGCTATGCGGAGTTATGTAAAGGAGTCCTTGGAGAAAGGCATATTCGCCCGTCTTCGTCACCGTTGGGAGCGGTATTTTTTTTTGTTGCCAAGAAGGATGGCTCCTTGAGACCCTGTATAGATTATCGCCTTCTCAATAAGATCACTGTCAAATTCCAGTATCCTTTACCTTTGCTTTCTGATTTGTTTGCTCGGATTAAGGGTGCTAGTTGGTTTACTAAAATCGACCTTCGAGGGGCGTATAATCTTGTGCGTATTAA
The DNA here is from genome assembly GCF_032444005.1 of Ranitomeya imitator. Classification (NCBI taxonomy): domain Eukaryota; kingdom Metazoa; phylum Chordata; class Amphibia; order Anura; family Dendrobatidae; genus Ranitomeya; species Ranitomeya imitator. Next base: position 814,276,365 of record NC_091282.1, on the reverse strand, counting down.
ACAAGGTGATGAATGGAAAACAGCATTTAATACGCCTGAAGGCCATTTTGAATATCTTGTGATGCCATTCGGGCTCTCTAATGCTCCATCGGTATTTCAGTCCTTTATGCATGATATCTTCCGGAATTATCTGGATAAATTTATGATTGTGTATTTGGATGATATTTTGGTTTTCTCCGATGATTGGGAGTCTCATGTGAAGCAGGTTAGGATGGTGTTTCAGGTCCTTCGTGCTAATGCGTTGTTTGTGAAGGGGTCTAAGTGCCTCTTTGGAGTTCAGAGGGTTTCTTTTTTGGGTTTCATTTTTTCTCCCTCGGCTATTGAAATGGACCCTGTTAAAGTCCAGGCCATTCATGATTGGACTCAACCTACATCTGTAAAGAGCCTTCAGAAATTTTTGGGCTTTGCCAATTTTTATCATCGCTTTATTGCTAATTTTTCTAGTGTGGTGAAGCCTCTGACCGATTTGACGAGGAAGGGCGCTGATGTGGAGAATTGGTCCTCTGCGGCTGTTGAGGCCTTTCAGGAGCTTAAACGTCGTTTTACTTCTGCCCCTGTGTTGCGTCAGCCAGATGTTTCTCTCCCTTTTCAGGTTGAGGTTGATGCTTCTGAGATTGGGGAAGGGGGCGTTTTGTCTCAGAGAAATTCTGATGGCTCTTTGATGAAACCATGTGCCTTCTTCTCCAGAAAGTTTTCGCCTTCTGAGCGTAATTATGATGTTGGCAATCGGGAGTTGTTGGCTATAAAGTGGGCATTTGAGGAGTGGCGACATTGGCTTGAGGGAGCCAAGCATCGCGTGGTGGTCTTGACTGATCACAAGAATATGATTTACCTCGAGTCTGCTAAGCGGTTGAATCCTAGACAGGCTCGGTGGTCTTTGTTTTTCTCGCGTTTTGATTTTGTGGTCTCGTATATTCCTGGATCTAAGAATTTGAAGGCTGATGCCCTTTCTAGGAGTTTTTTGCCTGATTCTCCGGGAGTTCTTGAGCCGGCTGGGATCCTCAAGGAGGGGGTGATTCTTTCTGCCATCTCCCCTGATTTGCGGCGGGTACTTAGGAGTATCCGGCTGATAAACCTGACCGCTGTCCTGTGGGGAAATTGTTTGTTCCTGATAGATGGACTAGTAGGGTAATTTCTGAGGTTCATTGTTCGGTGTTGGCTGGTCACCCTGGGATTTTCGGTACCAGAGATTTGGTGGCTAGGTCCTTTTGGTGGCCTTCCTTGTCGCGGGATGTGCGTTCGCTTGTGCAGTCCTGTGGGAGCTGTGCTCGGGCTAAGCCTTGCTGTTCCTGTGCCAGCGTGTTGCTTTTGCCTTTGCCTATTCCTGAGATGCCCTGGACGCATATTTCCATGGATTTTATTTCTGATCTTCCTGTTTCTCAGAAGATGTCTGTCATCCGGGTGGTTTGTGACCGGTTTTCTAAGATGGTCCATTTGGTGCCGTTGCCTTAGTTGCCTTCCTCTTCTGATTTGGTTCCATTATTTTTTCAGCATGTGGTTCGTTTGCATGGTATTCCGGAGAATATTGTGTCTGACAGAGGTTCCCAGTTCGTTTCTAGGTTTTGGCGGTCCTTTTGTGCTAGAATGGGCATTGATTTGTCTTTTTCTTCTGCATTCCATCCTCAGACAAATGGCCAAACGGAGCGAACCAATCAGACCTTGGAAACCTATTTGAGATGCTTCGTCTCTGCTGATCAGGATGATTGGGTGACCTTTTTGCCATTGGCCGAGTTTGCCCTTAATAATCGGGCTAGTTCGGCTACCTTGGTTTCGCCATTTTTTTTTGTAACTTTGGTTTTCATCCTCGTTTTTCTTCAGGGCAGCTTGAGCCTTCTGACTGTCCTGGTGTGGATTCCGTGGTGGACACGTTGCAGCAAATTTGGACTCATGTGGTGGACAATTTGACGTTGTCTCAGGAGAAGGCTCAGCGTTTTCCTAACCGTCGTCGGTGTGTTGGTCCCCGGCTTCGTGTTGGGGATTTGGTCTGGTTGTCTTCTCGTCATGTTCCTATGGAGGTTTCTTCCCCTAAGTTCAAGCCTCGCCTTATTGGGCCTTATAAAATTTCTGAAATTATCAATCCAGTGTCTTTTCGTTTGGCTCTTCCAGCTTCCTTTTCCATTCATAATGTGTTCCATAGATCCTTGTTGCGGAGATATGTGGTACCTATGGTTCCCTCCGTTGATCCTCCTGCTCTGGTGTTGGTTGAGGGGGAATTGGAATATGTGGTAGAGAAGATTTTGGATTCTCATTTTTCGAGGCGGAAGCATCAGTATCTGGTCAAGTGGAAGGGTTATGGCCAGGAGGATAATTCTTGGGTTGTTGCCTCCGATGTTCATGCTCCCGATTTGGTTCAGGCTTTCCATTTGGCTCGTCCTGATCGGCCTGGGAGCTCTGGTGAGGGTTCGGTGACCCCTCCTCAGGGGGGGGGGTACTGTTGTGAGTTCCATTCTGGAGCTCCCTCCTGTGGTTGCTAATGGTATTTTTGCGAGTTCTGCCCTTGGGCTCCCTCTGGTGGTTTCGAGTGGAACTGCTGCTCTGTTAGGTAGCTGTAGCAGCTGCCTTCACTAATCGCCTTGCCTGGGTTTGTTATTTAAACCTGCTCTGGGCTTTAGTCCATGCCTGCTGTCAATGTTCTTGGTTGGATTTGATTCTTCAAGTATGGCCAGTCCTTGTCTGCAAAAGATAAGTTTTGCTAGTTTTGTTTGTCCATTTGTTTGGACTCTATTGCTTTGCATTTTGTCTCTTTTTGTCCAGCTTGTCACTATGTCTTATTCAGGCTAGCTGGAAGCTCTGGGAAAGCAGATTTGCCCCTCCACACCGTGAGTCGGTGTGGAGTTCATTTTTGTAAACTCTGTGTGGATTTTGTAGTTTTTAATACTGACTGCACAGTATCCTTTGCTCTCTGTCTATCTAGTTTAGTATTGGCCTCCCTTTGCTGAATTCTAATTTCATTTCTGTGTTCGTCATTTCCCTCTCCTTTCACAGTCAATATTTGTGGGGGGCTGTCTTTCCTTTTGGGGGTTTCTCTGAGGCAAGATAGCTTTCTATTTTCTTCTTTAGGGGTAGTTATATCTTAGGCTGTGACGAGGTGTCTAGGGAGTATCAGGAACATCCCACGGCTATTTCTAGTTGTGTTGTTAGGATTAGGGACTGCGGTCAGTAGAGATACCACCTTCTCAGAGCTCATTCCATGTTGCGTTTTAGCCACCAGGTCATTTCAGTGTGGCCTTTTAACCACCAGGTCATAACACCGTCCCCAGAAATGTGCACTTTTTTCTTCGGCTTCGGAGCTTACTTACTGTATCTCTTCCCCCACACATCACTGCTGTGTCCTCTGTACTCCCTTCCTGCCCACTCCTCCTTCCCAGACATGTGAATCACAGGTCGGCCGCGCAGACTGCTGCAGGCAGCCATCTCCTATCACTTGGGTATTCCAATATGGCGGTCTGTGTACTTCTAGTGCGGTGGACTGGGGGATTCGAGGACATCCAGATGGAAGTGGATGACAGACAATCTAACCCCTTCCTGACATGCGCCGTACTAGTACTGCTCTGCAGGAACTGAGTTCCTGCAAACCGCAGTACTAGTACGGATGCACGATTGCGTGGCCTCACAGTGAGCGCCGCAGTGATCGCATGCGGGTGTCAGCTGTATATGACAGCTGACACCCTGCAGCAATGCCCACGATCGGCGCTAGTCAGTAGTGACAGCGACAGAGGGGCATCGTGCAGGGACAGGGCCCCCTGCGCTCTCCCACCGGAACAATGTGATGCGATCGCGTTAGTCCCCAGATCCAAGATGGCCGCGAGACTCCTTCCGGGTCATGAAGTGAGGTGGCTAGCCGGCGCCTGCTCAGAGCAGGCGCCGGAAAGCCTCATGCACTGCCTGTCAGATCACCGATCTGACACACTGCTATGCAGCAATCTGATCTAACATAGTGATGTCCCACCCTGGGACAATGTTAGAAAGTAAAAAAAAAAATTCCCAATAAATCTATTTATGTAAATAAAAAAAACAATAAAAGTACACATATTTGGTATTGCCGCATCCGTAACGACCCGCTCTATAAAACTATCCCACTAGTTAACCCCTGCAGTGAACACCGCAAAAAAAAAAAAACGAGGCAAAAAACAATGCTTTATTATCATACCGGCGAACAAAAAGTGGAATAACACGCGATCAAAAAGACGGATATAAATAAACATGGTACCGCTGAAAATGTAATCTTATCCGGCAAAAAAAAAGCCGCCATACAGCATCATCAGCAGAAAAATTAAAAAGTTATAGCTCTCACAATAAATAGATGCAAAAAAAATTATTTTTTATATAAAATAGTTTTTATTGTGTAAAAGCGCCAAAACATAAAAAAATGATATAAATGAGGCATCACTGTAATCATACTGACCTGAAGAATAAAGCTTTTTTGTCAATTTTACCACACGTGGAATGGTATAAATGCCCCCCTAAAAGAAATTCAGGAATTGCTAGTTTTTTGCTATGATTTGGTAATTCAGTACCACAATGGACATAGAAGTCAGAGCACATACAGTGACCTGACTATAACCCAAAAACATAGAACGAGCTCTGAGACGTGGGAACTCTGCTGACCGCAATCCCTAATCCTTTCCAACCACACTAGAGGTAGCCGTGGATTGCGCCTAACGCTCCCTATGCAACTCGGCACAGCCTGAGAAACTAGCTAGCCTGAAGATAGAAAATAAGCCTACCTTGCCTCAGAGAAATACCCCAAAGGAAAAGGCAGCCCCCACATATAATGACTGTGAGTTAAGATGAAAAGACAAACGTAGAGATGAAATAGATTTAGCAAAGTGAGGCCCGACTTTCTAAACAGAGCGAGGATAGGAAAGGTAACTTTGCGGTCAACACAAAACCCTACAAACAACCACGCAAAGGGGGCAAAAAGACCCTCCGTACTGAACTAACGGCACGGGGGTACACCCTCTGCGTCCCAGAGCTTCCAGCAAGCAAGAAAAAACAAATAAGCAAGCTGGACAGAAAAAAGCAGCAAACAAAATAACAAAAGCGGAACTTAGCTATGCAGAGCAGCAGGCCACAGGAATGATCCAGGAGGAAACAGGTCCAATACTAGAACATTGACTGGAGGCCAGGATCAAAGCACTAGGTGGAGTTAAATAGAGCAGCACCTAACGACTTCACCACATCACCTGAGGAAGGAAACTCAGAAGCCGCAGTACCACTCTCCTCCACCAATGGAAGCTCATAGAGAGAATCAGCCGAAGTACCACTTGTGACCACAGGAGGGAGCTCTGCCACAGAATTCACAACAGTTTTTGTTCATTCTGCCTCCCAAAAATTGGAATAAAAAGAGATAAAAAAATGTCATGTGCCCGAAAATGGTACCAATAAAATGTCAACTCGTCTCACAAAAAACAAGACCTCACATGACTCTGTGGGCCAAAATATGGATAAATTATAGCTCTCAAAATGTGGTGATGCAAAAACTATTTTTTGCAATAAAAAGCATCTTTTAGTGTGTGACAGCTGCCAATCATAAAAATCCGCCAAAAAAAACGCTATAAAAGTAAATCAAACCCCCCTTCATCAACCCCTTAGTTAGGGAAAAATAATACAATTTTAAAAAATGTATTTATTTCCATTTTCCCATTAGGGTTAGGGTTAGGGCTAGGGTTAGGGTTAGGGTTAAAGTTAGGGTTGGGGCTAAAGTTAGGGTTTGGATTACATTTACGGTTGGGATTAGGGTTGGGATTAGGGTTAGGGGTATGGTTGGGATTAGGGTTAGGGGTGTGTTTGGGTTAGATTTTCAGTTAGAATTGGGGGGTTTCCACTGTTTAGGCACATCAGGGGCTCTCCAAACGCGACATGGCATCTGATCTCAATTCTGCGTTGAAAAACTAAAACAGTGCTCCTTCCCTTTCAAGTTCTCCCGTGCGCCCAAACAGGGGTTTACCCCCACATATGGAGTATCAGTGTACTCAGGACAAATTGGACAACAAATTTTGGGGTCCAATTTCTCCTGTTACCCTTGGGAAAATACAAAACCAGGAGCTAAAATATAATTTTCGTGTAAAAAAAAAGATTTTTTATTTTCGCGGCTCTGCATTATAAACTGCAGTGAAACACTTGGGGGATCAAAGTTCTCACAACACATCTAGATAAGATCCTTGGGGGGTCTAGTTTCCAATATGGGGTCACTTGTGGGGGGGTTTCTACTGTTTAGGTACATCAGGGGCTCTGCAAATGCAACGTGATGCCTGCAGACCAATCCATCTAAGCCTGCATTCCAAACGGCGCTCCTTCCCTTCAGAGCTCTGCCGTGCGCCCAAACAGTGGTTCTCCCACACATATGGGGTATTAGCGTACTCAGAAGAAATTGGACAACAACTTTGGGGTCCAATTTGTCCTGTTACCCTTGGGAAAATAATAATTGCAGGCTAAAAGGTCATTTTGTGGAAAGAAAAAATGATTTTTTAATTTTCACGGCTCTACATTCTAAACTTTAGTGAAACAATTGGGGGTTAAAAGTGCTCACCACACATCTAGATAAGTTCCTTAGGGGGATCTCCTTTCCAAAATGGGGTCACTTTTGGAAGGTTTCCACTGTTTAGGCACATCAGGGGCTCTCCAAATGCGACATGGGTTCCGATCTCAATTCCAGCCAATTTTGCATTGAAGAGTCAAACGGCGCTCCTTCCCTTCCGAGCTTTGCCATGCGCTCAAACAGTGGTTTACCCCATATATGGGGTATTAGCGTACTCAGGACAAATTGAGCAACAACTTTTGGGGTCCAATTTGTCCTGTTACCCTTGGGAAAATAAAAAATGTGGGGTGAAAAATCATTTTTTTGCGTAAAAAATGGATTTTTTTTTACAGCTCTACATTATAAACTTCTGTGAAGCACTTGTAGGTTCAAAGTACTCACCACACATCTAGATTAGTTTCTTATGGGTCTACTTTCCAAAATGGTGTCACTTGTGGGGGTTTCCACTGTTTAGGCACATCAGGGGCTCTCCAAATAAGACATGGTGTTCGATCTCAATTCCAGCAAATTTTGCATTGAAAAGTCAAATCGCTCTCCTTCCTTTCCGAGCTCTGCCATGTGCCCAAACAATGGTTTACCTCAACATATGGGGTATCGGCGTACTCAGGACAAATTGTACAACGACTTTTGTGGTCCAATTTCTCCTGTTACCCTTGGTAAAATAAAACAAATTGGATCTGAACTAAAAATTTTGTGAAAAAAAGTTAAATATTCAATTTTTTTTAAACATTCCAAAATTTCCTGTGAAGCACCTGAAGGGTTAATAAACTTTTTGAATGTGGTTTTAAGTACCTTGAGGGGTGCAGTTTTTAGAATGGTGTCACTTTTGGGCATTTTCTGTCATATAGACCCCTCAAAGTCACTTCAAGTGTGAGGTGGTCCCTAAAAAAATGGTTTTGCAAATTTTGTTGTAAAATTGAGAAATCGCTGGTCAATTTTTAACCCTTATAACTTCCTAACAAAAAATTGTTTCCAAAATTATGGTAATGTAAAGCAGACATGTGGGTAATGTTATTTATTAACTATTTTGTATGATATGACTCTAATTTAAGGGCATAAAAATTAAAAGTTTAAAAATTGCAACATTTTCAAAATTTTTGCCAAATTTCCATTTTTTCACAAATAAACGCAAGTCAAATCGAAGAAATTTTACCACTATCATAAAGTACAATATGTCACGAGAAAACAATCTCAGAGTCACCAGGATCCGTTGAAGCCTTTCAGAGTTAAGACTTCATAAAGTGACAGTGGTCAGAATTGAAAAAAATGGCCTGGTCAAGAAGTTGAAAACAGGCTTCGGGGTGAAGGGGTTAAGGTAATTATATTATAAGATGAAAGAAGCACAAGATGACTGTTCCTCGGTCTGGGGTTCAATGCAAGATCTCGCCTCATGAGATAAGGATGATTCTGAGAAAGGTCCAAAATCAGTCCAGAACTACACAGGAGGACCTGGTAAATTACCTGAAGAGAGCTGGGACCACAGTCTCAAAAATTACCATTAGTAACACACTATATTGTCATGGGTTAAAATCCTGCAGGACAAGCAAGGTTCCCCTGCTCATGCCAGCACATTTCCAGTCCAGTTTGAAGTTCGCCAATGACCATCTGAATGATACAGAGGAGTCATGGGAGAAGGTCATGTGGATAGATGAGACCAAAATAGATCTTTTTAGTATCAATTCCTCTCGCCATGTTTAGAGGAAGAAAAGGAATGAGTTCAACCCCAAAACCATGATCCCAATCGTAAAGCATAGTGGAAGAAACATCATAGTTTAGGGGTGCTGTTCTGCAAAGGGAAAAGGATGACTGCATTATATTGAAAGGCGGATGGATGGGGTCATGTAATGCAAGATTTTGGCCAACAACCTCCTTCCCTTAGTAAGAGCATTGAAGATATTGGGTCTTCCAGAATGAGAATGACCTGAAAGATACAGCCAGGGCAACTGAGGAGTGGCTACGTAAGAATCATTTCAAGATCTTGAAGAGGCATAGCCAGTCTGTAGACCTGAACCCAATAGAAAATCTTTGGAGGGAGCTGAAACTCAATGTAGCCCAGTGACTGCCCCGAAACCTGAATGATCTAGGGAACATGTATACGGAGGAGTAGGCCAAAATCCTTTTTGCACTGTGTGCAAACTTAGTCAAGAACTACAGAAAACGTCTGACCTCTGTAATTGCAAATAAAGGTTTCTGTACCAAATTTTAAGTTCTGTTTTTTATCAAATACTTATTTCATGGCATAAAATGCAAATTAATTATGTAAAAGATCATAGAATGTGCTTTTCTGGATTTTTTTTAAAGATTCTGTCTCTCACAGTTGAAGTGTACCTACGATAAAAATTACAGACCTCTCCAATCTTTGTAGGTGGGAAAACTTGCAAAATCGGCAGTGTATAAAGTACTTATTTTCCCCATTATACATAGGGGCCTGTAGGTGGGTCATCATGCTATACATGGGCCTGTATGGGGGACCATTTTACCGTACTATATGGAAGGCTGTGGAGGATCATTATACTACATAGGGAAAAGTGCTATATGCTTTATGGTATACTGTTGGGGGGACCATCTTACTGTGTAATGACCATGATGCTGTGTGGGAGGGCTGCGGGTTAATATCTATGAGGTGCGTGGTATTGTGTATTGACCAACACAATGTGTGGGGAGGTTGTGGTAGACATTACACTTTTTGGGGAGGCTGTAGTGTCAATCATTCTGTGTGGAGGGTCTGAGGTGACCATCATACTGTGCTGGGATGGCTGGGGGTTACCATCATACTATGTGTGAGAGCTGGGGTAACTATCATACAGTGTGTGGTTTGTGGGGCCATCGTACTGTGTAGGTGGATGAATGTGGGAACATTATTCTGTGCAGGGGCATGTTTTGGGGCACCACACTCTATGGGGACCATGGAAGGGTTATCATAGTGGACGAGAACACTTATAGGCTTTGGTAGGGTTTAACTGTGTAAGTTCAGCAATACATATTCTCTGTGTCTAAAAGTTGGGAAGTATGTCCTTCTGTGACTGACCCTATGTGCCATGATAAAACTTTCGCAAAGGGGTCCTTTGAGTTCTATGTGTGCCCCTTCTCAGATTCATTATTATAAGGAGGCACACAGGAGAATCATTATCATTATAGTGAAAGCACAGGAGGCATTATTATAAGAATGCACAGGGGTGTTTGTGGAGCGCGCCCTAAGGCCGTGGGGTACTCGGTACCGGGTCGGCACAGTTAAAGGGGTGGTCCAGTGGTGGTGACCCGGTCTGTGGCCCTGGGCGTCCAATAAAAGGGAGGGAAATAAAGTGTAGTGGGGAAATAAAGTTTAATGTTCGTGATGCCACCTGTGGTACTCGGCCAGGGATGGCCGATGCTGCTAAAAGGGATCGCGGGGCCGATGGTGATGCAGCTTAGATGGTTTCACTCCCCACAAGTGGAGCGGAGGCTCCAGGGCCACCAGGACAGTCTAAGAGGGGTTGTAGATGTTGAGGTGCAGGAAAGAATTGGGGACACAGGGTTGCAGTCTCTTTACCTTTAACTGGTGAAGTTCAGGTACACAGATTACAGGTGAGCTTTGGAATCCAGGAAGAGGTTCAGAATCCCCCTAGCCAGGTGGGGTTGGAAGCCTTCCTTTCTGTGCTGAATTCTAGGTTCTTGATGCTTTCACTTTCCTTAAGTCCCTTTCTCAATCTGTTCCTCAAGTGGAACACTACCCACATGACAGGCAGCTTGAGCCTTTTTACAGGTGTCCCTCTCTCGTGGTGACTCCGGGCTCTAATCTGCTGCTCTCCCTTCGGGTGTAGTTGTGGCCAGAAGACCTGCAATCTCCTGCCCTCCAGTTTCTGCTGTGGGGTATACAGTTCCCACACAACCTTGGTCCCCAGTGTCCGGTTTCTTGCGCTTTCCTCTGTGGTGAGCCCAATCGCAGCTCCAGACCCCAGTTTCTCTCCTCACGTGCTACCTCTCCCTTCACTGTCTCACACAGACTACTGTAACTCCTCCTCCAAGCCAGAACTTACAGGGAAGCTATCCTGAAACCGGGTTTAGAGCTCCCCCTTCTGGCCTGGAGTCAGGAACGTGTTGTATGCAAGTGTTACATGCCAAAGGAATGCCTTCTCGCTTCCAGGCATGGCATCACCCTCCCCAAGAGGCAGGCAATACCACTGTTGCAACCAGATTCCTGGGGTTTCCACATTTGCATTATAAGTGGGTTCAGGGTAATTATTATAATGGACACAAGGGCATATTTACTCTAGGATGCATTATCACTATGAGATAATACATAGGAAATGTTATTACTTTGGCACTGGAGACACTGCTATTGTGTGGGACACAAAATGAGGGTAATATTACTGTACAGGTGACAGAGAGGCATTATTATTGTCTGGGGCACTGATAGCACTATGTGGTTTTTGTAGAGGTGAGGGAACGTGAAGAGTGAGCTAGAAAAGCAGTAAGTCAAGTATGTTTCTGTGTTACATTTTGCAGGAATGAGTTATGGATGGAAAAAAGTCTTGGTATCTGGGCCCAGTAAAAAATGGAAAATGAATGACAGCGCTCAGTGAGAGCTTAACTGGTGAGAAAGTGCACAGTATACACTTACAGTATACTGTCTGAAGAATACTAGTGTGCAACTGATATTACCACTATATGGTGGTAATATCAATACTTGCACATAGGTTTTGCCTCATGATCAGTATGACAGTATTATCTGTTATGAAAGGCAATTCAGTACCACAATGGACATAGCGGTCAGAGCACATACAGTGATCTGACAATAACTCAAAATCATAGAACGAGCTCTGAGACGTGGGAACTCTGCAGACCGCAATCCCTAATCCTCTCCAAACAACACTAGAGGCAGCCGTGGATTGCGCCTAACTCTGCCTATGCAACTCGGCACAGCCTGAGAAACTAACTAGCCTGAAGATAGAAAATAAGCCTACCTTGCCTCAGAGAAATACCCCAAAGGAAAAGGCAGCCCCCCACATATAATGACTGTGAGTAAGATGAAAAGACAACGTAGGGATGAAATAGATTCAGCAAAGTGAGGCCCGACTTTCTTAACAGAGCGAGGATAGGAAAGATAACTTTGCGGTCTACACAAAACCCTAAAGAATACCACGCAAAGGGGGCAAAAAGACCCTCCGTACCGAACTAATGGCACGGAGGTACACCCTTTGCGTCCCAGAGCTTCCAGCAAAACAATTAGACAAGCTGGACAGAAAAAATAGCAAACAAATAGCAAAGAAGAACTTAGCTATGCAGAGCAGCAGGCCACAAGAATGATCCAGGGAAAAACAAGTCCAACACTGGAACATTGACAGGAAGCCAGGATCAAAGCATTAGGTGGAGTTAAGTAGAGCAGTACCTAACGACCTCACCACATCACCTGAGGTAGGAAACTCAGAAGCCGCAATACCACTTTCCTCCACCAACAGAAGCTCACAGAGAGAATCAGCCAAAGTACCACTTGTGACCACAGGAGGGAGCTCTGCCACAGAATTCACAACAGTACCCCCCCCTTGAGGAGGGGTCACCGAACCCTCACCAGAGCCCCCAGGCCGACCAGGATGAGCCACATGAAAGGCACGAACAAGATCGGGAGCATGGACATCAGAGGCAAAGACCCAGGAATTATCTTCCTGAGCATAACCCTTCCACTTAACCAGATACTGGAGTTTCCGTCTTGAAACACGAGAATCCAAAATCTTCTCCACAATATACTCCAACTCCCCCTCCACCAAAACCGGGGCAGGAGGGTCAACAGATGGAACCCTAGGTGCCACGTATCTCCGCAACAATGACCTATGGAATACATTATGTATGGAAAAGGAATCTGGAAGGGTCAGACGAAAAGACACAGGATTAAGAACCTCAGAAATCCTATACGGACCAATGAAACGAGGTTTAAACTTAGGAGAGGAAACCTTCATAGGAATATGACGAGAAGATAACCAAACCAGATCCTCAACACGAAGTCGGGGACCCACACAGCGTCTGCGATTAGCAAAACGTTGAGCCCTCTCCTGGGACAAGGTCAAATTGTCCACTACATGAGTCCAAATCTGCTGCAACCTGTCCACCACAGTATCCACACCAGGACAGTCCGAAGACTCAACCTGTCCTGAAGAGAAACGAGGATGGAACCCAGAGTTGCAGAAAAATGGCGAAACCAAGGTAGCCGAGCTGGCCCGGTTATTAAGGGCGAACTCAGCCAAAGGCAAAAAGGAAACCCAGTCATCCTGATCAGCAGAAACAAAACATCTCAGATATGTTTCCAAGGTCTGATTGGTTCGTTCGGTCTGGCCATTAGTCTGAGGATGGAAAGCCGAGGAAAAAGACAAGTCAATGCCCATCCTACCACAAAAGGCTCGCCAAAACCTCGAAACAAACTGGGAACCTCTGTCAGAAACGATATTCTCTGGAATACCATGTAAACGAACCACATGCTGGAAGAACAATGGCACCAAATCAGAGGAGGAAGGCAATTTAGACAAGGGTACCAGATGGACCATCTTGGAAAAGCGATCACAGACCACCCAAATGACTGACATCTTTTGAGAAACGGGAAGATCTGAAATAAAATCCATAGAGATATGTGTCCAAGGTCTCTTCGGGACCGGCAAGGGCAAAAGCAACCCACTGGCACGAGAACAGCAGGGCTTAGCCCGAGCACAAATCCCACAGGACTGCACAAAAGTACGCACATCCCGCGACAGAGATGGCCACCAAAAGGATCTAGCCACTAACTCTCTGGTACCAAAGATTCCAGGATGACCAGCCAACACCGAACAATGAACCTCAGAGATAACTTTATTCGTCCACCTATCAGGGACAAACAGTTTCTCCGCTGGACAACGATCAGGTTTATTAGCCTGAAATTTTTGCAGCACCCGCCACAAATCAGGGGAGATGGCAGACACAATTACTCCCTCTTTGAGGATACCCGCCGGCTCAGACAAACCCGGAGAGTCGGGCACAAAACTCCTAGACAGAGCATCCGCCTTCACATTTTTAGAGCCCGGAAGGTACGAAATCACAAAGTCAAAACGGGCAAAAAACAGCGACCAACGAGCCTGTCTAGGATTCAACCGCTTGGCAGACTCGAGATAAGTCAAGTTCTTATGATCAGTCAATACCACCACGCGATGCTTAGCTCCTTCAAGCCAATGACGCCACTCCTCGAATGCCCACTTCATGGCCAGCAACTCTCGGTTGCCCACATCATAATTTCGCTCAGCAGGCAAAAACTTCCTGGAAAAAAAAGCGCATGGTTTCATCACTGAGCAATCAGAACCTCTCTGCGACAAAACAGCCCCTGCTCCAATCTCAGAAGCATCAACCTCGACCTGGAACGGAAGAGAAACATCTGGTTGACACAACACAGGGGCAGAAGAAAAACGACGCTTCAACTCTTGAAAGGCTTCCACAGCAGCAGAAGACCAATTGACCACATCAGCACCCTTCTTGGTCAAATCGGTCAATGGTTTAGCAATACTAGAAAAATTGCAGATGAAGCCACGATAAAAATTAGCAAAGCCCAGGAACTTTTGCAGACTTTTCAGAGACGTCGGCTGAGTCCAATCATGGATGGCTTGGACCTTAACAGGATCCATCTCGATAGTAGAAGGGGAAAAGATGAACCCCAAAAATGAAACCTTCTGCACACCAAAGAGACACTTTGATCCCTTCACAAACAAAGAATTAGCACGCAGGACCTGAAAAACCATTCTGACCTGCTTCACATGAGACTCCCAATCATCCGAGAAGATCAAAATGTCATCCAAGTACACAATCAGGAATTTATCCAGGTACTCTCGGAAGATGTCATGCATAAAGGACTGACACACTGATGGAGCATTGGCAAGTCCGAATGGCATCACTAGATACTCAAAATGACCCTCGGGCGTATTAAATGCAGTTTTCCATTCATCGCCTTGCTTAATTCGCACCAGATTATACGCACCACGAAGATCTATCTTGGTGAACCAAATAGCCCCCTTAATCCGAGCAAACAGATCAGATAACAATGGCAAGGGATACTGAAATTTAACCGTGATCTTATTAAGAAGGCGGTAATCTATACAAGGTCTCAGCGAACCATCCTTCTTGGCCACAAAAAAGAACCCTGCTCCCAATGGCGACGATGACGGGCGAATATGCCCCTTCTCCAGGGATTCCTTCACATAACTGCGCATAGCGGTGTGCTCAGGCACGGATAAATTAAACAGTCGACCTTTTGGGAATTTACTACCAGGAATCAAATTGATAGCACAGTCACAATCCCTATGCGGAGGTAGGGTATCGGACTTGGGCTCATCAAATACATCCCGGTAATCAGACAAGAACTCCGGGACCTCAGAAGGGGTGGATGACGAAATTGACAGAAATGGAACATCACCATGTACCCCCTGACAACCCCAGCTGGACACCGACATGGATTTCCAATCTAATACTGGATTATGGACTTGTAGCCATGGCAACCCCAACACGACCACATCATGCAGATTATGCAACACCAGAAAGCGAATATCCTCCTGATGTGCAGGAGCCATGCACATGGTCAGCTGGGTCCAGTACTGAGGCTTATTCTTGGCCAAAGGTGTAGCATCAATTCCTCTCAATGGAATAGGACACTGCAAGGGCTCCAAAAAAAACCCACAACGCTTAGCATACTCCAAGTCCATCAAATTCAGGGCAGCGCCTGAATCCACAAATGCCATGACAGAATACGATGACAAAGAGCAGATCAAGGTAACGGACAGAAGAAATTTTGACTGTACCGTACCAATGGTGGCAGACCTAGCGAACCGCTTAGAGCGCTTAGGACAATCAGAGATGGCATGAGTGGAATCACCACAGTAGAAACACAGACCATTCAGACGTCTGTGCTCTTGCCGTTCAACTCTGGTCAAAGTCCTATCGCACTGCATAGGCTTAGGTTTAACCTCAGGTAATACCGCCAAATGGTGCACAGATTTACGCTAACGCAAGCGTCGACCGATCTGAATGGCCAAAGACATAGATTCATTCAGACCAGCAGGCATAGGAAATCCCACCATGACATCCTTAAGGGCTTCAGAGAGACCCTTTCTGAAAATCGTTGCGAGCGCAGCTTCATTCCATTGAGTGAGTATGGACCACTTTCTAAATTTCTGACAATATACCTCTATCTCATCCTGACCCTGACACAAAGCCAGCAAATTTTTCTCTGCCTGATCCACTGAATTAGGCTCATCGTACAGCAATCCGAGCGCCAGGAAAAACGCATCAATATTACTTAATGCAGGATCTCCTGGCGCAAGGGAAAATGCCCAGTCTTGAGAGTCGCCATGCAAAAAAGAAATAATAATTCTCACTTGTTGAGCTGGGTCACCAGAGGAGTCAGGTTTCAAGGCCAGAAACAGTTTGCAATTATTTTTGAAATTCACAAACTTGACTCTATCACCATAAAACAAATCAGGAATAGGAATTCTTGGTTCAAACATAGGCTTCTGAACCACCAAATCTTGAATCTTTTGTACATTTATAACGAGATTATCCATTGAAGAGCACAGACCCTGAATGTCCATGTCCACACCTGTGTCCTGAACCACCCAAATGTCTAGGGGAAAAAAAAGGCAAAACACAGTGCAAAGAAAAAAAAATGGTCTCAGAACTTCTTTTTTCCCTCTATTGAGAATCATTAGTACTTTGGGCTTCCTGTACTGTTATGAAAGGCAATTCAGTACCACAATGGACATAGCGGTCAGAGCACATACAGTGATCTGACAATAACTCAAAATCATAGAACGAGCTCTGAGACGTGGGAACTCTGCAGACCGCAATCCCTAATCCTCTCCAAACAACACTAGAGGCAGCCGTGGATTGCGCCTAACTCTGCCTATGCAACTCGGCACAGCCTGAGAAACTAACTAGCCTGAAGATAGAAAATAAGCCTACCTTGCCTCAGAGAAATACCCCAAAGGAAAAGGCAGCCCCCCACATATGACTGTGAGTAAGATGAAAAGACAAACGTAGGGATGAAATAGATTCAGCAAAGTGAGGCCCGACTTTCTTAACAGAGCGAGGATAGGAAAGATAACTTTGCGGTCTACACAAAACCCTAAAGAATACCACGCAAAGGGGGCAAAAAGACCCTCCGTACCGAACTAACGGCACGGAGGTACACCCTTTGCGTCCCAGAGCTTCCAGCAAAACAATTAGACAAGCTGGACAGAAAAAATAGCAAACAAATAGCAAAGAAGAACTTAGCTATGCAGAGCAGCAGGCCACAGGAATGATCCAGGGAAAAACAAGTCCAACACTGGAACATTGACAGGAAGCCAGGATCAAAGCATTAGGTGGAGTTAAGTAGAGCAGTACCTAACGACCTCACCACATCACCTGAGGTAGGAAACTCAGAAGCCGCAATACCACTTTCCTCCACCAACAGAAGCTCACAGAGAGAATCAGCCGAAGTACCACTTGTGACCACAGGAGGGAGCTCTGCCACAGAATTCACAACAATTATCACCACTGTATAACTGTTGATATTTGTATGTTATACTGTAATATTATTAAATCTTATATAGTGGTATTATTGGAAATATAGGTAGTAGTCTTAATTTACTACAGACAGCGTACTATAAGTAACAGAGATCCCAATCTGGGAAAGAGGGTGAGTATGTTATGGGCCTGTGTGCCTTCAAATGCAAGGGCTGAATTTTAGTCACAACCCATCCTTGTCCAGCATGAACAATTGAGGAGCTTGGAGCATTTTCACACTGTCTAAGTCAAGTGTCACGCCGTTTATGGCGATAAAGGGGTAGGACGGCGTACTGGGACCCGCACCTGTCCCTGCCACTATAATGGGGCCCTGGCAGGTACAGACTGGCGCTGAAATTCAGCCCTGGCATTTGAAATCACAGAGGCCCATGCTGTCTCCATCCCAAGCACCAGACAGGATACATTACCCTGGATGGAGGAAGGCAAGATTTATTACAAGACAAATATTTCTAATGATACCTGTGGCCTGCTGAAGTAAGTGATGGAGTCAGCAAATTTGTGCTCCGCCACAATTCTTAACAATATGGGTGTCTTGAGAACACAGATTCTGTCAACAAGGTAGTAGACAAGGCGGCCCATGATTGTCTCAGGGGTACCTATAATGGTTACGAGGCCTGAGCCGCCAGCGTATCCCTGTCTCCTGTGCAGGCCCTATCAGTGGCCCCCTCTCCCCCCCAGGGAATACAGACAAGGTACTAAAATCTCAAACTCACCAAATGCTCACACAGCCACAGAGGAAACACAGAGAAGGGAAGAGGGGGGGGGGGGAAACTAGGAAGAAAAACAGGTTTAACATGCAACCAAAACAGCAGACAACAATCTCTGTAGATAAACCTTCAAGCTCTAACACCACGCTCCTTCCCACTTCAAGCCAGGCAGCAGAACTGATCACTGACAACAGTTGTAGTCAAAGCTGAGTCTATATAGGAGAGGAGATTACAAAAACCAATTCAGCTGAGAGACAAAACTCTCAGCAACTTCAGCAACTAGGTTTAACTCCTGCCCTGCTGGCACAAGACAGCCAGGTCAGAATTCAGGAGAAGAGCTTCTGTTCATCGTGTGTGAATGAGGCCCAGAGCGCTGCGGTTCTCTGGAACCTCTCTGTCACGGTAGCCCCGTGACATCAAGTCTAAGTTTATGATGTAAAGAAGACATTTTTAGTAAATATGCCCCAATGTGCAAAATGCTATATGTACCATAGATTGGATATGAAGTGGTTTCTTCATGAATATAACTTTAAAATAATCTTTTGCAGCCAGAAACCTCTATCAGTCAGGAAAAACAGTTCTTGAGGAGATAATAAAGGTATCACCTTCTCTTTATTGCTACAAAAATGATGAATGGAATGCAACGGCAAGTATTGATTTTATATTTGGATTATGGCTATTATTATTGGTTTCATTGCCTATGATTTTGGATAGAGAGGCCAATTATCAGTGTAACACACTGAGCTGTGTGGCATAACTCTGGTTGGATACAGCTGTAAGACAAAATATTTTATTTTCAAGGGAAAGACTGTTAACATCATGAAAGGCACAACTGCTCTGTCAGTCAATGTGAAATAAACCCTTAATTCATACCTCAGAGATCCCCGAAGCCACGAGAGTTGGATTTTTGGTGGAATGCATTTGAGAGATAGAGAGGAGGTTAAATGTGATGAACTGGTAATTAATTCATGCTTAACCTCCATTGAGAGGAGCTGCTCTGACGGACAAAAGACATGTTTCTGACAAGTGCCAGCGGCAGAGCAGATAAGTCTGGTTAATAATCAATAAGCTCCAGGCCAGCATGGTGTGTTCTGTTGGAAGTGAGAGCAGAGCGAGGTGTTTGTGGGGATTAGTTCTTGGAATGTAAAATCTTTTGTTTATTTCCATGCAATATATACATGCCTACATTTAATTTATTATTTTACATTACAAAGCAAGAGATTCTCGTATTTGTCTTGGGATTCTAATTATTCATATTTTCATTGAAGACATCGCTAAGTGTCGATAAGAAATTCCCCTTGTCATATATTGTTTAGCGTTCTTTATTTCTTTATAGTGATAACAATGTAAAGTTACAGACTTTTTATGGCTGGGTTGCCTTACATTGGTTAAACTAAAAATATGTATTCCATACTTTATTTTAAGAAACACCAGGGGAACAAAGGGCAGCTGGTACACTCTTTTTGTAGAAGCGAACTCCAAAATATCTTTTAATCTTGACTTTTTATCCCCAAAATGATGTTCTTCCAGTACAGTGGCTTATTCTCTATTTCAACTAATGAAATTCATGTCTTGTAACTACGTGACATCAGTTTGACACAGCCACACCATGCTAAATCATGCTGAAGGTGGAAAAGAAAGCATCTAGTCCTATGAAGCATAGCTGATATATTTTCTTTGGAATTCTTCAAGTTGTACACAGATTATTACCTTGAGTAACATCCCATTTTGTTTTAGTCAATTTAAGAGAAGGTCATGATGACCTCAAAGCCTTGAAAGTTTAGATAACTTTTATCTTATCCCACTGACTCCTCTTTGAAATTGTGCTTGCAAAATGGTTCAGTAGCCGCAAAGAACAAGAGAGTGAGGTGGGGAGGAGGATTTTGCTAGGACCTTTAAGCCCGGAATTATGAAAAACACAGGGAGGAACAGCTCAATGGCACAAGGCACCCATGGGGACTTCCTGAAAGGTTTTAGAAATTCAAAGCAGGTCTCCAAACCTCAAAGCAATGTCAGTCAGTGTGCCGGGACAGGGATCACTAAGACTGCAACCAAACAATACAGGATTGTCTAAAGAAGGTGGGAAAAGAGGGTCTCCGAAGCGCTCTCTCACAGCAGCGGTTCCGCTAGTCAAGCATGCGTTCCACATGAATCATTTCTGGACAGACCTGGGCATAATCCCCCCAGTCTCTCTATGACAACTTGACGGAGAATTTTGGTTTGAGTGACAGGAGGCAGGCGATTGACAAGGCAGAAACACTATGCTTTCTCTCTGTGATGAACAATATAAACTTACTGAGAGATTTTTGGAAATAGTTATAAAAATAACGATCTCTGTCACTAAATGAAGGAAACACCACAGCTCTACATCTGTGACGTGGGGGACATTTTACAAGAAGCCAGTTCTTTCTGGCAAACGTTTCAGCCAGTGCTGTAGGGCGGTAAAATGATGTCAGATCTGTGCGACACCACAACTCTGGAATGGGAGGGTGTTTGGAATGCCGGCTTGATGGTACATTTCATTAATCTTGGTTGCTGGGTATATGTATTGTAACTCACACTATATACACTGTCATCTGTCCTAGAAAAATAATCCCTGCAATGACTGGTGACATTCAGAAATGCAGATCATCTTCTATTTCCCCCCAAAATGTTCTGTTTTTAATAAAACATGTTCTGAGTTGCAGGCATTCATAGGCACAATATGGTCAGATGAAAACTGACAGTACACAACACATCTAAAGCTGAGGAATACACATAAAACAGTGTGAGAATAAAAAGAATCAGTTTGCAGAATTTCTGTGTTCTCATGCAAGTCTTCGGAAATGCCTGCTGAGGCTGCATGTTCAGATTGGTCCAGACAGCATCTGGTTTTAATTGCTGCATTTCTACAGAATCTTTCTTCAAGGCATGGATTATGGCTTAAAAGCTAGTCGCACTCATGTGTTTTATAAAAGGCGATTGAAAATGTTGCGAAATTCTTCTTTGCGAAATAACATTTCAGTTATGACATATGTATGTATAAAACGCATATTCCAATTATACCCTAACAAGCTTAACACAAATTTCTAGGTGTAATAAAGCTTTTAAATTGCCAGTGACACCTTGCCAACTACAGGGTCTTAAGCCTGAAATTTAATTAAATCCACTTTGTTTAAGTTTTAGAAATGCCGTATGTGAAGGAATCACTGCAATGGAGTAATGATTTAAAGGCTGCAACATCCCATAGAGATGAATGGAGAGACCTCATGATTCCTGAAAGGATTATAAAGTGTCTTTCTGAATCATTTAGCATTATGTAGTGCTGAACCTTAGAAAGAACTCGCCTCAAGCAAAATAAACATCTTCATTTATCTGAAATTTCCAATAATATTTTGTCACCATTTGACAATGGCTCATTAAATAACAAATCCCATACTTTTAAGTCGGGATCTATTCCAAACTCAGAACACTTGCCTTTCATCATCTCTATAAACAGAACATTTGGTTACCACTTGCCTTCATTTATATTATTATTCCAAGTGGAGGGTTGTCATGGGCCTCATTGTTTGGTCTCTCTTGTCTAAACACAAGCGCTCCACATGACTGAATACATGAAGTTTCTTCCACAGTCATTACAATGTTCCATTGATTAGTTACTTTCCTGACTAACAAAAACTGGTGCAAGAGTGGTCTTCAGGAAATGCCTTGTGCCACATATGTTCTTCTGTCCCATCAAGTGTGCAAAATCCCAGAGGGTGAGTACTATAACACAGGATACTCATCACTCAAGAGACATAAACTGAGATGCAAACTATAACATCTGAAAACTATATTGAAATTTATAGAGCATACAGTACAGGGGGGGGAATAATATTTGATACACTGCCGATTTTGCAAGAATTCCCACCTACAAACAATGGAGAGGTCTGTATTTTTTTATTGTAGGTAGACTTCAACTGTAGACAGAATGTAAAAAAAAAACCCGAAAATCACATTGCATGACGTTTACATGATTAATTTAGAAATCCATGCAAGCACAGGGAGAACATGCAAACTTGAAGGTATTGTCTTTGGTGGGGTTTAAACCCAGGACTCCAGCGCTACAAAGAAATAGTGCTAATAACTGAGCCACCATGCTGGCCAGGATAGGTCTATGTTACCTTTACTGCAGATACTGTTTCGTTGGAAGAAATCTATGCACTAGTCGTGTGATTTTGAATTGTACAACGATTGCAGGTATAAACCACAGATAAACATTTATAACATTCATTTAACATTATTTAGCAAAAGAACTACAGTCCTAACAAAAAGCAAAAGCTTCAAGAAAATGGCGCCGGAAAGGGCGGACTGCGCAGGCGCCGATTCCGGCAGCAGGAGGACCAAGAAAATGGTGGTGGAAAGGAATCAGGTAGAGTGTGCACAGGATCCGCACATGACAGAACGGGGGTGCAGGATGGAAGCAGCACATAACAGGATGGGGGCACAGGATGGAGCAGCAAATGACAGAATGGAGGCGCAGGATGGGTGCAGCACATGTCAGAATGGAGGCGCAGGATGGGTGCAGCACACGTGAGAATGGGGGCGCAGGATGGGAGCAGCACATGTCAGAATGGGGGCGCAGGATGGAGCAGCTCATGACAGGATGGGGATGCAGGATGGAGCAGCACATGACAGGATGGGGGCGCAGGATGGAGCAGCACATGACAGGATGGGGACGCAGGATGGAGCAGCACATGACAGGATGGGGACGCAGGATAGAGCAGCTCATGACAGGATGGGGATGCAGGATGGAGCAGCACATGACAGGATGGGGACGCAGGATGGAGCAGCACTTGACAGGATGGGGACACAGGATGGAGCAGCACATACCAGGATGGAGACCATATACCAATATAAATGCTCGCCACCCGGGTGTAGAATGGGTTCAATAGCTAGTCATATTATAATGCATGTGAAATCCAAGCTCTGGCGCCGGCACTCCAGAGCGGAGCGTGCGGCTCCATGTGTTGCTATGCGGCCGCACGCTCCGCTCTGGAGTGCCGGCGCCAGAGCTTGGATTTCACATGCGAGACACGGACGTGTTTCTCGCATGTGTGATCCCGGCCTAATATACATTTCCTCCTCTAGTTAATAAGAAAATCATGATGCCAGCCATATGGTGACTTAAATAAAGAGCAATTAAAAAAAAATTTCTGTTTACACAGTCCTGGAAAAAGTCTATCTCTATAGAGAGTTATTACGTGTAGGACCACACTGTTTTGAGCTGCCCACTTGCGCTGAGAACAGCAGCAGGTCAGTCATCTTTAGCCTAATTATTTCATTTGTCTTTTGAGATGAGTTCTCATTTTATCTCCTCCATTGTCCTTATAAAGTGTGCTGTGTCCCCCAGCTAATAATCAGCTCACAGCTGATGTCAGGGAACAAGCTAATAATAATTAGTTGAAATATTTGACTAATTGAATCAGTGGTGCCGTTTTCTTTATCTGTGTGTATATTAATTTGACCAGAACATAAATACAGATTTTTTCTATGAATTCTCACTACGGTAGACAAGTTAAAAAGTATATTTGGTTCTTTTTTTTTATTTCTGTAGCTGTAAGAGCTTAGCCTGGTATGTATTATTATGGCATAGCATTAGTATATGATGTGGTATATCCTCAATGCCTTGTGATGCCATCTGGTGCATGATTGCGTAGGTGCACATTGAACTGCTTGGTATTAGTGTACCAACATTGTGTATATGATTTTACAGAATCTGATCAACACGGCATAGTGAAATTGGCATTTTATGGATTTAAAATCCGCAACACCGGTCCATTCTCTACTGAGTGTGAATAAGATTTCTGAACATTCCAACAACGATGGTGCAGTAATATGCACCACATTTTTTCTCAGATGACTACAGTGAAAACTCCATTCCCATTCATCCAAAAAAAGTTATGTTGGACTAGAAGGAACCAAAATGCTGATTTTCCCTTTCATGAATGCCTCACACAGCCCATGTGACTTGAATATGATTGTAAATGGTTAATCAACTTTCTATAATATCGGATTGGGCTAAAAATGAGTTAAGTGAACCCCAAAACTTCTTGCTGCCACTGAGACACCTGCTCTGCGTAACATCAGGACACACAAGCACACTCTCTCTATCATCAAATGGCGGGTGTTCAGAGAGTAAGGGTCTGTTTACATGGATGGACCGAGGGCACTAAATAACCGCCGATTGGTAAACATTCTGGGATCTGTAACTGATCACTCACTGTACATAGATTGCCGTAGTTCTCAGCAGGGAGTCCTATTTCCACAAAACGATGAGCTGCTCAGATTGATCTTTTGCGCTGCATAAAAGATCGTTTCACCCATGAATGAGCCTTTCGCCCGGTCATCAGTAAATTTACTCTGAAAGATTATCATGAATAGAGAGTTCTTCAGAACGCTAATTCATTATAATCTTTCCATGTAAATGCAGCTTAACACGCCTAGACTATACTCTTCTTTTTCTGAGATTGTGGGTATGAACAAACGTATTAATTTTAAGACGCAATATACCAAATTAGTAAACAGTACAAAACAGATCGGTGAGCGATCCTGAGGAGGAGAACCAATGAAATGAGCTTGACACTTTTTTTGTGAGAGATTTTAAAGGATGCCAGCCAAACACCTGAACCCTCATTTTTGTCAGGTGAAAAGAAGATTGCATTTTTTTTGTCTCAGACTACGATAACCCTAAACATAATTTTAGTTTTTTTCCATATTTTCCCACAGAACTCTCCTAGCATGATATTACCGCTGTGTTTCTAAGTATGTTTTACCCCAACTAGGCAGCTGTGTTTCCAAGTATGTTTTACACCAACTAGGCATACCAAACATGAATTCATAAATTGGCCTGAGATTACTTTTTTGAGGGATTTTAAGGATGAAAATCACTGTGCTTGAAACTAGAGAAGAGGTTTAGTTGTCTGATTACAAGTACATTGGTGGATTACTACAAAATGGGTTATGGCAGGGATGGCACTGAATGTTTCATTTTCAGGCTGGAAACAGGCACTTTGCATCAGGGACCTTCACCTTCACCTTCAGATAAGTACTTCTTTGATAAATGATGACAAAACGTTTGGTTTTCTTTCGGTAGACTGTTTCTAGATGAATGCAGTTTTGAGAAACTGCTGATCATAAACTTACATCTGCTTACAAAATATTAAACTTGGATTTGATGCACACAAGTCATAACACTGACACTTTAAAATACAGTAAAATCTTTTTAGATGGCATTTATGAACGCATTTGTATCAGATATGCATCCAACAAGGAAATGAGTCATTCTGCAATAGTGGGCCGAAGCAATAACATTTTTTGCTTACTGCCCCTAATGGCTAACTATGCAACCAGAACCATTCATGAATTTGAACATAAGACTATAAATACCCGGTTTTAAGGGGGCTTTGTTATAGACGCATCATTAATCTCTTAATAAATGCAAGTTTATGTCACTAGACATTTGTCTAATAACCATCTTTTTACACAATAACCATACAAAACTAACCCTGAACCTAAAACAAGTGCCATATATTGTATGTGAAATGGCTGTTGGGTTAGGAAGCGGAATTACGTAGAGTTATAAGGCTTCATGTGGCCACACAAAAGTTAGGACTGTATCATTTCCATGTAGGCAAGTGAAAAGTCTTCTGATGATATGTTGTAGTCATTTCTTTCTGAAAACCTAATGTGAATGAATACATCCACCAGACAGCAATGCAGAATATCTTGTCAGTGAATAAATTCAAGCAATAAGTAAATACAAATATTCCGTCTATACAACATGCCGGTATGATTTCACGTCTTAATGATACAATCTTTTCATCTGGAACTTATTCTTTATTCTAGCATTATTTCGCCCAGGTAGCATTTTATGACTAAAATCAACAAGAAGCATCACTTTTGTCATTGTTGTGTTTTATGTTTTCCCTGACTTCCCTGTTCTAGTTCCACATGCCTGCTCTGTAAGGCAGACGGTAGAAAAGAAACTAATTAAAAATTGGAAGTGTCTCACATTGGAGCATTTGGATGTGTTCAGTAGTGAAAAACGAGCGTCTTGTTGCAAGAAAATCAATTTTACAGTTACAGAAGCAGAATAAATAGAGGTGGTGCATTAAAGCAAATGAAAAGCCCCCTAGAACAAGGAGCACAAAGAAGAGGGCAGCCAGATAGTGCCGACTGATCTGAATAGGGCGGAAGGCAGCCTCTTTGCCTACTGCTTCATCCTGAAATCTGTTTACTTAATGTTTGATACATGTCCTACATAATAATTTCTCTGCGAAGAATAAGAGGTGTGGATCCATTGCAAACGTTAAACTTCATTAACTGCTTCAAATAAATGTTCTTACTTGTACTATTAAATAGGCATGGGAATAAAGAAGGGATAGGAAAAGAGTACTGTAGTAAAAAGCTCACATGCCAAACTGCTATTTTGTGAGTCCCTCTTACAAAACTGTCCTACAAGCAGCATTGCATTTTTTGTCTTTTCTAATTAGTTACATGCTTACTTTACATTTTTTGTTTCAATAGGAATCAATTACTTAATTTCCAACTTAGTCTCTATATAGGTCTATTTCTCTATAAAGAAAGAACTGTAATACAACTATATGCAGTTGCGGAAAGGCTTACATTAAGCTGTATGTTTCTTTTTCTTGGTTTACAAACAGGAAAAATATACATTTTGTTACGAAAAAAGTAATTAAAATATTATATTGTTAAAGGGAACCTGTCACCCCCAAAATCAAAGGTGAGCTAAGCCCACCAGCATCAGGGGCTTATCTACAGCATTCTGTAATGCTGTAGATAAGCCCCCCGATGTATCCTGAAAGATGAGAATAAGAGGTTATAATATACTCACCCAGGGGAGGTCCCGGTATAATGGGCGTCGCGGTCCGGTCCAGGGCCCCCCATCTTCTTACGATGACATCCTCTTCTTGTCTTCACTCTGCAGCTCTGGCGCAGGCATACTTTTTCTGCCCTGTTGAAGGCAGAGCAAAGTACTGCAGTGCACAGGCTCCGGGAAAGGTCAGAGAGGCCCGGCGCCTTTGCACTGCAGTACTTTGCTCTGCCCTCAACAGGGCAGACAAAGTACGCCTGCGCCGGAGCATGACTACAAGCAGAGGACGTCATCGTAAGAAGATGGGAGGCCCCGGACCGGACCGCGATGCCTATTGGACCGGACCGCAGCGGGACTGCCCCTGGGTGAGTATAATCTAACCTCTTTTTCTCACCTTTCAGGATACATCGGGGGGTAATCTACAGCGTTCCTGATGAGCTAAGCCCCTGATGCTGGTGGGCTTAGCTCATCTTCGATTTTGGGGGTGACAGGTTCCCTTTAATGACTATTTAGTCACAAGCTAATCTTCGATTTTGGGGGTGACAGGTTCCCTTTAATGACTATTTAGTCAGAAACTATACAAATATAAAGCTATTATGAAAATTTTGTTTTGAAATTGTCCACTAGTTGTCTGCAAGACTGGTATGAACACCTGACAATCCTTTTGCAGCCTAGCAGATTATCATGAAGCAAAAATTGTATCAATATAACAGCAGTATAAACGAGAGTGGGCAGCAGTATAACGAGAGTGGTGGTGGAACCACTGTGCCATTGTCTGAGGAGAGCCTGGAGGGGCATAACTAGGTGAACTGACTCTTCGCTACAGCTCCTGATGGTGGAGTTATACTTGGCTCCAGATGGACACCGGGTGCTACTTGACAACTGATCTCAGCTGACCCCAAAGGGGCAGGGAGCTGAATTTGCCTAGAAGTGATACCTCAGCTGATACAGGCAGGCATGGCAAGAACACAGGAACAGCAGGTGATGGTGGGGATGGGTGGTATACAGGCAGGCATGGCTGTTAGAAATGAATTGATCTTCTTATTATACTTTAAAGAGTTATTCCCAACTCCTGTGCTAAGCTGTTTCTGTAACCCCCTAATTTACATGACAGTTACAAAAACAGCACTGTTCAGCCTTTCTCAGCTTTGACTATGGCTCCATGTTCAGTTTCCAGAAGATAGAGCTATTGCAGTCTCAGCTATAAAAAGCATAGATGGGAATAACCTTTTAATTATGAGATCAGCACTGACTTGCCTATTTCAAACCCCTTCTCTCATTCCAGGTAGCTCCTCTTTTTTGTTTGTTACAACACAGAGAGCTTTTAAAACAGACGGCACACAGAGAGATCCATGTGAATATGACCTTGAATATCTGCCACATATGAAACAGATTAATGTAGGACAAAGTTGCCTATTTTGTCAAGGCAGGCCATCATCTAAAATGTATAGGATCTCCCTACCCATCATCTGTTAGGGAAGAGAAAATAGATGGGCATAGCTGGAGCCTAGGCATGAACATGACAGGGGTTTGAAAGTAGGAGTCCAGGATGCTGTTAACTGCTAATTTGGCACGTGCACAAGATGAGTAATAAAGGGAGGTGCAGGTAGATGGATAGGTAACATGGGGTGGGATTACCAGACGTCGGTGCCCTCCTGAACGCCTGATGTCTCATGATGCTCCAGACAAGTGAGGACCCCAAAACTTACTCCTTCAGCTCCTTCAGTGACTTATTTGGAATGGGTAAGCTCTTCCATGGGAACTCGAGACATAGGCACGACCCCCGCACCTTTTTGAGTGACTTTGTCTGGATCAGTTTCTTGGTGCCTAGCGATGACGAGGCCCTACACCAGGAAGTAGCAGTAACAATGGCCGGATCTCAGGATGCTATCAAGTCACGGGGTAGATGCTGGCTCCACCCCGTCAAGTTTTGCCAGGACTTTTAATGGCTGCCTCCCTCTCTTATGTTACTGGGGACAATGGAAGAGGAAATTGACTACCAGTGTGACTACCGGTGCCAGTTCCATACCAGTGGAGCGGCCAGTGAGCGTGCAGGCCCATTGCATTCTAATCCTTGCTCATCCAAAGAGGGTGATGACAACCAGGAGCACTGCAATAAGGTCCCGATGTAGTTCAATGCCTGGTTTCCACTGTGGTAGCAGTTCCAGTTTCTGGTTAGAGTCAGCTAGGTAAGAACCTCTCATTATGTTTGTCCTCATTTTTTTGCCTGTCCTAATGTGTTAGGGTTGGCGGAACGCACCAAATATATTTATTAGATGGGATTGGTGCGTTCGCAACCCGGGATCCACAGTGCAGGAAAGAGCCTGCTGCTAAGTAAATGGCGGCACTATATGGCGGTATGAACCAGCTCTGTTAGCTTCCAGAGCAGCCGAGAAAGCAAGGCTTTGTGCCCTCTTAGACTTTCACAGAAGCACAGGCTTACTACCCAAATGAGAGCAGTCAGTGGTCATGCATGCACACAAAACTCCTCGCTGGAGGTGCCAGCATTCTAGGGGCTTATTTCAGCCAGGTCCCTGAATACACATAAACACAATCTCCTCGCCGGAGGTGACAGCATTCTAGGAGCTTATTTCAGCCGGGGCCCTGAACACATACAAACACATGACCACACTGGCGCAAAGCACATAACTTAAGAAGATACTAGCGCATGGACGTGTGGCCATGCGAGCCTTAAATAGTTGCAGCACGTACAGGACCTTCAAAGAAGGACCAATGGAGTTGCTGCAGTACCTGAGCATATGACCCTAGATCTCCACTGAGAGATCTTGCCCTGGGCATGCTCAGTGTGTGCAAAGCAGGACTTAGTCCCAGAAAAGCCTGCTCGCTGCAGATCAGTGCAGGGTACAATAGCAGAGCCTGGCCTGGACAGGCAGCAGTAACCCTTTGCACAGTATCAGTCTCAGTGAGACGTTGGGACCGACATCTCCGCTGAGCAGGCTCCACTGCGGCCGATGCAGAATGGGAGACCGCAGCAGACACGGATCGAGATTCCCCCTGTGCAGCAGAGGAAACTCGACTCCTAACATAATGTTTCCATTGTTTGTAGATTAAAGGAACGTATACTGTCTTTAGTTAATTCTGGTAGTTTAGCTAGTGAGCATTTTTTTGAGGAATTTTTTGAGACAATTTTTAGCTATATTTAGAGATGTTATGTCACTGGTAAGGTTAGCCTGGTTGGTGCTTGGATGATAAGGAAAAGGAGGCATCAGCTTCCCAGGCATCAATTTCTGGTACAGTAGCCTCCACAGAATCAGCAGATTCAGGGATTAGGCTGGTTGATGTGGCCCAGGGGAAAGAAAAGCCTATGTCTATTTTGATGGTCCTTTGAGGGCTTATTTAAAACAGAAACTAAGAAAAAAATGTGGAAAGACAAGCATGTTGAAATGTTTTCGTTACTGCCCTTAGTGAAATTTATTTTAGATAAAATTAAACCAGATGAAAGTAAAAAAAGAGGAGGAAGAAAAAAGGTGTTACTAATCTACAAATTGGCTCCAAGCTTTTACTATTTTAGCCAGTGTAATTGGGGAAAAAGATTTTGTTACATGGATTTTATAGGCTTCACTCATCGCGTCTTTGGTGGTTCTGGGGTTGGTTTTAGGCAAAGTGAGGCCCTGGGCAAAAGTTTAAATTAATGTCCTATATGCTCACATATTGCACCATCACACTCAAACATTTTGGTTGCATTTACATGTGAGCCGCCCGCTAGGGCAGTGGGATACTCGGTACCGGGTCATGTCACACTTAAAGGGGATGTCATGGTGGCTGCGACCCGGTCCGTGGCTCTGGGCACCCAATTAAAGGGGAAAAGTCTTTAAGGGGTATTTTTGGAATAGTCTATTCATGATGCCACCTGTGGTTCTCGGTCAGAGGGGACCGACGCTGCTTTAAGGGGTCCTCTGGGGTGATGTTGTTGCAGCAAGATGGTGACGCTTCCCACAGGTGAAGCGGGGTCCCCAGGGCTCCCAAGGTGTATGGTAAGGATGGTGGGTTGCTGGTAAATAACGGAGGACACAAAGTTGTAAAGTCTTTACCTGGTTTACTGACAGTAGCAGTCCACAGTCCAGGATTCCAGTAACAATTGATGGTATGACCTGGCCAGCCTGGAGACAATAGTGATTCCCTCGCCTGGGTGAGGTCCGTAAGCCTTCCTACTCATGCTAGTGTGCAAGGTCCCTGCTGCCTGTAGCTGCTGGCAAAGTCCTCTCTCTCCTGTCCTGGGACAGTTAACTGTATGGTGGGCAACTTGAGCCATTTTATAGGGTCTCTATAATGCCCCCTTGCTCTTCAGGTGCTGCTTCACCTTCAGGTGTGGTGTGGGCAAATCACATACAGTTCTATGCCCTCCGATTCTGCCTTGTTTCCAGGAGTACGCCACAGCCTCGGGCTCCCGGTGCCCGATTCCTGTGCTTCGGCTCTGAGAGTGCCCGGTCACAGTTCCCCTCTGAGTCCCTTTCCTTCTCCACTGTGGTCCTTTCCTCAGTACCTCCACCACTTTCAACCCCTCGGGTTCAGTTTCTTTCCTGGAGCTGCAGCTCAGTCCTGGCTGCAGGGCTCCGCTGTCTGCTCTCCTCACTTTCCCTCTCACCTTCTGTTCCAGGCTACTCTCTATGGTCTCCCTGGACCAACTGCCTAACTCCTCCTCCCTCCAGACCAGAACACTGCTCCCCTGAATCTGGGTACGGAGCTCCCCATACTGGCCTGGATTTGGAACGTGTTGAGTGTGGGTGCGTTACCTGGTAAAGAGAATCCTCCTTGCCTCCAAGTGTGATATTGCCCTCCCCGAAAGAAAGGCAACATCACTGTAACAACCGGTTACCTGGGGTGTTACACATGCACTGAGTTCAGACCATTAAATGAGCATTAAATATTGAAGTTGTTCAGCACTTGATCAGCACTTGATTACTGGCCTCTTTACACAGGCTGACAAAGAATGATGGGCACAGAACAATCACTAGTAGATCAATCTGTGCCCATACAGTATGATGTTATCAGCAGCGCTTCTCCAGTTTACACCGGGTGATGTTCTGCTAAGAACAATGATTTTTGTTCCACCATAAGCAGTCCAATCATCTGATGAATGTGCAGAAGTTTGCTCATTCTTTGGGCGATGGCAGAATGACAGACTTGTTCAGAACGGTATTGTGTATTTGGTATTTATGCTTCATAGGTATCCCCTGGTATTTGGAGGTTTCCGTTCCCCCATTTTTTGTCTATATCATTGTTTAAAAAAATCTTTTAATAATTTTCATAAATAAATACACTGGTTGTAATTGTATTCTCTTCTCACTTCGTTTCTTTTGTGGCACTTACCATATTAGAATGTGTTTTGATATAATATTGGAGTGACTTTAGCCATAGCTAAAATAGGACTATGGGAATAATTGTTCAGAACGGAGCCTGCCCTTGCGGGTTTACAGAGGATAATGGGGAAACCAATTGTAGGGTAGCGGGTTGCGGCAGCTCAGGTGGTGGTGAGGTGGCAGCAGGGTCATTGCAGGCTGTAAGCCTTATTGAAGGGGTGGGTTTCAATTTCCATCTGAAGGTTACAAGTGTGGTGGATAATTGGATGTGTTGAGGCACAAAATTCCGGACACTCAGGAGAAGTCTTGGAGGCAGTTGGGTGAGGAACGTATGAGAGTGGAGGAGAAAACGAGGACTGAATATTGTGTGTTGGAAAATATTAGCTCAGATTATTAAGGGATTAGTTTATAGATATGCAGAGGAGACAGATTAAGGAGGGCTTTGTACTTCAACATTAGCAGTTTGAACTGTATACATTGGGGAATTAGGAGCTAATGAAGGGATTCACAGAAGGGAGAAGCAGAGGAGTAGTGTGGAAAATAGTAGTTTAGTTGGGCAGCAGAGTTAAGAATGGACTGGAGATGTTTGAGAGCAGGGAGGCCATAGAGGAAGATATTGCAGTAGTTGAGGCTGGAGATTATGACATTTTAATAGATTCAGGGTGGAGGAAATGCCAGATTGTGGAAATATTTTTTGAGTTAGAGGCGGCAGGAGAAGGCAAGTACTTAGATGTGCAGTTTAAAGAATAGGGCAGAGTCAAGGGTTACTCCAAAGCAGCGGACTTCCGACTCTTCAGAAAGTGTAGCATCATTAAAGGGAACCTGTCACCCCCAAAATCGAAGGTGAGCTAAGCCCACCGGCATCACGGACTTATCTACAGCATTCTGTAATGCTGTAGATAAGCCCCTGATGTATCCTGAAAGATGAGAAAAAGAGGTTAGATTATACTCACCTGGGCTGGCGGTCCGAACCAATGGGCATCATGGTCTGGTCCGGGGCCTTCCATCTTCTCACGATGACGTCCTCTTCTTGTCTTCATGCTGCGGCTCCGGCGCATGCGTACTTTGTCTGCCCTGTTGAGGGCAGAGCAAAGTACTGCAGTGCGCAGGCGCAGGGCCTCGCTGACATTTCCCAGCACCTGCGCAGTGCTGTACTTTGCTCTGCCCTCAACAGGGTGAAGAAAAGTAGAGGACATCATCGTAAGAAGACGGGAGGCCCCGGACCGGACCGCAACGCCCATCGGACTGGACCGCAGTGGGACCGCCCCTGGGTGAGTATAATCTAACCTCTTTTTCTCATCTTTCAGGATACATTGGGGGCTTAACTACAGCATTACAGAATTATGTAGATAAGCCCCTGATGACGGTGGGCTTAGCTCACCTTCAATTTTGGGGGTGACAGGTTCCCTTTAATTGAGATAGATCAGGTAGGGAAGTTAGATGAGAGAGAAAAGATGATGAGTTTAGCTTCTTCCACATTGAGTTTTAGGAAACTTACACACAGGTATTTATGATCCTTACCTCTCTATAAATAGAAGAAACAACAATTTGTGTTGCTTTTGCTAGTACTGCAAATCTAGAGTTTGGGCTATAGATCTTGCATATATAAATAATTCAGTGCACCTACAATAAAAATTACAGACCTCACCATTATTTGTATATGGGAACAATCGGCAATGTATCAAATTCTTATTTTCTTCACTGTAAGTGTGGTTAGTTCCCACGAGGATGTTCCTGGGGAATAAGAAATATTGGTGTGGGGGCAGGAGCTTGACATTTTGTCAATCCTGAGTTGTAGTACTATGATTGGGGAGTGTTGTAGACTCTACTGCCCATTATTCATGGGGCCATCCAGGATCTCAGGAAAAATGTCATTTAGGTTTTTTTTATATATATATGCTGTAATTAATAAAGACTGCTTTGGTTTGCCAGATTAATTCTATCTGTCTTTCCTTTTGCTTTTTTTCTGCTAAGTCTTTACAACTATAACAGTAAAAAAACATATTATGTTGCTTGTTTTCTTTTTAATCTAAACATTTTGAGTGGTAATATTTGATAAAATTATTTTGCACATAATTTTATGTTGTATCCGCAATGACCAAGGCCAGAAGGTGTTGAACAGAGCGGTTCAAAGCCTAAAGTACTGACAAATATAAGCAAGCCTTAATTTCAGTTATCATGGTCTCTCCCAAGGACAATAAGTGTAGCAGTATGTCACATGCACAACTGACAGCTCTTCATGGCTGGTGTCGTTGACCTGCATGCAGCCAGCTCTAGAGTCAAGCACCACAAAAGTCACCACTACTTCCACTAAAATTGTTTGTTTGTCTCACTATCTTAACACTCGTACTATTACTATTAAATTGTGGTGTTATATGGTGCAATAATCCCTTCTTGCTTCAATTCTTTTGTGCTTTTTACACTTTTCTGTTCCCTGTCTGCCCTTAGTAAATTAGCTAACAGCTCATTTCAGGCCTACAAAGACCCTACACCACAGAAACGAAATAATTTATGCTTTATATGGCAAAGTAAAGGAGATTTGGATTTCCCTGAAAGCTTTTCCAGCTACAATCTTAATTTAACACATTGAGGTGCATATCTAAATATTTGTTTTAAACCACCTGTTTGAAATTTGCAAAGAAAAATAGGTCCTGTGAGATTTTAAGGCATGGGGTCTCAACGGGCCTAGTTTTTGGAAGATTAATTATTAGCATAAAATAAGTTAACACAGTTACCTTCGGGCACTGGCCCATGGGAATTATAGCATTCAGCATTTATAAACAACATTATGCTTTTCTTTCTACAACTACTATGGACTGTGTTTATAGTATATATGTCATAGCCTCACTCCACTTGAATGAAAGAAAGTACTAAAGTATTACATTGGCATACATTTCTCAAAGGGCAACAAATGTTTTCCTAATCTCACGTTCATGCAAATGCTAGATAAGAAGAGCTAAACTTCAAGCATGCTTTGATAAATCTAGGCCAACCTGTTTAATGTTCAGTCATCATGGTGCATTCATTACTACCATGAGTCAGTGTTTTATGTTCTGTGAAGGAGCAATAATTGTAAAGGCTAGCTTTTAAAGAGCACACAGATGTTTTAGTGTGCTTCCCAGATGCCTTATGACTAACGTTGATTTTTATCACATACTCTACACACATCAAATTCTTAGCTTTATAAATCCTGGCTATCTAAGGAACCCAGAAAACCTCAGTGTAAAATACTCTTCATTATCTTAGCCCAAATAATATGGTTCATATTCAGTTGACCAGTGCTCAACCTCTTCTCTTCCTCATCTGATGTTCAAGCTATGAAGGAAATCAACACAGAAAATCTGCGACATGCCAATTTATCAAGAGGATCTTCACCTAGGAGCTCCCACATGCAAAGGTAAAGTATGCAATCCGCTGTGAACCTACGGCAAATGTTTTTCACATGGAGAAAAATGTTGTCATGGATTTGTGGCAAATTCGGGAAACACAGTTGGCATATTCAGTGTGAAAAAAATCTGTGACAAATTTGCAACCTGTTTACATAATGTATCCTTTGGCTTTGGGAATTCAATAGAACTGTGAACTATGCCAACACCATGGTTGAAATAATTGGGATCTAAAGAAACTACAGAAAATCATGACAGAAATGCTGTATCCAGCCATGGCTTGCGCATATCTGACTGGGATTCCAATATTATTCTAATTGTGCAAATATAAATATTAATGATGTTATCAAATCCATTTAAGAACTATAGATCGCTTTACAGCATTTACTCTATAAAGAAAATATCCTCAATGGATATGACCCTTCACTACCTACACAACTTTTAGGTCTGGAGCAGTCCCCTCAGGCGATAGTGTTGCTATGACTTAAGATAATTATTACCAAAGAAATCATTTTGAGAGAGAGATCAACATGGAATTATAGATAGAGAGGAAGTGGCCTGGAAGTGTGCACCTGCTGAGTGAGGAATACTGCTAATAATGCTCTGGCATACAAGAGTAATGACGCAGCAAGCTACAGTAGTTTTTAGAACAGAACAATCTTGTCTTTTTCCGGGGTATAGAAAATAAATTAATGTTCATGTTTACAGCACCATCATATTCATCAGACATTATCATCAGAGTCCCTTTGGGAACACAATCTAAGTTCCCTATATCTGTGGAGTGTGGGAGGTAACCTATGCAAACAAAGGGAGAACATACAAACTTATTGCAGAAGCTGTTCTTGGTGGGATGTGAACATAAAACCCCAGCACTGCAAAGAAACAGTGCTAACCACTGAGCCACCATGCTCCTACCTCTGAAGCCTGAGTAACCATGTAAATTGAGATACAATTGTAGACATATGAAGGGGATGTTCCCAACTAGAGATGAGCAAATATTTTCGAAAAATGATCGTCAAACATAAATTTGGCACAAACATGGCACATTTGGCTTCATGATCGGAAACACGAGCAAATATTTATCAAATCGAGGAAAATCTGTAACATTCGGTAAAAAGTATAGGAAAATATTATTTGCCTTGCCACTAAAGTATTTTGCGCACGTTGGTTAGGATAGTGGTGGTGTATGTTGAGCTTGGGTCACATGTTTGATGGGGGTAGGGGGTGGGGATTGCTCAGAGGAGCGGCGTGCTTGTAAATTTTTTTTCTAACTTTATGTGTGCACATTGCAGCTAGCCAATAAGGGCACAGGAAACATCCACAATATCCAGACACAATGGCTTGTATCATTGAAAATCAAAATCCAACTCCCCATAACAAAGTATTATAGGAAAAAAGAGGCTAGGGCTAAATATATCTAATCAAATAAAATTTGGCTTGTGTCATTGGCCATATCTCTCCTTGGCATTTAGTGGTGGTGAAGTTGTTCTGTGATTTGTGATGTTGCACAGAAAAAAAACCTTTTTTGCAGTTGCTAATGGGATTTAACACTTCATATCCCACCTTGTCATTTAGTGGCGGTGAAATTGTTCTGTGATTTGAGCTGTTGCACAATATAAAACATTTTTTTGCAGTTGCTAGCATGATTCATCACGCCATATCTCAGCTCGTCATTTAGTGGCAGTGAAATTCATCTTTCTGCACAGCTATTGCAGAGTAAAAAAACAGTAGGGGAGATCTGTTGTGAGTTCTGTTTTTGGGCTCCCTCTGGTGGTTACTGATGGTACTGGGTGATTTGTGTTCTGCTGTCTCTGGTGTCCACCTGTTCTATTAGGATTTGGGAGTTTCCTATTTAACCGGGCTTTCTTGTCATTTCCCCGCCGGCTATCAAGGTTATCAGAGTGTTTTGTTACCTCAGCTTCTGGCTTCAGTAATCTTCAGGACAAGCTAAGTTTTGATTTTCTTGTTCTATGTTTTGCTTTATTTTTGTCTTGTCCAGCTTGCATATAATTGTCTCTTTGCTGCTGGTTGCTTTAGTGGGCTGTAATTGCTCCTCATGTTCCATGAGTTGGAACATGAGTTCAAGTAATTACAGGATGGTTTTTTGAGGGTTTTTTTGCTGACCGCGCAGTTTACTTTTGTATCCTCTGCTATCTAGTTTTAGCGGGCCTCATTTTGCTGAATCTGTTTTCATACTGTGTATGTGCCTTCCTCTCATTTCACCGTCATTGTATGTGGGGGGCTGCTATTTCTGTGGGGTGTTTCTCTGGAGGCAAGAGAGGTCTGTGTTTCTTCTAATAGGGGAAGTTAGATCTTCGGCTGGTGCGAGACGTCTAGGATCAACGTAGGCACGTTCCCCGGCTATTGTTATTTGTGTGTTCAGGTTTAGGGTCGCGGTCAGCTCAGGTTCCATCACCCTAGAGCTCGTTGGTGCTTGTCCTTTTGTGATTCCCTGCCATTGGAATCATGACAGAGATCTCAGTTTGAAATTGCTTGGGTCATATAGTCTATGTTATACTGGCCTCATCCATACAAAAAAATTCTTCTGTTGTTACTAACGTGATACAGTAGGGGAGATATAATTTTTAGAATTACTTGGAGGATATCTTATTTGTCATACAGGCCTCATCCACACTAAAACATTTCTTTCTTCTGTTACCAACATGATACAGTAGCGGAGATCTCATTTTTATAATCGTTTGGAGCATATCTTCTTTATTATACAGGCCTCATCCACACTGAATGATTTATTTCTTCTGTGACTAATGTGACACAGTAGGGGAGATCTCATTTTTATAATTGTTTGCTCCATATCTTTTTTGTTATACATGCCTCATCCACACTGCAAAAATTATTTCTTCTGTGACTAACGTGATACAGCACGCCATATTTCAACTTGTCACTTATTGCTGCTAAAATTCAGCTGTGTGCAGAGGTGGTGCAGAGTGAAAAATCTAATTTTTTGTTGCCAATAGTGTACTCTTACCACACGATCTGAGCAATGATGACTGGGAAAAAGCAAGTTTTTTTTATGGAAGGTGGATTAGGCTTGGTGTTCAAGGTGTACATGGGGTAGGTGGTAATGTTAGTGAAATCACTAGTGAACCAACAAGGTCACGAAATATACAAACACAACTGACAACTTATGTTATTGGACGGGCTACTTCACTACCTTTCTTTGGTAGTCTCACAGTGGTATGCTTTGTTGATGAGGTCCAGAAAGAGCATGTGCTTGAGTCGATGGCAAGCGCAGCTTCAAGTGGCCTCTCCTCCTCTTTATCCACCTCAACATCACACACCGTACAGTCAACTCTCAGTTGTTTGTGGTTGGCGGAAGGGGACAGAGGAAACAAGCATCAGTTACCCAGCCAACTACACTACATGGGCTTGGACCTCATGGAAGAGCCAGAAAT
Organism: Ranitomeya imitator; assembly: GCF_032444005.1. NCBI lineage: Eukaryota > Metazoa > Chordata > Amphibia > Anura > Dendrobatidae > Ranitomeya > Ranitomeya imitator. The sequence continues at coordinate 814,237,595 of NC_091282.1, read as the reverse complement.
ATGAGTGCCTTCTTGCTGCACTATCTGCAACATGATCCCTGATAGTTATGATTCAAAATAGTGCTGACTACTAGGTTTCCACTCTGTTAGATCCACATTATAAGAATACATTTTGCCACACACTTTCCGTGTTGGAAATGGCTTGCGAATGCTGAAGTATCCAATCACGCTTTTGCAGAAACTTAAGAGAGATTTTCCCCAAGAAGGCATTGAGGCACACAGTATGCATCACAGCTCTAGACTTCCAAGCTCCGGCACATCAATTTGTCAATGATTGAACATTAGCAACAGCAGCAGTAATGTAAGTGGCATAATTAATTTCTGTGAGTCCTTTGACACATTTTTAGACCAGCTATGTACCAGCACAACAGAGTACAAGACGGACACGTGGTGAACGACTAGAGAGGATGGTGCAGTAGTATTTAGAACTCATTATCAATATCATCAGGGAGGGTTTGGACCCTTTCACATTTTGGTCTTAAAAAATAGATGAGTGGTCTGAGCTTGCTTTTCACGCCATGGAGGTTTTACCATGCCCAGCAGCCAGCATTTTCTCAGAATGTGTCTTTAGCGCTGTTGGTGGTGTCCTGACAGATAAGCGCAGCTGGCTGTCCCCTGAAAGTGTAGACCACCTAACTTTCATCAAGATGAACAAGTCATGATCTCCAAGGACTTTTGCACCCCCATCGCAGACTGTACAGACTATGCGATGTTGTGGTTTTTAGTGTGCTGCATTGATCTTGCGTAATTGCAGTCTGTGATATCTTTAGTGGGGCTTCTGTGCCTGCTGTTGCTGCTGCTGCTGCAGCAGATGTTAATGTGACATCCCAGGGTCCTGGTTATCACTGGGGCATTGCTTTCCTCACGGGGAGAGTGATGTCATGCTTGGAAGCGATGGAGAATTCCTTTTGACAGGTAATTAACACATACAACACCGTTCTGACTCCAGGCCAGTAGAGGGAGCTCTGCACCCGACTTCAGGGGAGCTGCTCTCTCTGGTTGGGAGGAGGAGTTAGTTGCTAGGCAGTTAGGAAGATTTAGTCAGTTGGTACCAGACAGCATACTGGAGCAGACTGAGGCAGAAGGATAGGTGAGGGGCTGTACAGCCTGAGGTGCTGTAGCTCCTAGATAGTGAGATACAGAAAGAAGAATAGCTTTTAGTGATCGTGCCAGAGAGTGAAGCACAGGAGAGTGACAACAAGGGAGAACTGCAGCAACAGGGCTACCTGCCTGACAGAGCACAGATACCGGTAACCGGAAGACCAAGGTTGTGCCATACTCTAGGAAGCACAGCAGAAACTGGTAGGACAGCTAGACTACATGTAACTTGTCCGCCCTAACACCCAAGAGACACAGTGACACATAGAGCCTGAGTCGTGATAGAGACCTGTAAAAAGGCTCAAGTCACCTGTCATACGGGTTTGAGTCCTACCTAAAGGGGGACAGAAAGAACTGAAAGGACCTTGCCAGAAGCCTTAGGCAGTGAGGGACTACAATACCACCGTGCTAAAGGGAAGGCTTTTAACTCCACCTGGTTAAAGGGGACTCAAACTCACTTCCAAGCCAGCCAGACCCTGCCTGTACCTGTGATCGGGTGCCCTAGACTGGGGCTGCCTGCTTCCATCAGTAAACCAGGTAAAGAGACTGCAAACCTGTGTCCTCTATTCTTTATCGCACCACTCACCATCTTCATCTACTACATCGGGAGCCCTGGGGACCCAGCTTCACCTGTGGGAAGCTATATCATCCTAGCTGCAATAACATCACCCCAGTGGATCCCTTAAAGCATCGTCGTTCATCCCTGACCGAATACCACAGGTGGCGTCATGTGTTGTGAATTCCGTTCTGGAGCTCCCTCCTGTGGTTGCTAATGGTATTTTTGTGAGTTCTGCCCTTGGGCTCCCTCTGGTGGTTTCGAGTGGAACTGCTGCTCCTTTAGGTAGCTGTAGCAGCTGCCTTCACTAATCGCCTTGCCTGGGTTTGTTATTTAAACCTGCTCTGGGCTTTAGTCCATGCCTGCTGTCAATGTTCTTGGTTGGATTTGGTTCTCTCCTTGGAATTTTCATATGGCCAGTCCTTGTCTGCAAAAGATAAGTTTTTGCTAGTATTTGTTTGTCCATTTGTTTGGACTCTATTGCTTTGCAAATATGTCTCTTTTTGTCCAGCTTGTCACTATGTCTTATTCAGGCTAGCTGGAAGCTATGGGAAAGCAGATTTGCCCCTCCACACCGTGAGTCGGTGTGGAGTTCATTTTTGTAAACTCTGCGTGGATTTTGTAGTTTTTTATACTGACCGCACAGTATCCTTTTCTCTCTGTCTATCTAGTTTAGTATTGGCCTCCTTTGCTGAATTCTGATTTCATTTCTGAGTACGTCATTTCCTTCTCCATTCACAGTCAATATTTGTGGGGGGCTATCTTTCCTTTTAGGAGGTTTTCTCTGAGGCAAGATAGCTTTCTATTTCCTTCTTTAGGGGTAGTTATTTCTTAGGCTGTGAAGAGGTGTCTAGGGAGAGTCAGGAACATCCCACGGCTATTTCTAGTGTTGTTGTTAGGATTAGGGACTGCGGTCAGTAGAGATACCACCTTCTCAGAGCTCGCTCCATGTTGCGTTTTAGCCACCAGGTCATATCAGTGTGGCCTCTTAACCACCAGGTCATAACAGTCATGAACTTTTATTATCTCACAAATCCTTTTAAAGACCATCCCCTTATCATGGGTGCCCAGGGCCATGGACTGGGTCGCCGCCGCCGTGACACATCCCTTTAAGTACCGGACCCGGTACAGAGTACCCCACGGCCCTGGTGGGCGTTTCATTAACACTGATTTGTGGAAATGTGAACAGTCCTGGTTGGGTCTCCATCTGCTTGGTTGGTCTGTAGTGGAAGACATATCTGTTCCTATTATACTATTTCTACTGTGGTGAAATTGTTGCCACTTTGTTAGTGTCTGCCACTAAGTTTTGGAAATGTGGAGAATGCTGACTGGGTCTCTCCATCTGCTTGGTTGGCTGTAGTGGATGAGATGTCGCTCTCTATTATACTATTTCTACTCTGGTGAAATTGATGTCACTTAGGTAGTGTCTGCCACTAATTGCTTGAAATGTGAACACTCCTGGTTGGGTCTACATCTGCTGGGTTGGCTGTAGAGGAAGAGGTGTCAGTCCCCATTATACTAGTTGTACTCTATTGAAAGTGATACCACTTTGGTGGTGTCTGCCATTAATTTTTGGAAATGTGTAGACTCCTGGTTAGGTCTCCTTCATGTGTGTTGCCTGTAGCAGTAGGCCTTTGAGACCAGTAGGACTCCAACCCCCTTTTAAGTCAACTACCTGTGTTGCTATCCTTACATTTTTCTGACAATACTAGTCTACTAAACTGATATTTGTGCCACCTGAGTGTGGCTGAGCATAAAAGCAGGTTGAGCTGTTGCATGCGGTATCAGGGCTCCTAGCACAGCAGGTCTAAACTGATCCTTCACCCTCCTCGTCTTAATTTGAAGTTCAATTCAGAGCTGTAAATGCTGGCCCAGACCCTGATACCTAATGCATGGCTCAGTGCTGCCATGCCATTCTAAAACTTGTATTGCGGGTGAATTGAGGCCACTTTCCTTTTGTCTGCCTCTAATCTGATGTGTTTTGGCAGCTTTTGGGAATGTTTGAAGGTGTTGTGTATACATTTCTTTTTTCCTCCCATTGACTCCAATGGCGTTTGAATATGTTTGGCGAATAATCAACGAGCAAATTGGCGAATATTGCAAAATCAGCAATCGTAATCTAAGCCAAACATTGAAATGTTTTCTCACCTCTATTCCCAATTAGAGGCCGCTCACATAAGCGTATAAATTGGACTATTGAAACGAAAGAAAACATCACATTGCACTCGGATGAATGTTATTCAGTGAGTCAGTGCTCATCAAGGCTGGAATTGGGCAGGTTAAACTTTGCGAAGGACGTATGAATCAAGCTGCATACAAGGTTATCCTGGAAAAACAGTTGATTCCTTCTGCTCAGGCAATGTTCCCCAACTCTGAGGACTGGTTTTTCCAGCAGGACAATGTACCATGCTACACAGCTAGGTCAATCAAGGTGTGGATGAAGGACCACAACATCAAATTCCTGTCATGGCCAGCCCAATCTCCAGACCTGAACCCCATTGAAAACCTCTGGAATGTAATTAAGAGGAAGATGGATAGTCACAAGCCATCAAAGAAGACCTGCTTACATTTTTGTACCAGGAGTGGCATAAGGTCACCCAAAAGCAGTGTGAAAGACTGGTGGTAAGCATGCCAAGACGCATGAAAGCTGTGATTAAAAATCATGGTTATTCCACAAAATATTGATTTCTGAACTCTTCCTGAGTTAAAACATTCATATTGTTGTTTCTAAATGATTATGAACTTGTTGTTTTGCATTATTTGAGGTCTGCAAGCAATGCATTTTTTTGTTATTTTGACCATTTCTCATTTTCAGAAAATAAATACAAAATGTACTGCTTGGAACTTCGGAGACATGTTGTCAGTAGTTTATAGAATAAAAGAACACATTACATTTTACTCACAAATATATACCTATAAAGAGGAAAATCAGACAAACTAAAAATTTTGCAATGGTCTCTTAATTTTAGACAGAGCTGTATAACGGGTTATCCTACTAACCCTAACCACTACACCAGACTACATTTTCTGTTTATCAGACACATGGCACTGGTAACTTTCCTTGTGCTAGGACACATGGTTCCCTAAACATGCAGCATACAGTTTCTGATGAAGGTCTATACGCAGACCGAAAACATTTAATTGATCAATGTATGCAAAATAAATTGGAACCTTTTTTTTCAACACGATACATTTTAGGACAAAATAACTGAAAACTTCAGTGTGTATAACTATTCACCCACCTAAAGTCAGTACTTTGTAAAGCCTCCTTTTGACGCAATTACAGCTGAAAATCACTTTGGATAAGTCTCTATGAGCTTTCCACATCTTGCCACTGAGATTTTTGCCCATTCCTCAAGGCAAAACTGCTCCAGCTCCTTCAAGCTAGATGGTTTCCTCTGGTGAACAGCAATCTTTAACTCTGACCACAGATTCTCAATTGGAGTAAAGTCTGGGTTTTACTAGGCCACTTCAAAACATTTAGAAATTTTCCCTTAAACCACTTGAGTGTTGCTTTAGCAGTATACTTTGGGTTATTTACTTGTTTGGAGGTGAACCTCTGTCCCAGTCTCAAATCACTGACAGATTGAAACAGGTTTTGGTCAAGAATATCCTGTAGTTCACACCATCCATCTTCCCCTCGACTCAGGTAATTTTTATTGTCCCTGCTGCTGAAAAACATATTCACAGCATGATGCTGCCACAACCATGTTTCACTGTGGGGATGGTGTTCTTGGGTTGATGTGCTATGTTGGTTTGGCCCCAGACATAGCCTTTAGCCAAAAAGTTCAATTTTGATTTCATCTGACCACAGCACCTTCCTCCATTCATTTGGGGATTCTCCCACGTGTTTTTTTGCGGACCCAAAGCAAGCCTTACAATTTTTGTGTGTAAGCAAAAGCTTTTTTCTGCCAACTCTTCCATAAAGGCTACATCTATAGAGTGTATGGCTAATTGTGGTCGTATGGACAGATTCTCCAGTCTCTGCTTGGGAACTCTTTAGCTCTTTCAGAGCTACCTTTGGTCTCTGTGCTGCCTCTCTGATTAATGCCCTCCTTGCCTGGGCTGAGAGTTTTGGTGGGCGGCCATCTCTTGGCAGGTTTATTGTGGTACCATGCTCTTTCCTTTTGATTCTAATGGATATGATAATGCTCCGGGGGATCATCAGAGATTGGGATAATTTTTTTTACCCCCAACCGTGACTTGTATTTCTCAACAACATAGTCCCTGACTTGTTTGGAGATCTCCTTGGTCTTCATAGTGTTGTTCGGTTAGTTCTGCCTCTTGCATAATGGTGTCTCTGTGGCCCTTCAGAAAAGGTGTGTATATACCGACAGACCATGTCACACTTAGATTGCACACAGAAGGACTTCCTTTCTCTAAGCATTTGACTTATGAAGGTACAGTGGGGCAAAAAAGTATTTAGTCAGTCAGCAATAGTGCAAGTTCCACCACTTAAAAAGATGAGAGGCGTCTGTAATTTACATCATAGGTAGACCTCAACTATGGGAGACAAACTGAGAAAAAAAAATCCAGAAAATCACATTGTCTGTTTTTTTTATCATTTTATTTGCATATTATGGTGGAAAATAAGTATTTGGTCAGAAACAAACAATCAAGATTTCTGGCTCTCACAGACCTGTAACTTCTTCTTTAAGAGTCTCCTCTTTCCTCCACTCATTACCTGTAGTAATGGCACCTGTTTAAACTTGTTATCAGTATAAAAAGACACCTGTGCGCACCCTCAAACAGTCTGACTCCAAACTCCACTATGGTGAAGACCAAAGAGCTGTCAAAGGACACCAGAAACAGAATTGTAGCCCTGCACCAGGCTGGGAAGACTGAATCTGCAATAGCCAACCAGCTTGGAGTGAAGAAATCAACAGTGGGAGCAATAATTAGAAAATGGAAGACATACAAGACCACTGATAATCTCCCTCGATCTGGGGCTCCACGCAAAATCCCACCCCGTGGGGTCAGAATGACCACAAGAACAGTGAGCAAAAATCCCAGAACCACGCGGGGAGACCTAGTGAATGAACTGCAGAGAGCTGGGACAAATGTAACAAGGCCTACCATAAGTAACACACTACGCCACCATGGACTCAGATCCTGCAGTTCCAGACGTGTCCCACTGCTTAAGCCAGTGCATGTCCGGGCCCGTCTGAAGTTTGCTAGAGAGCATTTGGATGATCCAGAGGAGTTTTGGGAGAATGTCCTATGGTCTGATGAAACCAAACTGGAACTGTTTGGTAGAAACACAACTTGTCGTGTTTGGAGGAAAAAGAATACTGAGTTGCATCCATCAAACACCATACCTACTGTAAAGCATGGTGGTGGAAACATCATGCTTTGGGGCTGTTTCTCTGCAAAGGGGCCAGGACGACTGATCCGGGTACATGAAAGAATGAATGGGGCCATGTATCGTGAGATTTTGAGTGCAAACCTCCTTCCATCAGCAAGGGCATTGAAGATGAAACGTGGCTGGGTCTTTCAACATGACAATGATCCAAAGCACACCGCCAGGGCAACGAAGGAGTGGCTTCGTAAGAAGCATTTCAAGGTCCTGGAGTGGCCTAGCCAGTCTCCAGATCTCAACCCTATAGAAAACCTTTGGAGGGAGTTGAAAGTCCGTGTTGCCAAGCGAAAAGCCAAAAACATCACTGCTCTAGAGGAGATCTGCATGGAGGAATGGGTCAACATACCAACAACAGTGTGTGGCAACCTTGTGAAGACTTACAGAAAACGTTTGACCTCTGTCATTGCCAACAAAGGATATATTACAAAGTATTGAGATGAAATTTTGTTTGTGACCAAATACTTATTTTCCACCATAATATGCAAATAAAATGATAAAAAAACAGACAATGTGATTTTCTGGATTTTTTTTTCTCAGTTTGTCTCCCATAGTTGAGGTCTACCTATGATGTAAATTACAGACGCCTCTCATCTTTTTAAGTGGTGGAACTTGCACTATTGCTGACTGACTAAATACTTTTTTGCCCCACTGTAATTGCATGCACCAGAAATTTTAAGGGGCTTCATAGCAAAAGGGGTGAATACATATGCTTATGCCAATGTTTAGTTGTTTGATCCCATAAATTTAATTTATGACTATATTTTTCTCACTTTACCAACTTAGACTATTTAGTGCTGATTAAGGGTGCCTGTTCACCAGAAACGCGTTGATATCGCATTTTAATCCATGTTGTTTCTGATGTTTTATCCTCCACTGAATATGATTTGAATATGATTTGAAGTGAATAAAGGAAGGTTTTTTTCACCACTTCATTGAGCTGGATTCCTCATCGTCACGATATTGTATGAAATGTAATATGATTTTGTAGCTTTGCCTGTTAGACCCATGCTGCGGGCTGAAAAACCCCCTTCTCTGTCTGTTTCTGAATGTGTGCGTAGAAGATATTTTATTGTTTCTACAGTAGCTGCTAATTCCAGGGTCTGAGCAACTTACTCATTCCCTCCCACAAAAGGAATTTATACGACCGCTGTAGCTGCAATAGACAATTGTACCAGCTAAAACTGGTCTGATATCTCTCTCAAGACATGAAGTCCTTTGTCCCATTATAATAAGATATTGGGCCAACGATTTAGGCTAGGAAAATAATAAGTCCATTTTGCGAATCTCCATCGGCGGATCTGTCAGCCACTGTAAGCATGAGCCTCTAATTCCAATCGGGACAGAGTATGAATTTCCCCAGAACCAGGCACCCCAATGAGCCCAAATTTAGTACCAATAGAAAGCCAATTGTAAAATAAGAAGAATGAGGGGTGTGCTGAGATTCTGACATGTTCTGGAGTGGAGATACGAGCATTATACAAATTTGTGTAAAATTTGGTAAGTCTGAGGAGAGAGGAGGGTCCGAGGAAACCAACCCTTTTAGTGATGTCACCAGGCTGAGCTATAAGTTTCATGCAAGGCACCCAGCAGTGAGTCTTACGTGAGGAGCTGTTCCTATGCAGACCTCCTGATGCACTGGGACATTTGGGGTTCAGCCTACCAGCATGGTTTTGCCTGAAATGACCTGACCACATGTAAGTGTTAACTTCTCATTTAATCCCTGTTTTTTTTATAATTACCCTTGTACATATTTTCAATTGTCTCTTTTGTAACATCCTTGTAATATTTTGATAAAACACTGCCTAATCTTTCGGAGTAAAATATTCAAATTACTAGTTTTTGCTCATCCTGCTCTAAAATGTACCCTAAGTCTTCTGAAGGGAATCACGCTACTGTTTTGGGTTAGCTTCGGACCCGTTTAATCGAAGCTTGTGGCAGCATACCTTGTTCTGGGTAGTTGGGAGTCGTTGTAGCGACGGCGGCATTGATAATTATTGTTCCTGCCTGAGTGGGAGTAGTTATATCGCCTCGCTGCAGCGTGCCCAATAGCCAGTACATAGCAGGCAGCCTTTCTGGTGACTAATTACCCTAGGTGCAGTACCTAATCTGACCTGAGGGTAAGGGGGGCGAAAGAGAGCTGCAAGTGCAAGCAGAACTGTAAAGCGGGATATACATAAAACCCTGCAGTTCGTGGTATATTGAGGAGCAGTGGGATAACTAAAATAAGCCCCTGCTGTAAACTAAGAGATCAATAGCTTTGTGTGTGTTGTGATCACAGTGTAGCAGTGGAGGGATAACTAAGATAAGCCCCCCTGCACATGTGATATCCGTCTGTTGGCCTAAAGTCACCAAGATCCGTGACGTAGGGGTGACAGTCACAGTGTGCATCGTGATACTCATCATTTATTTAGTGCTGATGCATCTCTCACAAATTGGATTGCAAAAATATTTATACACAGGTATAATGTAACAAAATAGGTAAAAATCCAAGGGGGTGTATCGAATTGTACTTGCCCTACTTTTCTGAATCAACATTGGAGCGATTTTTTATACAATCGTGTGACTCCATTGTTAGGCTATTGCTTCCATATTTTGCGGACATTCTTTAGCTTCCATATTCACTTTTTTACACTAGCTTTTATGTTTGTGAAGGACCTGATTTACCAAGTGTAGACAATGATAAAGGTAATCATTTTTCAGGGCCATCCAATATTTGGCAATTATTTAATAAGCTTACTAAAATAACTTTCTAAAGGAAAGTCAGGGGATGAATATGCTTTAAGATTGAGGAAAGGCAGACATCAGCATTTGTAGTACCTGAAACATGCACCATTTAGGATTTATTTATTCCCAAAAGTCTGTTTTTTAAATTAAAACACACACAGATTAAAAACTGGAGACTACCATATTTTGTATTTGTATCAAAGCAGAATTTGTGCACCCTTACTGTTACGGAATGGCAGGCACAGTACTGATTAAGGAATATGCCTCTGACTGCGGAGCACATAGGGTTAAAGCTAGAAGTAAACTCTGTGTAATGCCCAATTCCCCGCTCCCACTACTCCCCAAGTAACGCCATAATTGGGGCGCCCAACTGACCAACGGGAATAAAGAGGAAGGAGCGTTCGGTCACACCCTCGGGGGTTAAATTCAGGTGCTTTCCTCTTTCTCCCCGGCTGACAATGGAAGCGGTTGTCCTCGCACCCATGTCTGAAGTCACCATTGAGGCCCTCGAGAGAGCAGCACAGGGAGGTGAGCCATGGTTACAAGCCCTTATTACTGGCCTTGGAGCTCACCTCTCTGTGCCCTCTCAAGACCCCTAACCGTGTCCCTGGCTACTAACTCACCATCCCCCCCTTCCCCCGGGGCCTTGGTTCCCTCCTGCCTTCTCCCCATGCTGGGCCGCACGTTCTCCTGTGTTCTCTCCTGTTACCCCACCTCCACTGGCCTCCGGTATGGCAGTCCAGTTCGGCCTCCAGGTCACCTGCTACTACTCCCTCCATTGGCACTCCAGATCTCGGTTTTAGAAAGCAAAACGCCTCTCACTACCATGGCAGCTCTTCCGGCGGTGCATCAGCAGGCTCTGAACGCTGCCCCGGGACGCATCGACACCGTCCTCGGGTGGCTGTGCGCGGCGGCGGCCTTCTCCCCGTCATGACGTGATACAAATTTAGGCCCAAAATTGGGCCTACTACTCATCCACAGGAAGCTTTGCCTCCTGTCTGCAAACTCCGCCGTCTGGCACGTCCCCTCTAGGCCCCGCCACATCCTAGCGCCACTCCCGGTGCCCATCCATTACCTTTCTTCCTGCAGTCACGGCCGTGCTGCCTGCACAGGGGGACGTGGAGATGTGGCATTGGCCGCAAAAAGCGCCTCCAGCCCAGGCCCCCGTCGGCAGTCTGGGCAGGCTCCGCCCACTTGCGGCCCGTGCAGCTACTCAGGTAGCGGCGCGAGACCGTGAGCCTCCCTCCACTTCACCACATGTCCCTTCGCCCCACAGGCTGCACTCTCTAGTCCCCACAGCTAGCTCCCGTAGATCACAGCCCCCTCTAACCCACCCAGCAGCGCAGGCCACCAGCCAGTCACAACCTGACCCCCAACATACCTCATGCAGATGTAGATGCAATGCCTGCACGGGGCTGTGGGGTCAGGCTGTACAGCCATCAATGCGGTCACAGAGCGCACTGACTGGTCCAACTTGACCGACCAGTGCGCTCTGTAACCTTTACAGTATTTAAAAAAAAAGCGCACGGTCGCACGCACTAACACACCAACAATAAACGGTGCTCCGCCAACAGCCCCATACACTCAGACTCAAATTGATGCCCATTTTAATTCACCATCCCGGACCCACTCAAGCACACCCCATGCAGCTAGTCTCGGCGCTTTAGCACCAGACCGTCACCACGCCACACACCCCAGTCACGGCCCACAGCCGGCATACCAGTCACAGGCTGATACGCAGCAGACCTTCCCCATCCTCCGATGAAGACTCCTGACAAATAAGATCCCAAAGACCTATCGACGTCGACAACCATACCAGGACCGGAGCGACACAATTCGCGGTAACTGCTCAGGTGCACGACGAGCCCTCACTATAACGTGCAGCGTCTTTGGCTGCCGGCTGGGTAGTTTCAGCCTTATCTCCCCTGGCTACCGGCCATATCTGAAGCACCGGTACAACTAGAGCAAGAGGAGTTACTCTCACCCAGGCACACGGCGGTCTCCAACAACCATGTGCTGGGTCATTAGCTACCAGCCAGGGAGCCCCATCTCCTACCTCCCTGGGCTACCTGCACACATCAAGTGATCACTATGGCGGGAAGCGGAGTCCCTCCACCCCCAAGGAGACACTCGGCCTGCCTCTGACAGCGGCGAGGGTTTTAATATCAGCAAGTCATCGCTACGGCAGGAGCCCAGGATTGCCGAGTGGTTAAAGGGAACCTGTCACCTGAATTTAGCGGGACCGGTTTTTGGTCATATGGGTGGAGTTTTCAGGTGTTAGATTCACCCTTTCCTTACCCGCTGGCTACATGCTGGCCGCAATATTGGATTGAAGTTCATTCTCTGCCCTCCGTAGTACACGCCTGCGCAAGGCAATGGTTCGAACCCCACTCCTGGTATGAGCTTGTGCTCCATCACTGACTGACGGCCAGAGTGAATCTTCACCCTGGGCTACCAGCCAGTCCAACCAACAGGAGCCGGATTTCATCCATCAACCGAAGGGTCTACAAATGAGCTACATAGGAGTCCGAGTTTCTCCATCATCGGATGTCACTCCTCCTGTGACACACAATCGGTGGGCGTGGCATAATCAAAAATGAATTAATGCCGAACGAGGCAGTTACTTGAATCAAAGCCGAAGAAGGCAGTTACTACAACAATGATGAATCAATGATAAATCAATGCCGAACAAGGCTTTTACTGCAAAAGAGAACGAACTACACTGGAGCAGGAGTTCCTCCATCAACGGGAGGCACCCTGCCAGAATCAGATAGCGACAGATAGCGGTGAGTGTTTTCATTCTAGCGAACTCAATGGTCCTGGGCTCATCGGACAGTGGAATAAGGGTCCCTGAGGTGGACTTGGAGAATGGTGGAATACGGGTTCACGATGCAGACAATGAATACAGGTCCCTGGGGACGAGCTCAGAGGATATGAAAATGAGATTATTAATGGGTTTGACACATTTCTAACCAGAAAATAGCAGTCATCAGTTAAACTCCAGCTTTACATACAGTTTCTTCAACAAATACTAGAAATATCCAGTAACCTAAAATCTGCCGATTTCCCCTAAATGTTACATCAACAGTAACTGAGTGGATAGCACAATGGTATGGTGTGCAGGCTTATAAACAGAGAGCTGTGAGTTAAACTCCACGCAATGGAAGTTAACATTTATCCAACAATAGGCCGAACTAGGTAGAACGTGAGCCCCCCCCCACCCCACCGCTGTTTGCTGCTCAAAAAAATATTATGAATCTCGCCATTATGCATAATTTAAAAAAATGGATAAATAAAATAAAATCACTTAAAATATCAGCTAACCCCTTAAGGTGAATCGGCTGACGGTGCAAGACCCCCCACCACCAAGATGAACGTTCCATGACATTTGCATCTTTCAGCAAGACGGTGGAATTATTAAAGAAAGCTGGGCTCTGTGCCTCGCTGGCAAAGTCCGACATAGTCTGCATTCTGCCTAGTACCCGTGTACCCCTAACGCTTCCACTTGTTAGATTGCAAGGTGGATCAGCACTATAAATTTGATATCTGCCTACTGAGTTCCATTTTCTGTCTCAGTGAATTTGAAGATGTCACCCTCCGACACAGGCAGTCCTTACTGGGTTTGCTGACATTTGCCACGTAACGGCGGTCGCCAGCGCCTTCTCTCACTGATTATCACTGGCAACAAAGCATCGCCCAGACGGGCCGTACAGACTTACTAGTCTAAAAAAAAAAAAAAAAAAACATTCCTACAACCCTACAATGGTTCCTTCAAATCTACAATGCCCATACCTGCATCATAGCACAAGAGACGTCAAGCAAGGACCCCGTGGTAGGGGGAAGCAATCTACAGAAACCAATAGCACCAAGGCAGCTAGCCATGATTATGGACCACAGCAAGTTAGGACCATGATCCAGCCCTGTTAGAAATTTTGCAATCCTATCTTCAGTGGAGCTATGGGGTACTCTGTCGAAAAACACAGAAATCCGATTTTAACGAAAAGTCTAGGAACCCATCCCAAAACACATTAACCAATATGTCTTCTGCATCCCCACCTTTATTCCCTCTTTGACGCCGGCTAGCTCGACTACACTTCAATAATAACAACCGGAGTCGAGCCATAGTTATGTCAAACGTAGACAATAATCTTGTTAACTCAAATTTTACCTTCCATATAGCGCAACCATCAGGTGTCCAGTTTCTTTAATCCCTAGGGGATGCAGCACAAATCACCGGTGCCATTGATCCACGCTTCGTTTACAGCGGCTACCTGTCAGGTCTATGGTTAGCCTTGGAAAGAGTGTTGCTCTCTAACTCAAGGTAGGCCTGTCAGTAAGTGCGAGATAGGAGGCGTGTGTAGAATATTTGAATCAGCTCAGGGAAAGAGGTGGATCGGGTACATCGGCGCAATGACATTTATCGGGAATAGCCTTTTTATTTCAATTTAACGAGCTGGGTGGACGTTACTAAATCCCCTTCTATCAAACAAGCCATAAAAGGCCGGAGAAGGTTTCAACCAGTCTGGAATGCCTTTGCATATATCATTGAGACTATCGCATATCACAATCTCCTCATCAGTAGCACGTCGCAACATCGGTCGATCCTCATATCAGCAGCCCTCGCTATCGCTTTCGTTTTCAGCGCACTGCACATTAGTAATTTGCTGCAGCAGTATAAATAAATAAATAAAAAATAAAAAAGCATCTGAAGGTGGTTTAACCCCTTTACCCCCAAGGTTGGTTTGTATGTCAATGACCAGGCCAATTTTTACAATTCTGACCTTTATGAGGTTATAACTCTGGAATGCTTCAACGGATCCTGGTGATTCTGACATTGTTTTCTCATGACATATTATAATTCATGATAGTGGTAAAATTTCTGTGATATTACCTGCATTTATTTGTGCAAAAAATGGAAATTTGGCGAAAATTTTGAAAATTTCGCAATTTTCCAAATTTGAATTTTTATGCAATTAAATCACAGAGATATGTCACACAAAATACTTAATAAGTAACATTTCCCACATGTCTACTTTACATCAGCACAATTTTGGAACCAAAATTTTTTTTTGTTAGGGAGTTATGAGGGTTAAAAGTTGACTAGCAATTTCTCATTTTTACAACACCATTTTTTTTAGGGACCACATCTCACTTGAAGTCATTTTGAGGGGTCTATATGATAGAAAATAACCAAGTGTGATGCCATTCTAAAAACTGCACCCATCAAGGTGCTCAAAACCACATTCAAGAAGATCATTAACCCTTCAGGTGTTTCACAGGAATTTTTAGAATGTTTAAATAAAAATGAACATTTAACTTTTTTCACAAAAAATTTAATTCAGCTCCAATTTGTTTTATTTGACCAAGGGCAACAGGAGAAAATAGACCGCAAAGGTTGTTGTAAAATTTGTCCTGAGTACGCTGATACCCCATATGTGGGGGTAAACCACTGTTTGGGTGCATGGCAGAGCTCGGAAGGGAAGGAGAGCCATTTGACTTTTCAATGCAAAATTTACTGGAATTGAGATGGGACACCATGTTGCGTTTGGAGAGCCCCTGATGTGCCAAAACATTGAAACCCCCCACAAGTGACACCATTTTGGAAAGTAGACCCCTTAAGGGACTTATCTAGATGTGTGGTGAGCACTTTGACCCACTAAGTGATTCACAGAAGTTTATAATGCAGAGCCATAAAAATAAAAAATCATACTTTTTCACAAAAATGATATTTTGCCCCCAATCTTTTATTTTCCCAAGGGTAAGAGAAGAAATTGGACCCCAAAAGTTGTTGTACAATTTGTCCTGAGTACGCTGATACCCTACATGTGGGGGTAAACCACTGTTTGGGCGCATGGCAGAGCTCGGAAGGGAAGGAGCGCCATTTGACTTTTCAATGCAAAATTGACTGGAATTGAGATGGGATGCCATGTTGCGTTTAGAGAGCCACTGATGTGCCTAAACATTGAAACGCCCCACAAGTGACACTATTTTGGAAAGTAGACCCCCTAAGGAACTCATCTAGATGTGTCGTGAGAACTTTGAACCCTCAAGTGTTTCACTACAGTTTATAACGCAGAGTCGTGAAATAAAAAATCTTTTTTTTCCCACAAAAATTATTTTTTAGTCCCCAGTTTTGTATTTTCCCAAGGGTAACAGGAGAAATAGGACCCCAAAAGTTGTTGGACAATTTGTTCTGAGTACACTGATACCCCATATGTGGGGGGGAGGGACCACCGTTTGGGTGCATGGGAGAGCTCGGAAGGGAAGG
This sequence comes from Ranitomeya imitator, assembly GCF_032444005.1. NCBI lineage: Eukaryota > Metazoa > Chordata > Amphibia > Anura > Dendrobatidae > Ranitomeya > Ranitomeya imitator. The sequence goes on along the minus strand of NC_091282.1, from coordinate 814,221,590 downwards.
AGCACCATTTGGAATGCAGACTTAGATGGAATGGTCTGCAGGCATCACATTGCGTTTGCAGAGCCCCTAATGTACCTAAACAGTAGAAACCCCCCACAAGTGACCCCATATTGGAAACTAGTCCCCCCAAGGAACTTATCTAGATGTGTTGTGAGAACTTTGAACCCCCAAGTGTTTCACTACAGTTTATAACGCAGAGCCGTGAAAATAAAAAATCTTTTTTTTCCCACAAAAATTATTTTTTAGCCCCCAGTTTTGTATTTTCCCAAGGGTAACAGGAGAAATTGGACCCCAAAAGTTGTTGTCCAATGTGTCTGAGTACGCTGATACTCCATATGTTGGGGTAAACCCCTGTGTGGGCACACGGGAGAGCTCGGAAGGGAAGGAGCACTGTTTTACTTTTTCAACGCAGAATTAGCTGGAATTGAGATCGGAAGCCATGTCGCGTTTGGAGAGCCCCTGATGTGCCTAAACAGTGGAAACCTCCCAATTATAAGTGAAACCCTAATCCAAACACACCCCTAACCCTAATCTCAACGGTAACTCTAAACACACCCCTAACCCTAATCCCAACCCTATTCCCAACCATAAATATAATCCAAACCCTAACCCTAACTACAGCTCCAACCCTAATTGCAGCCTTAACCCTAGCCCCAAACCTAACCTTAGCCCTAACCCTAGCCCTAACCCTAGCCCTAACCCTAACCCTAGCCCCAACCCTAACCCTAGCCCTAACCCTAATGGGAAAATGGACATAAATACATTTTTTAAAATTTTTTAATTTTTTCCTAACTAAGGGGGTGATGAAGGGGGGTTTGATTTACTCATATAGTGGGTTATTTAGCGGATTTTTATGATTGGCGGCCGTCACACACTGAAAGACGCTTTTTATTGCAAAAAATATTTTTTGCATTACCACATTTTGAGAGCTATAATTTTTCCATAATTTGGTCCACAGAGTCATGTGAGGACTTGTTTTTTGCAGGACGAGTTGACATTTTTATTGGTAAAATTTTTGGGCATGTGACAATTTTTAATCGCTTTTTATTCCGATTTTTGTGACCAAAAACCAGCTATTCATGAATTTCTTTTGGGGGAGGCGTTTATACCGTTCCGCGTTTGGTAAAATGGATAAAGCAGTTTTATTCTTCGGGTCAGTACGATTACAGCGATACCTCATTTATATCATTTTTTTTTGTTTTGGCGCTTTTATACGATAAAAACTATTTTATAGAAAAAATAATTATTTTTGCATCGCTTTATTCTGAGGACTATAACTTTTTTATTTTTTCGCTGATGATGCTGTATGGTGGCTCATTTTTTGCGGGACAAGATGACGTTTTCAGTGGTACCATGGTTATTTATTTCGGTCTTTTTGATCGTGTGTTATTCCACTTTTTGTTTGGTGGTATGATTATAAAGCGTTGTTTTTTGCCTCGTTTTTTTTTTTTTTTTACCGTGTTCACTGAAGGGGTTAACTAGCGGGATAGTTTTATAGGTGGGGTCGTTACGGATGTGGCGATACTAAATATGTGTACTTTTATTGATTTTTTTTATTTATTTAGATAAAGAAATGTATTTATAGGGACAATATTTTTTTTTTGGGGGGGGAATTTTTGTGGGAATTTTTTAAATTTTTTTTTACACATGTGAAAAATTTTTTTTTACACTATAACATTGCCCCAGGGGGGGCATCATGTTATAGTGTAAGATCGCTGATTTGACACCTTGCTGTGCAGTGTGTCAGATCAGCGATCTGACATGCACAGCTGCAGGCTTCACAGTGCCTGCTCTGAGCAGGCGCTGTGAAGCCACCTCCCTCCCTGCAGGAACTGGATGCCGCGGCCATCTTGGATCCGGGCCTGCAAGGAGAAGGAGGAGGTAAGAGACCCTCGCAGCAACGCGATCACATCGCGTTGCTGCGGGGGTCTCAGGGAAGCCCGCAGGGAGCCCCCTCCCTGCGCGATGCTTCCCTATACCGCCGGCACACCGCGATCATGTTTGATCGCGGTGTGCTGGGGGTTAATGTGCCGGTGGCGGTCCTTGACCACTCCTGGCACATTGTGCCGGATGTCAGCTGCGACGTACTATCCTGTCGAGGGTCAGATAGGCCCAGGTCACCTCAACGGGATAGTACGTCTAAGGTCAGAGAGAGTTACTCAATGAGGAATTAGTCATTTGCAGCAACGCTTCGTGCTTTTGCGTTCTCAAACTCAAATGCGATGCCGCAGGTAGAGGCACATATGTCCCATTTAACTCATCCGATGGATCAATATGCCCGCAAAAGATAGTCAAGTGCTACACAGTAATAATAAATACAAGCAGATTTTTCTCTCACATACAGGGAGGTCTCATCTTATCAGATATCAAATTCAAGCAAACTTGTTTGTTATAAACAGTGCCATAAAAATTAAATGAATAAATGATTATTAAATTAATTAAAAAAAAATCCATTGCCAATCCAAAAGGAATCACAACACATTCTTTCCTAATAAAAGCAGCTGCCGCCAAAACTATCGCAGACTGAAGTGCAGTCAATGGGCCGCCGTAAATCAACATTTTTCGCTAGATATATGACCTGATTTGCTCGAGTAACACATCTTGTCTCTTACAGGCGTCTCAAGCCCGCAGTTTGGGCATTAAGCCATTATCATGTTTACTGGGCTAGCAAAAGAGCTGAACTTCGGAGGTAACGATTGGAGAAAGCGAAAAAGGTGCTGAGCTCCGTACAGTGACGTCAGCAGACAGAGTGTTTTATCTGCTTATTACTGGATATGGCATTGGCAAAAGCCACTGATAATTCAAGAAGAAGGACTGGCAAAATTTACAAAAGGGAAAGATAGCATCGTTGTTCGACACACCGAGCTGGAAGGAGATAACTCAGCTCTGCTGAGACCGGACGGCATTCACCTCTCGGACATTGGTCTCTTCATATTTATGTCAGGTTTGCAGGATGGAGTTGAACAAAACCTTCAAAAACAGCCTGAAGACCCACCTCTTCTGACAAGCCTACAACCTGCAGTAACCACCGATTGACCAAACCGCTGCATAACCAGCTCTATCCTCGCCTACTGTATTCTCACCAATCCCTTGTAGATTGTGAGCCTTTGTGGGCAGGGTCCTCTCTCCTCCTGTACCAGTTATGACTTGTATTGTTTAAGATTATTGTACTTGTTTTTATTATGTATACCCCTCCTCACATGTAAAGCGCCATGGAATAAATGGCGCTATAACAATAAATAATAATAATAACAGGCCCTAATAATGTTGGGTGGGGGTCGGATTCCTGTGTAGGTCATACACATGATCCTCCGTGGCGGTAGTGTAGAGGAGGTAAAGGTTTGTAACCGCTCATCGGCTTGCTCGCCCGGCGGTCACTGACGGGGCCTTCAGCGATGAGTCCGTTATGATTGTAATTGCCCTTCTCTGCTTATCAAATTAATAAACTGTGACCGACCTGTTCAACCCATCCAGGCTCGTCTGCGTTTCATTACGGGATTGGTGGGAAGGAGGGAAGGCACTGTTTACGACACACGTGTCTCTGCAGTCTGGCAGGCACAGTACTGATTAAGGAATGTGCCTCTGACTGTGGAGCACATAGGGTTAAAGCTAGAAGTAAACTCTATGCAGTGCCCAATTCCCCGCTCCCACTACTCCTCAGGTGACGCCATAATTGGGACGCTCAACTGACCAACGGGAATAAAGAGGAAGGAGCGTCCGGCCACACCCTTGGGGGTTAAATTCAGGTGCCGGGGTCAGTGCTTTCCTCTTTCTCCACGGCTGACAATGGAAGCGGATGGCACTTTTTTGTGGTTTCTTAGAAAACACAGAAATGGCTTCAGAAACCAACTGAAAACAGAAACGAAGGATAGCAGAACTGCGGGTCCCAGAACTGCACAATATCAAGCACAGAAAGCTATCAAAGCACCTAGTGAGAACTCTAGCGGATTAACACTGTTGTCCAGCAAGGAATGGGAGGCAGGTGCTGGGTAATAAAAGGTGATACAATCACCTGACCAAAGACAACCCAGCACCGGGGAAAAAGACCAGCAGCCAGAAAATCACAACAAGATGGCAGATGGTCAAAAACAAAACAGATTCTAACAGTACCTCCCCTTTTATGAGGATCCTCCAGATCCTCTGGGCTGAGCCTTATTCGGAAATCTCCTGTGAAAAGCCTTAATCAGCCTTGAGGCCGAGACGTCCTCAGCTTTCACCTAGGAATTACCTCAGGACCGAAACCCTTCCAGGGCATGAAATACTGCAACCTTCCGCTGTGCCACCTGGAATCTAAAATGCGTGAAATCTCAAACTCGCCGTCCTCATCAACTGGAGGAACAGTTGGCATCGGCTCCTTATCTGGTGTGTCAACTTTCTTCTGTAAAGATACAGGAAACACTAAATTAATTCTCCAGGGGGAGGGGATATCTAATCTCACCGCTGCTGAGTTGACAACCTGAACCACTTTAAAGGATCCTACAAACTTAGGCCCCAGTTTTTTGGAAGGGATCTTCAAATGCAGATTCCTAGAGGACAACCAGACCATGTCCCCAACTGCAAACAATGCCTCCCTTCTTTTTTTGTCAAAATATTTCTTTGACCTCCTATTTGCCTCTTTCAGATTATGGCATACATTGGTCCAAACCCTGTCCAAATTTCCAGAAAAACTCTCCTCCTCAGGCACCGCTGCCCCAATCTTTGAAAATGGACCAAAAGATGGATGCCTCCCTGTACAGCAAAAAAAAGGAGAACACCCAACTGAGGAAGACGTATGATTATTAAGAGCAAACTCAGCTAGTGGTAGATATTCCGACCACATCTCCTGATTGTCTGCTACAAAACATCTCAAAAACTGCTCGACGTCCTGGTTCTTCCTTTCGGTCTGCTGATTGGACTCCGGATGATAACCTGACGAAAATTACAAATGAACCTTTAATCAGTCACAAAAAGCACGCCAAAAGTGAGCCACAAACTGTGGTCCTCTATCGGAGACAATGTCTGTGGGAAGCCCATGGAGCCTGACATCTCTTTCACAAATGCCTTAGCTAGAGTCTTGGCACAGGGTAATTTATTGAACGGGACCAGATGACACATCTTACTAAACCGGTATACAACAACCCAGATGACAGAAATACCCTCAGAGACCGGCAGATCGGTGATAAAATCCATAGCAAGATGTGACCTTGGCGAATTAGGAACCTCCAAAGGGCACAGCAACCCTGCATCCTGGGCATGTGAGGCCTTCAACCTTGCGCACAAAGTACACTGACGCACCCACTTAATGATTTCTCTTTGCCACCCTGGCCACCAGAAACCTCGACTGATCGACTTTCTAGTTTCCGAAATCCCTGGATGACCCGCCAACAGAGACTCATGACATTCAGCAAACAAAGTTCTCCCCAAGGCTCTAGGCACAAATATTTTACCATACGGAGTGTTAGTTGGTGCAGCATTCTGTGCCTCTAGGATGCTACTCTCCAACTCAGAACTCAATGCTGCCACCACCACCCCTCTCTGTAAAATACATTCCTCCTTCTCAGTTTTAACGTCTGGAGAGAAACTACGAGACAAAGCATCCTCTTTAACATTCTCCGTCCCAGGGATATATGTTACGGAGAAATGAAACCGGGCAAAAAATAGTGCCCACCTAGCTTGACTGGCATTCAAACGATTAACCTGATCGCTAAATGACGTAACGAGAAAAAAATTCAAAACGCCAGAATTATATTTTTGTGGTCGCCTCAACATTGCATTAAAATGCAATAACGGGTGTTCAAAAGAGCATATCTGCACAAATGTACTATCATTAAAAATGTCAGCTTGGCACGCAAAAAATAAGCCCTCACCTGACCCAAGATCCCAAAAATGGAAACGCTACGGGTATCGGAAAATGGCACAATTTTTTTTTTTTAGCAAAGTTTGAATTTTTTTTCACCACTTAGATAAAAAATAACCTAGACATGTTTGGTGTCTATGAACTTATCATAACGTGGAGAATCACAATGGCAGGTAAGTTATAGCATTTAGTGAACGTAGCAAAAAAGCCAACAAAAAACAAGCGTGGGATTGCACTTTTTTTGCAATTTCACCACATTTGGAATTTTTATTCCCGTTTTCTAGTACAAGACATGGTAAAATCAATGGTGTTGTTCAAAAGTACAACTCGTTCCACAAAAAATAAGCCCCACATGGCCATATTGACAGAAACATAAAAAAGTTATGGCTCTGGGAAGGAGGGGAGCGAAAAACAAAAATGCAAAAACAAAAAAGGGCTGCATCTTAAAGGGGTTAATAAAATGGTCAGCTTTACCACAATACAAGCATAGCCCTTCAGAAAACCTCTTCTCCCTCTCCTGGAAACGAGAGGACATCGCCCCAAGTTGCATCGGTTCCCCGCAGTAGACGGGGCTATCCTGAGAGACGGGGTTCAGCATTATAAGAGCCTTCTCTTCATTCTGTCTGCCTCTCAATCTTCTATCCACACGGATAGCTAACTGCATAGCAGTTTCCAAATTATCAGGTGCAGGATATGCAATGAGCAAATCTATAACTCTTTCACTCAAACCTGCTAAAAACTGACTCTTGAGTGCTGGGTCATTCCACCTGACCTCTGCGGTCCATTGTCTGAAATGGGTGCAATAACTCTCAGCATCAACAGAACCCTGTTTAAGCCATTTGAGCTCTGCCTCAGCTGATGTGACTCGATCAAGATCATCATATAACAACCCCATAGCAGAAAAAAATGCTTCTACTGATGTCAAACAAGGATCATCAGGATGTAATGAAAATGCCCAGATTTGGGGTTCATTTAGCAATAAAGATATAATAATCCCCACACGCTGTAATTCACTCCCTGAGGATCTGGGTCTAAGCCGAAAATATAGCAAATATGCATTTTTAAACGTAAAAATTCCTGCCGTTTACCAGAATAAAACTCAGGTAATCCTACCTTAGGTTCTTCAGAGCGTGCTCCAGAGTAATTACTCACGTGTTGTTGCAGGTTGGCTACTTCCGAAGTTAACCCTTGCAAGCGTTGAGCAAGTTCTTGGACGCTGCACATATTGAAGGAATCCGGGAGAGAATTTTTCTTTTTTTTTTTAAATGTGTGGCTGGACAAGCTGTTATGGAACTGCAGCACAGAACTAGAATAGAAGGGGAGAAAACTGAGACTAGGCTGACACCCTACGATGGAGTGGGCGACCCATTCCTTGCAAATAGACCCACCGATGATCCTAGGTTAATATCAGCGAAGACCTATAGATACGGGGAAGGAGGTCCCTGAAAGATCTAAGAACCGGGTAAAAAAAAGGTCACCTCCTAATAGAAAACACAGAGATGGTTGCAGATACCAACTGAAAACAGAAACTAAGGATAGCAGAACTGGGGTCCCAGAACTGCACAATATCAAACACAGAAAGCAATCAAAGCACCTAGCCAGAACTCTAGTGGATTAACACTGTTGTCCAGCAAGGAATGGGAGGCAGGTGCTGGGTAATAAAGAGTGATACAATCACCTGACCAAACACAACCCAGCACCAGGGGAAAAAGACCAGCAGCCAGAAAACCACAACAAGATGGCGGATGGTCAAAAACAAAACAGATTCTAACAGTTCTAATGTGTCACATGCACAGTGAAGACTTTACTACTGCACCATATTACCATTAAATTTTAGAGTTTTCCGATCATGTAATTGGAGCGCCCCCAAACACAGGGCCGCGGGTTACTCGGTACCGGTCCTCTCTGGCTCAGTTCTGGGGATGTCACGGTGGCTGGACCGGGTCCGTGACCCTGCTAAGGGGCGTCCAATAAAAGGGATGATGAAAGTCAGCTAATGCTTCGTGACACCACCTGTGGTATTCGGTCAGGGAGACCGACGCTGCTTGGGGTCCGCTGGGGTGATGTGATGGCAGCCAGATGGTATACCTTCCCACAGGTGAAGTATGTCCCCAGGGCTTCCCGATAATGTAGATGGCGATGGTGTGAGGTGCAGTCAATAACGAGGACACAGGGTTGCAGTCTCTTTACCTCTTTACTGAAGGCTTCAGGATCCTCAATCCAGAGCACTGTTAACAGGGCTTTTTGAGACCGGCCGGTCCGAAGGCACATCCAGAGTTCCCTTTGCAGGTGGAAATCGTGGCCTACCACTAGCGCCTGTGTGTTGTAGTGCTTCCCTGCTGAGCATTCGGGATAGTCCTCACAACTTCTGTCTTCGTTTTTTCTAGTTCTTTCTCGTTCTTTCTATTCTCTTTCTATTCTCCATCCCCCAGGTTTGTTATGGCTAGGACGCACCTGTTTGACGGGAAGGCTCGGAGCTATTCTGAGACCCTAGAGATGCCCCTCTCCACGTATGCCCCCTATGTCTTCTTAGGTGATGTATGTTAGACAGCCAGCCTATAATTAACTGTCCTGCGGTATTTGAACTAAGGCATAAAGTCAGTTACTTCCTCGGTGTTCCGGTCACCGGCTACGCACCTCAGTAGGATGTTGCCGTTCTCGGGGCATGACTCCTACTGGCTCTCCTTTGTGCTTTGATCTTGTTTCTCACTGTCCACAATATCCTTCGCTTCGTGTCCTTTCTTTAGATGCCGCCGCAGGGTAGCGCAGACACGACTCCGTAACGTTCTATCCTTGTCGCTAGGTACCTGTCAGGTTCCCACGCCTGACAGGGCCCCCCCTGAATCTTCCCCGAAACACCCCCTGCCACGGGATGTTGCCTGGACAAAGCCCAGTCAGCTTCTGACTAACTTCCTATCCAACCCCTAGTTTTACCAGTGTGAGGAGTGGCCTAATAAATAGAACCTTTTGCTCCCCCTAGTGGCCGGAGTGTGAAGTGTACTGTGTGCTGGTGATACCTGGTCAGATGAACTCCTTTAGTGCCATCAGACGTACCATCACTCCCCTTAGTGGCAGAGCGATACTACTGCAACGACCAGGTCTCTGGGGCGCTGCATAATCATCACTTGAAGGTGTAGTAACATCAACTGTCATACATCTATACCTAGAACAAAAAATGGGCCTCTTCAACCAGTATGAGAGCAGTGTGTTGTAAATGACAAAGATTCATAATCATTTTGATATTATTTTAAGCTTTATAAGCTTCTTGATAAAATATAGGTGGACAAATAACCATAGTTGTTAACATTGTGACCTTGCAGGACTGCAGTTATGGGTTCAAGTTAAACCAATGACAACATTGCAGGGATTTTATGTTTGATTGGCTCTCTTCCTGCACTCCCAAAAACAGTTTTATATAGACTTTACATTGAGAGCGTCGGTGAAGACAGTAAGTGATGGCAATGTATATAACGTGCTGTGGAATGTGTAGATGCTATATACTGTATAAGCAAGCATATATATGGTAGGTGAACCACTATTTATCCACCTAGCTCAATGACTCTCTGTGAGGACCCAAGGTTTTCAAGGTTAGAAGACTAGCTGCCCAAACATTAAGCAAGAAAAAAAACACTTTATTGCGAAAGTATTCGGCCCCCTTGAACTTTGCAACTTTTTCCCCCATATCATGCTTCAAACAAAAAGATACCAAATGTAAATTTTTGGTGAAGAATCAACAACAAGTGGAACACAATTGTGAAGTTGAACAAAATGTATTAGTTATTTTTAATTTTTGTGGAAATTCAAAAACTGAAAAGTTGGGCGTGCAATATTATTAACAGACTGAAATTCTTGCCCATTCTTCCTTGACAAACAGCTCGAGCTCAGTGAAGTTTGATGGAGATTGTTTGTGAACAGCAGTTTTCAGCTCTTTCCACAGATTCTCGATTGAATTGAGGTTTGGACTTTGACTTGGTCATTCTAACACCTGGATACGTTTATTTGTGAACCATTCTATTGTAGATTTTGCTTTATATTTGGGATCATTCATTGTCTTGTTGGAAGAAAAATCTCCGTCCCAGTCTCAGGTCTTTTGCAGACTCCAACAGGTTTTCTTCAAGAATGGTCCTGTATTTGGCTCCATCCATCTTCCCATCAATTTTAACCATTTTCCCTGTCTCTGCTGAAGAAAAGCAGGCCCAAGCCATGATGCTGCCACCACCATGTTTGACAGTGGGGATGGTGTGTTCAGGGTGATGAGCTGTGTTGCCTTTACGCCAAGCATATCGTTTGGCATTGTTCCAAAAGGCTCCATTTTCGTTTAATCTGACTAGAGCACCTTCTATTTCAATATGATCGCTTGCACAGTGCTCCTTGGGATGTTTAAAGTTTTGGAAATCATTTTGTATCCAAATCCAGCTTCAAACTTCTTCACAACAGTATCACAGACCTGCCTGTTGTGTTCCTTGGTCTTCATGATGCTCTCTGTGCTTCAAATAGAACCCCGAGACTATCACAGAGCAGGTGTATTTATACGGAGACTTGATTACACATAGGTGGATTAAATTTATCATCATTAGGCATTTAGGACAACATTGGATCATTCAGAGATCCACAATAAACTTCCGGAGTGAGTTTGCTGCACTGAAAGTAAAGGGGCCAAATAATATTGCACGCCCCACTTTTCAGTTTTTGAATTTCCACAAAAATTTAAAATAACCAATAAATTTCATTCAACTTCACAATTGTGTTCCACTTGTTGTTGATTCTTCACCAAAAATTTACATTTGGTATCTTTTGTTTTTCTAAACATGATATGTGGGAAAAGGTTGAAAAGTTCCAGGGGGCCGAATACTTTCACAAGGCAGTGTAACAAATATGACTGGACAATGGAAATCATCATGAAGCACATTTCAGTGAAGTTCACTATGTACCCTGATCTGAAAAGTGACAAACAATTCATTTTTCATATAGTCAACCTACCTACTGTATTCTGTTAGCCTCCCACTCAGATCTATGTTCCATTCTTCCTGGTCCTAAGAAGAGATAAGCGAACATGTTTGTCAATCTCAAATTCAACACAAATTTAGCACATTCGGATTCATGTTCGCTTTCACAAGTATTTTTATTAAAGTCGGCAAAAGTCGGTCACAGTTTGGTAAATCATCGCGTTTCCACTAATGCTTTTATTATTACTTTGGCTATGATAGTGCTGCTGTTTGATGAGCAGGGTGACGAGTTTGATGAAGGATGGGGTGTGGAGAGATTTGAGGAGCGGCGGAAGAGATTACAGTTGCGGCACGTGATTTTTTTTTCACTTAACTTTATGTGTATTCATTCCGGCTACTAATCAGGGTACAGAAACAATCCACAACGTCATGACATAAGGTCTTCTGTGATTGGCTGCCGAAGTCACATGTCCCTGGCCATATAAAAAGCAGACATCTTGTTTTGCTGACTCCATTTACTAAGTGTGCTGAGATGTGGCTCCTGCACTAGTACTGGTGCTGCGGAAATTGAAATTGTCCTGTGTGAATTCGATCTTCCAGCTTCAAAGTAGATTGCCCAAAACTGTATGGCAGTTTCCAGAAGCCTAACTTGCTACTCCAAATCGTTTGTGCTAACACTGTCGGGGTCGTCACGACAATACCCTGCCTTCACCAGTCATTCCAAATCAGAATAAGAGCAGTGGTACCGGGGTGAAGAATGAGTCAGACAAAAGCTGGTTCAAACTCAGTGCCTCAGTGAGAACGTCACAGCAACTGACTTTATTTTCTAATACACAACATTATATGATCTATTGGGGGAAGGTGTGCAGAGGGCGGGGATATGCAGGGGTTAAGCAATGTATCTAGTATTCAGTCCTTCTGGTTGGCTCTGACATCATCTGATGAATCTTCCTTTGTCCACATCTTGTCCACATCGCTTTAAGTATCATTTCCAGAGAAATGATACTTGTCCTTCTGGAATGTGTAACTTGCTTCTTCAGCAGGGCGAATCTGGGGCAAAGGTGAATACTGGCAGCCATCTTAAATACAGTTACATATGCATTAGCAAGCGAAGGGAAAAACTTATTGTTTCACAGCATAAGAATATAAAAGTACAAAAGAGTATAAAGATATATATTTTTACCTTGACAATCCCCCCTAAACACTAAGTTTTTCCCCCCCAAAAAAAGATCCTTCGAGACTGTCCATGTGATGGGGAAAGGGGAGGTGGATTTCTTCATCCAGACACCTCAGAAGCTCTCCACTTGTGAGAGGCCTCCAGGCAGCTGAACCCTTCACTAGCTTCACATGGAGTTCTCCCGCTGTCCCTAAACTAAATCTCTTAGCATCATCTGAGAGTAAAGGGTATTGTCTATCTTCTTGAGGGGGACATACTTGGGGATCTCCCCTGGATCAGTACCATCGTACTCTGGTGAGTCTACTTCTTGGTTGAGGAAGGTGCCAGTCGGAGTTGCCTCAGTGATAACCTTTTTATACAGGGGAATAACACAATAGAGGATTATTGATCCAACTACAAGGAGAGCAATCAGTACCAGACAAGCTTGTTGAAGGAATCCTTTGAGCCCACCCAACCAGCCGGAAAAGAAAGATGTGTCTACTCCAGCATTAGTTTTTAATTCTGCTGCTAACTAGTGTTGAGCGATACCTTCCGATATCGGAAAGTATCGGTATCGGTTTGGATCGGCCGATATTCAAAAAATATCGGATATCGCCGATACCGATACCCGATCCCAATGCAAGTCAATGGGACCAAAATATCGGAATTAAAATAAACCCTTTCTTTCCTTGTAGGTTCATTCTACCTGAAGGAAAACAACTAAGAATAATGTAGGATGTATGGGGGAGGTGGCGGAGACATTAAAGGCAATGAGGATTAGTCCAATCAAATAGAATAGCATGTTTTTTTTTTTTTTTTAAAGACGTTCGGATTGAAAAAGATATTGAGTATGTAAATTTTTTTTATTTTGTCAGATATTGATGTTTCACTATTCCACGCCCTTCCCCTTCTTTTTTTTCTTTTTTTTTTTTTCTTTTCCCACACTTTCATCTTCATCATCATCAGCATCCTTGACATCAACTTCTTCACCTTATTCATCTTCTTCTTCATCTTCTACCTATTTTTTTTTTTTATTACATTCTTCATATTCATTTTCTTCAACTATTATTATTCTTCCTATTCTACATATTCTTTTTATTCCACTGTTATTATTCTTCCTATTCTACTTCTTCATCATATTCTCATTTGTGACAGGCATTCCCGTAGTTGTTATCTATAAAAGTTGGAAGATTACACCTTCCGTTCTGCCAGTCACAAAAGTTACATTTGTCCGCGTTCAGTTTGGCCTGCAGCATCAGGCTTTATCCAGGGGCACCACGAGGAGGAACGGACTCACCCCCATACACTGCTTAGTCTTCTTCTGCATATAATTTAGATAATATCTTTTGCTCTGATATTAAGTCTTATGCTTAATGTTCTTCTGCTCTTTGTTCTGCAGCCTCTTGTTCTTCTGCTTCTCGGTCTTCCATGTTGTCGTCTCCAGGGTCTTCGTCTCCAGTGTCGTCATCTCCGCCGTCGTCGTCTCAGCCGTCGTCGTCTCCGCCGTCGTCGTCGTCGTCGTCATCGGGGTGGTCTTCCGGGTCGTCGTCATCGGGGTGGTCTTCCGGGTTGTCGACGTTAGGGTCTTCAACTTGGAAATGTAGCAGAAGGTACAAGAAGGCTGAGAAAATGCCAAGAACCAGCTGATGGAACTGGAACTCGGATGGCTACCCGAAGGTTCAAGAGCCTATGGAACTACCGAGGACCAGCTGACGTTACTGGAACCCGGTTACTAAGCAGGAGGTACCCGTGCTAAAAAGCACTACCAAGGACCGCCTGACGTTGGCGGAACTCGGATACCCAGAAGGAGGCACCTAAGCCAAAGGCTCTGCCCGGAACCAGATGACGTTACTGGAACCAGGATGGGGAGCAGAAGGTACAAGAGCAAAAGACACTGCCGAGAACCAGCTGACGGTACTGGAACCCGGATGGGTAGCCGAATGTCCAAGAGCCAATGGAACTACCAAGGACCAGCTGACGTTACTGGAACCCGGTTACTAAGCAGGAGGTACCCGTGCCTGAAAGCACTACCAAGGACCACCTGACATTGGTGGAACTTGGATACCCAGAAGGAGGCACCTAAGCCAAAGGCTCTGCCCGGAACCAGCTGACGGTACTGGAACCAGGATGGGGAGCAGAAGGTACAAGAGCAAAAGACACTGCCGAGAACCAGCTGACGGTGCTGGAACCAGGTGGTGGACCCGAAGGCCCACAGGAGAGGAGAGAACAGCTAGGCCGCGAGGCAGCCGCAGTTACCGAACCCCAACAGTCCTACAGGGGGAGCTGGGCCTACTGGCACTACAGAACCAGCCTTGACTACCAGTTCACGCAGCCCACATAGGAAGCTCCTAAACTGGAGGCACCCTGGAGTTGGCTAACTCGACCGCCCCACGACGGGGCAAGCATAGGCGTCTCAGTGAAGTTGACACAACCCGGAAACAGCTGACGGTGCTGAAACCAGGCTTGGCACGAGGGAGTACCTGTGACAAGAACACTGCCGAGAACCAGCTGGCGGTGCTGGAACCCGGATGCGTTGCCCCAGTGTGCAAGAGCCAATGGCACGACCGAGGACCAGCAGACGGTGCTGGAACCCGGTTACTAAGCTGTAGGTGCCCGCGCTTAAAAGCACTACCAAGGACCGCCTGGCGTTGGCGGAACTCGGATACCCAGGAGGAGGCACCTAAGCCAAAGGCTCGGCCCGGAACCAGCTGACGGTGCTGGAACCAGGTGGTGGACCCGAAGGCCCACAGGAGAGGAGAGAACAGCTAGGCCGCGAGGCAGCCGCAGTTACCGAACCCCAACAGTCCTACAGGGGGAGCTGGGCCTACTGGCACTACAGAACCAGCCTTGACTACCAGTTCACGCAGCCCACATAGGAAGCTCCTAAACTGGAGGCACCCTGGAGTTGGCTAACTCGACCGCCCCACGACGGGGCAAGCATAGGCGTCTCAGTGAAGTTGACACAACCCGGAAACAGCTGACGGTGCTGAAACCAGGCTTGGCACGAGGGAGTACCTGTGACAAGAACACTGCCGAGAACCAGCTGGCGGTGCTGGAACCCGGATGCGTTGCCCCAGTGTGCAAGAGCCAATGGCACGACCGAGGACCAGCTGACGGTGCTGGAACCCGGTTGCTAAGCTGTAGGTGCCCGCGCTTAAAAGCACTACCAAGGACCGCCTGGCGTTGGCGGAACTCGGATACCCAGGAGGAGGCACCTAAGCCAAAGGCTCGGCCCGGAACCAGCTGACGGTGCTGGAACCAGGTGGTGGACCCCAAGGCCCACAGGAGAGGAGAGAACAGCTAGGCCGCGAGGCAGCCGCAGTTACCGAACCCCAACAGTCCTACAGGGGGAGCTGGGCCTACTGGCACTACAGAACCAGCCTTGACTACCAGTTCACGCAGCCCACATAGGAAGCTCCTAAACTGGAGGCACCCTGGAGTTGGCTAACTCGACCGCCCCACGACGGGGCAAGCATAGGCGTCTCAGTGAAGTTGACACAACCCGGAAACAGCTGACGGTGCTGAAACCAGGCTTGGCACGAGGGAGTACCTGTGACAAGAACACTGCCGAGAACCAGCTGGCGGTGCTGGAACCCGGATGCGTTGCCCCAGTGTGCAAGAGCCAATGGCACGACCGAGGACCAGCTGACGGTGCTGGAACCCGGTTACTAAGCTGTAGGTGCCCGCGCTTAAAAGCACTACCAAGGACCGCCTGGCGTTGGCGGAACTCGGATACCCAGGAGGAGGCACCTAAGCCAAAGGCTCGGCCCGGAACCAGCTGACGGTGCTGGAACCAGGTGGTGGACCCCAAGGCCCACAGGAGAGGAGAGAACAGCTAGGCCGCGAGGCAGCCGCAGTTACCGAACCCCAACAGTCCTACAGGGGGAGCTGGGCCTACTGGCACTACAGAACCAGCCTTGACTACCAGTTCACGCAGCCCACATAGGAAGCTCCTAAACTGGAGGCACCCTGGAGTTGGCTAACTCGACCGCCCCACGACGGGGCAAGCATAGGCGTCTGAGTGAAGTTGACACAACCCGGAAACAGCTGACGGTGCTGAAACCAGGCTTGGCACGAGGGAGTACCTGTGACAAGAACACTGCCGAGAACCAGCTGGCGGTGCTGGAACCCGGATGCGTTGCCCCAGTGTGCAAGAGCCAATGGCACGACCGAGGACCAGCAGACGGTGCTGGAACCCGGTTACTAAGCTGTAGGTGCCCGCGCTTAAAAGCACTACCAAGGACCGCCTGGCGTTGGCGGAACTCGGATACCCAGGAGGAGGCACCTAAGCCAAAGGCTCGGCCCGGAACCAGCTGACGGTGCTGGAACCAGGTGGTGGACCCGAAGGCCCACAGGAGAGGAGAGAACAGCTAGGCCGCGAGGCAGCCGCAGTTACCGAACCCCAACAGTCCTACAGGGGGAGCTGGGCCTACTGGCACTACAGAACCAGCCTTGACTACCAGTTCACGCAGCCCACATAGGAAGCTCCTAAACTGGAGGCACCCTGGAGTTGGCTAACTCGACCGCCCCACGACGGGGCAAGCATAGGCGTCTCAGTGAAGTTGACACAACCCGGAAACAGCTGACGGTGCTGAAACCAGGCTTGGCACGAGGGAGTACCTGTGACAAGAACACTGCCGAGAACCAGCTGGCGGTGCTGGAACCCGGATGCGTTGCCCCAGTGTGCAAGAGCCAATGGCACGACCGAGGACCAGCTGACGGTGCTGGAACCCGGTTGCTAAGCTGTAGGTGCCCGCGCTTAAAAGCACTACCAAGGACCGCCTGGCGTTGGCGGAACTCGGATACCCAGGAGGAGGCACCTAAGCCAAAGGCTCGGCCCGGAACCAGCTGACGGTGCTGGAACCAGGTGGTGGACCCCAAGGCCCACAGGAGAGGAGAGAACAGCTAGGCCGCGAGGCAGCCGCAGTTACCGAACCCCAACAGTCCTACAGGGGGAGCTGGGCCTACTGGCACTACAGAACCAGCCTTGACTACCAGTTCACGCAGCCCACATAGGAAGCTCCTAAACTGGAGGCACCCTGGAGTTGGCTAACTCGACCGCCCCACGACGGGGCAAGCATAGGCGTCTCAGTGAAGTTGACACAACCCGGAAACAGCTGACGGTGCTGAAACCAGGCTTGGCACGAGGGAGTACCTGTGACAAGAACACTGCCGAGAACCAGCTGGCGGTGCTGGAACCCGGATGCGTTGCCCCAGTGTGCAAGAGCCAATGGCACGACCGAGGACCAGCTGACGGTGCTGGAACCCGGTTACTAAGCTGTATGTGCCCGCGCTTAAAAGCACTACCAAGGACCGCCTGGCGTTGGCGGAACTCGGATACCCAGGAGGAGGCACCTAAGCCAAAGGCTCGGCCCGGAACCAGCTGACGGTGCTGGAACCAGGTGGTGGACCCCAAGGCCCACAGGAGAGGAGAGAACAGCTAGGCCGCGAGGCAGCCGCAGTTACCGAACCCCAACAGTCCTACAGGGGGAGCTGGGCCTACTGGCACTACAGAACCAGCCTTGACTACCAGTTCACGCAGCCCACATAGGAAGCTCCTAAACTGGAGGCACCCTGGAGTTGGCTAACTCGACCGCCCCACGACGGGGCAAGCATAGGCGTCTCAGTGAAGTTGACACAACCCGGAAACAGCTGACGGTGCTGAAACCAGGCTTGGCACGAGGGAGTACCTGTGACAAGAACACTGCCGAGAACCAGCTGGCGGTGCTGGAACCCGGATGCGTTGCCCCAGTGTGCAAGAGCCAATGGCACGACCGAGGACCAGCAGACGGTGCTGGAACCCGGTTACTAAGCTGTAGGTGCCCGCGCTTAAAAGCACTACCAAGGACCGCCTGGCGTTGGCGGAACTCGGATACCCAGGAGGAGGCACCTAAGCCAAAGGCTCGGCCCGGAACCAGCTGACGGTGCTGGAACCAGGTGGTGGACCCGAAGGCCCACAGGAGAGGAGAGAACAGCTAGGCCGCGAGGCAGCCGCAGTTACCGAACCCCAACAGTCCTACAGGGGGAGCTGGGCCTACTGGCACTACAGAACCAGCCTTGACTACCAGTTCACGCAGCCCACATAGGAAGCTCCTAAACTGGAGGCACCCTGGAGTTGGCTAACTCGACCGCCCCACGACGGGGCAAGCATAGGCGTCTCAGTGAAGTTGACACAACCCGGAAACAGCTGACGGTGCTGAAACCAGGCTTGGCACGAGGGAGTACCTGTGACAAGAACACTGCCGAGAACCAGCTGGCGGTGCTGGAACCCGGATGCGTTGCCCCAGTGTGCAAGAGCCAATGGCACGACCGAGGACCAGCTGACGGTGCTGGAACCCGGTTGCTAAGCTGTAGGTGCCCGCGCTTAAAAGCACTACCAAGGACCGCCTGGCGTTGGCGGAACTCGGATACCCAGGAGGAGGCACCTAAGCCAAAGGCTCGGCCCGGAACCAGCTGACGGTGCTGGAACCAGGTGGTGGACCCCAAGGCCCACAGGAGAGGAGAGAACAGCTAGGCCGCGAGGCAGCCGCAGTTACCGAACCCCAACAGTCCTACAGGGGGAGCTGGGCCTACTGGCACTACAGAACCAGCCTTGACTACCAGTTCACGCAGCCCACATAGGAAGCTCCTAAACTGGAGGCACCCTGGAGTTGGCTAACTCGACCGCCCCACGACGGGGCAAGCATAGGCGTCTCAGTGAAGTTGACACAACCCGGAAACAGCTGACGGTGCTGAAACCAGGCTTGGCACGAGGGAGTACCTGTGACAAGAACACTGCCGAGAACCAGCTGGCGGTGCTGGAACCCGGATGCGTTGCCCCAGTGTGCAAGAGCCAATGGCACGACCGAGGACCAGCTGACGGTGCTGGAACCCGGTTACTAAGCTGTAGGTGCCCGCGCTTAAAAGCACTACCAAGGACCGCCTGGCGTTGGCGGAACTCGGATACCCAGGAGGAGGCACCTAAGCCAAAGGCTCGGCCCGGAACCAGCTGACGGTGCTGGAACCAGGTGGTGGACCCGAAGGCCCACAGGAGAGGAGAGAACAGCTAGGCCGCGAGGCAGCCGCAGTTACCGAACCCCAACAGTCCTACAGGGGGAGCTGGGCCTACTGGCACTACAGAACCAGCCTTGACTACCAGTTCACGCAGCCCACATAGGAAGCTCCTAAACTGGAGGCACCCTGGAGTTGGCTAACTCGACCGCCCCACGACGGGGCAAGCATAGGCGTCTCAGTGAAGTTGACACAACCCGGAAACAGCTGACGGTGCTGAAACCAGGCTTGGCACGAGGGAGTACCTGTGACAAGAACACTGCCGAGAACCAGCTGGCGGTGCTGGAACCCGGATGCGTTGCCCCAGTGTGCAAGAGCCAATGGCACGACCGAGGACCAGCTGACGGTGCTGGAACCCGGTTACTAAGCTGTAGGTGCCCGCGCTTAAAAGCACTACCAAGGACCGCCTGGCGTTGGCGGAACTCGGATACCCAGGAGGAGGCACCTAAGCCAAAGGCTCGGCCCGGAACCAGCTGACGGTGCTGGAACCAGGTGGTGGACCCGAAGGCCCACAGGAGAGGAGAGAACAGCTAGGCCGCGAGGCAGCCGCAGTTACCGAACCCCAACAGTCCTACAGGGGGAGCTGGGCCTACTGGCACTACAGAACCAGCCTTGACTACCAGTTCACGCAGCCCACATAGGAAGCTCCTAAACTGGAGGCACCCTGGAGTTGGCTAACTCGACCGCCCCACGACGGGGCAAGCATAGGCATCTCAGTGAAGTTGACACAACCCGGAAACAGCTGACGGTGCTGAAACCAGGCTTGGCACGAGGGAGTACCTGTGACAAGAACACTGCCGAGAACCAGCTGGCGGTGCTGGAACCCGGATGCGTTGCCCCAGTGTGCAAGAGCCAATGGCACGACCGAGGACCAGCTGACGGTGCTGGAACCCGGTTACTAAGCTGTAGGTGCCCGCGCTTAAAAGCACTACCAAGGACCGCCTGGCGTTGGCGGAACTCGGATACCCAGGAGGAGGCACCTAAGCCAAAGGCTCGGCCCGGAACCAGCTGACGGTGCTGGAACCAGGTGGTGGACCCGAAGGCCCACAGGAGAGGAGAGAACAGCTAGGCCGCAAGGCAGCCGCAGTTACCGAACCCCAACAGTCCTACAGGGGGAGCTGGGCCTACTGGCACTACAGAACCAGCCTTGACTACCAGTTCACGCAGCCCACATAGGAAGCTCCTAAACTGGAGGCACCCTGGAGTTGGCTAACTCGACCGCCCCACGACGGGGCAAGCATAGGCGTCTCAGTGAAGTTGACACAACCCGGAAACAGCTGACGGTGCTGAAACCAGGCTTGGCACGAGGGAGTACCTGTGACAAGAACACTGCCGAGAACCAGCTGGCGGTGCTGGAACCCGGATGCGTTGCCCCAGTGTGCAAGAGCCAATGGCACGACCGAGGACCAGCTGACGGTGCTGGAACCCGGTTACTAAGCTGTAGGTGCCCGCGCTTAAAAGCACTACCAAGGACCGCCTGGCGTTGGCGGAACTCGGATACCCAGGAGGAGGCACCTAAGCCAAAGGCTCGGCCCGGAACCAGCTGACGGTGCTGGAACCAGGTGGTGGACCCCAAGGCCCACAGGAGAGGAGAGAACAGCTAGGCCGCGAGGCAGCCGCAGTTACCGAACCCCAACAGTCCTACAGGGGGAGCTGGGCCTACTGGCACTACAGAACCAGCCTTGACTACCAGTTCACGCAGCCCACATAGGAAGCTCCTAAACTGGAGGCACCCTGGAGTTGGCTAACTCGACCGCCCCACGACGGGGCAAGCATAGGCGTCTCAGTGAAGTTGACACAACCCGGAAACAGCTGACGGTGCTGAAACCAGGCTTGGCACGAGGGAGTACCTGTGACAAGAACACTGCCGAGAACCAGCTGGCGGTGCTGGAACCCGGATGCGTTGCCCCAGTGTGCAAGAGCCAATGGCACGACCGAGGACCAGCTGACGGTGCTGGAACCCGGTTACTAAGCTGTAGGTGCCCGCGCTTAAAAGCACTACCAAGGACCGCCTGGCATTGGCGGAACTCGGATACCCAGGAGGAGGCACCTAAGCCAAAGGCTCGGCCCGGAACCAGCTGACGGTGCTGGAACCAGGTGGTGGACCCGAAGGCCCACAGGAGAGGAGAGAACAGCTAGGCCGCGAGGCAGCCGCAGTTACCGAACCCCAACAGTCCTACAGGGGGAGCTGGGCCTACTGGCACTACAGAACCAGCCTTGACTACCAGTTCACGCAGCCCACATAGGAAGCTCCTAAACTGGAGGCACCCTGGAGTTGGCTAACTCGACCGCCCCACGACGGGGCAAGCATAGGCGTCTCAGTGAAGTTGACACAACCCGGAAACAGCTGACGGTGCTGAAACCAGGCTTGGCACGAGGGAGTACCTGTGACAAGAACACTGCCGAGAACCAGCTGGCGGTGCTGGAACCCGGATGCGTTGCCCCAGTGTGCAAGAGCCAATGGCACGACCGAGGACCAGCTGACGGTGCTGGAACCCGGTTACTAAGCTGTAGGTGCCCGCGCTTAAAAGCACTACCAAGGACCGCCTGGCGTTGGCGGAACTCGGATACCCAGGAGGAGGCACCTAAGCCAAAGGCTCGGCCCGGAACCAGCTGACGGTGCTGGAACCAGGTGGTGGACCCCAAGGCCCACAGGAGAGGAGAGAACAGCTAGGCCGCGAGGCAGCCGCAGTTACCGAACCCCAACAGTCCTACAGGGGGAGCTGGGCCTACTGGCACTACAGAACCAGCCTTGACTACCAGTTCACGCAGCCCACATAGGAAGCTCCTAAACTGGAGGCACCCTGGAGTTGGCTAACTCGACCGCCCCACGACGGGGCAAGCATAGGCGTCTCAGTGAAGTTGACACAACCCGGAAACAGCTGACGGTGCTGAAACCAGGCTTGGCACGAGGGAGTACCTGTGACAAGAACACTGCCGAGAACCAGCTGGCGGTGCTGGAACCCGGATGCGTTGCCCCAGTGTGCAAGAGCCAATGGCACGACCGAGGACCAGCTGACGGTGCTGGAACCCGGTTACTAAGCTGTAGGTGCCCGCGCTTAAAAGCACTACCAAGGACCGCCTGGCGTTGGCGGAACTCGGATACCCAGGAGGAGGCACCTAAGCCAAAGGCTCGGCCCGGAACCAGCTGACGGTGCTGGAACCAGGTGGTGGACCCCAAGGCCCACAGGAGAGGAGAGAACAGCTAGGCCGCGAGGCAGCCGCAGTTACCGAACCCCAACAGTCCTACAGGGGGAGCTGGGCCTACTGGCACTACAGAACCAGCCTTGACTACCAGTTCACGCAGCCCACATAGGAAGCTCCTAAACTGGAGGCACCCTGGAGTTGGCTAACTCGACCGCCCCACGACGGGGCAAGCATAGGCGTCTCAGTGAAGTTGACACAACCCGGAAACAGCTGACGGTGCTGAAACCAGGCTTGGTACGAGGGAGTACCTGTGACAAGAACACTGCCGAGAACCAGCTGGCGGTGCTGGAACCCGGATGCGTTGCCCCAGTGTGCAAGAGCCAATGGCACGACCGAGGACCAGCTGACGGTGCTGGAACCCGGTTGCTAAGCTGTAGGTGCCCGCGCTTAAAAGCACTACCAAGGACCGCCTGGCGTTGGCGGAACTCGGATACCCAGGAGGAGGCACCTAAGCCAAAGGCTCGGCCCGGAACCAGCTGACGGTGCTGGAACCAGGTGGTGGACCCCAAGGCCCACAGGAGAGGAGAGAACAGCTAGGCCGCGAGGCAGCCGCAGTTACCGAACCCCAACAGTCCTACAGGGGGAGCTGGGCCTACTGGCACTACAGAACCAGCCTTGACTACCAGTTCACGCAGCCCACATAGGAAGCTCCTAAACTGGAGGCACCCTGGAGTTGGCTAACTCGACCGCCCCACGACGGGGCAAGCATAGGCGTCTCAGTGAAGTTGACACAACCCGGAAACAGCTGACGGTGCTGAAACCAGGCTTGGCACGAGGGAGTACCTGTGACAAGAACACTGCCGAGAACCAGCTGGCGGTGCTGGAACCCGGATGCGTTGCCTTGCCTATTAAAGATTGTCTTCCTAGAGCCCCAACTAGCGGTGTTGGAGCAAAGGGTAAGCAGGGGGAGATGAGTGTAGGCCGAAGCCTGCACTGGAGGCAGCTTTGTGTCTGCGTTGCGTTTGCAGGACACTTTGCCGGCTACACACTGGGGGAACAGCTGGCGTTGCTGAACCCCACTAACACAATGGCGTGTGTTTTTATCTGTGCAGCTAGCACTTGCGGGCAAAAACTAGCGATGTTAGAGCCCGTGTTGAAGCAGGAGGAGGAGGAGAGGAGCAGAGTGTAGGCCGAAGCCTAGTTGAACCAATTTCAAAGGAAACCTTTAACCCCCCCCTCAGGTGTTACAAAGTACAAGAGACACACCTTGTGCAGTATTAATGCTGCACAAGTGAAAGGTTGCTCTATTAATTTGTCTACTTGCACACGCTGAATGAAAGACATACACAATTTACCCCATTCTACAGTCAAACTGTAGTGGATGCGTGACTTGGTTTTTTGATGAGACGCAGCACAGGTGTCCAAAATAACGCCTTGGTGCTTGGCGCAGCTTCCTGAGCGTTGTTATTTGCTGTACAGGAGTCTGCGCTCTTGTGTTATCCCTTGGCAATGCCCTGTTAGCGCTGCCCATCTTATGACCTCATTTCATGTTGGCCGGTGCGGTTAACGATGGCCATAAATCCCAGACCCACAGTGTCTTTTCATAAAGCCACACTGCGGTGCTGGGATTCGTGGCCTTGAGCAGTAAATATTTTGGCCGCTCACACACGTCCTTACACCTGCTTCAGACTGGGCGGCCTCTGCTGATCCCTTCTCGCATGCCGCGGCCATGAGGCTGCACAGTCTGAAGAAGGCGGAAGGAGATGAGTTAAGACAGGCGAAGATATGCACTGCTCGTGCCCATCAATCACACCCTCGCAGTCAAAATAATTAAGACAACGAGGAGCATTTTATTCAGGCAGGGCGGACGAACAGGCGCAAGTAGCCAACCAATGATGTCAGAAGACGGGAAGCGCTACCAAGGGGGGTGCTGCGTATCATTAGAAAGGAAAGTCACACCTCAGGGACAGTGGAATGGTCTCAAAGAGACACATTTTGTACGTGTTGAGTTCCACGTGGGCAAGGAGAAAACATCAGCCACCTTGTACAAATGCAGCAGTACTGCTGTACAAGGTGGCTGTTATACATAGAAACACCTGGGGGTGGGGGCCAGGCTCCCTTCAATTTCAGTTCATGTGCCTGCGTGGCGTTTGCAGGTCACGTTGCAAGCTGCACAGCAGGGGAACAGCTGGCGGTGCTGAACCCCACTAACACATTGGCTGGTGTTTTTCTCTGTGCAGCTAGCATGTCCGGGCAGAAACTGGCGTTGTTTGAGCCCAGGGTCAGCAGGAGGAGGAGAGGAGCAAAGTGTAGGCCGAAGCCTGCACTGGTGGCAGCTTTTGTTCTGTTGTGCCAGCGTGGCTTGTGCTGGACACGTTGCCGACTACACAGCAGGGGAACAGCTGGCGGTGCTGAACCCCACTAACACATTGGCTGGTGTTTTTCTCTGTGCAGCTAGCATTTCCGGGCAAAAACTAGCGGTGTTTGAGCCCAGGGTCAGCAGGAGGAGTAGAGGAGCAGAGTGTTGGCCAAAGCCTAGTTGAACCAATTTCAAAGGTTACCTTTAACCCCCCCCTCAGGTGTTGCAAGGTACAAGAGCCACACCTTGAACAGCATTATTGATGCACAAGTCAAAGGTTGCTCTATTTAATTTTGCTCCTTGCACACGCTGAATTAAACACGTACACTATTTAGCCCATTATACTGTCAAACAGTAGTGGAGGCGTGACTACTAGTCTTTTTAAGGAGACGCAGCACAGGTGTACAAATTTACACCTAGGTGCTGTGCGCAGATTCCTTACCGTTGTTATTTGCAGTACAGGAAACTGCGCTCTTGTGTTATCCCTTGGCAATACCCTGTTAGTGCAGGCCGTCTCATGAACTCATTTCATGTTGGCCGGTGCGGTTAACGATGGCCATAAATCCCAGACCCACAGTGGCTTTTCCTAAAGTCACACTGCGGTGCTGGGATTCGTGGCCTTGTGCAGTAAATATGTTCGCCGCTCACACATGTCCTTACACCTGCTTCAGACTGGGCGGCCTCAGCTGATCCCTTATCGCATGCCGCGGCCATGAGGCCGCACAGTCAGAAGAAGGCGGAAGGAGGGGAGTGAAAACAGGGGAACATATGCACTGCTCGTGCCCATCAATCACACCCTCGCAGTCAAAATATATGAGACAACGGGGGGCGTTGTGTCGGGCAGGGGGGACGCACAGGCACAGCCAGCCAACCAATGATGTCAGGAGACGGGCAGCGCTAACAATGGGGGTGCTGCGTGTCATTAAAAAGGAAAGTCACACCTCAGGGACATTGTAATGGTCTGTAATGAGACACATTTTGTACTTGTTGAGTTCCACGTGTGCAAGGAGAAAAAGTCAGCCACCTTGTACAAATGCAGCAGTACTGCTGTACAAGGTGGCTGTTATACATAGAAACACCTGGGGGGGTGGGGGGCAGGCTCCCTTCAATTTCAGTTCATGTGCCTGCGTGGCGTTTGCAGGTCACGTTGCAAGCTACACAGCAGGGGAACAGCTGGCGTTGCTGAACCCCACTGACACATTGACTGGTGTTTTTCTCTGTGCAGATTGCATGTCCGGGCAAAAACTAGCGGTGTTAGAGCCCAGGGTCAGCAGGAGGAGGAGGAGAGGAGCAAAGTGTAGGACGAAGCCTGCACTGGTGGCAGCTTTTGGTCGGTTGTGCCAGCGTGGCTTGTGCTGGACACGATGCCGGCTACACAGCGGGGGAACAGCTGGCGGTGCTGAACCCCACTAACACATTGGCTGGTGTTTTTCTCTGTGCAGCTAGCATGTCCGGGCAGAAACTGGCGTTGTTTGAGCCCAGGGTCAGCAGGAGGAGGAGAGGAGCAAAGTGTAGGCCGAAGCCTGCACTGGTGGCAGCTTTTGTTCTGTTGTGCCAGCGTGGCTTGTGCTGGACACGTTGCCGACTACACAGCAGGGGAACAGCTGGCGGTGCTGAACCCCACTAACACATTGGCTGGTGTTTTTCTCTGTGCAGCTAGCATTTCCGGGCAAAAACTAGCGGTGTTTGAGCCCAGGGTCAGCAGGAGGAGTAGAGGAGCAGAGTGTAGGCCGAAGCCTAGTTGAACCAATTTCAAAGGTTACCTTTAACCCCCCCCTCAGGTGTTGCAAGGTACAAGAGCCACACCTTGAACAGCATTAATGATGCACAAGTCAAAGGTTGCTCTATTTAATTTTGCTCCTTGCACACGCTGAATTAAACACGTACACTATTTAGCCCATTATACTGTCAAACAGTAGTGGAGGCGTGACTACTAGTCTTTTTAAGGAGACGCAGCACAGGTGTACAAATTTACACCTAGGTGCTGTGCGCAGATTCCTTACCGTTGTTATTTGCAGTACAGGAAACTGCGCTCTTGTGTTATCCCTTGGCAATACCCTGTTAGTGCAGGCCGTCTCATGACCTCATTTCATGTTGGCCGGTGCGGTTAACGATGGCCATAAATCCCAGACCCACAGTGGCTTTTCCTAAAGTCACACTGCGGTGCTGGGATTCGTGGCCTTGTGCAGTAAATATGTTCGCCGCTCACACATGTCCTTACACCTGCTTCAGACTGGGCGGCCTCAGCTGATCCCTTATCGCATGCCGCGGCCATGAGGCCGCACAGTCAGAAGAAGGCGGAAGGAGGGGAGTGAAAACAGGGGAACATATGCACTGCTCGTGCCCATCAATCACACCCTCGCAGTCAAAATATATGAGACAACGGGGGGCGTTGTGTCGGGCAGGGGGGACGCACAGGCACAGCCAGCCAACCAATGATGTCAGGAGACGGGCAGCGCTAACAATGGGGGTGCTGCGTGTCATTAAAAAGGAAAGTCACACCTCAGGGACATTGTAATGGTCTGTAATGAGACACATTTTGTACTTGTTGAGTTCCACGTGTGCAAGGAGAAAAAGTCAGCCACCTTGTACAAATGCAGCAGTACTGCTGTACAAGGTGGCTGTTATACATAGAAACACCTGGGGGGGTGGGGGGCAGGCTCCCTTCAATTTCAGTTCATGTGCCTGCGTGGCGTTTGCAGGTCACGTTGCAAGCTACACAGCAGGGGAACAGCTGGCGTTGCTGAACCCCACTGACACATTGACTGGTGTTTTTCTCTGTGCAGATTGCATGTCCGGGCAAAAACTAGCGGTGTTAGAGCCCAGGGTCAGCAGGAGGAGGAGGAGAGGAGCAAAGTGTAGGACGAAGCCTGCACTGGTGGCAGCTTTTGGTCGGTTTGTGCCAGCGTGGCTTGTGCTGGACACGATGCCGGCTACACAGCGGGGGAACAGCTGGCGGTGCTGAACCCCACTAACACATTGGCTGGTGTTTTTCTCTGTGCAGCTAGCATGTCCGGGCAGAAACTGGCGTTGTTTGAGCCCAGGGTCAGCAGGAGGAGGAGAGGAGCAAAGTGTAGGCCGAAGCCCTGCACTGTGTGCAGCTTTTGTTCTGTTGTGCCAGCGTGCTTGTGCTGGACACGTTGCCGACTACACAGCAGGGGAACAGCTGCGGTGCTGAACCCCACTAACACATTGGCTGGTGTTTTTCTCTGTGCAGCTAGCATTTCCGGGCAAAAAACTAGCGGTGTTTGAGCCCAGGGTCAGCAGGAGGAGTAGAGGAGCAGAGTGTAGGCCGAAGCCTAGTTGAACCAATTTCAAGGTTACCTTTAAAACCCCCCCCCTCAGGTGTTGCAAGGTACAAGAGCCACACCTTGTGCATCATTAATGCTGCACAAGTAAAAGGTTGCTCTATTTGTTTTGCTCCTTGCACACGCTGACTAAAACACGTACACTATTTAGCCCATTATACTGTCAAACAGTTGTGGAGGCGTGACTTGT